>NW_027361827.1:28390000-29590000 GCF_039654945.1 Dendrobates tinctorius | reverse complement strand
TATATTTCTGGTCATCAGCTGAAGTTGAAATCGACATGAAATATTGCATTATATATTGTCTGCAAAAAGGGCCAATCTGGAAATTGAAAAAAGGAAGTTGCCAATATTAGTGTAATGATAGAAAAATGCAATATGAGCCATATGACTGGTGAGAGCACTCACAATAGATCTGTACGGCTTGTAATGTCTGAGGGACTTATCTCGCCCGTCAGATTGTGTGTTGGTGATTCTTCCGCAGCAGTAGGCTGATAACTTTCATTATTTCCTGCTTTTCTCAACCAGAATTAAAAAATTGTACAGCAAGAAAACATAATTATAAGAAATACAGTAATAAAAACTGTATTACATTTCTTCTATTATTACACCTTGCTTACACTATCATGTCCTCGCTGTTGCTCTTCTTGAAAACAAGAATGATTGATACTTACAATGATTTAGTATTGACATGAAGAACATATATAAATGGAGGAAAACCACAGAAATATTTACCTGGAAAATACATGGTGGAAGCTTTGTGTCAATCAGAATAGGTGGATTCTGAACATTTGCTGTTAGCTGCTTGTGATGAAGATGTAAACTGATTGTCTCCCTACGTGGGGAAAAAAAGGCAAAGTATATAAAAACATTTAAAGTTTAAATGATAAAACTCAATAAGAGACTAAATTAGAGACTCAAGACTCTCAATATTTTAAAAATCACTTATTATAGATTGCTGACGATAGTGGAGGCTCCGTTCTTACCTCCATCACAGGTAGATGAGATGACGATATTTAGATAAGTCTCATTATTCAAATAATAAGCCTGAAAATATAAAGAAAAATAATTACATCCAACAAAGCTTAAACTCATAGAAGCTTTTCCAAAGCATTGTAGATAGATGCTGGGAATTGTCAATCATTCCATATCCAGCCAGTTATGGAAAATGTAACCGGGGTTTATCTGGTAACCTATGAGGACGGATTCCGGATATTTACTGCTAATTGCTGGTGATGAACACAGATATTCAATGTCTCACTACTCAGGGAAAATATATAAAAGTGTCTGAACTTTAAATTATAAAGAAACAAAATTAGAGACTGAATATTCTGAAGAATAGTTACATGTTTAGCTGATGGACAGTTGACGTAATCGTCCTCCGCATCGGCGACAGAAACATTTGTTGTCGGCTATTTTTTGAAAACGCCCAATTCTGCAAAGATAAGAGGAATATTGGTTACCGGAGTGGAATGAATGTTCACTTATACCATGGATTTTATTAAAAAGAACAAATTGAAACCAATATATTAAGATCTGGCCCCAGCACAGAAAATATAACATGTAACATCCTAAACCCTACGGCTCCGAGGTCAGTCCGCTCTGATAGTAGTAAAGTATAAAAGCATTCTACCAACAGAACCGCACGGACGTCTCCGCAGTGATTGTGTGTCATGAGGAGATAAATCATAAAATCCACTTACTCTTTATCACACAGGTCGCATTTATACTTGTACTTATAGTGGATGGTATAACTGTGATGTTCTGTCACTTTTGGCAGCTCGGGATGGATACGATTTACCCTCCTGGTGAGAGCCTGCCACCACGGGCCGTGGTTGTCTCTTTGTTCACCGATGATTATCCAACAGGCCGCATGGCACAACTCGTGCACAAGTGTGGATCGTACTCGCACTAAAACAAGAGGTTATACAGTTATGAGAAAATCTGAGTACACCCTGATTGAACTGTTTGGTTTTACATATCAGGACAAAATACATCCTGATATGAACAACACGTGACAAGTCAACCGTGCCATTAGTTACCAAAAAATACTTACAAATGCAGTAGCAGAGAGTGAAAAATAAGTACACCCCATGAATCAATAGCTTTTAGAATCATCTTTAGCAGCAATAATTTGAAGTTGCATCAGTGGTGTACTTAATTTATCACACATTGCTCTGGAATTTTGACTAAGTTTTTAAAGAAAAAAAAAAACCACTACATCATTATTTATTTATCATGTTGTTTTCTGAGATTGAATTTCCCTACTTTTAGGACTTTCTAAGGACCTGATACTTTTTTTTTATTTTCTCCTGATATGTAAAATATTAGAATTCATAGAGGGTGTACTTAGTTTTTCTTATCACAGTATGTACAGTGATCTTATAAGATGTATTACATCACAAGCAGCAGTTTTTTGCTCTGTATACAGATTGTCTTATGAAGCCGTAGGATGGATGTGATGTGAAACCTACCGGCAGAATCCAAGACTTTCTCAGAAAGCTCAATAACTGAGACTCGGCGGTTGTTATCCAGCTTGTTCCAGCACTGAGCGGATGTTGATGTCAGCCTCTTGCTCCATGAAATGTCCATTTTCATAGGGAGCTAAAATAGAGGAAACAAATTCCATTACATCATTAAACTCTTTGACCCCAGTCTTACAAAGTCCCCAACTCTCATGTGTGATTTACAGCACTGGTCTACTTGTATGGGGCATGGGGTCTACCGAGAGATCCAAGATGTGAGAACAAAAATAAAAATAAACTTTTTTGAAAATGTCCAAATATCAACTAAATGGTTTTTATATATGTAAAAATCCTGCGAACTTCAAGCCAAAAGTTGCTAATCTTTTTGTCTCTGCGCGGTGGATCATCTAAGGTATCTTCTCTTCCCACAGATAAGAAGGTGATGACATTTACCAAACTAAGTGAGATTTACCTGATATATTCCATAACTGTATTACAGAAACATGACAAAGGGGTTATGATACCCTTCAGAGAGTTATAGATATTTTTCTTGGAATTTGTTGTTTAATGGGGGAGATAATAGAGAAGTCATGTATCACCCAGAAACCGATGAAAAGATGTGATACCTTATTCCTGAAGACTGTCCTGTTGTACAGATTGTACAGTCGCTCCACCAGCTCATTCTTTGTTTCCTGGAAGTTGGTAACATAGATGGAGGTGGGAGAAATAATCTCTTCCAGGAAACAGCTGGGGATGTTACATAGTGGTGTCCTGGGTAAGATAAGGAATCATATATAAATCCACAGGAAACATCTTGCCTAGTTCATGGCTTTATATAGAGGTAGATGCACCTGGCATAACTTACCTCTCCTCTGTATCAGAGCTCTCCTCGCTGTCAGATGGTGAATTATCTGTACAGAAATATTGAAGCGTGAAAATACTTTTTATAAGGTTCAAATCAGACATGTTAGTATGCAGGTCCGTACCAGAGAGAGGTCTATAGATTATATAGAGTATAGACCACTGATAAGACTATGAATATGGGATCTGACCAAAGCAGAACACGTAGCTGACCAGACCACCAGAAATCCACAGGATCATCCATTGGGATCAGGTTCTGAAATTATAATGGGGTTCAACAACAACAGGGCCTATAAACTCTCAGACGTCTATTCCACCTATTGCTCAGCTAATCGATCCTTATTAATGTTGTATGTGCTCAGTAAAAGATCAGAAGTGAACGTGTCCTCAATGACTGGAGGGTGGACCCTCAAATGGTAAGGGTCTGTTCTCTGGGGCCTTCATGTAAAATAAGACTAGATGTCCTATCACCTTATTTCCTGATTTATGGTAGCCTCCATTGGGTTTAATGGAGATGTGGGATTCCTTGTGCAGGGCTTTCTCTATTGATGTATATTGGATTTATGAAAAGAGAAAAGCAAATGTGTTGCACATCTGTAATAAATTCTATAGGGACAGCAATGGCCATAAGTCAACATGGCGGTTAGTTGTTCTCCCAATATGGAAGTGTCTGAGATATAGGACCCACACCAATCAAGCATGTGTAAAATAGGATTACCTCTGTAAGGTATCTTTAATTTAACCCCTTAACACCTATGTACGGCGCTCGTCAGTAGAGAATGAATGAAAACTGACCAGTGACAGTACAAAAAAGTCATTGTTATTTCTACAATAACATAAACCTGGATTGTGTCTAGAAATGATAACTTACTATTGTATGTGAAAGTTCCTCTAGTATTTGATTCGTCATCATGAATACTACTGATGTCATCGGAGCTGTGAAATGAGTGTAACAGAATATGAGCCACCATTAGTCATTAATCCCCATCATGGACTATCTAGTAATGGAGGAGGTGTAAGCCTTACCAGGTGGAACTGTCCGTATCATCTGATGATGGTGAAATCAGATCTGTGGGGGCAACACAACATAAATTCCTTATTAGACTATTGTAATAGCAACGACTGAGGCTCAATATCAAATAAAAACATTCTAATAAATTATGCAGTGTACCCCTATATGTACATGGGGCGAAAAATCACATTCAGCTACAGTAACTCACACTGTGCATGGCCACCATCAGAAGACATCCCCAAATCTCATTTCTGGCTGACTTAAGAGCGAATGTATGAATAATGTTCCTGACAACATTGTGAAAATGGTGGTGGTGGACCTACACCAATAAAGCTTGACTAAAATAGGATTACCCCTTTAATGTATCTTTAATTTAAAAATGCACAGACCCTTCTATAATTTACCTTTAATTGTTACATTTGGAAACTGATCTGTGACAATAGAGAAGGTTCAGTGTTCTTTCTACAATAACCCCGGATGTTATCTAGAAATGATAACTTACTATTATACGTGGAAGTTCCTGCCCTATTGGAATCATTGTCATCATCATTAAGAATGATGTCATCGGAACTGTGAAATAAATGTAACAGGTAATGAGCCACCATTAATCATTAATCCCCATCATGTACTTAGTAATGGAGGAGACGTGCGTCTTACCAGGTGGTACTGTCCGGACCATGATCTGATGGTGGTAAACTCAGATCTGTGGGGGCAACACAACATAAACCTCTTATTAGAATATTGTAATAGCAATGACTGAGGCTCAATATCAAAAGAAATAAATCCTAATAAAGTATCCAGTGTACTTCTATATGTACATGGGGCAAAAAATGCATTCAGCTGCAGTAATCTGCCCTGTACATGGCCACCATGAGAAGCATTCCCCAAATCCCACTTCTGTCTGACTTCATAACTCCTGCATGAATATTCCTGACCAAATGCTGAAAAGAAATGGTTAATATGAGCTCATTTACTGTAGGCTTCCAATAGAAATAAATCCAAGCCCTGACCACAATGTGCACGTGATCTGCACCCAATGCCTACAATATGGCATCGATATGTATCAGAGCCTTTACTCTGGATTAGGGATACAGTACCTGGTAAACTCGGAGTCGGGCCCGAATTGAAGCCAGTGATGTTATCTTGGCCTTGAGACCTAGGAATTGGCTTCTTTCTTGGATGATACTGAAAAAATGGCAAACATGTCAGATAGAATCTATAACCATGAACTTCTCCAATCTATAATATTTCTCCATATTCCACTGATTACAGGTAGACACAGATATGGATGTGGTTTCCATTGGCCTGTGCTTATTTCATATACAGAGTGTAAAGGGTGTACCGGACACTTATGGTTAGCTATGGATAGGGGCGGTGGTGACATTTATGTGTCTTCATATAATATTATTATGTATCCTGTACATGGACATATTGTCACAAATATTACAAGTGAGTGCAGTCTTTACTCTGCAAACATGATCCAAAGTATCACCCCATCTACTTGAAGCTATATTTTTGGTCCCACCATCTTTTTCTGGAACATTTGTCCCAAATATATTTTAGTAATTTAAGAATATAAAATGATACCTGATGGAAGTCGTCATCATCACTGCTGTCCTCACTGTCAGAGAGAACTATAATTCGCTTAAATCGCTTTTTTCGCATCATATTAGCACAAGTCACTCACAACACTCCTCTCTCCACAAACGCCTACAAAAACCCTCAACGGAATCCTGGATGACGGAGCGTTCTATAGTGTCCAGCCAATTGTGACATCATTAGAATGCTGCAATTGTTTGCTCATTTTTTTGTATTTTACAACATTAATTATACAAAGCATACTGTACAAATACAAAAAAAGGAAATCAGATAAAAACAACAATCTTCCTAATTCCTTCACTCCCGACCTTTTTCCAATTGTTCGTAAATATATAATAATTAAAAAAACACATAAATCAACATAAAAAATAAAGAAACTCCACTAATGTTTAAGCTGTTGATTATCCCTTTCTCCGTGTTTTAATGCTCTCCACTACATTTTTTTCCAATTGTTCTCCCAATTTTCAAAATTCTCTGAGGAGCAAAACCAGACCCTGTCATATTTTGTAACTCTCTTAAGTAATTTCTTCTCTTGTGTAATACTCCATTTTTTCCTTATCCATTTCCAAATGAAATCCACTCTTCCTATATAAAGCCGCCTACTTAAGACTCTTCTTCCTCATTTCATCTCTTCTGCTCCAAAGAGCATTTTACAATTGTTGACTTGATCTCAATGGAGATCTGAGTCCCCAGTTTCCAATCTATATCTTCATACCCTCTGATAAATGTATCAGATCTGCCCATGTTCCTTACACAGTTTACAAGTATTGTCCGCTTTCTTCTGCATTCTGTATAGTGCTTGGTGAAAATAATGGGACCAATGGATCAACTGGGTCAATTTATGAATTTATTGATTGACATCCCACTTATATGTAAATATATGTATATATAATGACTCTAATATTTTCTCCATACATTAATCTAACTCTCAAAGATAAAATTATGCATGTAATCTCCCCAGTTATTAGTGTATAAATGTATTTATTACATTATAGCATATTGTATGTTATATACAAGGTTATTATTATTAGATTTTTTTCGTGTGGCAAATGATCAATAAGTAATCCATTCCTTTGAGTGTTGATGTGAAAATTATTTGATTCCTTCGTACTCTTCACCGCTTGTTGAATCTGACAATATCTAAAATCGTGAACTCTACTTAAAGGGGTTGTCCCACAAACAAAGTTCATTTTAATCAATAGATCTCGGAATAATAATAATTTCCACAATTGGATGTGTTTAAAAGAAATGTTCCTGTGCTGAGATAATCTTATAAATGTGCCCCTGCTGTGTACTGTGTAATGGCTGTGTCTGACCGTGCAGGAACATGGTCTGATCATACCACAGCTCCTGGGCAAGGGAGGAAGCCAAGAGAGTATACAGACATTAAGGTACCGTCACACTTAGCGATGCACCAGTGATCCCGACAACGATATGACCCGGTCAGGATCGCTGGTGCATCGTTAAGGCTGGGTTCACACGTGGCTTTTTTTTGCGTTTCCGCGCCTGTTTTAACCGCGCGATTTTGCCGTGAAAACGCGAAAAATAAGCATCCCATGCATTCCTATGGGATTCCGCAATGCCGTGCTAATGCTGCGGTTTTTACCGCGGCGGAATCGCTTCGCGGTAAAAACCGCAGCATGCTCATTAATTTGCGGAATCGCGGCGATCCCGCACCCATAGGAATGCATTGTTCCGCTTACTTCCCGCATGTGGCTGTGCACAACATGCGGAAAGTAAGCAGAACATTTGCGGATGGTACCCATGGTCCGGAGGAGAGGAGACTGTCCTCCGGGCTTTGGGTACCATATCCCTGTAAAAAAAAGAATTTAAAAATAAAAAATATTGTTATTCTCACCCTCCGGCGTCCCGCGCAGTCTTCCCACTTCTTTTCACGCTCCCGTTCCCAGTAGTCCTTTGCGAAAATGCCCGCGATGGCGTCCGATCTCGCGGGATCGCGAAGTCTCGCGGTCATTCGCGCGACGTCATCGCGAATTACCGCGAGACGTCGCGATCCCGCGAGAACTGACGTCATCGCGGGCATTTTCGCAAAGGATTACTGGGAACGGATGCGCGGGACGTCGGAGGGTAAGAATAACACCATTTTTTATTTTTTTTTACATTTTATCTTTTACTACTGATGCTGCATAGGCGGCCTCAGTAGTAAAAAGTTGGTCACACTCGTCAAACACTATGTTTGACGAGTGTGACCAACCTGTCAATCAGTTCTCCAGGCGATGCTACAGATCGCTTGGAGAACGCTAGCATTTTGCAAGCTAATTACGCTTGCAAAATGCTAGTTTTTCCTCGGGAAAATCGCGGGAATTTAAAATGTGATTTTCCCGCGGAATGGAATTCCGGAATTCTCGCGGTAATTTCCGCGAGAGTTCCGGTACGTGTGCATTTAGATTTTTTTTGTGTGGCAAATGATCAATAAGTAATCCATTCCTTTGAGTGTTGATGTGAAAGTTATTTGATTCCTTCGTACTCTTCACCGCTTGTTGAATCTGACAATATCTAAAATCGTGAAGTCTACTTAAAGGGGTTGTCCCACAAACAAAGTTCATTTTAATCAATAGATCTCGGAATAATAATAATTATTCCGGAAGGAAGCCAAGAGAGTATACAGACATTAAGGTACCGTCAGACTTAGCGATGCACCAGTGATCCCGACAACGATATGACCCGATCAGGATCGCTGGTGCATCGTTAAGTGGTCGCTAGTGAGCTGCCAAACAGGCAGATCTCACCAGCGACATAGCAGGGGTTGGGGGTCGCTACTTACCTGTCAGACGAGGCGATGAAGACGTCCTCCCGCCCGCGTCCACGCATCGCTCGTCTCCACAGCAGGAAGCCCAGCAGGAAGCTGACGACAAGAAATGGCTTAGGCCGTTCTCGCGCGATCAGCGATAATCAGCGGGGGAGCCGGTTGGAGGTAAGTATCACACATAGCGATATCGCTGCTGCGTCACAAAACCAGTGACGTTATAGCGATATTGCTAGCGATATCGCTATGTGTGACGGGGCCTTTACAGTACAGGATTGTAAATTCTTTCTTTGAGGTAAATCTTTTTTAAAAAATAGGCAGGGAAATGCTTTATCTCACAAAAAGAATTAGCGGTGATCCAATGCTGTAATGTCTGTATACTCTCTTTTGCTTCCCCCCCAGCCGAGGAGCTGTGGTATGATCAGACCATGTTCCTGTATGGTCAGACACGGCCATTACACAGTACACAGCAGGGGCATATTTATAAGATTATCTTGGTACAGAAACATTTTTTTTAAAAGACATCCAATTGTAGAACTTATTATTATTCCAAGATCTACTGATCTGGGAATAATAAGTCTGATATTAAGTCTGATAATAATAAGTCTGGTCTAATTGTACTGATTAAAAGAGAGATTACTGCAGAGACCACAGCAATGGGTGAATGAGAAGGATAAATGAGTTTGTTTTTTTAATCAGAACTTTATGGTGGCCAGAATATGGCCAGAATACTGTAAGGAAAACTATGGGGGTGCATTATACTACATGGACAACTATAGGCAGTGCATTATACTGTATGTAGGACTATGGGGTCCATTTTACTACATGGAGGACTATGAAGCAGTGAATTATAATGTGGATTTGACGACATTATGAGGGTTTGGTTGTGGGCACATTACAAGAGGGGCTGACTGTGGGAACATTACAAGGGTCTGGCTTTGGGGACATTACAAGAGGGGCTCTGGGGGACATCATATTATATGGGAGGCTGTTGGGGGCATTATACTGTATGTTAAGGGCTGTGCTGGTGAAAATACTATATAATGGGGGCTGTGGTGCACATCATACTGCATAGGGGGCTGTGGTTGACATCATAGTGTATATTTGGAAGTTGTTGTGTATATACTGTATGGGTAGCTGTGGTGACCATCTTGCTGTGTAGTGGTACAGTTTGGAGAGGACAAAATGGTGAGCAGTATGAGGGCATAGTGTAAAGAGAAGGCACAAAATGGATATGGAAAGGGGACAGCGTGAAATGGTGCACAGTATGGACAAAGGTTAGCATAGCAGGGGACAGTATGGAGATATAGAGAGTGCAAGGGAAAGCAGTGGACAGGGGGCAACCATGGTATAGGCCGTGGTTCTTAATGATGGACATTGTGGCAGTTATAAAAAAAACAACAAGATGTCTAGACCTGTGGCAACCTTCAAATATCAAATTATCATATAAGAAAAATCAGGAAGTCATATTGCCATAAAAATATAAATTTTTATTAGGTAGTATTAAAATGATACAATGAACCTACTAAAAAGTTAAAAAAATGGGGACAAACAATGCAAAAAAGAACGGCTATTGGAGGAATGAAAAAGCAAGATGGTATGCACTAATAAGCAAATAATAGGTTGTATGAATTAATCTCACAATGCGAGTAATACACATATATACATATCAAGCAGCCAGAGGGCCTGCTAGCAAAGTGCACAGTGCTTAAAAAAACAGTTACCAACTTTATAATGCTCATTATGTAGAGAGGGCACATACTATATACAATAGTAGTGGCGAAAATATATTATCCATATGTGAACCATATTAGGAGCTATCAGCTCTATTGCCTAAAAAACAATTGCTTCAATATCCGAGTGTCCCAAAATAGACTCAAGTGATGCGGTAAGGAAAAAGCACAGAGAGCAGTCTGAGAGATATGTAAAAATTGGCAGCTGAATGCAATACGTCATACCTCCAATGAGCCATGGCACCCCTGACGCGTGTTTCGCATGATTCTTCTTCCAAGGGAGCGTGTGCACGCCCACACAGCAGCACCTCTCGCCTGCCTGCCGCCCGCCCTTCCTTCCTATCCACGCTCTGGCACAGCAGCAGCCGCTGAATGATGACGTCATTCAGCGGCGCTCCTCTGTGTCAGGAAGCGCGGACGGCGGGCAGGAAGCAGGACGGATCCTTGCAGCTCCGCTGCTATTTTCTTTTGCAGGCAGCAGAGCTACTTTGATCGCTCCCTGCCCACTGCCCTGCAGGGCCCCCCATGGCAGTACCAGATTGCAGCTCTGAATCTCCCCGGTTCGGGGAATCGGCTGCTTTTTTAACAAGCGGTTCCATCGAACCAGGGAGAAATGGCCAAATCCCACCCCTGGGTGTATGTATAGAAAAAATATTCCGGCACTCTCTTTGCAGGAGAAAAGTTATTTCTTAATTCATAAGATAGAAAGGTTTATAATAATGTAACGTTTCGGTCTCAATTAGGACCTTCTTCAGACTTAATAAACAGAAAAAAAAACCAAAGTACATAGTCAGTCAATGTGAACTGGTTTACATACACATAATGCATCAAAGACTATAGTACATAGAAGCAGAAAAGATTGCTGCTAAACCCAAAAAGAGAGGTATCTCTATGTCATAAAGAAAAAAAACAAATATATCACAAGACAAAATATATAATAAATGATAAGCCTTTCCCGCATAGTACATATTAAGGAAAACTGATCAATCTGAGATATAGCACTACATAATTTAAATATAAACACTATGTACAATCTGACTTAAAATTTAATAGAGTAATACTAATAGAGGGGTATGGAAAAATTAAATATAGCATCAGCATATATCAGAATCACAAAGATATGTAGTATTGTATGGCTGATGAAAAGAAAAAGAAAAAGTGAGGCGTTTCTAGCCAGAAAAAAATAAATAAAAAAATGAAAATAAAAATGGGGAAAATAAGACGAAAAAATTCTAATGCCTCTTACCCTTATAAACCTACAGAGATGCCCCGTGTGTTCCCTTGTATAATTAGTAGGTGAAATCGCCTATCATGGCACTGATAAGAGGTAATGACATGCTTAATACTAACATAGGCAAAAGGAGCCCAGCATAGTGTGCCTGTGAAAAAAACATATTCAGCTTACCATATAAGCGCAGGAAACGGGGTGTCTGTGATAACGGCGCCTGTCAGAAATGCGGGTGTCTGCTGCAGGTATAGAGGTCGCTAAAGTGAAAGTGCCAGTGTTCGGACTTATATATCGGTCTGGTGTAAGGGATAGAGTGTGCGCCCAGGGTCACATGTGTCGGCTTCCCAGAAGTGTGTCTGCTTGTAATGGATGCATCCCTGTGGAATGCAGGGTGGAACGCACAACAGGAAGTGCGTCATGGTAAAATGGCCGCTGCCGGAAGTACCGGTGACACGCATAGTGGAACGCAGAGGAAGTTGTGATGACGTCTGGATTCTCTTTTTTAACCAGGGATTCATCTGTAGAAGGAGTCAATTGTAGAGAATGTTTCAAATAGAGCAAAAGACAATAGGCACAAAAATATAATAAAGGATATAAAGGTAAAATGAGAGGTGTAAGCCTGGTGCTCTGAGAGCCCTGCCAAATTAAGGCAACACACATGAAAGAGACCCAACTTGGAGTCTAAACCTTTCCAAATAAATTAGGGGCAGACACCAGGAAAAGTGGCATCAATTGACCCACAGTAAAAATTTGTTAATGGCACAGGAGCAGTCATCGATGGGCCATTCATGAGGTGTCAGGGTCTGGGGCATCATTTAGAGCTTTGAATTTAAGGATAGTAATACAGGCAGTTGACTGAAAGTAAGTGCAGGCCTGCCAGTCTGGGAGCCCTACTGCTACATGCAACACACATGAAGGAGACCCAACTTGTAGTGCAAACATTTAAAATAAAATATTTCCACACATCAATAAAGTGGCATCAATTTCCCCATAATAGAAATAGGGTAATGGGCCTCTGACACCCCTTTCATCACAAGCAAACCACGAGATGGAAACCCAACTTGGAGTGTCCATATTTAAAAAAAAATTGTCACATACCACTATAGTGTCACGAATTTTCCCTTAGTAGAAATAGTATAAGGGGCTTCTGGCACCCCTTCCATTACAGGCAACCCACCAGATGGAGACCCAACTTGGAATCTCCACATTTCAAAAAATTATTGTCACACACCCCTAAAGTGGCATCAGTTTCCCATAGTAGAAATAGTATAGTGGACCTCTGATGCCCCTTCCACTAGAGGCAACCCAACAACCCAATGAAGATCCAACATGGAGTACCAACATTTAAAAAAATGATTGTCACACAACACTAAAGTTGCATCATGTTTCACAGAGTATAATCCGTATAATGGGCCACTGACACAACTTCCACTACAGGCAACCTACCAGATGGAGACCTAACTTGGAGTCTCCACATTTAAAAAAAATAGTGAACACTAGTTTTGAGCGACTTTTGCTTTTTTAGGGTCGAGTTTCGTTTCATGAAACCCGACTTTTCCAAAAGTCGGGTCGAGCAAAATCGGCCGACTATAGGGAAAAGTCGGGGGTCCGACCGAAACACGAAACCCAATGTAAGTCAATGGGGAATTAAAGTCGGCAGTGAGAGGAGGACAGGAAACACACCTACAGTGCCCATTTAAATGCCAAAAGCATCAATTCTTATTACTTAAGCTTGTCAACCTTAATTTACTTCATAATACTAGTTACGCACTGAAAAATGGGGGTTATTTGGCTAAAGTTGTGGGGGGGTAGGGCTGGCTCCAGGTTTTCATGTGCCCTGGGCGAAAGAGCGCCCCTTTAACACATACCACAACTCATGATGCTCCGATACGGCAGAGAAATAGCGGTATAGTACAATGAAAAATACTTCACTTTTTACATCTCATGACGAGGCCCATACATTTCTCTATACAGAATCATTGGTCAAATATAATGTTTGAAACAGTATATGATGAGCTCCACATAATGCTACAGTATATGTTGGTCCCCATGGATGAAGCTCCACTGTCTTGTGGGCCCAAATAATGCTCCAAACATAATGGGCCCCATTTCTAATGCTCTAGTGTATAATGGGCCCTGTAAATGCTGCTCCAGTGTCTGATGTCCACCTTTGGAATGTTCCAGTGTATGGTGGGCCCCATCTATCATTCTCCAGAGTATAGTGCTCCCCAAAAATTGCTGTCCCAACATTGAAAACAATGAAATAAGTCTCCTCGCTAGGGAATCCCTGTACTAGTCTGGACTCCTCGTCTTCCCCATCTTCCATCTCACTGCACAGTATTTCAACCTTGCAAGTGCTGTGATCCTGAGCAAGCAGGGGGGGCCCACTCATTGGCGACGGCACTGGCACAGGGCCACTGATAGTACGGTAGTGAGTCTGACGGTGGGTGGGCCGAGCCTGCACTTTCATCTGCAGCTTCCTCTTTGTCACCGTGTAAGATGGAACTGTATATGGGAAGGGTAACCTGAGTTTCATCAGGGTCAGATTCAGGCCGTGTAGCGTGCAAGGGGAATGTAGTGGTCTGGGTCAATGTACCAGCAGATTCATCGAGCAGTGGCTGGGCATCAGTGCACTTGTGTCGCCCCCAGAAGTACGGTCATCACAGTGGCATTATCTTCCTCCTAGGGAGTGTGATGTCATGCTTGAGAGCAACGAAGGATCTCTCTAGCAGGTTAACTGATTGGGCGGCGTTATTCCCACGAGTCACGACCCTCCAAACAGCGTTCATGAAGGCAAAGTGTTTGTTTTACGTGGGCAGTATGGTTGCAAAGCTGAACCTTAAAGGAATGTCCAGAAGGGCACCACCAGGAGTGGAGCCTACGGCATAATTTGACTCAACACGGGCAACCTCAACCATCCAGCAACAAAAAAGATGCACACATTGCAAGCTTAATTCCGTTAACGAACGAGACTCCGTCATGCCCCGCGGTCCGAGTCCGGCTTACTAGAGGGACACGCGAGGCTCTGGCACGTGAGATTGGCCAATAACTGGTGTGTCATGCCCTTACATGTCCGAGGCTGCATGTGCGCTACACTGAAAAGGCCAGCGTTTGTCGCTTACAGGTGCAGATAACCCGCTGAACAACGTTAGTGATGGGGATCTGGGATTACAATTATTACCCACGAACGATGATTTCCCAGTAAATGCAGGTCAACCGTAGTTCCGGAATTAGGCCTAACCATCATTCCTAAAAAAATGAAAAACTTACGTGTGCAAACCACAGGTGCTGTAGCTTGCTTAACAGCTCGCCAGCCGTTCTCAGGCCCAGTATGGATTACACGTGATTGCACAAAGGTGACAAAGGGTACCGTATCACCGGATAACATGTATGCATAGCATAGTGTACACATTCAAAATATATGTCTATAGATCAGGAGGCAGGCTCAAACGGTGTCAGGCCCAGTATGGATTACACGTGATTGCACAAAGGTGAGAAAGGGTACCGTATCCCCGGATAACATGTATGGATAGCATAGTTAGTGTACACATTCAAAATATATGTCTATAGATCAGGAGGCAGGCTCAGACGGTGTCAGGCCCAGTATGGATTACACATGATTGCACAAAGGTGAGAAAGGGTACCGTATCACCGGATAACATGTATGGATAGCATAGTGTACACATTCAAAATATATGTCTATAGATCAGGAGGCAGGCTCAGACGGTGTCAGGCCCAGTATGGATTTTACGGCCCAGACTAAACAGCGGAGGAGCAGGGAGAGGTAAAGATTGCAAATGCTGGGGCCCTGCTCAAGCAAGGGGGGCCCACTCGTGGGCGTCGGTACTGGCACTGGGCCCCTCATAGTACGGCGGTGTGTCTGACGGCGGGTGTGCACCACCACCGTACGAGACACTTGATTGCACTATGAGGGACCCTGTGCCAGTGCCCGCGCCCAAGAGTCGGCCTACCCACCTGTCCAGGGCAACGGCACTTGCACGGTTTCGTGTGCTAGGTGGTGACCCTGGCCATGGGGGGGGGGAGGCAGCACAGTTAGGGAGTTTTAGAAAGTGGCATATGTTGATGTTGGACATTCAGCTGATGCAAAAGGCGAAATTGTTCAAGTCCCAGGAAGAGGAGGACCAAAGCAAGCCATTTTTCTGTCACCCTATGTGTCATCAGGGGAAGGTGGGACAAAATCCTTGGAAACCCATGCATGGATCATTTTAATGAAGGTTGATGTTTTGTAATTTGCCTTTATAGCATGGATCCAGGATGCTGGCCAACCAGTAGTCGTCGTCGTTCATCATTTTGGCAATGCGGGGGTCCCTTTTTAGGATCTGCAAGGCATAATCTGACATGTGGACCAATGTTCCCGGGGTCAATGATACACTGCGAGTGCTGGTTGGAAGAGCACTTTCTGGCAAATCCACATACCTCCAGTCACGCACAAACCCTGTACCAGACCTTGCCACGCCAACATTTTCACTTGCCCCACGAGATGCATCCTCCTCCCCTAAGTAATCATCCCCATCATCATTCTCCTCCTCCTCTTCTTCCTCCACCTCGTCCAGAAGAGGTCCCTGAGCAGACAATGGCTGAATGTCATCAAGGATTCCCTCCTCCTCTTCCTCCTCGTCAACATTGGCTGCAGACTCCTGCTCCTTAAGGTGCGTCAAAGTTTGCATGAGCAGACGCATAAGTGGGATGCTCATGCTTAGGATGGGGTCGTCTGCGCTTACCAGCCGTGTGCATTCCTCAAAACACTGAAGGACTTTACAGAGGTCTTTCAGCTTCGACCACTGCACACCTGTCAACTCCATGTCTGCTCTCAAAGTGCCTGGCCGTGTATCCTCCCACAAATGCATTATGGCCTGCCTCTGTTCGCACAGCCGCTCAACCATGTGCAGGGTGGAGTTCCACCTTGTTGCAATGTCCATAATGTGGTGGTGGTTGGGAAGGTGGAGCAATCACTGCAGCTTCTGCATATGAATGGAGTGTACAGGCGACCAGTGGATGTGCGCGCACAGTCTTCGCACCTTCTGGAGCAGGGCTGTTAACTCCGGATAATTGTTGAGGAAGCACTGCACCACCAGGTTCAAGGTGTGAGCCAAGCAAGGTATGTGGCTGAGTTTTGAAAGGGCTATGGCTGCCACAAAATTACGGCCGTTATCACTAACTACCTTGCCTGCCTCAAGATGTATACTGCCCAGCCATAACTCAGTTTGTCGCTGAAAGTACTCGGCCAGCACCTCCGCGGTGTGTCTGTCGCCCAAACACATTATCTGCAACACAGCCTGCTGACGCTTTCCACTAGCTGCTCGATAGGGGGACACCTCGTGTGCAATAGTGGCAGCTGCAGATGGAGTGCTCGTACGACTGCGCTCTGTGGACGAGCTTTCGCTTCTGGAGGAGGAGGAGGGTCGAACGCCTACAGCCAACTGTTTCCTATACCGTGGGCTAGGCAGCACTGTGCCATCACAGCTGTCCCCTGTGGACGCTGCATCCACCACATTGACCCAGTGCGCAGTGATGGACACGTAACGGCCCTGGCCATGCCGACTGGACCATGCATCTGTTGTGAGGTGCACCTTTCCACTCACTGACTGCTTGAGTGCATGGACAATGCAGTCTTTCACATGATGGTGGAGGGCTGGGATGGCTTTGCGAGAGAAGAAGTGGCGACTGGGTAGGTCATAGCGTGGTACTGCATAGGCCATGAGTTTGCGGAAAGCTGCGCTTTCCACCAACCGATAGGGCATCATCTCTAACGAGATTAGTTTGGCAATGTGGGCGTTCAAACCCAGTGTACGCGGATGAGAGACTGAGTACTTTCTTGACCTACTCATAGTGTCTGGGAGGGTGAGCTGGACTTGAGAGCTGCATATGGTGGAAGTAGCGGTGGACAGGGCGGACTGAGAGAGGGTTGATGATGGTGATGGAGTTGGTGTTCTTTCTGATGGCCTAGATTCAGTCTTTCGTTGATATAACAGTGGGATTCCCTGACTGCTTTGGCCTTGCAATGACACCTCAACATTTGCTGCTGTGATAACCGGTGGGCTCACAGTGGGGGAAACAATGTAGCGTTGCTGACTACCTTCTTTGTGATCAGTTGCACATGTGGTACTTGAGGTTTGGTGTTGTGTCCACGCTTGCAAGTGCATGCTGGTTAAATGTCTAAGCTTGCAACTGGTATTCAAATTTTTCAGATTTTTCCCTCGGCTAAAAGTCTTTGCGCACTTCTTACAGATAACCTTGGCCTGATCATGAGGATTTTGTTCAAAAAAGTGCCACACTGCTCTCTTCCTGCTTTGGAAGACATTTTGTGGCCTGTGCTATTTTGACCGTTTGGACAAGCTGTGCAGCAACTCTTTTGATTTTTGGAACCTGTTTTTGGAGTGCTCCGGGCCTGCCAGATAACAGCTGTTGCGATGTCGATGTCGGCTGTGGATGCTCCTCCTCCTCATCTGAGCTATTGGAAGCAGCACCCTCTTCCCCCAATGGATGCCAATCTGGGTCAACAACTGGGTCATCCATCACCTCCTCTTCAATGGCATGTGCACCTTCCTCTGTGTCACCGTGTATGGTGGTATAGTATGCGGGAAGGGGCACCTGAGTCTTATCAGGGTCAGAATCTGGCTCATTACACTGCGAGGACAATGTAGTGCTCTGAGTGAATGTACCAGCAGAATCATCTATCAGTGGCTGTGCATCAGTGCACTCCATGTCAGATTCATCTTGGCCTGGGTAATTCATTTCACTTGATAACCCAGGCATGGTATGTGAAAACAGCTCCATGGAGTAATCAGTTGTATGGCCTGCGTCATCCTTCAAACTTGGTTGGGGTGAAGGACACAAGGAAAGGTGTGGTTCATGAACATGAGCCTCCAATAACGACTCAGTGCTTTTATTTTTTACAACTTCAGAAGAGGAGGCGATCGAGCTGGAGGCTGAGTCAGCAATGTAAGCCAAAACTTTTTCCTGAAGCTCTGGCTTTAAAAGCGGTTTGCCAACTCCTAGAAAATTAAGCCTTCGAGGCCTTGTGGAGCCAGACGATGACGCAGGCTCAACACCTCCTGCATTCGGTCCTATTTTGCTTTTGCCACTACCATCAGATCCACCACCAACGCCATCATTACCAGCTGGCAACCCCAGCCCAATTCCATGGCCTCTTCCACCAGCCTTCCTCATTTTTGGTAAAAATGTACACAAAATCCCACAAACTATATAGTAATGTAAAACAAGGTACAAGGTGTATATAGGACAGGGGAGACGTAGAATTTCTGAAAACACTTGTGGACACTGTTGGATTGTGAGGCCCAGTGAATATCACACCGCTATGTCACAGGCTCAATGTCGCAGGTGTGAAAAATGTCACTATAGGACAGGGGAGATGTAGAATTTCTGAACACACTTGTGGACACTGTTGGATTGTGTGAGGCCCAGTTAATATCACACCGCTATGTCACAGGCTCAATGTCGTAGGTGTGAAAAATGTCACTCTAGGACATGGGAGACGTAGAATTTCTGAACACACTTGTGGACACTGTTGGATTGTGTGAGGCCCAGTGAATATCACACCGCTATGTCACAGGCTCAATGTCGCAGGTGTGAAAAATGTCACTATAGGACAGGGGAGATGTAGAATTTCTGAACACACTTGTGGACACTGTTGGATTGTGTGAGGCCCAGTTAATATCACACCGCTATGTTACAGGCTCAATGTCGTAGGTGTGAAAAATGTCACTATAGGACAGGGGAGATGTAGAATTTCTGAACACACTTGTGGACATTGTTGGATTGTGTGAGGCCCAGTTAATATTACACCGCTATGTCACAGGCTCAATGTCGCAGGTGTGAAAAATGTCACTATAGGACAGGGGAGATGTAGAATTTCTGAACACACTTGTGGACACTGTTGTGTGAGGCCCAGTTAATATCACACCGCTATGTCACAGGCTCAATGTTGCAGGTGTGAAAAATGTCACTATAGGACAGGGGAGATATAGAATTTCTGAACACACCTGTGGACATTGTTGGATTGTGTGAGGCCCAGTTAATATCACACCGCTATGTCACAGGCTCAATGTCGCAGGTGTGAAAAATGTCACTATAGGACAGGGGAGATGTAGAATTTCTGAACACACTTGTGGACACTGTTGTGTGAGGCCCAGTTAATATCACACCGCTATGTCACAGGCTCAATGTTGCAGGTGTGAAAAATGTCACTATAGGACAGGGGAGATGTAGAATTTCTGAACACACCTGTGGACATTGTTGGATTGTGTGAGGCCCAGTTAATATCACACCGCTATGTCACAGGCTCAATGTCGCAGGTGTGAAAAATGTCACTATAGGACAGGGGAGATGTAGAATTTCTGAACACAGTTGTGGACACTGTTGTGTGAGGCCCAGTTAATATCACACCGCTATGTCACAGGCTCAATGTTGCAGGTGTGAAAAATGTCACTATAGGACAGGGGAGATGTAGAATTTCTGAACACACTTGTGGACACTGTTGTGTGAGGCCCAGTTAATATCACACCGCTATGTCACAGGCTCAATGTCGTAGGTGTGAAAAATGTCACTATAGGACAGGGGAGATGTAGAATTTCTGAACACACTTGTGGACACTGTTGGATTGTGTGAGACCCAGTTAATATCACACCGCTATGTCACAGGCTCAATGTCGCAGGTGTGAAAAATGTCACTATAGGACAGTGGAGATGTAGAATTTCTGAGCACACTTGTGGACACTGTTGTGTGAGGCCCAGTTAATATCACACCGCTATGTCACAGGCAGAAATTGGCTAGTGTATGACAAACTACAAGGTGTATATAGAATTGGGCAGAATAGGAATCTCCCTAGAGTGTAGGTCTGTAAGAACGGAACATGTCCTCGACTTATTCTTACAGAGTCACACACAGATAGCTTCACTGTGGCCGTGATAACAGCCGTTACACGGTACTGAGAGAGGAGCGTGCACGTACACCGCTGTCCGATGTCCGTAAAATTGTCAATCTCTGTGTTTTTTAAGTATACGGACTGACACACGCTGTCTATAGTTTTGAATGTGATCAAACAGCAAATATACTTAACTGTTTGAAAAGCAGACAAAACTAGAAGGTGGAGGTCTGTAAGAACGGAACATGTCCTCGACTTATTCTTACAGAGTCACACACAGATAGCTTCACTGTGGCCGTGATAACAGCCGTTACACGGTACTGTGTGAGGAGCGTACACCGCTGTATGGTGTGAAAAAATGCACGCTCAGTACCTCACCAGGACAAAAAAAAAAAATTTGGATTGCTTTTAAAAAAGCAGTTTGCAGAGCAGTGGGAAAACAGCAATGCAGCTATCAGGAAGCCTTATAAGGCAGCCTAACAACCAACACAGCTGATCCAGCAAAATATAGCCTCCACTTGCACTGCACAAACAGTGACTGGTGTGTTGTACAGGCAAAATTGCTAGCAGCAGAAGCAGTTTTTGGTGTCTTCTTCCCTGCCTAACGCTCTCCCTACAGAATAAGCAGCAGCAGCAGCTCTCCCTATTCTGAGATCAGCATGAGTAACATGGCGGTCGGAGTACACGCCCTTTTATACCCCCTGTGACGCCCCCCAAATCAAGCCAATCACTTGCATGCCCTTCTCAAAGATGGTGGTGACTCCTGTCTATGTCATCACGTTGCCCCCAGTGTCCGTGGATCCTGATTGGCTGAAAAAGGGCGGAAAACAAACTTTTGAAACGCGACTTTGGCGCTAAAGTCGCCGAGCTCGTGGCTGACCTCACCCTAGGGTTGGGTTTCGTTTCATGAAACCCAACTTTACCAAAAGTCGGCGACTTTTGAAATTTTTCGACCCGTTTCGCTCATCTCTAGTGCACAGTATGGACAAAGGTTAGCATAGCAGGGGACAGTATGGAGATATAGAGAGTGCAAGGGAAAGCAGTGGACAGGGGGCAACCATGATATAGGCCGTGGTTCTTAATGATGGACATTGTGGCAGTTATAAAAAACAACAAGATGCCTAGACCTGTGGCAACCTCCAAATATCAAATTGTCATATAAGAAAAATCAGGAAGTCATATTGCCATAAAAATATACATTTTAATTAGGTAGTATTAAAATGATACAATGAACCTACTAAAAAGTTAAAAAAAATGGGGACAAACAATGCAAAAAAGAACGGCTATTGGAGGAATGAAAAAGCAAGATGGTATGCACTAATAAGCAAATAGGTTGTATGAATTAGTCTCACAATGCGAGTAATACACATATATATATACATATCAAGCAGCCAGAGGGCCTGCTAGCAAAGTGCACAGTGCTTAAAAAAACAGTAACCAACTTTATAATGCTCATTATGTAGAGAGGGCACATACTATATACAATAGTAGTGGCGAAAATATATTATCCATATGTGAACCATATTAGGAGCAATCAGCTCTATTGCCTAAAAAACAATTGCTTCAATATCCGAGTGTCCCAAAATAGACTCAAGTGATGCGGTAAGGAAAAAGCACAGAGAGCAGGCTGAGAGATAAGTAAAAATTGGCAGCTGAATGCAATACGTCGTACCTCCAATGAGCCATGACACCCCCGACGCGTGTTTCGCGTGATGCTTCTTCCAAGGGAGCGTGCGCACACAAACACAGCAGCACCTCTCTCGCCTGCCTGCCACCCGCCCTTCCTATCCACGCTCTGGCACAGCAGCGGCCGCTGAATGATGACGTCATTCAGCGGCGCTCCTCTGTCAGGAAGCGCGAGCAGTGGGCAGGAAGCAGGACGGATCCTTGCAGCTCCGCTGCTATTTTCTTTTGAAGGCAGCAGAGTTACTTTGATCGCTCCCTGCCCGCTGCCCTGCAGGGTCCCCCATGGCAGTACCGGATCGCAGCTCTGAATCTCCCCGGTTCGGGGAACCGGCTGCTTTTTTAACAAGCGGTTCCATCGAACCAGGGAGAACCGGCCAAATCCCACCCCTGGGTGTATGTATAGAAAAAAATATTCTGGCACTCTCTTTGCAGGAGAAAAGTTATTTCTTTATTCACAAGATAGGAATCCAGAAAGGTTTATAATAATGTAACGTTTCGGTCTCAATTAGGACCTTCTTCAGACTTAATAAACAGAAAAAAAAAACAAAGTACATAGTCAGTCAATGTGAACTGGTTTACATACACATAATGCATCAAAGACTATAGTACATAGAAGCAGAAAAGATGGCTGCTAAACCCAAAAAGAGAGGTATCTCTATGTCATAAAGAAAAAAGCACGAATATATCACAAGAAAAAATATATAATAAATGATAAGCCTTTCACACATAGTACATATTAAGGAAAAATGATCAATCTGAGATATAGCACTACATAGTTTAAATATAAACACTATGTACAATCTGACTTAAAATTTAATAGAGTAATACTAATAGAGGGGTATGGAAAAATTAAATATAGCATCAGCATATATCAGAATCACAAAGATATGTAGTATTGTATGGCTGATGAAAAGAAAAAGAAAAAGCGAGGCATTTCTAGCCAGAAAAAAATAAATAAAAAAATGAAAATAAAAATGGGGAAAATAAGACAAAAAATTCTAATGCCTCTTACCCTTATAAACCTCCAGAGATGCCCCGTGTGTTCCCTTGTATAATTAGTAGGTGAAATCGCCTATCATGGCACTGATAAGAGGTAATGACATGCTTAATACTAACATAGGCAAAAGGAGCCCAGCATAGTGTGCCCGTGAAAAAACATATTCAGCTTACCACAGAACTGCAGGAAACGGGGTGTCTGTGATAACGGCGCCTGTCAGAAATGCGGGTGTCCGCTGCAGGTGGAGAGGTCGCTAAAGTGAAAGTGCCAGTGTTCGGACTTATATATCGGTCGTGTGTCAGGGATAGAGTGTGCGCCCAGGCGCACATGTGTCGGCTTCCCAGAAGTGTGTCTGCTGTGGAATGCAGGGTGGAACGCACAACCGGAAGTGCGTCATGGTAAAATGGCCGTGGCCGGAAGTACCGGTGACACGCATAGTGGAACGCAGAGGAAGTTGTGATGACATCTGGATTCTCTTTTTTAACCAGGGATTTATCTGTAGAAGGAGTCAATTGTAGAGAATGTTTCAAATAGAGCAAAAGACAATAGGCACAAAAATATAATAAAGGGTGTAAAGGTAAAATGAGAGGTGTAGGCCTGGTGCTCTGAGAGCCCTGCCAAATTAAGGCAACACACATGAAAGAGACCCAACTTGGAGTCTAAACCTTTCCAAATAAATTAGGGGCAGACACCAGGAAAAGTGGCATCAATTGACCCACAGTAAAAATTTGTTAATGGCACAGGAGCAGTCATCGATGGGCCATGCATGAGGTGTCAGGGTCTGGGGCATCATTTAGAGCTTTGAATTTAAGTTTAAACTAATATGAGGTGGGTGAGGGACCGATGTGAGCCTTCTTTTCTGGGAGCCCTGATACATCATGCAACAGCTCAAATTGCTTTTTTCAACCACACTTGGGTGGCACAAATGTCAGCTTTTTAGACCACAAGTGTTAGAAAAATTTAAGGATAGTAATACAGGTAGTTGACTGAAAGTAAGTGCAAGCCTGCCAGTCTGGGAGCCCTACTGCTACATGCAACACACATGAAGGAGACCCAACTTGTAGTGCAAACATTTGAAAAATAAAATATTTCCACACATCAATAAAGTGGCATCAATTTCCCCATAATAGAAATAGGGTAATGGGCCTCTGACACCCCTTCCACTACAAGCAACCCATGAGATGGAAACCCAACTTGGAGTGTCCATATTTAAAAAAAAATTGTCACACACCACTATAGTGTCATGAATTTTCCCTTAGTAGAAATAGTATAAGGGGCTTCTGGCACCCCTTCCACTACAGGCAACCCACCAGATGGAGACCCAACTTGGAATCTCCACATTTCAAAAAATTATTGTCACACATCCCTAAAGTGGCATCAGTTTCCCAGAGTAGAAATAGTATAATGGGCCTCTGATGCCCCTTCCACTACAGGCAACCCAACAACCCAATGAAGATCCAACTTGGAGTACCAACATTTAAAAAAATGATTGTCACACACCACTTAAGTTGCATCATATTTCACAGAGTATAAACCGTGTAATGGACCACTGACACAACTTCCACTACAGGCAACCTACCAGATGGAGACCTAACTTGGAGTCTCCACATTTAAAAAAAATAGTGAACACCACTAAAGTGGCATCAATTTCTACAGAGTAGAAATAATATAATGGGCCCTGACACCCTTTACACTACAGGCAACCTAACAGATAGAGACCCAACTTGGAGTCCCCGCAACTTTTTGATATCGGGTGCTCTGGTCCACTGTGTAATACCGTAATTATATGGGTACTTTGGAATCTGATCACGAGGGACAATAAGAGACAGAGACCAAAGTTGATGTAAATAAGTATATTTCACAAGAGTGACAAAACTAAACATAATACTTTCTGCAACAGTAACAGAAACGCAGCACAATATGGAATAATGCAGGTAAAGCAAAACCGGCAGTACACTTTCTGCAATTGTAACGAAAACTCAGCACAATATGGATATGTCCTAAGCGACTGAAGAGCAAGGTAAGACCCCTCTTTATAATCAGTCCAACAGTACTAATACTCAAGTGCGCACAGGGCACAGAACGTAGGAGTCCAGCAGCAGATTCCGTATGTAAGGAAGTACAACGTATTAATGAGGCAGTCCCACGATGTAGTAAATCAGCATGCACACAGTACTAGGGTGCATAAGTCCAGCTAACATAAGGGTGAAATGCACACGGCATTCAAACATAGAAGTCCAGCGTGACCCAGGAGAAGCAAAACAGGAGAAGGTCGCTATATGTACCTATAGGGCTGAACGTCCTGCACAAGTCCAGCAACGCAGCCCCAACAGACTCAGACACAAAGGAGATGGCAAAAGTCATAATTCCATAATGGCCACAGCAGCTCCAAGGGTGATCATCTCCACACCAGAATTCCACACAGTAGTTGATTCTTGCAGGGCAGTAGGCAGCAGAATGTAGAGGGGAAGAGCACCGAGTAACGAGCAGCAGCCACAGCAGGGAGTCCGCTAGCAGATGGGCAGGAGCCAGGCAGCCACAAAATACTCAGGCACAGGAGAGCACATGACCCGGACTTAAATAATCAGGACAGACAAGAAGTTCCATGACAGGACGAGATCCAAGACTCCATCTTGGATCAGGGCGAACAGGTGCAAGGAAGTCCGGAATCCTTACACACTGGCTCAAGATTGCATGGACCAGGGATCATCCCACTGAACGCTCACTTTTTTTTTTTTTTTACCATGGGTATAATACTACTCAGACAACAGGGTTAGAGTAAAACAGTGTGACAATACTATATTGAACCACAAACAGATAATAACACATAGAACTGTCCCAACAAAATACCCTAAATGGTGCAAAATTACAGAATTTCACCCTTCCACTGACTCGCCCAGATTAAAGCAGCTGCGACTTCAAGGGCCAACTACCTCTACCCATGGCACGCACAGAGAGAAGGTAACAACAGGTAGCAACAAGCTTAGGAAGCTGACAGTCCATTGAGGTACGAGGCCAGGTGACCTGACTTCTCTCAACATCTACATGGAGCCACAATAGTCAATCAGCATATTATCAAACACTGACTGTTCAATGGCACCACACCCTTGTCTTGCAGAAATAACAGAGAATAAGTTACAACAAAAAGTAACTCAAACGTCAACATCCAGGCTCATACGAACAATAGTCTTTGCTTCTTGACCAACCAAAGGCAAACACATAAATTCAAAAGTCAGCATAAAGATAAAAGTCTATGCATACTTGCTTACTTAAACTTACATCTGACATAATTAAGAAGAAATGCTGTGTTGTCACATTGCTCCCCCATCTTAATTAGCCAGATGTGATAGACCTTCAATCATCCTTCTCTACTTACCGGCGACTATCCATCAGCATGTCTTGAAGCACAGACATGATTACACATATCATGCAGTTTCCTCAGAGCATATTTCATGTTTTACTTTGCGAATAAACTCTGCACGTAATTGATGAGAACCGACTCGTATCCATTTTGTCAACACATGGTGTCCTCCACATCAAGTGGTTTCTGGATTAAATCCGATCAAGTGTCAGTGGCCTGGTAATCTCTTAAAGCTGGCACAGCACCTTTAGTTGCCATTTCTTTTATAGTTGCAGCTGGCAGAGCTGGTGGGGTTTGACATAGTGGCATATGAAACCTGGTGTGCATGCCTCACCTATGGTCTGCTGGGTCTTTTTGTATCTGTATGCCTTCCTGGCTTTGGAGCCCTGGGATGGTGTCTATGAACATCAGTTCCCTGCAGCTCTCCATATCTGTCGGGCTGAGTAGTATCCCGCTGCTACCACCAAAATGTGGAGACATGGGGGGATCAACTGGTGCTGTAGTCCACTGGCCCACGACCGCATGTACCAGGGATCATCCCACTGAATGCCTGCTCACCTTTTACTCTGAGCATAATATTACTCAGATAACACAGAGTGAGGGTAAAACAGTGCGGTAATACTTAATTGAACCACGAACAGACAGTAACACATAGAACAGGCCCAGCAAAATACCCAAGATGGTCCATAATTACAGAGTCTCAGCCTTCTGTTGACTCGCCGAGATTAAAGCAGCTGCGACTTCCAGGGCTGGCTACCCCCACCTGTTACACACAGAGAGGAGGTAATGACAAGCTTAGGAAGCTGACGGTCTACTGAGGTATGAGGCCAGGTGACCAGAGGGTCACAACCTGTCTTCTCCAAACATCTCCATGGAGACAGGTGACCGGTGGACCCCAAACCTGGCTTTCCCAAACGTATCCATCGGGCTCAGGTGACTGGTGGGTCCAAATCCTGGCTTCACTAAATGTATCCATGGGTTCAGTGATGGTCAGAGCACCAGGACTACGTTTGTCATTCATTCATCTGTTACTGATCAATGTTAAAGCCAAAAATGCTGGCCCAAGCCCTGTCCCATGCATTCATGCTGCACAATTATACTATTTGTACTCTGGGTCAATTGATGCCACATTTCCTGGTGTTAACCTCTAGTTTGAGCTGTTTTGAAATGTTTTTGGCCTCAATGAAGGCGTTGTCTATGTGTTTGGTTTTGCCTTCTATTGTATTACTTGGGGTTCGGATATATTCGTTGAACCGTACAGCGAACATGTTCGGTGAACATCAGGGTGTTCATTGATCCGAACCTTGAAAAGTTCGCTCATCTTTACCCAGGAGGCATGACCGCTTGAAGATGCTCAAATTAATCCCCAATTATCATCAGAACAGAGGTCCTAATTGTGTGATATAATGGCTCTCTATCTAGACATATTCATCAGAAAGGACTTCCCTGGCCGTTCATCAAGTAAACAAAGGCAACCCCAACCATCAGATAGTCAGTATACCGGGTTTCTTTACAGGTAAAGGCAGATATTCAGTGGGAAACAGAGGAAATATTGAAACTGGGGGTAAGACGAAAGTCCAAAAGTAAGTGGGCCTCCCTAATTGTAATTGTTCCGAAACAGGACCAGACCATATTTTGTGGCTACTACAAAACTTGCGATCATCTGATCACTCGTGCTATGCACAGTATTGCCACAGGATTGCTGTATATAACAAATATCATGGTCCCCTATGAATGGCAGTCACAAACTGGTTTTCACAGGAGTACCATTATGACAGCCACGCGGGTCATCAGCAGACTTCTGGTCATAATGGCAACCTATCAGCGAACCACGATCATTTCACTGCGGCACCAATGGACACACAGAACGGTTAGTCCACCTGCACATTAAATGCTACTGTCACAGATTGACAGCGGCATTTAACAGTTTAACAGCCGCTGACAGAGCTCCGCTCCTCTCGGCTGTTTGAGGCAGATGATGGTTGAATAACACAAGTAGACAACATTGATTGTAATATGTTTATCAACAATTTATGAATATTAAAGTTCAAATGTCCAACGCCATATCCATTGCTGGGCAGCTCTGAAAAAAGCACTTGTAGAGATTCTCCAGGTCTTGGAAACTGCATATGCTCATGTTCTCAGCGCAGGTCAGTGCAGATATTCACCTTTTTCTTCCGAGATGTGTCATGCCTGTATAGAAGCGATAAGTCGCCTTTCTCATTAACCTGAAAACAATTAAAAGGCATGTTTTAAAAAAACTAGACAATATGCACTGGTTATCAAATGAAACAAACTCAGCAAAGGCAACTTCAGCATTATATTTCTGGTCATCAGCTGAAGTTGAAATCGACATGAAATATTGCATTATATATTGTCTGCAAAAAGGGCCAATCTGGAAATTGAAAAAAGGAAGTTGCCAATATTAGTGTAATGATAGAAAAATGCAATATGAGCCATATGACTGGTGAGAGCACTCACAATAGATCTGTACGGCTTGTAATGTCTGAGGGACTTATCTCGCCCATCAGATTGTGTGTTGGCGATTCTTCCGCAGCAGTAGGCTGATAACTTTCATTATTTCCTGCTTTTCTCAACCAGAATTAAAAAATTGTACAGCAAGAAAACATAATTATAAGAAATACAGTAATAAAAACTGTATTACATTTATTCTATTATTACACCTTGCTTACACTATCATGTCCTCGCTGTTGCTCTTCTTGAAAACAAGAATGATTGATACTTACAATGATTTAGTATTGACATGAAGAACATATATAAATGGAGGAAAACCACAGAAATATTTACCTGGAAAATACATGGTGGAAGCTTTGTGTCAATCAGAATAGGTGGATTCTGAACATTTGCTGTTAGCTGCTTGTGATGAAGATGTAAACTGATTGTCTCCCTACGTGGGGAAAAAAAGGCAAAGTATAAAAAAACATTTAAAGTTTAAATGATAAAACTCAATAAGAGACTAAATTAGAGACTCAAGACTCTCAATATTTTAAAAATCACTTATTATAGATTGTTGACGATAGTGGAGGCTTCGTTCTTACCTCCATCACAGGTAGATGAGATGACGATATTTAGATAAGTCTCATTATTCAAATAATAAGCCTGAAAATATAAAGAAAAATAATTACATCCAACAAAGCTTAAACTCATAGAAGCTTTTCCAAAGCATTGTAGATAGATGCTGGGAATTGTCAATCATTCCATATCCAGCCAGTTATGGAAAATGTAACCGGGGTTTATCTGGTAGCCTATGAGGACGGATTCCGGATATTTACTGCTAATTGCTGGTGATGAACACAGATATTCAATGTCTCACTACTCAGCGAAAATATATAAAAGTGTATGAACTTTACATTATAAAGAAACAAAATTAGAGACGGAATATTCTGAAGAATAGTTACATGTTTAGCTGATGGACAGTTGACGTAATCGTCCTCCGCATCGGCGACAGAAACATTTGTTGTCGGCTATTTTTTGAAAACGCCCAATTCTGCAAAGATAAGAGGAATATTGGTTACCGGAGTGGAATGAATGTTCACTTATACCATGGATTTTATTAAAAAGAACAAATTGAAACCAATATATTAAGATCTGGCCCCAGCACAGAAAATAGAACATGTAACATCCTAAACCCTACGGCTCCGAGGTCAGTCCACTCTGATAGTAGTAAAGTATAAAAGCATTCTACCAACAGAACCGCACGGACGTCTCTGCAGTGATTGTGTGTCATGAGGAGATAAATCATAAAATCCACTTACTCTTTATCACACAGGTCGCATTTATACTTGTACTTATAGTGGATGGTATAACTGTGATGTTCTGTCACTTTTGGCAGCTCGGGATGGATACGATTTACCCTCCTGGTGAGAGCCTGCCACCACGGGCCGTGGTTGTCTCTTTGTTCACCGATGATTATCCAACAGGCCGCATGGCACAACTCGTGCACAAGTGTGGATCGTACTCGCACTAAAACAAGAGGTTATACAGTTATGAGAAAATCTGAGTACACCCTGATTGAACTGTTTGGTTTTACATATCAGGACAAAATACATCCTGATATGAACAACACGTGACAAGTCAACCGTGCCATTAGTTACCAAAAAATACTTACAAATGCAGTAGCAGAGAGTGAAAAATAAGTACACCCCATGAATCAATAGCTTTTAGAATCATCTTTAGCAGCAATAACTTGAAGTTGCATCAATGGTGTACTTAATTTATCACACATTGCTCTGGAATTTTGACTAAGTTTTTAAAGAAAAAAAAACCACTACATCATTATTTATTTATCATGTTGTTTTCTGAGATTGAATTTCCCTACTTTTAGGACTTTCTAAGGACCTGATACTTTTTTTTTATTTTCTCCTGATATGTAAAATATTAGAATTCATAGAGGGTGTACTTAGTTTTTCTTATCACAGTATGTACAGTGATCTTATAAGATGTATTACATCACAAGCAGCAGTTTTTTGCTCTGTATACAGGTTGTCTTATGAAGCCGCAGGATGGATGTGATGTGAAACCTACCGGCAGAATCCAAGACTTTCTCAGAAAGCTCAATAACTGAGACTCGGCGGTTGTTATCCAGCTTGTTCCAGCACTGAGCGGATGTTGATGTCAGCCTCTTGCTCCATGAAATGTCCATTTTCATAGGGAGCTAAAATAGAGGAAACAAATTCCATTACATCATTAAACTCTTTGACCCCAGTCTTACAAAGTCCCCAACTCTCATGTGTGATTTACAGCACTGGTCTACTTGTATGGGGCATGGGGTCTACCGAGAGATCCAAGATGTGAGAACAAAAATAAAAATAAACTTTTTTGAAAATGTCCAAAATCAACTAAATGGTTTTTATATATGTAAAAATCCTGCGAACTTCAAGCCAAAAGTTGCTAATCTTTTTGTCTCTGCGCGGTGGATCATCTAAGGTATCTTCTCTTCCCACAGATAAGAAGAAGGTGATGACATTTACCAAACTAAGTGAGATTTACCTGATATATTCCATAACTATATTACAGAAACATGACAAAGGGGTTATGATACCCTTCAGAAAGTTATAGATATTTTTCTTGGAATTTGTTGTTTAATGGGGGAGATAATAGAGAAGTCATGTATCACCCAGAAACCGATGAAAAGATGTGATACCTTATTCCTGAAGACTGTCCTATTGTACAGATTGTACAGTCGCTCCACCAGCTCATTCTTTGTTTCCTGGAAGTTGGTAACATAGATGGAGGTGGGAGAAATAATCTCTTCCAGGAAACAGCTGGGGATGTTACATAGTGGTGTCCTGGGTAAGATAAGGAATCATATATAAATCCACAGGAAACATCTTGCCTAGTTCATGGCTTTATATAGAGGTAGATGCACCTGGCATAACTTACCTCTCCTCTGTATCAGAGCTCTCCTCGCTGTCAGATGGTGAATTATCTGTACAGAAATATTGAAGCGTGAAAATACTTTTTATAAGGTTCAAATCAGACATGTTAGTATGCAGGTCCGTACTAAAGAGAGGTCTATAGATTATATAGAGTGTAGACCACTAATAAGACTATGAATATGGGATCTGACCAGAGCAGAACACGTAGCTGACCAGACCACCAAAAATCCACAGGATCATCCATTGGGATCAGGTTCTGAAATTATAATGGGGTTCAACAACAACAGGGCCTATAAACTCTCAGACGTCTATTCCACCTATTGCTCAGCTAATCGATCCTTATTAATGTTGTATGTGCTCAGTAAAAGATCAGAAGTGAACGTGTCCTCAATGACTGGTGGGTGGACCCTCAAATGGTAAGGGTCCGTTCTCTGGGGCCTTCATGTAAAATAAGACTAGATGTCCTATCACCTTATTTCCTGATTTATGGTAGCCTCCATTGGGTTTAATGGAGATGTGGGATTCCTTGTGCAGGGCTTTCTCTATTGATGTATATTGGATTTATGAAAAGAGAAAAGCAAATGTATTGCACATCTGTAATAAATTCTATAGGGACAGCAATGGCCATAAGTCAACATGGCGGTGAGTTGTTCTCCCAATATGGAAGTGTCTGAGATATAGGACCCACACCAATCAAGCATGTGTAAAATAGGATTACCTCTGTAAGGTATCTTTAATTTAACCCCTTAACACCTATGTACGGCGCTTGTCAGTAGAGAATGAATGGAGAGGTCTCTGGAGTTGAGCCCGCCTCTTTCCCGGCAGATGATGGTTTTGTCATTCAGCCATCATCTGTCTCTGACAGTCGAGAGTAGATTAGAGCTCTGCCTGCTTCTGTTAACCTGTTAAATGCTGCAGTCATTCTCTGACAGTGGCATTTACAGCACATTTCCCAGGTGGCTCACTGTTCCAACTCGTGATCAGTGCCCTTGTAATTGTTAGTTTTGGAAACTGACCAGTGACAGTACAAAAAAGTCATTGTTATTTCTACAATAACATAAACCTGGATTGTGTCTAGAAATGATAACTTACTATTGTATGTGAAAGTTCCTCTAGTATTTGATTCGTCATCATCAATACTACTGATGTCATCGGAGCTGTGAAATGAGTGTAACAGAATATGAGCCACCATTAGTCATTAATCCCCATCATGGACTATCTAGTAATGGAGGAGGTGTAAGTCTTACCAGGTGGAACTGTCCGTATCATCTGATGATGGTGAAATCAGATCTGTGGGGGCAACACAACATAAATCCCTTATTAGACTATTGTAATAACAACGACTGAGGCTCAATATCAAATAAATACATTCTAATAAAGTATGCAGTGTACCCCTATATGTACATGGGGCGAAAAATCACATTCAGCTACAGTAACTCACACTGTGCATGGCCACCATCAGAAGAAATCCCCAAATCTCATTTCTGGCTGACTTAAGAGCGAATGTATGAATAATGTTCCTGACAACATTGTGAAAATGGTGGTGGTGGACTTACACCAATAAAGCTTGACTAAAATAGGATTACCCCTTTAATGTATCTTTAATTTAAAAATGCACAGACCCTTCTATAATTTACCTTTAATTGTTACATTTGGAAACTGATCTGTGACAGTACAGCAGGTTCAGTGTTCTTTCTACAATAACCCCGGATGTTATCTAGAAATGATAACTTACTATTATACGTGGAAGTTCCTGCCCTATTGGAATCATTGTCATCATCATTAAGAATGATGTCATCGGAACTGTGAAATAAATGTAACAGGTAATGAGCCACCATTAATCATTAATCCCCATCATGTACTTAGTAATGGAGGAGACGTGCGTCTTACCAGGTGGTACTGTCCGGACCATGATCTGATGGTGGTAAACTCAGATCTGTGGGGGCAACACAACATAAACCTCTTATTAGAATATTGTAATAGCAATGACTGAGGCTCAATATCAAAAGAAATAAATCCTAATAAAGTATCCAGTGTACTTCTATATGTACATGGGGCAAAAAATGCATTCAGCTGCAGTAATCTGCCCTGTACATGGCCACCATGAGAAGCATTCCCCAAATCCCACTTCTGTCTGACTTCATAACTCCTGCATGAATATTCCTGACCAAATGCTGAAAAGAAATGGTTAATATGAGCTCATTTACTGTAGGCTTCCAATAGAAATAAATCCAAGCCCTGACCACAATGTGCACGTGATCTGCACCCAATGCCTACAATATGGCATCGATATGTATCAGAGCCTTTACTCTGGATTAGGGATACAGTACCTGGTAAACTCGGAGTCGGGCCCGAATTGAAGCCAGTGATGTTATCTTGGCCTTGAGACCTAGGAATTGGCTTCTTTCTTGGATGATACTGAAAAAATGGCAAACATGTCAGATAGAATCTATAACCATGAACTTCTCCAATCTATAATATTTCTCCATATTCCACTGATTACAGGTAGACACAGATATGGATGTGGTTTCCATTGGCCTGTGCTTATTTCATATACAGAGTGTAAAGGGTGTACCGGACACTTATGGTTAGCTATGGATAGGGGCGGTGGTGACATTTATGTGTCTTCATATAATATTATTATGTATCCTGTACATGGACATATTGTCACAAATATTACAAGTGAGGGCAGCCTTTACTCTGCAAACATGATCCAAAGTATCACCCCATCTACTTGAAGCTATATTTTTGGTCCCACCATCTTTTTCTGGAACATTTGTCCCAAATATATTTTAGTAATTTAAGAATATAAAATGATACCTGATGGAAGTCGTCATCATCACTGCTGTCCTCGCTGTCAGAGAGAACTATAATTCGCTTAAATCGCTTTTTTCGCATCATATTAGCACAAGTCACTCACAACACTCCTCTCTCCACTAACGCCTACAAAAACCCTCAACGGAATCCTGGATGACTGAGCGTTCTATAGCCTCCAGCCAATTGTGACATCATTAGAATGCTGCAATTGTTTGCTCATTTTTTTGTATTTTACAACATTAATTGTACAAAGCATACTGTACAAATACAAAAAAAGGAAATCAGATAAAAACAACAATCTTCCTAATTCCTTCACTCCCGACCTTTTTCCAATTGTTCGGAAATATATAATAATTAAAAAAACACATTAATCAACATAAAAAATAAAGAAACTCCACTAATGTTTAAGCTGCTGATTATCCCTTTCTCCGTGTTTTAATGCTCTCCACTACATTTTTTTCCAATTGTTCTCCCAATTTTCAAAATTCTCTGAGGAGCAAAACCAGACCCTGTCATATTTTGTAACTCTCTTAAGTAATTTCTTCTCTTGTGTAATACTCCATTTTTTCCTTATCCATTTCCAAATGAAATCCACTCTTCCTATATAAAGCCGCCTACTTAAGACTCTTCTTCCTCATTTCATCTCTTCCGCTCCAAAGAGCATTTTACAATTGTTGACTTGATCTCAATGGAGATCTGAGTCCCCAGTTTCCAATCTATATCTTCATACCCTCTGATAAATGTATCAGATCTGCCCATGTTCCTTACACAGTTTACAAGTATTGTCCGCTTTCTTCTGCATTCTGTATAGTGCTTGGTGAAAATAATGGGACCAATGGATCAACTGGGTCAATTTATGAATTTATTGATTGACATCCCACTTATATGTAAATATATGTATATATAATGACTCTAATATTTTCTCCATACATTAATCTAACTCTCAAAGATAAAATTATGCATGTAATCTCCCCAGTTATTAGTGTATAAATGTATTTATTACATTATAGCATATTGTATGTTATATACAAGGTTATTATTATTAGATTTTTTTCGTGTGGCAAATGATCAATAAGTAATCCATTCCTTTGAGTGTTGATGTGAAAGTTATTTGATTCCTTCATACTCTTCACCGCTTGTTGAATCTGACAATATCTAAAATCGTGAAGTCTACTTAACCCCTTCACCCCCAAGGGTGGTTTGCACGTTCATGACCGGGCCAATTTTTACAATTCTGACCACTGTACCTTTATGAGGTCATAACTCTGGAACGCTTCCATTGATCCCGGTGATTCTGACATAGTTTTCTTGTGACGTATTGTACTTCATGATAGTGGTAAAATTTCATTCAAATGACTTGCGTTTATTTGTGAAAAAAATGGAAATTTGGCAAAAATTTTGAAAATTTCGCAATTTTCCAACTTTGAATTTTTATGCCCTTAAATCACAGAGATACAGCACACAAAAAACTTGATAAGTAACATTTCCCACATGTTTACTTTACATCAGCACAATTTTGGAACCAAAATTTTTTTTTGTTAGGAAGTTATAAGGGTTAAAAGTTGACCAGCGATTTCTCATTTTTACAACACCATTTTATTTTTAGGACCACATCACATTTGAAGCCACTTTGAGGGGTCTATATGATAGAAAATACCCAAAAGTGACACCATTCTAAAAACTGAACCCCTTAAGGTGCTCAAAACCACATTCAAGAAGTTTATTAACCCATTAGGTGCGTCACAGGAATTTTTTTGAATATTTAAAAAGAAATGAACATCTAACTTTTTTTCACAAAAAAAATACTTCAGGTTCAATTTTTTTTATTTTACCAAGGGTAACAGGAGAAATTGGACTGCAAAAGTTATTGTGCAATTTGTCCTGAGTACGCTGATACCTGATTTGTGGGTGGGGAACGACTGTTTCGGCGCATGGCAGAGCTCAGAATGGAAGGAGCGCCGTTTGACTTTTTCAATGCAAAATTAGCTGGAATTCAGATCGGACGCCATGTCACGTTTGGAGAGTCCCTGATCAACCTAAACAGTGGAAACCCCCTACAAGTGACCCCATTTTGGAAACTAGACCCCCCAAGGAACTTATCTAGATATGTGGTGAGAACTTTGAACCCACAAGGGCTTTACAGAAGTTTATAACGTACAGCGGTACAATTAAAAAATCATATTTTTTCCACAAAAATGATCTTTTCACCCCAGTTTTTATTTTCCCAAGGGTAACAGGACCCTAAAAGTTATTGTGCAATTTGTCCTGAGTACGCTGATACCCCACATGTGGGGGTAAACCACTATTTGGGCGCATGGCAGAGCTCGGAAGGGAAGCAATGCCATTTGACGTTTTTGGCTGGAATTGAGATCGGACACCATGTCGCGTTTGGAAAACCCCTGATGTACCAAAACAGTGGAAACCCTACACAAATGACACCATTTTGGAAACTAGACCCCCTAAGGAACTTATCTAGATGTGTGGTGAGAACTTTGAACCCCCATGGGCTTCACAGAAGTTTATAACATACAGCCATACAATTAAAAAATCATATTTTTTCCACAAAAATGATCTTTTCACCCTCAATTCTTATTTTTCCAAGGGTAACAGGACCCTAAAAGTTATTGTGCAATTTGTCCTGAGTAAGCTGATACCCCACATGTGGGGGTAAACCACTATTTGGGCGCATGGCAGAGCTCGGAAGGGAAGCAGCGCCATTTGACATTTTTGGCTGGAATTGAGATCGGACACCATGTCGCGTTTGGAAAACCCCTGATGTACCAAAACTGTGGAAACCCCCCACAAATGACACCATTTTGGAAACTAGACCCCCTAAGGAACTTATCTAGATGTGTGGTGAGAACTTTGAACCCCCATGGGCTTCACAGAAGTTTATAACATACAGCCATACAATTAAAAAATCATATTTTTTCCACAAAAATGATCTTTTCACCCTCAATTCTTATTTTTCCAAGGGTAACAGGACCCTAAAAGTTATTGTGCAATTTGTCCTGAGTAAGCTGATACCCCACATGTGGGGGTAAACCACTATTTGGGCGCATGGCAGAGCTCGGAAGGGAAGCAGCGCCATTTGACATTTTTGGCTGGAATTGAGATCGGACACCATGTCGCGTTTGGAAAACCCCTGATGTACCAAAACAGTGGAAATCCCCCACAAATGACACCATTTTGGAAACTAGACCCCCTAAGGAACTTATCTAGATGTGTGGTGAGCACTTTGACCCCCCAGTGCTTCACAGAAGTTTATAATGCCCGGGCGTGAAAATAAATAATTCGCATTTTTTCCACAAACATGATCTTTTAGTCACCATTTTTTTATTTTCCCAAGGGTACCAGGAGAAATTGGACCCCAAAAGTTGTTGTCCAATTTGTCCTGAGTATGCTGATACCCCATATGTGGGAGAAAACTACTGTATGGGCACACGTCGGGGCTCGGAAGGGAAGTAGTGACGTTTTGGAATGCAGACTTTGATGGAATGGTCTGCGGGTGTCATGTTGCCTTTGGAGAGCCCCTAATGTACCTAAACAGTGGAAACCCCCACAAATGACACCATTTTGTAAACTAGACCCCCCAAGGAACTTATCTAGATGTGTGGTGAGCACTTTGAACCCCCCAGTGCTTCACAGAAGTTTATAACGCCCGGGCGTGAAAATAAAAAATTCGTATTTTTTCCACAAACATGATCTTTTAGTCAGCATTTTTTTATTTTCCCAAGGGTACCAGGAGAAATTGGACCCCAAAAGTTGTTGTCCAATTTGTCCTGAGTATGCTGATACCCCATATGTGGGTGAAAACTACTGTATGGGCACACGTCGGGGCTCGGAAGGGAAGTAGTGACGTTTTGGTATGCAGACTTTGTTGGAATGGTCTGCGAGTGTCATGTTGCGTTTGGAGAGCCCCTAATGTACCTAAACAGTGGAAACCCCCCACAAATGACCCCATTTTGAAAACTAGACCCACTAAGGAACTTATCTAGATGTGAGGTGAGCACTTTGAACCCCCAAGGGCTTCACAGAAGTTTATAATGCCAGGGCATGAAAATAAAAAAATCATATTTTTTCCAGAAACATGATCAATTAGTCCCCAATTTTTTCATTTTCCCAAGGGTAACAGGAGAAATTGGACCCCAAAACTTGTTGTCCAATTTGGCCTGAGTACGCTGACACCCCATATGTGGGAGAAAACTACTGTATGGACACACGTCGGGGCTCGGAAGGGAAGCAGTGACGTTTTGGAATGCAGACTTTGATGGAATGGTCTGCGGGTGTCATGTGCGTTTGGAGAGCCCCTGATGTACCTAAACTATTGAAACTCCCCACAAGTGACCCTATTTTGGACACTAGACCCCCCACGGAACTTATCTAGATGTGTGGTGAGCACTTTGAACCCCCAAGTGCTTCACAGAAGTTTATAACACTCGTACGTGAAAATAAAAGAATCATTTTTTTCCTCAAAAATGATATTTTTGCCCCCAATTTTTTATTTTCCTAATGGTAACAGGAGAAATTGGACCCCAAAAATTGTTTTGCAATTTGTCCTGAGTAGGCTGATACCCTACATGTGGGGGTAAAACACTGTTTGGGCGCATGGCAGAGCTTGGAAGGGAAGGAGCACCATTTGACTTTTTCAACTCAGAATTGGCTGGAATTGAGATCAGACGCCATGTTGCATTTGGAGAGCCCCTGATGTGCCCAAACAGTGGAAACCCCCAATTATAACTCCAACCCTAACCCCAACACACCCCTAACCCTAATCTGAGCCCTAACCCTAGCCCTAACCCTAGCCCTAACCCTGAGGCTGTGTGCACACGCTGCGGATTTTGCTGCGGTTCCGCAGCGGTTTTGGCTGCTGCGGACCCCAGTACCATGATTCCCTATGGGAATCAAAAACCGCAGTGCAGACGGTGCGGAATTTTCCGCGCGGATTATCTGCGGTTTTCAATCCGCAGATAGAATTGACATGTCAATTCTTTCTGCGGATTCTCCTGCGGTTTGCCATCTCCTCTAATGAGGAGATGAAAAACCGCAGGACAAAACCTCAGAGCAATCTGCAGGTAAAACCGCAGGTCTTTTGACCTGCGGTTTCACCTGCGCATTTTACAAAATCCGCGTGGATGAATCCACACCGAATCCGCAGCGTGTGCACACAGCCTTACCCTAACGGGAAAATGGAGATAAATACTTTTTTTTTAAGTTTTATTATTTTTCCCTAACTAAGGGGGTGATAACGGGGGGTTTGACTTACTATTTATGGCGGTTTTTATGTTTGGCGGCTGTCACACGCTAAAAGACGCTTTTTATTGTAAAATAGTTTTTGCATCACCACATTTTGAGAGCTATAATTTTTCCGTATTTTGACCCACTGAGTCATGTGAGGTCTTATTTTTTGCGGGACGAGTTGACGTTTTTATTGGTACCATTTTCGGGCACGTGACATTTTTTGATCGCTTTTTATTCCTATTTTTGGGACGCAGAATGAACAAAAACCAGCGTTTCATGAATTTCTTTTGGGGGGGTGCGTTTACACCGTTCCGCGTGCGGTAAAATTGATAAAGCGATTTTATTCTTCGGGTCAGTACGATTACAGCGATACCTCATTTAGGTCGTTTTTTTATGTTTTTGTCAGTTTTATGCAATGAAAACTATTTTATATAAAAAATAATTATTTTTGCATCGCTTTATTCTGTGAGCTATAACTTTTTTATTTTTTCGCTGATGATGCTGTGTGGCGGCTCCTTTTTTGCGGGACAAGATGACGTTTTCAGCGGTACCATGGATATTTATATGCGTCTTTTTGATCGCGCGTTATTACACTTTTTGTTTGGCGGTATGATAATAAATCATTATTTTTTGCTTTGTTTTTTATTTTTCTTTTTTAAGGGGTTCGCTAAAAGGGTTAACTAATGGGACAGTTTTATAGGGCGGGTCATTACGGACGCGGCGATACCTAATATGTGTACTTTTATTGTTTGTTTTTTTTATTATTTTCAAAAAATGAATTTATTGGGGAATATTTTTTTTTTTTTTTACTAATTTATTTGGCGATTTTTTTTAATTTATTTTTACATTTTTTTTTTATTTTTTTTTACTTTATTACATAGTCCCAGGTGGGACATCACTGTCCTGTGACAGATCGCTGATCTGTCTTATCACAGATCACTGTGACAGATCAGCAATCTGTCACAGGCATTGAAGCAGACTTCCTCTTGCCTGCGCTTTGCAGGCACTGAGGAAGCCAGCTTCCTCAGGTTCCCGAAGGCCCCCATCGCCATCTTGGATTCGGGTGCCTGGAGGATAGGAGCCCCCCGCAGCAGCGCTGCACATTGCGCTGCCGTGGGGGGCTCAGGGAAGCACGGAGGGAGCCCCCTCCCTGCCGATGCTTCCCTTTAACTCCCGGTACACCGCGATCATGTTTGATCGCGGTGTGCAAGGGGTTAACGTGTCGGGGGCGGTCCATGACCGCCCCTGACACATAGTGCCGGGTGTCAGCTGTGATAATCAGCTGACACCCGGCCGCGATCAGCGGCGCTCACCACGTGGGCGCCGCTTATCGCGGTAGACGTACTATCCCGTCCACGGTCATATGGGCCCGGGTACCGTGGACGGGATAGTACGTCGGATGTCAGGAAGGGGTTAAAGGGGTTGTCCCACAAACAAAGTTCATTTTAATCAATAGATCTCGGAATAATAATAATTTCCACAATTGGATGTGTTTAAATGAAATGTTCCTGTGCTGAGATAATTTTATAAATGTGCCCCTGCTGTGTACTGTGTAATGGCTGTGTCTGACCGTGCAGGAACATGGTCTGTTCATACCACAGCTCCTGGGCAAGGGAGGAAGCCAAGAGAGTATACAGACATTAAGGTACCGTCACACTTAGCGATGCACCAGTGATCCCGACAACGATATGACCCGGTCAGGATCGCTGGTGCATCGTTACGTGGTCGCTAGTGAGCTGCCAAACAGGCAGATCTCACCAGCGACATAGCAGGGGTCGGGGGTCGCTACTTACCTGTCAGACGAGGCGATGAAGACGTTCTCCCGCCCGCGTCCACGCATCGCTCGTCTCCACAGCAGGAAGCCCAGCAGGAGGCTGACGACAAGAAATGGCTTAGGCCGTTCTCGCGCGATCAGCGATAATCAGCGGGGGGAGCCGGTTGGAGGTAAGTATCACACATAGCGATATCGCTGCTGCGTCACAAAACCAGTGACGTTATAGCGATATTGCTAGCGATATTGCTATGTGTGACGGGGCCTTTACAGTACAGGATTGTAAATTCTTTCTTTGAGGTAAATCTTTTTTAAAAAATAGGCAGGGAAATGCTTTATCTCACAAAAAGAATTAGCGGTGATCCAATGCTGTAATGTCTGTATACTCTCTTTTGCTTCCCCCCCAGCCGAGGAGCTGTGGTATGATCAGACCATGTTCCTGTATGGTCAGACACGGCCATTACACAGTACACAGCAGGGGCACATTTATAAGATTATCTTGGTACAGAAACATTTTTTTGTAAAGACATCCAATTGTAGAACTTATTATTATTCCAAGATCTACTGATCTGGGAATAATAAGTCTGATATTAAGTCTGATAATAATGAGTCTGGTCTAATTGTACTGATTAAAAGAGAGCTTACTGCAGAGACCACAGCAATGGGTGAATGAGAAGGATAAATGAGTTTGTTTTTTTAATCATAACTTTATGGTGGCCAGAATACTGTATGGAGAACTATGGGGGTGCATTATACTACATGGACAACTATAGGCAGTGCATTATACTGTATGTAGGACTATGGGGTCCATTTTACTACATGGAGGACTATGAAGCAGTGAATTATAATGTGGATTTGGCGACATTATGAGGGTCTGGTTGTGGGCACATTACAAGAGGGGCTGACTGTGGGAACATTACAAGGGGCTGGCTTTGGGGACATTACAAGAGGGGCTCTGGGGGACATCATATTATATGGGAGGCTGTTGGGGGCATTATACTGTATGTTAAGGGCTGTGCTGGTGACCATACTATATAATGGGGGCTGTGGTGGACATCATACTGCATAGGGGGCTGTGGTTGACATCATAGTGTATATTTGGAAGTTGTTGTGTATATACTGTATGGGTAGCTGTGGTGACCATCTTGCTGTGTAGTGGTACAGTTTGGAGAGGACAAAATGGTGAGCAGTATGAGGGCATAGTGTAAAGAGAAGGCACAAAATGGATATGGAAAGGGGACAGCGTGAAATGGTGCACAGTATGGACAAAGGTTAGCATAGCAGGGGACAGTATGGAGATATAGAGAGTGTAAGGGAAAGCAGTGGACAGAGGGCAACCATGGTATAGGCCGTGGTTCTTAATGATGGACATTGTGGCAGTTATAAAAAACAACAAGATGCCAAGTCCTGTGGCAACCTCCAAATATCAAATTATCATATAAGAAAAATCAGGAAGTCATATTGCCATAAAAATATAAATTTTTATTAGGTAGTATTAAAATGATACAATGAACCTAATAAAAAGTTAAAAAAATGGGGACAAACAATGCAAAAAAGAACGGCTATTGGAGGAATGAAAAAGCCGGATGGTATGCACTAATAAGCAAATAATAGGTTGTATGAATTAATCTCACAATGCGAGTAATACACATATATATACATATCAAGCAGCCAGAGGGCCTGCTAGCAAAGTGCACAGTGCTTAAAAAAACAGTAACCAACTTTATAATGCTCATTATGTAGAGAGGGCACATACTATATACAATAGTAGTGGCGAAAATATATTATCCATATGTGAACCATATTAGGAGCAATCAGCTCTATTGCCTAAAAAACAATTGCTTCAATATCCGAGTGTCCCAAAATAGACTCAAGTGATGCGGTAAGGAAAAAGCACAGAGAGCAGTCTGAGAGATACAGTCATATGTTAAAGTTTGGGCACCCCTATTAATGTTAACCTTTTTTCTTTATAACAATTTTGGTTTTTGCAACAGCTATTTCAGTTTCATATATCTAATAACTGATGGACTCAGTTATATTTCTGGATTCAAATGAGGTTTATTGTACTAACAGAAAATGTGCAATCTGCATTTAAACAAAATTTGACCGGTGCATGGGCACCCTTATCATTTTCTTGATTTGAACACTCCTAACTACTTTTTACTGACTTCCTGAAGCACTAAATTGGTTTTGTAACCTCATTGAGCTTTGAACTTCATAGCCAGGTGTATCAAATCATGAGAAAAGGTATTTAAGGTGGCCACTTGCAAGTAGTTCTCCTATTTGATTCTCCTATGAAGAGTGGCATCATGGGCTCCTCAAAACAACTCTCAAATGATCTGAAAACAAAGATTATTCAGCATAGCTTTTCAGGGGAAGGATACAAAAAGTTGTCTCAGAGATTTAACCTGTCAGTTTCCACTGTGAGGAACATAGTAAGGAAATGGAAGAACACAGGTCCAGTTCTTGTTAAGCCCAGAAGTGGCAGGCCAAGAAAAATATCAGAAAGGCAGAGAAGAAGAATGGTGAGAACAGTCAAGGACAATCCCCAGACCACCTCCAAAGACCTGCAGCATCATCTTGCTGCAGATGGTGTCACTGTGCATCGGTCAACAATACAGCGTACTTTGCACAAGGAGAAGCTGTATGTGAGAGTGATGCCAAAGAAGCCGTTTCTGCAAGCACGCCACAAACAGAGTCGCCTGAGGTATGCAAAAGCACATTTGGACAAGCCAGTTATATTTTGGAAGAAGGTCCTGTGGACTGATGAAACAAAGATTGAGTTGTTTGGTCATACAAAAAGGCGTTATGCATGGAGGCTAAAAAACACAGCATTCCAAGAAAAACACTTGCTTCCCACAGTAAAATTTGGTGGAGGTTCCATCATGCTTTGCGGCTGTGTGGCCAATGCCGGCACCGGGAATATTGTTAAAGTTGAGGGTCGCATGGATTCAACTCAGTATCAGCAGATTCTTGACAATAATGTGCAAGAATCAGTGACGAAGTTGAAGTTATGCAGGGGATGGATATTTCAGCAAGACAATGATCCAAAACACCGCTCCAAATCCACTCAGGCATTCATGCAAAGGAACAATTACAATGTTCTGGAATGGCCATCCCAGTCCCCAGACCTGAATATCATTGAACATTTGTGGGATGATATAAAGCGGGCTGTCCATGCTCGGCGACCATCAAACTTAACTGAACTGGAATTGGTTTGTAAACAGGAATGGTCACAAATACCTTTATACAGGATCCAGGAACACATTAATAGCTACAGGAAGCTACTAGAGGCTGTTATTTTTGCAAAAGGAGGATCTACGAAATATTAATGTCACTTTTATGTTGAGGTGCCCATACTTTTGCACCGGTCAAATTTTGTTGAAATGCAGATTGCACATTTTCTGTTAGTACAATAAACCTCATTTGAATCCAGAAATATAACTGAGTCCATCAGTTATTAGATATATGAAACTGAAATAGCTGTTGCAAAAACCAAAATTGTTATAAAGAAAAAAGGTTAACATTAATAGGGGTGCCCAAACTTTAACATATGACTGTATGTAAAAATTGGCAGCTGAATGCAATACGTCATACCTCCAATGAGCCATGGCACCCCTGACGCGTGTTTCGCATGATTCTTCTTCCAAGGGAGCGTGCGCACGCCCACACAGCAGCACCTCTCGCCTGCCTGCCGCCCGCCCTTCCTATCCACGCTCTGGCACAGCAGCAGCCGCTGAATGATGACGTCATTCAGCGGCGCTCCTCTGTGTCAGGAAGCGCGGGCGGCGGGCAGGAAGCAGGACGGATCCTTGCAGCTCCGCTGCTATTTTCTTTTGCAGGCAGCAGAGCTACTTTGATCGCTCCCTGCCCACTGCCCTGCAGGGCCCCCATGGCAGTACCAGATCGCAGCTCTGAATCTCCCCGGTTCGGGGAATCGGCTGCTTTTTTAACAAGCGGTTCCATCGAACCAGGGAGAACCGGCCAAATCCCACCCCTGGGTGTATGTATAGAAAAAATATTCCGGCACTCTCTTTGCAGGAGAAGAGTTATTTCTTAATTCATAAGATAGAAAGGTTTATAATAATGTAACGTTTCGGTCTCAATTAGGACCTTCTTCAGACTTAATAAACAGAAAAAAAAACAAAGTACATAGTCAGTCAATGTGAACTGGTTTACATACACATAATGCATCAAAGACTATAGTACATAGAAGCAGAAAAGATGGCTGCTAAACCCAAAAAGAGAGGTATCTCTATGTCATAAAGAAAAAAAACAAATATATCACAAGACAAAATATATAATAAATGATAAGCCTTTCACGCATAGTACATATTAAGGAAAACTGATCAATCTGAGATATAGCACTACATAATTTAAATATAAACACTATGTACAATCTGACTTAAAATTTAATAGAGTAATACTAATAGAGGGGTATGGAAAAATTAAATATAGCATCATCATATATCAGAATCACAAAGAATGTAGTATTGTATGGCTGATGAAAAGAAAAAGAAAAAGTGAGGCGTTTCTAGCCAGAAAAAAATAAATAAAAAAATGAAAATAAAAATGGGGAAAATAAGACGAAAAAATTCTAATGCCTCTTACCCTTATAAACCTACAGAGATGCCCCGTGTGTTCCCTTGTATAATTAGTAGGTGAAATCGCCTATCATGGCACTGATAAGAGGTAATGACATGCTTAATACTAACATAGGCAAAAGGAGCCCAGCATAGTGTGCCTGTGAAAAAAACATATTCAGCTTACCATATAAGCGCAGGAAACGGGGTGTCTGTGATAACGGCGCCTGTCAGAAATGCGGGTGTCTGCTGCAGGTATAGAGGTCGCTAAAGTGAAAGTGCCAGTGTTCGGACTTATATATCGGTCGTGTGTAAGGGATAGAGTGTGCGCCCAGGGTCACATGTGTCGGCTTCCCAGAAGTGTGTCTGCTTGTAATGGATGCATCCCTGTGGAATGCAGGGTGGAACGCACAACCGGAAGTGCGTCATGGTAAAATGGCCGCGGCCGGAAGTACCGGCGACACGCATAGTGGAACGCAGAGGAAGTTGTGATGACGTCTGGATACTCTTTTTTAACCAGGGATTCATCTGTAGAAGGAGTCAATTGTAGAGAATGTTTCAAATAGAGCAAAAGACAATAGGCACAAAAATATAATAAAGGATATAAAGGTAAAATGAGAGGTGTAGGCCTGGTGCTCTGAGAGCCCTGCCAAATTAAGGCAACACACATGAAAGAGACCCAACTTGGAGTCTAAACCTTTCCAAATAAATTAGGGGCAGACACCAGGAAAAGTGGCATCAATTGACCCACAGTAAAAATTTGTTAATGGCACAGGAGCAGTCAGCGATGGGCCATGCATGAGGTGTCAGGGTCTGGGGCATCATTTAGAGCTTTGAATTTAAGGATAGTAATACAGGCAGTTGACTGAAAGTAAGTGCAGGCCTGCCAGTCTGGGAGCCCTACTGCTACATGCAACACACATGAAGGAGACCCAACTTATAGTGCAAACATTTAAAATAAAATATTTCCACACATCAATAAAGTGGCATCAATTTCCCCCTAATAGAAATAGGGTAATGGGCCTCTGACACCCCTTCCATCACAAGCAAACCACAAGATGGAAACCCAACTTGGAGTGTCCATATTTAAAAAAAAATTGTCACACACCACTATAGTGTCACGAATTTTCCCTTAGTAGAAATAGTATAAGGGGCTTCTGGCACCCCTTCCATTACAGGCAACCCACCAGATGGAGACCCAACTTGGAATCTCCACATTTCAAAAAATTATTGTCACACACCCCTAAAGTGGCATCAGTTTCCCAGAGTAGAAATAGTATAATGGACCTCTGATGCCCCTTCCACTAGAGGCAACCCAACAACCCAATGAAGATCCAACATGGAGTACCAACATTTAAAAAAATGATTGTCACACACCACTAAAGTTGCATCATGTTTCACAGAGTATAAACCGTATAATGGGCCACTGACACAACTTCCACTACAGGCAACCTACCAGATGGAGACCTAACTTGGAGTCTCCACATTTAAAAAAAATAGTGAACACTAGTTTTGAGCGACTTTTGCTTTTTTAGGGTCGAGTTTCGTTTCATGAAACCCGACTTTTACAAAAGTCGGGTCGAGCAAAATCGGCCGACTATAGGGAAAAGTCGGGGGTCCGACCGAAACACGAAACCCAATGTAAGTCAATGGGGAATTAAAGTCGGCAGTGAGAGGAGGACAGGAAACACACCTACAGTGCCCATTTAAATGCCAAAAGCATCAATTCTTATTACTTAAGCTTGTCAACCTTAATTTACTTCATAATACTAGTTACGCACTGAAAAATGGGGGTTATTTGGCTAAAGTTGTGGGGGGGTAGGGCTGGCTCCAGGTTTTCATGTGCCCTGGGCGAAAGAGCGCCCCTTCAACACATACCACAACTCATGATGCTCCGATACGGCAGAGAAATAGCGGTATAGTACAATGAAAAATACTTCACTTTTTACATCTCATGACGAGGCCCATCTATTTCTCTATACAGAATCATTGGTCCCATATAATGTTTGAAACAGTATATGATGAGCTCCACATAATGCTACAGTATATGTTGGTCCCCATGGATGAAGCTCCACTGTCTTGTGGGCCCAAATAATGCTCCAAACATAATGGGCCCCATTTCTAATGCTCTAGTGTATAATGGGCCCTGTAAATGCTGCTCCAGTGTCTGATGTCCACCTTTGGAATGTTCCAGTGTATGGTGGGACCCATCTATCATTCTCCAGAGTATAGTGCTCCCCAAAAATTGCTGTCCCAACATTGAAAACAATGAAATAAGTCTCCTCGCTAGGGAATCCCTGTACTAGTCTGGACTCCTCGTCTTCCCCATCTTCCATCTCACTGCACAGTATTTCAACCTTGCAAGTGCTGTTATCCTGAGCAAGCAGGGGGGGCCCACTCATTGGCGACGGCACTGGCACAGGGCCCCTGATAGTACGGTAGTGTGTCTGACGGCGGGTGGGCTGAACCTGCACTTTCATCTGCAGCTTCCTCTTTGTCACCGTGTAAGATGGAACTGTATATGGGAAGGGTAACCTGAGTTTCATCAGGGTCAGATTCAGGCCGTGTAGCATGCAAGGGGAATGTAGTGGTCTGGGTCAATGTAACAGCAGATTCATCGAGCAGTGGCTGGGCATCAGTGCACTTGTGTCGCCCCCAGAAGTACGGTCACCACAGTGGCATTATCTTCCTCCTAGGGAGTGTGATGTCATGCTTGGGAGCAACGAAGGATCTCTCTAGCAGGTTAACTGATTGGGCGGCGTTATTCCCACGAGTCACGACCCTCCAAACAGCGTTCATGAAGGCAAAGTGTTTGTTTTACGTGGGCAGTATGGTTGCAAAGCTGAACCTTAAAGGAATGTCCAGAAGGGCACCACCAGGAGTGGAGCCTACGGCATAATTTGACTCAACACGGGCAACCTCAACCATCCAGCAACAAAAAAGATGCACACATTGCAAGCTTAATTCCGTTAACGAACGAGACTCCGTCATGCCCCGCGGTCCGAGTCCGGCTTACTAGAGGGACACGCGAGGCTCTGGCACGTGAGATTGGCCAATAACTGGTGTGTCATGCCCTTACATGTCCGTGGCTGCATGTGCGCTACACTGAAAAGGCCAGCGTTTGTCGCTTACAGGTGCAGATAACCCGCTGAACAACGTTAGTGATGGGGATCTGGGATTACAATTATTACCCGCGAACGATGATTTCCCAGTAAGTGCAGGTCAACCGCAGTTCCGGAATTAGGCCTAACCATCATTCCTGAAAAAATGAAAAACTTACGTGTGCAAACCACAGGTGCTGTAGCTTGCTTAACAGCTCGCCAGCCGTTCTCAGGCCCAGTATGGATTACACGTGATTGCACAAAGGTGACAAAGGGTACCGTATCACCGGATAACATGTATGCATAGCATAGTGTACACATTCAAAATATATGTCTATAGATCAGGAGGCAGGCTCAAACGGTGTCAGGCCCAGTATGGATTACACGTGATTGCACAAAGGTGAGAAAGGGTACCGTATCCCCTGATAACATGTATGGATAGCATAGTGTACACATTCAAAATATATGTCTATAGATCAGGAGGCAGGCTCAAACGGTGTCAGGCCCAGTATGGATTACACGTGATTGCACAAAGGTGAGAAAGGGTACCGTATCCCTGGATAACATGTATGGATAGCATAGTTAGTGTACACATTCAAAATATATGTCTATAGATCAGGAGGCAGGCTCAGACGGTGTCAGGCCCAGTATGGATTACACGTGATTGCACAAAGGTGAGAAAGGGTACCGTATCACCGGATAACATGTTTGGATAGCATAGTGTACACATTCAAAATATATGTCTATAGATCAGGAGGCAGGCTCAAACGGTGTCAGGCCCAGTATGGATTACACGTGATTGCACAAAGGTGAGAAAGGGTACCGTATCACCGGATAACATGTATGGATAGCATAGTGTACACATTCAAAATATATGTCTATAGATCAGGAGGCAGGCTCAGACGGTGTCAGGCCCAGTATGGATTTGACGGCCCAGACTACACAGCGGAGGAGCAGGGAGAGATAAAGATTGCAAATGCTGGGGCCCTGCTCAAACAAGGGGGGCCCACTCATGGGCGTCGGTACTGGCACTGGGCCCCTCATAGTACGGCGGTGTGTCTGACGGCGGGTGTGCACCACCACCGTCAGAGACACTTGATTGCACTATGAGGGACCCTGTGCCAGGGCCCGCGCCCTATAGTCGGCCTAGCCACCTGTCCAGGGCAACGGCACTTGCACGGTTTTGTGTGCTAGGTGGTGACCCTGGCCATGGGGGGGGGGGAGGCAGCACAGTTAGGGAGTTTTAGAAAGTGGCATATGTTGATGTTGGACATTCAGTTGATGCAAAAGGCGAAATTGTTCAAGTCCCAGGAAGAGGAGGACCAAAGCAAGCCATTTTTCTGTCACCCTATGTGTCATCAGGGGAAGGTGGGACAAAATCCTTGGAAACCCATGCATGGATCATTTTAATGAAGGTTAGATCATCCACATTTTGGGTTGACAGACGGGTCCTTTTTTCTGTCAGGATTGATCCAGCTGCACTGAAGACTCTTTCCGATAGCACACTTGCAGCTGGGCAAGCGAGCTCCTGTAAGGCATATTGTGCCAATTCAGGCCAGGTGTCCAGTTTAGCAGCCCAATAGTCAAAGGGGAATGACCTGTGCGGGATAACATCGATATGGGAGGAAAAGTAGTTTGTAACCATAGTTGACAACTGCTGTCTCCCGTCACTTTCCATCGATGCAGTATTACCAGTTGTGTGAGCGGTACTTGAAAAATCAGTCCACAACATTGTCATGAAACCCCTGTCTCCAACACCACTTCTGCTGTGTGCACCACGAACACCTCTGCCAAGCTGCCCCCGGCCCGTATGGCTCGTGTGAGAACCATCACCGCTGCTGTGTGCTGGGAATGCCTCAACCAACCGGTTTACCAGAGTTGCTTGTTTATTAGCCAATATTAGGTCAAGGTTCTCGTGTGGCATGATGTTTTGTAATTTGCCTTTATAGCGTGGATCCAGGATGCTGGCCAACCAGTAGTCGTCATCGTTAATCATTTTGGCAATGCGGGGGTCCCTTTTTAGGATCTGCAAGGCATAATCTGACATGTGGGCCAATGTTCCCGGTGTCAATGATGCACTGCGAGTACTGGTTGGATCTAGGATGCTGGCCAACCAGTAGTTGTCATCGTTCATCATTTTGGCAATGCCGGGGTCCCTTTTTAGGATCTGCAAGGCATAATCTGACATGTGGGCCAATGTTCCCGGTGTCAATGATGCACTGCGAGTACTGGTTGGAAGAGCACTTTCTGGCAAATCCACATACCTCCAGTCACACACAAACCCTGCACCAGACCTTGCCACGCCAACATTTTCACTTGCCCCACGAGATGCATCCTCCTCCCCTAAGTAATCATCCCCATCATCATCCTCCTCCTCCTCTTTTTCCTCCACCTCGTCCAGAAGAGGTCCCTGAGCAGACAATGGCTGAATGTCATCAAGGATTCCCTCCTCCTCTTCCTCCTCGTCAACATTGGCTGCAGACTCCTGCTCCTTAAGGTGCGTCAAAGTTTGCATGAGCAGACGCATAAGTGGGATGCTCATGCTTAGGATGGGGTCGTCTGCGCTTACCAGCCGTGTGCATTCCTCAAAACACTGAAGGACTTTACAGAGGTCTTTCAGCTTCGACCACTGCACACCTGTCAACTCCATGTCTGCTCTCAAAGTGCCTGGCCGTGTATCCTCCCACAAATGCATTATGGCCTGCCTCTGTTCGCACAGCCGCTCAACCATGTGCAGGGTGGAGTTCCACCTTGTTGCAATGTCCATAATGAGGCGGTGGTTGGGAAGGTGGAGCAATCGCTGCAGCTTCTGCATATGAATGGAGTGTACAGGCGACCGGTGGATGTGCGCGCACAGTCTTCACACCTTCTGGAGCAGGGCTGTTAACTCCGGATAATTGTTGAGGAAGCACTGCACCACCAGGTTCAAGGTGTGAGCCAAGCATGGTATGTGGCTGAGTTTTGAAAGGGCTATGGCTGCCACAAAATTACGGCTGTTATCACTAACTACCTTGACTGCCTCAAGATGTATACTGCCCAGCCATAACTCAGTTTGTCGCTGAAAGTACTCGACCAGCACCTCCGCGGTGTGTCTGTCGCCCAAACACATTATCTGCAACACAGCCTGCTGACGCTTTCCACTAGCTGCTCGATAGGGGGACACCTCGTGTGCAACAGTGGCAGCTGCAGATGGAGTGCTCGTACGACTGCGCCCTGTGGACGAGCTTTCGCTTCTGGAGGAGGAGGGTCGAACGCCTACAGCCAACTCTTTCCTATACCGTGGGCTAGGCAGCACTGTGCCATCACAGCTGTCCCCTGTGGACCCTGCATCCACCACATTGACCCAGTGCGCAGTGATGGACACGTAACGGCCCTGGCCATGCCGACTGGACCATGCATCTGTTGTGAGGTGCACCTTTCCACTCACTGACTGCTTGAGTGCATGGACAATGCAGTCTTTCACATGATGGTGGAGGGCTGGGATGGCTTTGCGAGAGAAGAAATGGCGACTGGGTAGGTCATAGCGTGGTACTGCATAGGCCATGAGTTTGCGGAAAGCTGCGCTTTCCACCAACCGATAGGGCATCATCTCTAACGAGATTAGTTTGGCAATGTGGGCGTTCAAACCCAGTGTACGCGGATGAGAGACTGAGTACTTTCTTGACCTACTCATAGTGTCTGGGAGGGTGAGCTGGACTTGAGAGCTGCATATGGTGGAAGTAGCGGTGGACAGGGCGGACTGAGAGAGGGTTGATGATGGTGATGGAGTTGGTGTTCTTTCTGATGGCCTAGATTCAGTCTTTCGTTGATATAACAGTGGGATTCCCTGACTGCTTTGGCCTTGCAATGACACCTCAACATTTGCTGCTGTGATAACCGGTGGGCTCACAGTGGGGGAAACAATGTAGCGTTGCTGACTACCTTCTTTGTGATCAGTTGCACATGTGGTACTTGAGGTTTGGTGTTGTGTCCACGCTTGCAAGTGCATGCTGGTTAAATGTCTAAGCTTGCAACTGGTATTCAAATTTTTCAGATTTTTCCCTCGGCTAAAGGTTTTTGCGCACTTCTTACAGATAACCTTGGCCTGATCATGAGGATTTTGTTCAAAAAAGTGCCACACTGCACTCTTCCTACTTTGGAAGACATTTTGCGGCCTAACACGCTGTGCTATTTTAACCGTTTGGACAAGCTGTGCAGCAACTCTTTTGATTTTTGGAACCTGTTTTTGGAGTGCTCCGGGCCTGCCAGATAACAGCTGTTGCGATGTCGATGTCGGCTGTGGATGCTCCTCCTCCTCATCTGAGCTATTGGAAGCAGCACCCTCTTCCCCCAATGGATGCCAATCTGGGTCAACAACTGGGTCATCCATCACCTCCTCTTCAATGGCATGTGCACCTTCCTCTGTGTCACCGTGTATGGTGGTATAGTATGCGGGAAGGGGCACCTGAGTCTTATCAGGGTCAGAATCTGGCTCATTACACTGCGAGGACAATGTAGTGCTCTGAGTGAATGTACCAGCAGAATCATCTATCAGTGGCTGTGCATCAGTGCACTCCATGTCAGATTCATCTTGGCCTGGGTAATTCACCATTTCACTTGATAACCCAGGCATGGTATGTGAAAACAGCTCCATGGAGTAATCAGTTGTATGGCCTGCGTCATCCTTCAATCTTGGTTGGGGTGAAGGACACAAGGAAAGGTGTGGTTCATGAACATGAGCCTCCAATGACGACTCAGTGCTTTTATTTTTTACAACTTCAGAAGAGGAGGCGATCGAGCTGGAGGCTGAGTCAGCAATGTAAGCCAAAACTTTTTCCTGAAGCTCTGGCTTTAAAAGCGGTTTGCCAACTCCTAGAAAACTAAGCCTTCGAGGCCTTGTGGAGCCAGACGATGACGCAGGCTCAACACCTCCTGCATTCGGTCCTATTTTGCTTTTGCCACTACCATCAGATCCACCACCAACGCCATCATTACCAGCTGGCAACCCCCGCCCAATTCCATGGCCTCTTCCACCAGCCTTCCTCATTTTTGGTAAAAATGTACACAAAATCCCACAAACTATATAGTAATGTAAAACAAGGTACAAGGTGTATATAGGACAGGGGAGACGTAGAATTTCTGAAAACACTTGTGGACACTGTTGGATTGTGAGGCCCAGTGAATATCACACCGCTATGTCACAGGCTCAATGTTGCAGGTGTGAAAAATGTCACTATAGGACAGGGGAGATGTAGAATTTCTGAACACACTTGTGGACACTGTTGGATTGTGTGAGGCCCAGTTAATATCACATCGCTATGTCACAGGCTCAATGTCGTAGGTGTGAAAAATGTCACTCTAGGACAGGGGAGACGTAGAATTTCTGAACACACTTGTGGACACTGTTGGATTGTGTGAGGCCCAGTGAATATCACACGGCTATGTCACAGGCTCAATGTCGCAGGTGTGAAAAATGTCACTATAGGACAGGGGAGATGTAGAATTTCTGAACACACTTGTGGACACTGTTGGATTGTGTGAGGCCCAGTTAATATCACACCGCTATGCTAAAGGCTCAATGTCGTAGGTGTGAAAAATGTCACTATAGGACAGGGGAGATGTAGAATTTCTGAACACACTTGTGGACATTGTTGGATTGTGTGAGGCCCAGTTAATATCACACCGCTATGTCACAGGCTCAATGTCGCAGGTGTGAAAAATGTCACTATAGGACAGGGGAGATGTAGAATTTCTGAACACACTTGTGGACACTGTTGTGTGAGGCCCAGTTAATATCACACCGCTATGTCACAGGCTCAATGTTGCAGGTGTGAAAAATGTCACTATAGAACAGGGGAGATATATAATTTCTGAACACACTTGTGGACACTGTTGGATTGTGTGAGACCCAGTTAATATCACACCGCTATGTCACAGGCTCAATGTCGCAAGTGTGAAAAATGTCACTATAGGACAGGGGAGATGTAGAATTTCTGAACACACTTGTGGACACTGTTGGATTGTGTGAGGCCCAGTTAATATCACATCGCTATGTCACAGGCTCAATGTCGTAGGTGTGAAAAATGTCACTCTAGGACAGGGGAGACGTAGAATTTCTGAACACACTTGTGGACACTGTTGGATTGTGTGGCCCAGTGAATATCACACGGCTTTGTCACAGGCTCAATGTCGCAGGTGTGAAAAATGTCACTATAGGACAGGGGAGATGTAGAACTTCTGAACACACTTGTGGACACTGTTGGATTGTGTGAGGCCCAGTTAATATCACACCGCTATGCTAAAAGCTCAATGTCGTAGGTGTGAAAAATGTCACTATAGGACAGGGGAGATGTAGAATTTCTGAACACACTTGTGGACATTGTTGGATTGTGTGAGGCCCAGTTAATATCACACCGCTATGTCACAGGCTCAATGTCGCAGGTGTGAAAAATGTCACTATAGGACAGGGGAGATGTAGAATTTCTGAACACACTTGTGGACACTGTTGTGTGAGGCCCAGTTAATATCACACCGCTATGTCACAGGCTCAATGTTGCAGGTGTGAAAAATGTCACTATAGAACAGGGGAGATATATAATTTCTGAACACACTTGTGGACACTGTTGGATTGTGTGAGACCCAGTTAATATCACACCGCTATGTCACAGGCTCAATGTCGCAGGTGTGAAAAATGTCACTCTAGGACAGGGGAGATGTAGAATTTCTGAACACACTTGTGGACACTGTTGGATTGTGTGAGGCCCAGTTAATATCACATCGCTATGTCACAGGCTCAATGTCGTAGGTGTGAAAAATGTCACTCTAGGACAGGGGAGACGTAGAATTTCTGAACACACTTGTGGACACTGTTGGATTGTGTGAGGCCCAGTGAATATCACACGGCTATGTCACAGGCTCAATGTCGCAGGTGTGAAAAATGTCACTATAGGACAGGGGAGATGTAGAATTTCTGAACACACTTGTGGACACTGTTGGATTGTGTGAGGCCCAGTTAATATCACACCGCTATGTTAAAGGCTCAATGTCGTAGGTGTGAAAAATGTCACTATAGGACAGGGGAGATGTAGAATTTCTGAACACACTTGTGGACATTGTTGGATTGTGTGAGGCCCAGTTAATATCACACCGCTATGTCACAGGCTCAATGTCGCAGGTGTGAAAAATGTCACTATAGGACAGGGGAGATGTAGAATTTCTGAACACACTTGTGGACACTGTTGTGTGAGGCCCAGTTAATATCTCACCGCTATGTCACAGGCTCAATGTTGCAGGTGTGAAAAATGTCACTATAGAACAGGGGAGATATATAATTTCTGAACACACTTGTGGACACTGTTGGATTGTGTGAGACCCAGTTAATATCACACCGCTATGTCACAGGCTCAATGTCGCAGGTGTGAAAAATGTCACTATTGGACAGGGGAGATGTAGAATTTCTGAGCACACTTGTGGACACTGTTGTGTGAGGCCCAGTTAATATCACACCGCTATGTCACAGGCAGAAATTGGCTAGTGTATGACAAACTACAAGGTGTATATAGAATTGGGCAGAATAGGAATCTCCCTAGAGTGTAGGTCTGTAAGAACGGAACATGTCCTCGACTTATTCTTACAGAGTCACACATAGATAGCTTCACTGTGGCCGTGATAACAGCCGTTACACGGTACTGAGAGAGGAGCGTGCACGTACACCGCTGTCCGATGTCCGTAAAATTATCAATCTCCGTGTTTTTTAAGTATACGGACTGACACACGCTGTCTATCTATAGTTTTGAATGTGATCAAACAGCAAATATACTTAACTGTTTGAAAAGCAGACAAAACTAGAAGGTGGAGGTCTGTAAGAACGGAACATGTCCTCGACTTATTCTTACAGAGTCACACACAGATAGCTTCACTGTGGCTGTGATAACAGCCGTTACACGGTACTGTGTGAGGAGCGTACACCGCTGTATGGTGTGAAAAAATGCACGCTCAGTACCTCACCAGGACAAAAAAAAAAATTTGGATTGCTTTTAAAAAAGCAGTTTGCAGAGCAGTGGGAAAACAGCAATACAGCTATCAGGAAGCCTTATAAGGCAGCCTAACAACCAACACAGCTGATCCAGCAAAATATAGCCTCCACTTGCACTGCACAAACAGTGACTGGTGTGTTGTACAGGCAAAATTGCTAGCAGCAGAAGCAGTTTTTGGTGTCTTCTTCCCTGCCTAACGCTCTCCCTACAGAATCATCAGCAGCAGCAGCTCTCCCTATTCTGAGATCAGCATGAGTAACATGGCGGTCGGCGTACACGCCCTTTTATACCCCTTGTGACGCCCCCCAAACCAAGCCAATCACTTGCATGCCCTTCTCAAAGATGGTGGTGACTCCTGCCTATGTCATCACGTTGCCCACAGTGTCCGTGGATCCTGATTGGCTGGAAAAGGGCGGAAAACAAACTTTTGAAACGCGACTTTGGCGCTAAAGTCGCCGAGCTCGTGGCTGACCTCACCCTAGGGTCGGGTTTCGTTTCATGAAACCCAACTTTACCAAAAGTCGGCGACTTTTGAAATTTTTCGACCCGTTTCGTTCATCTCTAGTGCACAGTATGGACAAAGGTTAGCATAGCAGGGGACAGTATGGAGATATAGAGAGTGCAAGGGAAAGCAGTGGACAGGGGGCAACCATGGTATAGGCCGTGGTTCTTAATGATGGACATTGTGGCAGTTATAAAAAACAACAAGATGCCTAGACCTGTGGCAACCTCCAAATATCAAATTATCAAATAAGAAAAATCAGGAAGTCATATTGCCATAAAAATATACATTTTTATTAGGTAGTATTAAAATGATACAATGAACCTACTAAAAAGTTAAAAAAATGGGGACAAACAATGCAAAAAAGAACGGCTATTGGAGGAATGAAAAAGCCGGATGGTATGCACTAATAAGCAAATAATAGGTTGTATGAATTAGTCTCACAATGCGAGTAATACACATATATATACATATCAAGCAGCCAGAGGGCCTGCTAGCAAAGTGCACAGTGCTTAAAAAAACAGTAACCAACTTTATAATGCTCATTATGTAGAGAGGGCACATACTATATACAATAGTAGTGGCGAAAATATATTATCCATATGTGAACCATATTAGGAGCAATCAGCTCTATTGCCTAAAAAACAATTGCTTCAATATCCGAGTGTCCCAAAATAGACTCAAGTGATGCGGTAAGGAAAAAGCACAGAGAGCAGGCTGAGAGATAAGTAAAAATTGGCAGCTGAATGCAATACGTCGTACCTCCAATGAGCCATGACACCCCCGACGCGTGTTTCGCGTGATGCTTTTTCCAAGGGAGCGTGCGCACACAAACACAGCAGCACCTCTCTCGCCTGCCTGCCACCCGCCCTTCCTATCCACGCTCTGGCACAGCAGCGGCCGCTGAATGATGACGTCATTCAGCGGCGCTCCTCTGTGTCAGGAAGCGCGGGCAGCGGGCAGGAAGCAGGACGGATCCTTGCAGCTCCGCTGCTATTTTCTTTTGAAAGCAGCAGAGTTACTTTGATCGCTCCCTGCCCGCTGCCCTGCAGGGTCCCCCATGGCAGTACCGGATCGCAGCTCTGAATCTCCCCGGTTCGGGGAACCGGCTGCTTTTTTAACAAGCAGTTCCATCGAACCAGGGAGAACCGGCCAAATCCCACCCCTGGGTGTATGTATAGAAAAAAATATTCCGGCACTCTCTTTGCAGGAGAAAAGTTATTTCTTTATTCACAAGATCGGAATCCAGAAAGGTTTTTAATAATGTAACGTTTCGGTCTCAATTAGGACCTTCTTCAGACTTAATAAACAGAAAAAAAAAAACAAAGTACATAGTCAGTCAATGTGAACTGGTTTACATACACATAATGCATCAAAGACTATAGTACATAGAAGCAGAAAAGATGGCTGCTAAACCCAAAAAGAGAGGTATCTCTATGTCATAAAGAAAAAAGCACGAATATATCACAAGAAAAAATATATAATAAATGATAAGCCTTTCACACATAGTACATATTAAGGAAAAATGATCAATCTGAGATATAGCACTACATAGTTTAAATATAAACACTATGTACAATCTGACTTAAAACTTAATAGAGTAATACTAATAGAGGGGTATGGAAAAATTAAATATAGCATCAGCATATATCAGAATCACAAAGATATGTAGTATTGTATGGCTGATGAAAAGAAAAAGCGAGGCATTTCTAGCCAGAAAAAAATAAATAAAAAAATGAAAATAAAAATGGGGAAAATAAGACAAAAAATTCTAATGCCTCTTACCCTTATAAACCTCCAGAGATGCCCCGTGTGTTCCCTTGTATAATTAGTAGGTGAAATCGCCTATCATGGCACTGATAAGAGGTAATGACATGCTTAATACTAACATAGGCAAAAGGAGCCCAGCATAGTGTGCCCGTGAAAAAACATATTCAGCTTACCACAGAACTGCAGGAAACGGGGTGTCTGTGATAACGGCGCCTGTCAGAAATGCGGGTGTCCGCTGCAGGTGGAGAGGTCGCTAAAGTGAAAGTGCCAGTGTTCGGACTTATATATTGGTCGTGTGTCAGGGATAGAGTGTGCGCCCAGGCGCACATGTGTCGGCTTCCCAGAAGTGTGTCTGCTGTGGAATGCAGGGTGGAACGCACAACCGGAAGTGCGTCATGGTAAAATGGCCGTGGCCGGAAGTACCGGTGACACGCATAGTGGAACGCAGAGGAAGTTGTGATGACATCTGGATTCTCTTTTTTAACCAGGGATTTATCTGTAGAAGGAGTCAATTGTAGAGAATGTTTCAAATAGAGCAAAAGACAATAGACACAAAAATAAAATAAAGGGTATAAAGGTAAAATGAGAGGTGTAGGCCTGGTGCTCTGAGAGCCCTGCCAAATTACGGCAACACACATGAAAGAGACCCAACTTGGAGTCTAAACCTTTCCAAATAAATTAGGGGCAGACACCAGGAAAAGTGGCATCAATTGACCCACAGTAAAAATTTGTTAATGGCACAGGAGCAGTCATCGATGGGCCATGCATGAGGTGTCAGGGTCTGGGGCATCATTTAGAGCTTTGAATTTAAGTTTAAACTAATATGAGGTGGGTGAGGGACCGATGTGAGCCTTCTTTTCTGGGAGCCCTGATACATCATGCAACAGCTCAAATTGCTTTTTTCAACCACACTTGGGTGGCACAAATGTCAGCTTTTTAGACCACAAGTGTTAGAAAAATTTAAGGATAGTAATACAGGTAGGTAACTGAAAGTAAGTGCAAGCCTGCCAGTCTGGGAGCCCTACTGCTACATGCAACACACATGAAGGAGACCCAACTTGTAGTGCAAACATTTGAAAAATAAAATATTTCCACACATCAATAAAGTGGCATCAATTTCCCCATAATAGGAATAGGGTAATGGGCCTCTGACACCCCTTCCACTACAAGCAACCCATGAGATGGAAACCCAACTTGGAGTGTCCATATTTAAAAAAAAATTGTCACACACCACTATAGTGTCATGAATTTTCCCTTAGTAGAAATAGTATAAGGGGCTTCTGGCACCCCTTCCACTACAGGCAACCCACCAGATGGAGACCCAACTTGGAATCTCCACATTTAAAAAAATTATTGTCACACATCCCTAAAGTGGCATCAGTTTCCCAGAGTAGAAATAGTATAATGGGCCTCTGATGCCCCTTCCACTACAGGCAACCCAACAACCCAATGAAGATCCAACTTGGAGTACCAACATTTAAAAAATTGATTGTCACACACCACTTAAGTTGCATCATATTTCACAGAGTATAAACCGTGTAATGGACCACTGACACAACTTCCACTACAGGCAACCTACCAGATGGAGACCTAACTTGGAGTCTCCACATTTAAAAAAAATAGTGAACACCACTAAAGTGGCATCAATTTCTACAGAGTAGAAATAATATAATGGGCCCTGACACCCTTTACACTACAGGCAACCTAACAGATAGAGACCCAACTTGGAGTCTCCGCAACTTTTTGATATCGGGTGCTCTGGTCCACTGTGTAATACCGTAATTATATGGGTACTTTGGAATCTGATCACGAGGGACAATAAGAGACAGAGACCAAAGTTGATGTAAATAAGTATATTTCACAAGAGTGACAAAACTAAACATAATACTTTCTGCAAGAGTAACAGAAACGCAGCACAATATGGAATAATGCAGGTAAAGCAAAACCGGCAGTACACTTTCTGCAATTGTAACGAAAACTCAGCACAATATGGATATGTCCTAAGCGACTGAAGAGCAAGGTAAGACCCCTCTTTATAATCAGTCCAACAGTACTAATACTCAAGTGCGCACAGGGCACAGAACGTAGGAGTCCAGCAGCAGATTCCGTATGCAAGGAAGTACAACGTATTAATGAGGCAGTCCCACGATGTAGTAAATCAGCATGCACACAGTTCTAGGGTGCATAAGTCCAGCTAACATAAGGGTGAAATGCACACAGCATTCAAACATAGAAGTCCAGCGTGACCCAGGAGAAGCAAAACAGGAGAAGGTCGCTATATGTACCTATAGGGCTGAACGTCCTGACAAGTCCAGCAACGCAGCCCCAACAGACTCAGACACAAAGGAGATGGCAAAAGTCATGATTCCATAAATGCCACAGCAGCTCCAAGGGTGATCATCTCCACACCAGAATTCCACACAGTAGTTGATTCTTGCAGGGCAGTAGGCAGCAGAATGTAGAGGGGAAGAGCACCGAGTAACGAGCAGCAGCCACAGCAGGGAGTCCGCTAGCAGATGGGCAGGAGCCAGGCAGCCACAAAATACTCAGGCACAGGAGAGCACATGACCCGGACTTAAATAATCAGGACAGACAAGAAGTTCCATGACAGGACGAGATCCAAGACTCCATCTTGGATCAGGGCAAACAGGTGCAAGGAAGTCCGGAATCCTTACACACTGGCTCAAGATTGCATGGACCAGGGATCATCCCACTGAACGCTCACTTTTTTTTTTTTTTACCATGGGTATAATACTACTCAGACAACACAGGGTTAGAGTAAAACAGTGTGGCAATACTATATTGAACCACAAACAGATAATAACACATAGAACTGTCCCAACAAAATACCCTAAATGGTGCAAAATTACAGAATTTCACCCTTCCACTGACTCGCCCAGATTAAAGCAGCTGCGACTTCAAGGGCCAACTACCTCTACCCATGGCACGCACAGAGAGAAGGTAACAACAGGTAACAACAAGCTTAGGAAGCTGACAGTCCATTGAGGTACGAGGCCAGGTGACCTGACTTCTCTCAACATCTACATGGAGCCACAATAGTCAATCAGCATATTATCAAACACTGACTGTTCAATGGCACCACACCCTTGTCTTGCAGAAATAACAGAGAATAAGTTACAACAAAAAGTAACTCAAACGTCAACATCCAGGCTCATATGAACAATAGTCTTTGCTTCTTGACCAACCAAAGGCAAACACATAAATTCAAAAGTCAGCATAAAGATAAAAGTCTATGCATACTTGCTTACTTAAACTTACATCTGACATAATTAAGAAGAAATGCTGTGTTGTCACATTGCTCCCCCATCTTAATTAGCCAGATGTGATAGACCTTCAATCATCCTTCTCTACTTACCGGCGACTATCCATCAGCATGTCTTGAAGCACAGACATGATTACACATATCATGCAGTTTCCTCAGAGCATATTTCATGTTTTACTTTGCGAATAAACTCTGCACGTAATTGATGAGAACCGACTCGTATCCATTTTGTCAACACATGGTGTCCTACACATCAAGTGGTTTCTGGATTAAATCCGATCAAGTGTCAGTGGCCTGGTATTCTCTTAAAGATGGCACAGCACCTTTAGTTGCCATTTCTTTTATAGTTGCAGCTTTTTGTTGCAGTTATACATCCACTCTGGTCCTCTTCCCAAGGCAGAGCTGGTGGGGTTTGACATAGTGGCATATGAAACCTGGTGTGCATGCCTCACCTATGGTCTGCTGGGTCTTTTTGTATCTGTATGCCTTCCTGGCTTTGGAGCCCTGGGATGGTGTCTATGAACATCAGTTCCCTGCAGCTCTCCATATCCGTCGGGCTGAGTAGTATCCCGCTGCTACCACCAAAATGTGGAGACATGGGGGGATCAACTGGTGCTGTAGTCCACTGGCCCACGACCGCATGTACCAGGGATCATCCCACTGAATGCCTGCTCACCATTTACTCTGAGCATAATATTACTCAGATAACACAGAGTGAGGGTAAAACAGTGCGGTAATACTTAATTGAACCACGAACAGACAGTAACACATAGAACAGGCCCAGCAAAATACCAAAGATGGTCAATAATTACAGAGCCTCAGCCTTCTGTTGACTCGCCGAGATTAAGGCAGCTGCGACTTCCAGGGCTGGCTACCCCCACCTGTTACACACAGAGAGGAGGTAATGACAAGCTTAGGAAGCTGACGGTCTACTGAGGTATGAGGCCAGGTGACCAGAGGGTCACAACCTGTCTTCTCCAAACATCTCCATGGAGACAGGTGACCGGTGGACCCCAAACCTGGCTTTCCCAAACGTATCCATCGGGCTCAGGTGACTGGTGGGTCCAAATCCTGGCTTCACTAAATGTATCCATGGGTTCAGTGATGGTCAGAGCACCAGGACTACGTTTGTCATTCATTCATCTGTTACTGATCAATGTTAAAGCCAAAAATGCTGGCCCAAGCCCTGTCCCATGCCTTCATGCTGCACAATTATACTATTTGTACTCTGGGTCAATTGATGCCACATTTCCTGGTGTTAACCTCTAGTTTGAGCTGTTTTGAAATATTTTTGGCCTCAATGAAGGCGTTGTCTATGTGTTTGGTTTTGCCTTCTATTGTATTACTTGGGGTTCGGATATATTCGTTGAACCGTACAGCGAACATGTTCGGTGAACATCAGGGTGTTCATTGATCCGAACCTTGAAAAGTTCGCTCATCTTTACCCAGGAGGCATGACCGCTTGAAGATGCTCAAATTAATCCCCAATTATCATCAGAACAGAGGTCCTAATTGTGTGATATAATGGCTCTCTATCTAGACATATTCATCAGGAAGGACTTCCCTGGCCGTTCATCAAGTAACCAAAGGCAACCCCAACCATCAGATAGTCAGTATACCGGGTTTCTTTACAGGTAAAGTCAGATATTCAGTGGGAAACAGAGGAAATATTAAAACTGGGGGTAAGACGAAAGTCCAAAAGTAAGTGGGCCTCCCTAATTGTAATTGTTCCGAAACAGGACCAGACCATATTTTGTGGCTACTACAAAACTTGCGATCATCTGATCACTCGTGCTATGCACAGTATTGCCACAGGATTGCTGTATATAACAAATATCATGGTCCCCTATGAATGGCAGTCACAAACTGGTTTTCACAGGAGTACCATTATGACAGCCACGCGGGTCATCAGCAGACTTCTGGTCATAATGGCAACATATCAGCGAACCACGATCATTTCACTGCGGCACCAATGGACACACAGAACGGTTAGTCCACCTGCACATTAAATGCTACTGTCACAGATTGACAGCGGCATTTAACAGTTTAACAGCCGCTGACAGAACCACGCTCCTCTCGGCTGTTCGAGGCAGATGATGGTTGAATAACACAAGTAGACAACATTGATTGTAATATGTTTATCAACAATTTATGAATATTAAAGTTCAAATGTCCAACGCCATATCCATTGCTGGGCAGCTCTGAAAAAAACACTTGTAGAGATTCTCCAGGTCTTGGAAACTGCATCTGCTCATGTTCTCAGCGCAGGTCAGTGCAGATATTCACCTTTTTCTTCCGAGATGTGTCATGCCTGTATAGAAGCGATAAGTCGCCTTTCTCATTAACCTGAAAACAATTAAAAGGCATGTTTTAAAAAAACTAGACAATATGCACTGGTTATCAAATGAAACAAACTCAGCAAAGGCAACTTCAGCATTATATTTCTGGTCATCAGCTGAAGTTGAAATCGACATGAAATATTGCATTATATATTGTCTGCAAAAAGGGCCAATCTGGAAATTGAAAAAAGGAAGTTGCCAATATTCGTGTAATGATAGAAAAATGCAATATGAGCCATATGACTGGTGAGAGCACTCACAATAGATCTGTACGGCTTGTAATGTCTGAGGGACTTATCTCGCCCGTCAGATTGTGTGTTGGCGATTCTTCCGCAGCAGTAGGCTGATAACTTTCATTATTTCCTGCTTTTCTCAACCAGAATTAAAAAATTGTACAGCAAGAAAACATAATTATAAGAAATACAGTAATAAAAACTGTTTTACATTTCTTCTATTATTACACCTTGCTTACACTATCATGTCCTCGCTGTTGCTCTTCTTGAAAACAAGAATGATTGTTACTTACAATGATTTAGTATTGACATGAAGAACATATATAAATGGAGGAAAACCACAGAAATATTTACCTGGAAAATACATGGTGGAAGCTTTGTGTCAATCAGAATAGGTGGATTCTGAACATTTGCTGTTAGCTGCTTGTGATGAAGATGTAAACTGATTGTCTCCCTACGTGGGGAAAAAAAGGCAAAGTATATAAAAACATTTAAAGTTTAAATGATAAAACTCAATAAGAGACTAAATTAGAGACTCAAGACTCTCAATATTTTAAAAATCACTTATTATAGATTGCTGACGATAGTGGAGGCTCCGTTCTTACCTCCATCACAGGTAGATGAGATGACGATATTTAGATAAGTCTCATTATTCAAATAATAAGCCTGAAAATATAAAGAAAAATAATTACATCCAACAAAGCTTAAACTCATAGAAGCTTTTCCAAAGCATTGTAGATAGATGCTGGGAATTGTCAATCATTCCATATCCAGCAAGTTATGGAAAATGTAACCGGGGTTTATCTGGTAGCCTATGAGGACGGATTCCGGATATTTACTGCTAATTGCTGGTGATGAACACAGATATTCAATGTCTCACTACTCAGGGAAAATATATAAAAGTGTCTGAACTTTACATTATAAAGAAACAAAATTAGAGACTGAATATTCTGAAGAATAGTTACATGTTTAGCTGATGGACAGTTGACGTAATCGTCCTCCGCATCGGCGACAGAAACATTTGTTGTCGGCTATTTTTTGAAAACGCCCAATTCTGCAAAGATAAGAGGAATATTGGTTACCGGAGTGGAATGAATGTTCATTTATACCATGGATTTTATTAAAAAGAACAAATTGAAACCAATATATTAAGATCTGGCCCCAGCACAGAAAATATAACATGTAACATCCTAAACCCTACGGCTCCGAGGTCAGTCCGCTCTGATAGTAGTAAAGTATAAAAGCATTCTACCAACAGAACCGCACGGACGTCTCCGCAGTGATTGTGTGTCATGAGGAGATAAATCATAAAATCCACTTACTCTTTATCACACAGGTAGCATTTATACTTGTACTTATAGTGGATGGTATAACTGTGATGTTCTGTCACTTGTGGCAGCTCGGGATGGATACGATTTACCCTCCTGGTGAGAGCCTGCCACCACGGGCCGTGGTTGTCTCTTTGTTCACCGATGATTATCCAACAGGCCGCATGGCACAACTCGTGCACAAGTGTGGATCGTACTCGCACTAAAACAAGAGGTTATACAGTTATGAGAAAATCTGAGTACACCCTGATTGAACTGTTTGGTTTTACATATCAGGACAAAATACATCCTGATATGAACAACACGTGACAAGTCAACCGTGCCATTAGTTACCAAAAAATACTTACAAATGCAGTAGCAGAGAGTGAAAAATAAGTACACCCCATGAATCAATAGCTTTTAGAATCATCTTTAGCAGCAATAATTTGAAGTTGCATCAATGGTGTACTTAATTTATCACACATTGCTCTGGAATTTTGACTAAGTTTTTAAAGAAAAAAAAACCCACTACATCATTATTTATTTATCATGTTGTTTTCTGAGATTGAATTTCCCTACTTTTAGGACTTTCTAAGGACCTGATACTTTTTTTTTATTTTCTCCTGATATGTAAAATATTAGAATTCATAGAGGGTGTACTTAGTTTTTCTTATGACAGTATGTACAGTGATCTTATAAGATGTATTACATCACAAGCAGCAGTTTTTTGCTCTGTATACAGATTGTCTTATGAAGCCGCAGGATGGATGTGATGTGAAACCTACCGGCAGAATCCAAGACTTTCTCAGAAAGCTCAATAACTGAGACTCGGCGGTTGTTATCCAGCTTGTTCCAGCACTGAGCGGATGTTGATGTCAGCCTCTTGCTCCATGAAATGTCCATTTTCATAGGGAGCTAAAATAGAGGAAACAAATTCCATTACATCATTAAACTCTTTGACCCCAGTCTTACAAAGTCCCCAACTCTCATGTGTGATTTACAGCACTGGTCTACTTGTATGGGGCATGGGGTCTACCCAGAGATCCAAGATGTGAGAACAAAAATAAAAATAAACTTTTTTGAAAATGTCCAAATATCAACTAAATGGTTTTTATATATGTAAAAATCCTGCGAACTTCAAGCCAAAAGTTGCTAATCTTTTTGTCTCTGCACGGTGGATCATCTAAGGTATCTTCTCTTCCCACAGATAAGAAGAAGGTGATGACATTTACCAAACTAAGTGAGATTTACCTGATATATTCCATAACTGTATTACAGAAACATGACAAAGGGGTTATGATACCCTTCAAAAAGTTATAGATATTTTTCTTGGAATTTGTTGTTTAATGGGGGAGATAATAGAGAAGTCATGTATCACCCAGAAACCGATGAAAAGATGTGATACCTTATTCCTGAAGACTGTCCTATTGTACAGATTGTACAGTCGCTCCACCAGCTCATTCTTTGTTTCCTGGAAGTTGGTAACATAGATGGAGGTGGGAGAAATAATCTCTTCCAGGAAACAGCTGGGGATGTTACATAGTGGTGTCCTGGGTAAGATAAGGAATCATATATAAATCCACAGGAAACATCTTGCCTAGTTCATGGCTTTATATAGAGGTAGATGCACCTGGCATAACTTACCTCTCCTCTGTATCAGAGCTCTCCTCGCTGTCAGATGGTGAATTATCTGTACAGAAATATTGAAGCGTGAAAATACTTTTTATAAGGTTCAAATCAGACATGTTAGTATGCAGGTCCGTACCAGAGAGAGGTCTATAGATTATATAGAGTATAGACCACTGATAAGACTATGATTATGGGATCTGACCAAAGCAGAACACGTAGCTGACCAGACCACCAGAAGTCCACAGGATCATCCATTGGGATCAGGTTCTGAAATTATAATGGGGTTCAACAACAACAGGGCCTATAAACTCTCAGACGTCTATTCCACCTATTGCTCAGCTAATCGATCCTTATTAATGTTGTATGTGTTCAGTAAAAGATCAGAAGTGAACGTGTCCTCAATGACTGGAGGGTGGACCCTCAAATGGTAAGGGTCCGTTCTCTGGGGCCTTCATGTAAAATAAGACTAGATGTCCTATCACCTTATTTCCTGATTTATGGTAGCCTCCATTGGGTTTAATGGAGATGTGGGATTCCTTGTGCAGGGCTTTCTCTATTGATGTATATTGGATTTATGAAAAGAGAAAAGCAAATGTATTGCACATCTGTAATAAATTCTATAGGGACAGCAATGGCCATAAGTCAACATGGCGGTGAGTTGTTCTCCCAATATGGAAGTGTCTGAGATATAGGACCCACACCAATCAAGCATGTGTAAAATAGGATTACCTCTGTAAGGTATCTTTAATTTAACCCCTTAACACCTATGTACGGCGCTCGTCAGTAGAGAATGAATGGAGAGGTCTCTGGAGTTGAGCCCGACTCTTTCCCGGCAGATGATGGTTTTGTCATTCAGCCATCATCTGCCTCTGACAGTCGAGAGTAGATTAGAGCTCTGCCTGCTTCTGTTAACCTGTTAAATGCTACAGTCATTCTCTGACAGTGGCATTTACAGCACATTTCCCAAGTGGCTCACTGTTCCAACTCGTGATCAGTGCCCTTGTAATTGTTAGATTTGGAAACTGACCAGTGATAGTACAAAAAAGTCATTGTTATTTCTACAATAACATAAACCTGGATTGTGTCTAGAAATGATAACTTACTATTGTATGTGAAAGTTCCTCTAGTATTTGATTCGTCATCATCAATACTACTGATGTCATCGGAGCTGTGAAATGAGTGTAACAGAATATGAGCCACCATTAGTCATTAATCCCCATCATGGACTATCTAGTAATGGAGGAGGTGTAAGCCTTACCAGGTGGAACTGTCCGTATCATCTGATGATGGTGAAATCAGATCTGTGGGGGCAACACAACATAAATCCCTTTTTAGACTATTGTAATAGCAACGACTGAGGCTCAATATCAAATAAATACATTCTAATAAATTATGCAGTGTACTCCTATATGTACATGGGGCGAAAAATCACATTCAGCTACAGTAACTCACACTGTGCATGGCCACCATCAGAAGACATCCCCAAATCCAATTTCTGGCTGACTTAAGAGCGAATGTATGAATAATGTTCCTGACAACATTGTGAAAATGGTGGTGGTGGACCTACACCAATAAAGCTTGACTAAAATAGGATTACCCCTTTAATGTATCTTTAATTTAAAAATGCACAGACCCTTCTATAATTTACCTTTAATTGTTACATTTGGAAACTGATCTGTGACAGTACAGAAGGTTCAGTGTTCTTTCTACAATAACCCCGGATGTTATCTAGAAATGATAACTTACTATTATACGTGGAAGTTCCTGCCCTATTGGAATCATTGTCATCATCATTAAGATCGATGTCATCGGAACTGTGAAATAAATGTAACAGGTGATGAGCCACCATTAATCATTAATCCCCATCATGTACTTAGTAATGGAGGAGACGTGTGTCTTACCAGGTGGTACTGTCCGGACCATGATCTGATGGTGGTAAACTCAGATCTGTGGGGGCAACACAACATAAACCTCTTATTAGAATATTGTAATAGCAATGACTGAGGCTCAATATCAAAAGAAATAAATCCTAATAAAGTATCCAGTGTACTTCTATATGTACATGGGGCAAAAAATGCATTCAGCTGCAGTAATCTGCCCTGTACATGGCCACCATGAGAAGCATTCCCCAAATCCCACTTCTGTCTGACTTCATAACTCCTGCATGAATATTCCTGACCAAATGCTGAAAAGAAATGGTTAATATGAGCTCATTTACTGTAGGCTTCCAATAGAAATAAATCCAAGCCCTGACCACAATGTGCACGTGATCTGCACCCAATGACTACAATATGGCATCGATATGTATCAGGCCTTTACTCTGGATTAGGGATACAGTACCTGGTAAACTCGGAGTCGGGCCCGAATTGAAGCCAGTGATGTTATCTTGGCCTTGAGACCTTGGAATTGGCTTCTTTCTTGGATGATACTGAAAAAATGGCAAACATGTCAGATAGAATCTATAACCATGAACTTCTCCAATCTATAATATTTCTCCATATTCCACTGATTACAGGTAGACACAGATATGGATTTGGTTTCCATTGGCCTGTGCTTATTTCATATACAGAGTGTAAAGGGTGTACCGGACACTTATGGTTAGCTATGGATAGGGGCGGTGGTGACATTTATGTGTCTTCATATAATTATTATTATTATTATTTATTGTTATAGCGCCATTTATTCCATGGCGCTTTACATGTGAGGGGGGTATACATAAAAACAAGTACAATAATCTTAAACAATACAAGTCATAACTGGTACAGGAGGAGAGAGGACCCTGCCCGCGAGGGCTCACAATCTTCAAGGGATGGGTGATAATACAGTAGGCGAGGGTAGAGCTGGTCGTGCAGCGGTTTATATATAATATTATTATGTATCCTGTACATGGACATATTGTCACAAATATTACAAGTGAGTGCAGTCTTTACTCTGCAAACATGATCCAAAGTATCACCCCATCTACTTGAAGCTATATTTTTGGTCCCACCATCTTTTTCTGGAACATTTGTCCCAAATATATTTTAGTAATTTAAGAATATAAAATGATACCTGATGGAAGTTGTCATCATCACTGCTGTCCTCACTGTCAGAGAGAACTATAATTCGCTTAAATCGCTTTTTTCGCATCATATTAGCACATGTCACTCACAACACTCCTCTCTCCACAAACGCCTACAAAAACCCTCAACGGAATCCTGGATGACGGAGCATTCTATAGCGTCCAGCCAATTGTGACATCATTAGAATGCTGCAATTGTTTGCTCATTTTTTTGTATTTTACAGCATTAAAAGTACAAAACATACTGTACAAATACAAAAAAAGGAAATCAGATAAAAACAACAATCTTCCTAATTCCTTCACTCCTGACCTTTTTCCAATTGTTCAGAAATATATAATAATTAAAAAACACATAAATCAACATAAAAAAATAAAGAAACCCCACTAATGTTTAAGCTGTTGATTATCCCTTTCTCCGTGTTTTAATGCTCTCCACTACATCTTTTTCCAATTGTTCTCCCAATTTTCAAAATTCTCTGAGGAGCAAAACCAGACCCTGTCATATTTTGTAACTCTCTTAAGTAATTTCTTCTCTTGTGTAATACTCCATTTTTTCCTTATCCATTTCCAAATGAAATCCACTCTTCCTATATAAAGCCGCCTACTTAAGACTCTTCTTCCTCATTTCATCTCTTCCGCTCCAAAGAGCATTTTACAATTGTTGACTTGATCTCAATGGAGATCTGAGTCCCCAGTTTCCAATCTATATCTTCATACCCTCTGATAAATGTATCAGATCTGCCCATGTTCCTTACACAGATTACAAGTATTGTCCGCTTTCTTCTTCATTCTGTATAGTGCTTGGTGAAAATAATGGGACCAATGGATCAACTGGGTCAATTTATGAATTTATTGATTGACATCCCACTTGTATGTATATATAATGACTCTAATATTTTCTCCATACATTAATCTAACTCTCAAAGATAAAATTATGCATGTAATCTCCCCAGTTATTAGTGTATAAATGTATTTATTACATTATAGCATATTGTATGTTATATACAAGGTTATAATTATTAGATTTTTTTAGTGTGGCAAATGATCAATAAGTAATCCATTCCTCTGAGTGTTCATGTGAAAGTTATTTGATTCCTTCATACTCTTCACCGCTTGTTGAATCTGATAATATCTAAAATCGCGAACTCTACTTAAAGGGGTTGTCCCACAAACAAAGTTCATTTTAATCAATAGATCTCGGAATATTAATAATTTCCACAATTGGATGTGTTTAAATGAAATGTTCCTGTGCTGAGATAATCTTATAAATGTGCCCCTGCTGTGTACTGTGTAATGGCTGTGTCTGACCGTGCAGGAACATGGTCTGATCATACCACAGCTCCTGGGCAAGGGAGGAAGCCAAGAGAGTATACAGACATTAAGGTACCGTCACACTTAGCGATGCACCAGTGATCCCGACAACGATATGACCCGGTCAGGATCGCTGGTGCATCGTTAAGTGGTCGCTAGTGAGCTGCCAAACAGGCAGATCTCACCAGCGACATAGCAGGGGTCGGGGGTCGCTACTTACCTGTCAGACGAGGCGATGAAGACGTCCTCCCGCCCGCGTCGACGCATCGCTCGTCTCCACAGCAGGAAGCTGACGACGAGAAATGGCTTAGGCCGTTCTCGCGCGATCAGCGATAATCAGCGGGGGAGCCGGTTGGAGGTAAGTATCACACATAGCGATATCGCTGCTGCATCACAAAACCAGTGACGTTATAGCGATATTGCTAGCGATATCGCTATGTGTGACGGGGCCTTTACAGTACAGGATTGTAAATTCTTTCTTTGAGGTAAATCTTTTTTAAAAAATAGGCAGGGAAATGCTTTATCTCTGATCCAATGCTGTAATGTCTGTATACTCTCTTTTGCTTCCCCCCCAGCCGAGGAGCTGTGGTATGATCAGACCATGTTCCTGTATGGTCAGACACGGCCATTACACAGTACACAGCAGGGGCACATTTATAAGATTATCTTGGTACAGAAACATTTTTTTTAAAAGACATCCAATTGTAGAACTTATTATTATTCCAAGATCTACTGATCTGGGAATAATAAGTCTGATATTAAGTCTGATAATAATAAGTCTGGTCTAATTGTACTGATTAAAAGAGAGCTTACTGCAGAGACCACAGCAGTGGGTGAATGAGAAGGATAAATGAGTTTGTTTTTTTAATCATAACTTTATGGTGGCCAGAATACTGTATGGAGAACTATGGGGGTGCATTATACTACATGGACAACTATAGGCAGTGCATTATACTGTATGTAGGACTATGGGGTCCATTTTACTACATGGAGGACTATGAAGCAGTGAATTATAATGTGGATTTGGCGACATTATGAGGGTCTGGTTGTGGGCACATTACAAGAGGGGCTGACTGTGGGAACATTACAAGGGGCTGGCTTTGGGGACATTACAAGAGGGGCTCTGGGGGACATCATATCATATGGGAGGCTGTTGGGGGCATTATACTGTATGTTAAGGGCTGTGCTGGTGACCATACTATATAATGGGGGCTGTGGTGCACCTCATACTGCATAGGGGGCTGTGGTTGACATCATAGTGTATATTTGGAAGTTGTTGTGTATATACTGTATGGGTAGCTGTGGTGACCATCTTGCTGTGTAGTGGTACAGTTTGGAGAGGACAAAATGGTGAGCAGTATGAGGGCATAGTGTAAAGAGAAGGCACAAAATGGATATGGAAAGGGGACAGCGTGAAATGGTGCACAGTATGGACAAAGGTTAGCATAGCAGGGGACAGTATGGAGATATAGAGAGTGCAAGGGAAAGCAGTGGACAGGGGGCAACCATGGTATAGGCCGTGGTTCTTAATGATGGACATTGTGGCAGTTATAAAAAACAACAAGATGCCAAGTCCTGTGGCAACCTCCAAATATCAAATTATCATATAAGAAAAATCAGGAAGTCATATTGCCATAAAAATATAAATTTTTATTAGGTAGTATTAAAATGATACAATGAACCTACTAAAAAGTTAAAAAAATGGGGACAAACAATGCAAAAAAGAACGGCTATTGGAGGAATGAAAAAGCAAGATGGTATGCACTAATAAGCAAATAATAGGTTGTATGAATTAATCTCACAATGCGAGTAATACACATATATATAAATATCAAGCAGCCAGAGGGCCTGCTAGCAAAGTGCACAGTGCTTAAAAAAACAGTAACCAACTTTATAATGCTCATTATGTAGAGAGGGCACATACTATATACAATAGTAGTGGCGAAAATATATTATCCATATGTGAACCATATTAGGAGCAATCAGCTCTATTGCCTAAAAAACAATTGCTTCAATATCCGAGTGTCCCAAAATAGACTCAAGTGATGCGGTAAAGAAAAAGCACAGAGAGCAGTCTGAGAGATAAGTAAAAATTGGCAGCTGAATGCAATACGTCATACTTCCAATGAGCCATGGCACCCCTGACGCGTGTTTCGCATGATTCTTCTCCCAAGGGAGCGTGCGCACGCCCACACAGCAGCACCTCTCGCCTGCCTGCCGCCCGCCCTTCCTATCCACGCTCTGGCACAGCGCTCCTCTGTGTCAGGAAGTGCGGGCGGCGGGCAGGAAGCAGGATGGATCCTTGCAGCTCCGCTGCTATTTTCTTTTGCAGGCAGCAGAGCTACTTTGATCGCTCCCTGCCCACTGCCCTGCAGGGCCCCCCATGGCAGTACCAGATCGCAGCTCTGAATCTCCCCGGTTCGGGGAATCGGCTGCTTTTTTAACAAGCGGTTCCATCGAACCAGGGAGAACCGGCCAAATCCCACCCCTGGGTGTATGTATAGAAAAAATATTCCGGCACTCTCTTTGCAGGAGAAAAGTTATTTCTTTATTCATAAGATAGGAATCCAGAAAGGTTTATAATAATGTAATGTTTCGGTCTCAATTAGGACCTTCTTCAGACTTAATAAACAGAAAAAAAAACCAAAGTACATAGTCAGTCAATGTGAACTGGTTTACATACACATAATGCATCAAAGACTATAGTACATAGAAGCAGAAAAGATGGCTGCTAAACCCAAAAAGAGAGGTATCTCTATGTCATAAAGAAAAAAAACAAATATATCACAAGACAAAATATATAATAAATGATAAGCCTTTCACGCATAGTACATATTAAGGAAAAATGATCAATCTGAGATATAGCACTACATAATCTATAATAATAAATGCCCTAACCAGCTTCCGGTTGTAACAACTTCCGTCCAGTTGTAACCGGTGACGTCACCACACACACACGCACGTTAACCCTCAACACACCACACCGCCTCAACACACACTCCTCTCACCTTTCACCTCCACTCATGTCCACTCACTCTTTCACTCCACATACGTTCCTTTCTCTCACTCCGTTTCTCATACTAACACCGTCATCGTCGCTGCCCCGACATCTTCCTCCGCTGCCGCGATCCAGGATCCAGACGTTCTCCAGGCCGCCGACATCGGGATCCAAAAAGATGGCGTCGGCGAAATCTCGCGAGATTACGCCGACGCCATTTTGGATCCCGATGTCGCCCATGCCAGCGACATGTTGTTGCGGCAACGCCATCTTGAATATCGCGGGACTTCACGAAATCCAAGATGGCGTCCCGCAAGAACATGTCGGCGGCCTGGAGAACGTCTGGATCCTGGATCGCGGCGGCGGAGGAAGATGTCGGGGCAGCGACGATGACGGTGTGAGTATGAGAAACGGAGTGAGAGAAAGGAACGTATGTGGAGTGAAAGAGTGAGTGGACATGAGTGGAGGTGAAAGGTGAGAGGAGTGTGTGTTGAGGCGGTGTGGTGTGTTGAGGGTTAACATGGCAAGAGGTGTGAGGCTGTGTGCACACGCTGCGGATTTTGCTGCGGTTCCGCAGCGGTTTTGGCCACTGCGGACCCGCAGCAGTTTTTGCTGCGGTGTACAGTACCATGATTCCCTATGGGAATCAAAAACCACAGTGCAGACGGTGCGGAATTTTCCGCGCGAATTATCTGCGGTTTTCAATCCGCAGAAATAATTGACATGTCAATTCTTTCTGCGGATTCTCCTGTGGTTTGTCATCTCCTCTATTGAGGAGATGAAAAACCGCAGGGCAAAACCGCAGAGCAGTCCGCAGGTAAAACCGCAGGTCTTTTGACCTGCGGTTTCACCTGCGGATTTTACAAAATCCGCGCGGATGAATCCGCACCTAATCCGCAGCGTGTGCACACAGCCTTAACGACGTCGGCAAAATCTCGCAAGATTTCGCCGACGCCATCTTGCATTCGTGAAATTGCGTCATTTACCTCACGCAGACTTGCTGTGCGGACGCTTGGCATTGCCTGTACCACCATAACTACTGCTGCCTTGGTCCTATGCCTGTTTACTGCCGGTGTCTAATTACTGGACCAATTTGCCTATACTGCCATAACTATTGCTACCTTGCTACTCTGCCGGTGTCTAATTACAGGGCTAATTTGCCTCTACCGCCATAACTACTGCTGCCTTGCTCCTCTGCCAGTGTCTAATTACAGGGCTAATTTGCCTCTACCGCCATAACTACTGCTGCCTTGCTCCTCTGCCGGTGTCTAATTACAGGGCTAATTTGCTTCTACCGCCATAACTACTGCTGCCTTGCTCTTCTGCCGGTGTCTAATTACAGGGCTAATTTGCCTCTACCGCCATAACTACTGCTGCATTGCTCCTCTGCCGGTGTCTAATTACAGGGCTAATTTGCCTATACCGCCATAACTACTGCTGCCTTGCTCCTCTGCCGGTGTCTAATTACAGGGCTAATTTGCCTCTACCGCCATAACTACTGCTGCATTGCTCCTCTGCCGGTGTCTAATTACAGGGCTAATTTGCCTCTACCGCCATAACTACTGCTGCCTTGCTCCTCTGCCGGTGTCGAATTACAGGGCTAATTTGCCTCTACCGCCATAACTACTGCTGCATTGCTCCTCTGCCGGTGTCTAATTACAGGGCTAATTTGCCTATACCGCCATAACTACTGCTGCCTTGCTCCTCTGCCGGTGTCGAATTACAGGGCTAATTTGCCTCTACCGCCATAACTACTGCTGCATTGCTCCTCTGCCGGTGTCTAATTACAGGGCCAATTTGCCTATACCGCCATAACTACTGCTGCCTTGCTCCTCTGCCGGTGTCTAATTACAGGGCTAATTTGCCTCTACCGCCATAACTACTGCTGTATTGCTCCTCTGCCGGTGTCTAATTACAGGATCAATTTGCCTCTACCGCCATAACTACTGCTGCCTTGCTCCTCTGCCGGTGTCTAATTACAGGGCCAATTTGCCTCTACCGCCATAACTACTGCTGCCTTGCTCCTCTGCCAGTGTCTAATTACAGGATCAATTTGCCTCTACCGCCATAACTACTGCTGCATTGCTCCTCTGCTGGTGTCTAATTACAGGGCCAATTTGCCAATACCGCCATAACTACTGCTGCCTTGCTCCTCTGCCGGTGTCTAATTACAGGGCTAATTTGCCTCTACCGCCATAACTACTGCTGCCTTGCTCCTCTGCCGGTGTCTAATTACAGGGCTAATTTGCCTCTACCGCCATAACTACTGCTGCATTGCTCCTCTGCCGGTGTCTAATTACAGGGCCAATTTGCCTATACCGCCATAACTACTGCTGCCTTGCTCCTCTGCCGGTGTCTAATTACAGGGCTAATTTGCCTCTACCGCCATAACTACTGCTGCATTGCTCCTCTGCCGGTGTCTAATTACAGGGCCAATTTGCCTATACCGCCATAACTACTGCTGCCTTGCTCCTCTGCCGGTGTCTAATTACAGGGCTAATTTGCCTCTACCGCCATAACTACTGCTGCATTGCTCCTCTGCCGGTGTCTAATTACAGGATCAATTTGCCTCTACCGCCATAACTACTGCTGCCTTGCTCCTCTGCCGGTGTCTAATTACAGGGCCAATTTGCCTCTACCGCCATAACTACTGTTGCCTTGCTCCTCTGCCAGTGTCTAATTACAGGATCAATTTGCCTCTACCGCCATAACTACTGCTGCATTGCTCCTCTGCTGGTGTCTAATTACAGGGCCAATTTGCCAATACCGCCATAACTACTGCTGCCTTGTTCCTCTGCCGGTGTCTAATTACAGGGCTATTTTGCCTCTACCGCCATAACTACTGCTGCCTTGCTCCTCTGCCGGTGTCTAATTACAGGGCTAATTTGCCTCTACCGCCAGAACTACTGCTGCATTGCTCCTCTGCCGGTGTCTAATTACAGGATCAATTTGCCTCTACCGCCATAACTACTGCTGCCTTGCTCCTCTGCCGGTGTCTAATTACAGGGCTAATTTGCCTCTACCGCTATAACTACTGCTGCCTTGCTCCTCTGCCGGTGTCTAATTACAGGATCAATTTGCCTCTACCGCCATAACAACTGCTGCATTGCTCCTCTGCTGGTGTCTAATTACAGGGCCAATTTGCCAATACCGCCATAACTACTGCTGCCTTGCTCCTCTGCTGGTGTCTAATTACAGGATCAATTTGCCTCTACCGCCATAACTACTGCTGCCTTGCTCCTCTGCCGGTGTCTAATTACTGGGCCAATTTGCCTCTACCGCCATAAGTACTGCTGCCTTGCTCCTCTGACTGTTCACTGCCTGTGTCTAATTACAGGGCCAATTTGCCTCTACCGCCATAACTACTGCTGCCTTGCTCCTCTGCCGGGGTCTAATTACAGGGCCAATTTGCCATAACTACTGCTGCCTTGCTCCTCTGCCGGTGTCGAATTACAGGGCTAATTTGCCTCTACCGCCATAACTACTGCTGCATTGCTCCTCTGCCGGTGTCTAATTACAGGGCCAATTTGCCTATACCGCCATAACTACTGCTGCCTTGCTCCTCTGCCGGTGTCTAATTACAGGGCTAATTTGCCTCTACCGCCATAACTACTGCTGTATTGCTCCTCTGCCGGTGTCTAATTACAGGATCAATTTGCCTCTACCGCCATAACTACTGCTGCCTTGCTCCTCTGCCGGTGTCTAATTACAGGGCCAATTTGCCTCTACCGCCATAACTACTGCTGTATTGCTCCTCTGCCGGTGTCTAATTACAGGATCAATTTGCCTCTACCGCCATAACTACTGCTGCCTTGCTCCTCTGCCGGTGTCTAATTACAGGGCTAATTTGCCTCTACCGCCATAACTACTGCTGTATTGCTCCTCTGCCGGTGTCTAATTACAGGATCAATTTGCCTCTACCGCCATAACTACTGCTGCCTTGCTCCTCTGCCGGTGTCTAATTACAGGGCCAATTTGCCTCTACCGCCATAACTACTGCTGCCTTGCTCCTCTGCCAGTGTCTAATTACAGGATCAATTTGCCTCTACCGCCATAACTACTGCTGCATTGCTCCTCTGCTGGTGTCTAATTACAGGGCCAATTTGCCAATACCGCCATAACTACTGCTGCCTTGCTCCTCTGCCGGTGTCTAATTACAGGGCTAATTTGCCTCTACCGCCATAACTACTGCTGCCTTGCTCCTCTGCCGGTGTCTAATTACAGGGCTAATTTGCCTCTACCGCCATAACTACTGCTGCATTGCTCCTCTGCCGGTGTCTAATTACAGGGCCAATTTGCCTATACCGCCATAACTACTGCTGCCTTGCTCCTCTGCCGGTGTCTAATTACAGGGCTAATTTGCCTCTACCGCCATAACTACTGCTGCATTGCTCCTCTGCCGGTGTCTAATTACAGGGCCAATTTGCCTATACCGCCATAACTACTGCTGCCTTGCTCCTCTGCCGGTGTCTAATTACAGGGCTAATTTGCCTCTACCGCCATAACTACTGCTGCATTGCTCCTCTGCCGGTGTCTAATTACAGGATCAATTTGCCTCTACCGCCATAACTACTGCTGCCTTGCTCCTCTGCCGGTGTCTAATTACAGGGCCAATTTGCCTCTACCGCCATAACTACTGTTGCCTTGCTCCTCTGCCAGTGTCTAATTACAGGATCAATTTGCCTCTACCGCCATAACTACTGCTGCATTGCTCCTCTGCTGGTGTCTAATTACAGGGCCAATTTGCCAATACCGCCATAACTACTGCTGCCTTGTTCCTCTGCCGGTGTCTAATTACAGGGCTATTTTGCCTCTACCGCCATAACTACTGCTGCCTTGCTCCTCTGCCGGTGTCTAATTACAGGGCTAATTTGCCTCTACCGCCAGAACTACTGCTGCATTGCTCCTCTGCCGGTGTCTAATTACAGGATCAATTTGCCTCTACCGCCATAACTACTGCTGCCTTGCTCCTCTGCCGGTGTCTAATTACAGGGCTAATTTGCCTCTACCGCTATAACTACTGCTGCCTTGCTCCTCTGCCGGTGTCTAATTACAGGATCAATTTGCCTCTACCGCCATAACAACTGCTGCATTGCTCCTCTGCTGGTGTCTAATTACAGGGCCAATTTGCCAATACCGCCATAACTACTGCTGCCTTGCTCCTCTGCTGGTGTCTAATTACAGGATCAATTTGCCTCTACCGCCATAACTACTGCTGCCTTGCTCCTCTGCCGGTGTCTAATTACTGGGCCAATTTGCCTCTACCGCCATAAGTACTGCTGCCTTGCTCCTCTGACTGTTCACTGCCTGTGTCTAATTACAGGGCCAATTTGCCTCTACCGCCATAACTACTGCTGCCTTGCTCCTCTGCCGGGGTCTAATTACAGGGCCAATTTGCCATAACTACTGCTGCCTTGCTCCTCTGCCGGTGTCGAATTACAGGGCTAATTTGCCTCTACCGCCATAACTACTGCTGCATTGCTCCTCTGCCGGTGTCTAATTACAGGGCCAATTTGCCTATACCGCCATAACTACTGCTGCCTTGCTCCTCTGCCGGTGTCTAATTACAGGGCTAATTTGCCTCTACCGCCATAACTACTGCTGTATTGCTCCTCTGCCGGTGTCTAATTACAGGATCAATTTGCCTCTACCGCCATAACTACTGCTGCCTTGCTCCTCTGCCGGTGTCTAATTACAGGGCCAATTTGCCTCTACCGCCATAACTACTGCTGCCTTGCTCCTCTGCCAGTGTCTAATTACAGGATCAATTTGCCTCTACCGCCATAACTACTGCTGCCTTGCTCCTCTGCCAGTGTCTAACTACAGGGCCAATTTGCCACTACCACTTCATAAACTACTGCTGGGCAATTACAGGGTCAATTAGTATCTGTTTACTCTACAATACTCCAGGACGCCTTCTTCACTGCCAGATAACTGCCAAATAGACTCCTTTACCTGTGCCAACATGAGTCATAACAAAAAGTATGCCAATGCCAGTGAAAGGAAAGCAGCTTTAGCACTATGACAAAAACAACGCCGTGCTAATGAGACTCCTGAGGAAAAACACCATCGCCTTGAGAAGATTAAGGCTTATAAACGCCGTCGCCTCACACACGAATCCCCTAACTCTAAATCCATAAGATTGGCTGAAGAAGCCTCTGCACGCCGTCACCGCCGACAACAGACGGCCTCTTCCTCATCATTATTATTAGACTCACAACAGGATGCTTCCACATCAGCATGTGGAACAATTTACTGCTACACTTCATCCCATATGCCGTTCACTGACATAACTAATCAGCAATCTGTTTCTGCCCTATCAATACCACCATTCAATACCGATGCACAGTATGCCAATGCCAGTGAAAGTAAAGCAGCTTTAGCACTACGACAAAAACAACGCCGTGCTAATGAGACTCCTGAGGAAAAACAGCATCGACTTGACAAGATTAAGGCTTATAAACGCCGTTGTCTCACACACGAATCCCCTAACTCTAAATCTATTACATTGGCTGAAGAAGCCTCTTCACGCCATCACCGCCAACAACAGACGGCTTCTTCCTCATCATCTATAATAATAAATGCCCTAAGCAGCTTCCGGTTGTAACAACTTCCGTCCAGTTGTAACCGGTGACGTCACCACACACACGCACATGTTAACCCTCAACACACCACACCGCCTCAACACACACTCCTCTCACCTTTCACCTCCACTCACGTCCACTCACTCTTTCACTCCACATACGTTCCTTTCTCTCACTCCGTTTCTCATACTCACACCGTCGTCGTCGCTGCCCCGACATCTTCCTCCGCCGCCGTGATCCTGGATCCAGACGTTCTCCAGGCCGCCGACATGTTCTTGCGGCGACGCCATCTTGGATTTCGTGAAATCCCGCGAGATTCAAGATGGCGTCGCCGCAAGAACATGTCGCTGGAGTGGACGACTCGGGATCCAAAAAGATGGCGTCGGTGAAATCTCGCGAGATTACGCCGACGCCATTTTGGATCCCGATGTCGTCCACGCCGGCGACATGTTCTTGCGGCGACGCCATTTTGGATCGGCGAAATCCCGCGATAGTCAAGATGGCGTCGCCGCAAGAACATGTCGCCGGCGAGGACGACGTCGGGATCCAAAATGGCGTCGGCGAAAACTCGCGAGATTTCGCCGACGCCATTTTGGATCCCGACGTCGTCCATGCCGGCGACATGTTCTTCCGGCGACGCTATCTTGACTATCGCGGGATTTCACGATACTCAAGATGGCGTCGCCGCAAGAACATGTCGCCGGCGTGGACAACGTCTGGATTCAAGATGGCGCCGGCGGAAGATGATGTCGGGGATCGTGGAGCAGCGGCGATGACGGCGTGAGTATGAGAGACAGAGTGAGAGAAGGGGTCGTATGTGGAGTGAAAGAGTGAGTGGAGATGGTGAAAGGTGAGAGGAGTGTGTGTTGAGGAGTGTGTGTGTTGAGGGTTAACATGGCAAGAGGTGTGATGCTATCGCATCCTCCCGATGCGATAGCATCGGGCCATAATCTAGTTTAAATATAAACACTATGTACAATTTGACTTAAAATTTAATAGAGTAATACTAATAGAGGGGTATGGAAAAATTAAATATAGCATCAGCATGTATCAGAATCACAAAGATATGTAGTATTGTATGGCTGATGAAAAGAAAAAGAAAAAGTGAGGCGTTTCTAGCCAGAAAAAAATATATAAAAAAATGAAAATAAAAATGGGGAAAATAAGACGAAAAAATTCTAATGCCTCTTACCCTTATAAACCTACAGAGATGCCCCGTGTGTTCCCTTGTATAATTAGTAGGTGAAATCGCCTATCATGGCACTGATAAGAGGTAATGACATGCTTAATACTAACATAGGCAAAAGGAGCCCAGCATAGTGTGCCTGTGAAAAAACATATTCAGCTTACCATATAAGCGCAGGAAACGGGGTGTCTGTGATAACGGAGCCTGTCAGAAATGCGGGTGTCTGCTGCAGGTATAGAGGTCACTAAAGTGAAAGTGCCAGTGTTCGGACTTATATATCGGTCGTGTGTAAGGGATAGAGTGTGCGCCCAGGGTCACATGTGTCGGCTTCCCAGAAGTGTGTCTGCTTGTGATGGATGCATCCCTGTGGAATGCAGGGTGGAACGCACAACCGGAAGTGCGTCATGGTAAAATGGCCGCGGCCGGAAGTACCGGTGACACGCATAGTGGAACGCAGAAGAAGTTGTGATGACGTCTGGATTCTCTTTTTTAACCAGGGATTCATCTGTAGAAGGACTCAATTGTAGAGAATGTTTCAAATAGAGCAAAAGACAATAGGCACAAAAATATAATAAAGGATATAAAGGTAAAATGAGAGGTGTAGGCCTGGTGCTCTGAGAGCCCTGCCAAATTAAGGCAACACACATGAAAGAGACCCAACTTGGAGTCTAAACCTTTCCAAATAAATTAGGGGCAGACACCAGGAAAAGTGGCATCAATTGACCCACAATAAAAATTTGTTAATGGCACAGGAGCAGTCAGCGATGGGCCATGCATGAGGTGTCAGGGTCTGGGGCATCATTTAGAGCTTTGAATTTAAGGATAGTAATACAGGTAGTTGACTGAAAGTAAGTGCAGGCCTGCCAGTCTGGGAGCCCTACTGCTACATGCAACACACATGAAGGAGACCCAACTTGTAGTGCAAACATTTAAAATAAAATATTTCCACACATCAATAAAGTGGCATCAATTTCCCCATAATAGAAATAGGGTAATGGGCCTCTGACACCCCTTCCATCACAAGCAAACCACGAGATGGAAACCCAACTTGGAGTGTCCATATTTAAAAAAAAATTGTCACACACCACTATAGTGTCACGAATTTTCCCTTAGTAGAAATAGTATAAGGGGCTTCTGGCACCCCTTCCATTACAGGCAACCTACCAGATGGAGACCTAACTTGGAGTCTCCACATTTAAAAAAAATAGTGAACACTAGTTTTGAGCGACTTTTGCTTTTTTAGGGTCGAGTTTCGTTTCATGAAACCCGACTTTTCCAAAAGTCGGGTCGAGCAAAATCGGCCGACTATAGGGAAAAGTCGGGGGTCCGACCGAAACACGAAACCCAATGTAAGTCAATGGGGAATTAAAGTCGGCAGTGAGAGGAGGACAGGAAACACACCTACAGTGCCCATTTAAATGCCAAAAGCATCAATTCTTATTACTTAAGCTTGTCAACCTTAATTTACTTCATAATACTAGTTACGCACTGAAAAATGGGGGTTATTTGGCTAAAGTTGTGGGGGGGTAGGGCTGGCTCCAGGTTTTCATGTGCCCTGGACGAAAGAGCGCCCCTTTAACACATACCACAACTCATGATGCTCCGATACGGCAGAGAAATAGCGGTATAGTACAATGAAAAATACTTCACTTTTTACATCTCAAGACGAGGCCCATCTATTTCTCCATACAGAATCATTGGTCCCATATAATGTTTGAAACAGTATATGATGAGCTCCACATAATGCTACAGTATATGTTGGTCCCCATGGATGAAGCTCCACTGTCTTATGGGCCCAAATAATGCTCCAAACATAACGGGCCCCATTTCTAATGCTCTAGTGTATAATGGGCCCTGTATATGCTGCTCCAGTGTCTGATGTCCACCTTTGGAATGTTCCAGTGTATGGTGGGCCCCATCTATCATTCTCCAGAGTATAGTGCTCCCCAAAAATTGCTGTCCCAACATTGAAAACAATGAAATAAGTCTCCTCGCTAGGGAATCCCTGTACTAGTCTGGACTCCTCGTCTTCCCCATCTTCCATCTCACTGCACAGTATTTCAACCTTGCAAGTGCTGTGATCCTGAGCAAGCAGGGGGGGCCCACTCATTGGCGACGGCACTGGCACAGGGCCCCTGATAGTACGGTAGTGTGTCTGACGGCGGGTGGGCCGAACCTGCACTTTCATCTGCAGCTTCCTCTTTGTCACCGTGTAAGATGGAACTGTATATGGGAAGGGTAACCTGAGTTTCATCAGGGTCAGATTCAGGCCGTGTAGCGTGCAAGGGGAATGTAGTGGTCTGGGTCAATGTACCAGCAGATTCATCGAGCAGTGGCTGGGCATCAGTGCACTTGTGTCGCCCCCACGCGAGGGGGGCACGTGAGATTGGCCAATAACTGGTGTGTCATGCCCTTACATGTCCGTGGCTGCATGTGCACTACTCTGAAAAGGCCAGCGTTTGTCGCTTACAGGTGCAGATAACCCGCTGAACAACGTTAGTGATGGGGATCTGGGATTACAATTATTACCCGCGAACGATGATTTCCAGAAAGTGCAGGTCAACCGCAGTTCCGGAATTAGGCCTAACCGTCATTCCTGAAAAAATGAAAAACTTACGTGTGCAAACCACAGGTGCTGTAGCTTGCTTAACAGCTCGCCAGCCGTTCTCAGGCCCAGTATGGATTACACGTGATTGCACAAAGGTGAGAAAGGGTACCGTATCCCCTGATAACATGTAAGGATAGCATAGTGTACACATTCAAAATATACACTCACTGGCCACTTTATTAGGTACACCTGTCCAACTGTGTGTTAAGACTTAATTTCTAATCAGCCAATCACATGGCGGCAACTCAGTGCATTTAGGCATGTAGACATGGTCAAGACAATCTCCTGCAGTTCAAACCGAGTATCAGTATGGGGAAGAAAGGTGATTTGAGTGCCTTTGAACGTGGCAAGATTGTTGGTGCCAGAAGGGCTGGTCTGAGTATTTCAGAAACTGCTGATCTACTGGGATTTTCACGCACAACCATCTCTAGGGTTTACAGAGAATGGTCCGAAAAAGAAAAAAAATCCAGTGAGCGGCAGTTCTGTGGCCGGAAATGCCTTGTTGATGCCAGAGGTCAGAGGAGAATGGGCATACTGGTTCGAGCTGATAGAAAGGCAACAGTGACTCAAATTGCCACCCGTTACAACCAAGGTAGGCAGAAGAGCATCTCTGAACGCACAGTGCGTCGAACTTTGAGGCAGATGGGCTACAGCAGCAGAAGACCACACTGGGTACCACTCCTCTCAGCTAAGAACAGACATCTGATGGCTACTTTCAGCAGGATAATGCGCCATGTCATAAAGCTCGAATCATCTCAGATTGGTTTCTTGAACATGACAATGAGTTCACTGTACTCAAATGGCCTCCTCAGTCACCAGATCTCAATCCAATAGAGCATCTTTGGGATGTGGTGGAACGGGAGATTTGCATCAGGGATGTGCAGCCGACAAATCTGCGCCAACTGTGTGATGCCATCATGTCAATATGGTCCAAAATCTCTGAGGAATGCTTCCAGCACCTTGTTGAATCTCTGCCATGAAGAATTGAGGCAGTTCTGAAGGCAAAAGGGGGTCCAACCCGTTACTAGCATGGTGTACCTAATAAAGTGGCCAGTGAGTGTATGTCTATAGATCAGGAGGCAGGCTCACACGGTGTCAGGCCCAGTATGGATTACACGTGATTGCACAAAGGTGAGAAAGGGTACCGTATCCCTGGATAACATGTATGGATAGCATAGTGTACACATTCAAAATATATGTCTATAGATCAGGAGGCAGGCTCAAACGGTGTCAGGCCCAGTATGGATTACACGTGATTGCACAAAGGTGAGAAAGGGTACCGTATCCCCGGATAACATGTATGGATAGCATAGTTAGTGTACACATTCAAAATATATGTCTATAGATCAGGAGGCAGGCTCAGACGGTGTCAGGCCCAGTATGGATTACACGTGATTGCACAGAGGTGAGAAAGGGTACCGTATCCCCGGATAACATGTATGGATAGCATAGTGTACACATTCAAAATATATGTCTATAGATCAGGAGGCAGGCTCAAACGGTGTCAGGCCCAGTATGGATTACACGTGATTGCACAAAGGTGAGAAAGGGTACCGTATCCCCGGATAACATGTATGGATGGCATAGTTAGTGTACACATTCAAAATATATGTCTATAGATCAGGAGGCAGGCTTAGACGGTGTCAGGCCCAGTATGGATTACACGTGATTGCACAAAGGTGAGAAAGGGTACCGTATCACCGGATAACATGTATGGATAGCATAGTGTACACATTCAAAATATATGTCTATAGATCAGGAGGCAGGCTCAAACGGTGTCAGGCCCAGTATGGATTACACGTGATTGCACAAAGGTGAGAAAGGGTACCGTATCCCCGGATAACATGTATGGATAGCATAGTGTACACATTCAAAATATATGTCTATAGATCAGGAGGCAGGCTCAAACGGTGTCAGGCCCAGTATGGATTACACGTGATTGCACAAAGGTGAGAAAGGGTACCGTATCCCCGGATAACATGTATGGATAGCATAGTGTACACATTGAAAATATATGTCTATAGATCAGGAGGGCTCAGACGGTGTCAGGCCCAGTATGGATTTGATGGCCCAGACTACACAGCGGAGGAGCAGGGAGAGGTAAAGATTGCAAATGCTGGGGCCCTGCTCAAGCAAGGGGGGCCCACTCGTGGGCGTCGGTACTGGCACTGGGCCCCTCATAGTACGGCGGTGTGTCTGACGGCAGGTGTGCACCACCACCGTCAGAGACACTTGATTGCACTATGAGGGACCCTGTGCCAGTGCCCGCGCCCAAGAGTCGTCTTACCCACCTGTCCAGGGCAACGGCACTTGCACGGATTCGTGCGCTAGGTGATGACCCTGGCCATGGGGGGGGGAGGCAGCACAGTTAGGGAGTTTTAGAAAGTGGCATATGTTGATGTTGGACATTCAGCTGATGCAAAAGGCGAAATTGTTCAAGTCCCAGGAAGAGGAGGACCAAAGCAAGCCATTTTTCTGTCACCCTATGTGTCATCAGGGGAAGGTGGGACAAAATCCTTGGAAACCCATGCATGGATCATTTTAATGAAGGTTAGATCATCCACATTTTGGGTTGACAGACGGGTCCATTTTTCTGTCAGGATTGATCCAGCTGCACTGAAGACTCTTTCCGATAGCACACTTGCAGCTGGGCAAGCGAGCTCCTGTAAGGCATATTGTGCCAATTCAGGCCAGGTGTCCAGTTTAGCGGCCCAATAGTCAAAGGGGAATGACCTGTGCGGGAGAACATCGATATGGGAGGAAAAGTAGTTTGTAACCATAGTTGACAACTGCTGTCTCCCGTCACTTTCCATCGATGCAGTATTACCAGTTGTGTGAGCGGTACTTGAAAAATCAGTCCACAACATTGTCATGAAACCCCTGTCTCCAACACCACTTCTGCTGTGTGCACCACGAACACCTCTGCCAAGCTGCCCCCGGCCCGTATGGCTCGTGTGAGAACCATCACCGCTGCTGTGTGCTGGGAATGCCTCAACCAACCGGTTTACCAGAGTTGCTTGTTTATTAGCCAATATTAGGTCAAGGTTCTCGTGTGGCATGATGTTTTGTAATTTGCCTTTATAGCGTGGATCCAGGATACTGGCCAACCAGTAGTCGTCATCGTTCATCATTTTGGCAATGCGGGGGTCCCTTTTTAGGATCTGCAAGGCATAATCTGACATGTGGGCCAATGTTACCGGTGTCAATGATTCACTGCGAGTGCTGGTTGGAAGAGCACTTTCTGGCAAATCCACATACCTCCAGTCATGCACAAACCCTGTACCAGACCTTGCCACGCCAACATTTTCACTTGCCCCACGAGATGCATCCTCCTCCCCTAAGTAATCATCCCCATCATCATCCTCCTCCTCTTCTTCCTCCACCTCGTCCAGAAGAGGTCCCTGAGCAGACAATGGCTGAATGTCATCAAGGAATCCCTCCTCCTCTTCCTCCTCGTCAACATTGGCTGCAGACGCCTGCTCCTTAAGGTGCGTCAAAGTTTGCATGAGCAGACGCATAAGTGGGATGCTCATGCTTAGGATGGGGTCGTCTGCGCTTACCAGCCGTGTGCATTCCTCAAAACACTGAAGGACTTTACAGAGGTCTTTCAGCTTCGACCACTGCACACCTGTCAACTCCGTATCTGCTTTCAAAGTGCCTGGCCGTGTATCCTCCCACAAATGCATTATGGCCTGCCTCTGTTCGCACAGCCGCTCAACCATGTGCAGGGTGGAGTTCCACCTTGTTGCAATGTCCATAATGAGGCGGTGGTTGGGAAGGTGGAGCAATCGCTGCAGCTTCTGCATATGAATGGAGTGTACAGGCGACCGGCGGATGTGCGCGCACAGTCTTCGCACCTTCTGGAGCAGGGCTGTTAACTCCGGATAATTGTTGAGGAAGCACTGCACCACTAGATTCAAGGTGTGAGCCAAGCAAGGTATGTGGCTGAGTTTTGAAAGGGCTATGGCTGCCACAAAATTACGGCCGTTATCACTAACTACCTTGCCTGCCTCAAGATTTATACTGCCAGCCATGACTCAGTTTGTCGCTGAAAGTACTCGGCCAGCACCTCCGCGGTGTGTCTGTCGCCCAAACACATCATCTGCAACACAGCCTGCTGATGCTTTCCACTAGCTGCTCGATAGGGGGACACCTCGTGTGCAACAGTGGCAGCTGCAGATGGAGTGCTCGTACGACTGCGCTCTGTGGACAAGCTTTCGCTTCTGGAGGAGGAGGAGGGTCGAACGCCTACAGCCAACTGTTAACTATACCGTGGGCTAGGCAGCACTGTGCCATCACAGCTGTCCCCTGTGGACCCTGCATCCACCACATTGACCCAGTGCGCAGTGATGGACACGTAACGGCCCTGGCCATGCCGACTGGACCATGCATCTGTTGTGAGGTGCACCTTTCCACTCACTGACTGCTTGAGTGCATGGACAATGCAGTCTTTCACATGATGGTGGAGGGCTGGGATGGCTTTGCGAGAGAAGAAGTGGCGACTGGGTAGGTCATAGCGTGGTACTGCACAGGCCATGAGTTCGCGGAAAGCTGCGCTTTCCACCAACCGATAGGGCATCATCTCTAACGAGATTAGTTTGGCAATGTGGGCGTTCAAACCCAGTGTACGCGGATGAGATACTGAGTACTTTCTTGACCTACTCATAGTGTCTGGGAGGGTGAGCTGGCCTTGAGAGCTGCATATGGTGGAAGTAGCGGTGGACAGGGCGGACTGAGAGAGGGTTGATGATGGTGATGGAGTTGGTGTTCTTTCTGATGGCCTAGATTCAGTCTTTCGTTGATATAACAGTGGGATTCCCTGACTGCTTTGGCCTTGCAATGACACCTCAACATTTGCTGCTGTGATAACCGGTGGGCTCACAGGGGGGGAAACAATGTAGCGTTGCTGACTACCTTCTTTGTGATCAGTTGCACATGTGGTACTTGAGGTTTGGTGTTGTGTCCACGCTTGCAAGTGCATGCTGGTTAAATGTCTAAGCTTGCAACTGGTATTCAAATTTTTCAGATTTTTCCCTCGGCTAAAGGTCTTTGCGCACTTCTTACAGATAACCTTGGCCTGATCATGAGGATTTTGTTCAAAAAAGTGCCACACTGCACTCTTCCTACTTTGGAAGACATTTTGCGGCCTAGCACGCTGTGCTATTTTGACCGTCTGGACAAGCTGTCCAGCAACTCTTTTGATTTTTGGAACCTGTTTTTGGAGTGCTCCGGGCCTGCCAGATAACAGCTGTTGCGATGTCGATGTCGGCTGTGGATGCTCCTCCTCCTCATCTGAGCTATTGGAAGCAGCACCCTCCTCCCCCAATGGATCCCAATCTGGGTCAACAACTGGGTCATCCATCACCTCCTCTTCAATGTCATGTGCACCTTCCTCTGTGTCACCATGTATGGTGGTATAGTATGCGGGAAGGGGCACCTGAGTCTCATCAGGGTCAGAATCTGGCTCATTACACTGCGAGGACAATGTAGTGCTCTGAGTGAATGTACCAGCAGAATCATCTATCAGTGGCTGTGCATCAGTGCACTCCATGTCAGATTCATCTTGGCCTGGGTAATTCACCATTTCACTTGATAACCCAGGCATGGTATGTGAAAACAGCTCCATGGAGTAATCAGTTATATGGCCTGCGTCATCCTTCAAACTTGGTTGGGGTGAAGGACACAAGGAAAGGTGTGGTTCATGAACATGAGCCTCCAATGACGACTCAGTGCTTTTATTTTTTACAACTTCAGAAGAGGAGGCGATCGAGCTGGAGGCTGAGTCAGCAATGTAAGCCAAAACTTTTTCCTGAAGCTCTGGCTTTAAAAGCGGTTTGCCAACTCCTAGAAAACTAAGCCTTCGAGGCCTTGTGGAGCCAGACGATGACGCAGGCTCAACACCTCCTGCATTCGGTCCTATTTTGCTTTTGCCACTACCATCAGATCCACCACCAACGCCATCATTACCAGCTGGCAATCCCAGACCAATTCCATGGCCTCTTCCACCAGCCTTCCTCATTTTTGGTAAAAATGTACACAAAATCCCACAAACTATATGGTAATGTAAAACAAGGTACAAGGTATATATAGGAAAGGGGAGACGTAGAATTTCTGAAAACACTTGTGGACACTGTTGGATTGTGAGGCCCAGTGAATATCACACCGCTATGTCACAGGCTCAATGTCGCAGGTGTGAAAAATGTCACTCTAGGACAGGGGAGACGTAGAATTTCTGAACACACTTGTGGACACTGTTGGATTGTGTGAGGCCCAGTGAATATCACACCGCTATGTCACAGGCTCAATGTCGTAGGTGTGAAAAATGTCACTATAGGACAGGGGAGATGTAGAATTTCTGAGCACACTTGTGGACACTGTTGTGTGAGTCCCAGTTAATATCACACCGCTATGTCACAGGCAGAAATTGTCTAGTGTATGACAAACTACAAGGTGTATATAGAATTGGGCAGAATAGGAATCTCCCTAGAGTGTAGGTCTGTAAGAACGGAACATGTCCTCGACTTATTCTTACAGAGTCACACACAGATAGCTTCACTGTGGCCGTGATAACAGCCGTTACACGGTACTGTGTGAGGAGCGTACACCGCTGTATGGTGTGAAAAAATGCATGCTCAGTACCTCACCAGGACAAAAAAAAAAATTTGGATTGCTTTTAAAAAAGCAGTTTGCAGAGCAGTGGGAAAACAGCAATGCAGCTATAAGGAAGCCTTATAAGGCAGCCTAACAACCAACACAGCTGATCCAGCAAAATATAGCCTCCACTTGCACTGCACAAACAGTGACTGGTGTGTTGTACAGGCAAAATTGCTAGCAGCAGAAGCAGTTTTTGGTGTCTTCTTCCCTGCCTAACGCTCTCCCTACAGAATCAGCAGCAGCAGCAGCTCTCCCTATTCTGAGATCAGCATGAGTAACATGGCGGTCGGCGTACACGCCCTTTTATACCCCCTGTGACGCCCCCCAAACCAAGCCAATCACTTGCATGCCCTTCTCAAAGATGGTGGTGACTCCTGCCTATGTCATCACGTTGCCCACAGTGTCCGTGGATCCTGATTGGCTGAAAAAGGGCGGAAAAGAAACTTTTGAAACGCGACTTTGGCGCTAAAGTCGCCGAGCTCGTGGCTGACCTCACCCTAGGATCGGGTTTCGTTTCATGAAACCCAACTTTACCAAAAGTCAGCGACTTTTGAAATTTTTCGACCCGTTTCGCTCATCTCTAGTGCACAGTATGGACAAAGGTTAGCATAGCAGGGGACAGTATGGAGATATAGAGAGTGCAAGGGAAAGCAGTGGACAGGGGGCAACCATGGTATAGGCCGTCGTTCTTAATGATGGACATTGTGGCAGTTATAAAAAACAACAAGATGCCTAGACCTGTGGCAACCTCCAAATATCAAATTATCATATAAGAAAAATCAGGAAGTCATATTGCCATAAAAATATAAATTTTTATTAGGTAGTATTAAAATTATACAATGAACCTACTAAAAAGTTAAAAAAATGGGGACAAACAATGCAAAAAAGAACGGCTATTGGAGGAATGAAAAAGCCGGATGGTATGCACTAATAAGCAAATAATAGGTTGTATGAATTAGTCTCACAATGCGAGTAATACACATATATATACATATCAAGCAGCCAGAGGGCCTGCTAGCAAAGTGAACAGTGCTTAAAAAAACAGTAACCAACTTTATAATGCTCATTATGTAGAGAGGGCACATACTATATACAATAGTAGTGGTGAAAATATATTATCCATATGTGAACCATATTAGGAGCAATCAGCTCTATTGCCTAAAAACCAATTGCTTCAATATCCGAGTGTCCCAAAATAGACTCAAGTGATGCGGTAAGGAAAAAGCACAGAGAGCAGGCTGAGAGATAAGTAAAAATTGGCAGCTGAATGCAATACGTCATACCTCCAATGAGCCATGACATCCCCGATGTGCGTTTCGCGTGATGCTTCTTCCAAGGGAGCGTGCGCACACAAACACAGCAGCACCTCTCTCGCCTGCCTGCCACCCGCTCTTCCTATCCACGCTCTGGCACAGCAGCGGCCGCTGAATGATGACGTCATTCAGCGGCGCTCCTCTGTGTCAGGAAGCGCGGGCAGGAAGCAGGACGGATCCTTGCAGCTCCGCTGCTATTTTCTTTTGAAGGCAGCAGAGTTACTTTGATCGCTCCCTGCCCGCTGCCCTGCAGGGTCCCCCATGGCAGTACCGGATCGCAGCTCTGAATCTCCCCGGTTCGGGGAACCGGCTGCTTTTTTAACAAGCGGTTCCATCGAACCAGGGAGAATCGGCCAAATCCCACCCCTTGGTGTATGTATAGAAAAAAATATTCCGGCACTCTCTTTGCAGGAGAAAAGTTATTTCTTTATTCACAAGATAGGAATCCAGAAAGGTTTATAATAATGTAACGTTTCGGTCTCAATTAGGACCTTCTTCATACTTAAAAAACAGAAAAAAAAACCAAAGTACATAGTCAGTCAATGTGAACTGGTTTACATACACATAATGCATCAAAGACTATAGTACATAGAAGCAGAAAAGATGGCTGCTAAACCCAAAAAGAGAGGTATCTCTATGTCATAAAGAAAAAAGCACGAATATATCACAAGAAAAAATATATAATAAATGATAAGCCTTTCACACATAGTACATATTAAGGAAAAATGATGAATCTGAGATATAGCACTACATAATTTAAATATAAACACTATGTACAATCTGACTTAAAATTTAATAGAGTAATACTAATAGAGGGGTATGGAAAAATTAAATATAGCATCAGCATATATCAGAATCACAAAGATATGTAGTATTGTATGGCTGATGAAAAGAAAAAGAAAAAGTGAGGTGTTTCTAGCCAGAAAAAAATAAATAAAAAAAGAAAATAAAAATGGGGAAAATAAGACAAAAAATTCTAATGCCTCTTACCCTTATAAACCTCCAGAGATGCCCCGTGTGTTCCCTTGTATAATTAGTAGGTGAAATCGCCTATCATGGCACTGATAAGAGGTAATGACATGCTTAATACTAACATAGGCAAAAGGAGCCCAGCATAGTGTGCCCGTTAAAAAACATATTCAGCTTACCACAGAAGTGCAGGAAACGGGGTGTCTGTGATAACGGCGCGTGTCAGAAATGCGGGTGTCCGCTGCAGGTGGAGAGGTCGCTAAAGTGAAAGTGCCAGTGTTCGGACTTATATATCGGTCGTGTGTCAGGGATAGAGTGTGCGCCCAGGCACACATGTCTCGGCTTCCCAGAAGTGTGTCTGCTTGTAATAGATGCATCCCTGTGGAATGCAGGGTGGAACGCACAACCGGAAGTGCGTCATGGTAAAATGGCCGCGGCCGGAAGTACCGGTGACACGCATAGTGGAACGCAGAGGAAGTTGTGATGACATCTGGATTCTCTTTTTTAACCAGGGATTCATCTGTAGAAGGAGTCAATTGTAGAGAATGTTTCAAATAGAGCAAAAGACAATAGGCACAAAAATATAATAAAGGGTATAAAGGTAAAATGAGAGGTGTAGGCCTGTTGCTCTGAGAGCCCTGCCAAATTAAGGCAACACACATGAAAGAGACCCAACTTGGAGTCTAAACCTTTCCAAATAAATTAGGGGCAGACACCAGGAAAAGTGGCATCAATTGACCCACAGTAAAAATTTGTTAATGGCACAGGAGCAGTCAGCGATGGGCCATGCATGAGGTGTCAGGGTCTGGGGCATCATTTAGAGCTTTGAATTTAAGTTTAAACTAATATGAGGTGGGTGAGGGACCGATGTGAGCCTTCTTTTCTGGGAGCCCTGATACATTATGCAACAGCTCAAATTGCTTTTTTCAACCACACTTGGGTGGCACAAATGTCAGCTTTTTAGACCACAAGTGTTAGAAAAATTTAAGGATAGTAATACAGGTAGTTGACTGAAAGTAAGTGCAAGCCTGCCAGTCTGGGAGCCCTACTGCTACATGCAACACACATGAAGGAGACCCAACTTGTAGTGCAAACATTTGAAAAATAAAATATTTCCACACATCAATAAAGTGGCATCAATTTCCCCATAATAGAAATAGGGTAATGGGCCTCTGACACCCCTTCCACTACAAGCAACCCATGAGATGGAAACCCAACTTGGAGTGTCCATATTTAAAAAAAAATTGTCACACACCACTATAGTGTCATGAATTTTCCCTTAGTAGAAATAGTATAAGGGGCTTCTGGCACCCCTTCCACTACAGGCAACCCACCAGATGGAGACCCAACTTGGAATCTCCACATTTCAAAAAATTATTGTTACACATCCCTAAAGTGGCATCAGTTTCCCAGAGTAGAAATAGTATAATGGGCCTCTGATGCCCCTTCCACTACAGGCAACCCAACAACCCAATGAAGATCCAATTTGGAGTACCAACATTTAAAAAAATGATTGTCACACACCACTTAAGTTGCATCATATTTCACAGAGTATAAACCGTGTAATGGACCACTGACACAACTTCCACTACAGGCAACCTACCAGATGGAGACCTAACTTGGAGTCTCCACATTTAAAAAAAATAGTGAACACCACTAAAGTGGCATCAATTTCTACAGAGTAGAAATAATATAATGGGCCCTGACACCCTTTACACTACAGGCAACCTAACAGATAGAGACCCAACTTGGAGTCTCCGCAACTTTTTGATATCGGGTGCTCTGGTCCACTGTGTAATACCGTAATTATATGGGTACTTTGGAATCTGATCACGAGGGACAATAAGAGACAGAGACCAAAGTTGATGTAAATAAGTATATTTCACAAGAGTGACAAAACTAAACATAATACTTTCTGCAACAGTAACAGAATCGCAGCACAATATGGAATAATGCAGGTAAAGCAAAACCGGCAGTACACTTTCTGCAATTGTAACGAAAACTCAGCACAATATGGATATGTCCTAAGCGACTGAAGAGCAAGGTAAGACCCCTCTTTATAATCAGTCCAACAGTACTAATACTCAAGTGCGCACAGGGCACAGAACGTAGGAGTCCAGCAGCAGATTCCGTATGTAAGGAAGTACAACGTATTAATGAGGCAGTCCCACGATGTAGTAAATCAGCATGCACACAGTACTAGGGTGCATAAGTCCAGCTAACATAAGGGTGAAATGCACACGGTATTCAAACATAGAAGTCCAGCGTGACCCAGGAGAAGCAAAACAGGAGAAGGTCGTTATATGTACCTATAGGGCTGAACGTCCTGCACAAGTCCAGCAACGCAGCCCCAACAGACTCAGACACAAAGGAGATGGCAAAAGTCATGATTCCATAATGGCCACAGCAGCTCCAAGGGTGATCATCTCCACACCAGAATTCCACACAGTAGTTGATTCTTGCAGGGCAGTAGGCAGCAGAATGTAGAGGGGAAGAGCACCGAGTAACGAGCAGCAGCCACAGCAGGGAGTACGCTAGCAGATGGGCAGGAGCCAGGCAGCCACAAAATACTCAGGCACAGGAGAGCACATGACCCGGACTTAAATAATCAGGACAGACAAGAAGTTCCATGACAGGACGAGATCCAAGACTCCATCTTGGATCAGGGCGAACTGGTGCAAGGAAGTCCGGAATCCTTACACACTGGCTCAAGATTGCATGGACCAGGGATCATCCCACTGAACGGCCACTTTTTTTTTTTTTTACCATGGGTATAATACTACTCAGACAACACAGGGTTAGAGTAAAACAGTGTGTCAATACTATATTGAACCACAAACAGATAATAACACATAGAACTGTCCCAACAAAATACCCTAAATGGTCCAAAATTACAGAATTTCACCCTTCCACTGACTCGCCCAGATTAAAGCAGCTGCGACTTCAAGGGCCAACTACCTCTACCCATGGCACGCACAGAGAGAAGGTAACAACAGGTAACAACAAGCTTAGGAAGCTGACAGTCCATTGAGGTACGAAGCCAGGTGACCTGACTTCTCTCAACATCTACATGGAGCCACAATAGTCAATCAGCATATTATCAAACACTGACTGTTCAATGGCACCACACCCTTGTCTTGCAGAAATAACAGAGAATAAGTTACAACAAAAAGTAACTCAAACGTCAACATCCAGGCTCATACGAACAATAGTCTTTGCTTCTTGACCAACCAAAGGCAAACACATAAATTCAAAAGTCAGCATAAAGATAAAAGTCTATGCATACTTGCTTACTTAAACTTACATCTGACATAATTAAGAAGAAATGCTGTGTTGTCACATTGCTCCCCCATCTTAATTAGCCAGATGTGATAGACTTTCAATCATCCTTCTCTACTTACCGGCGACTATCCATCAGCATGTCTTGAAGCACAGACATGATTACACATATCATGCAGTTTCCTCAGAGCATATTTCATGTTTTACTTTGCGAATAAACTCTGCACGTAATTGATGAGAACCGACTCGTATCCATTTTGTCAACACATGGTGTCCTCCACATCAAGTGGTTTCTGGATTAAATCCGATCAAGTGTCAGTGGCCTGGCATTCTCTTAAAGCTGGCACAGCACCTTTAGTTGCCATTTCTTTTATAGTTGCAGCTTTTTGTTGCAGTTATACATCCACTCAGGTCCTCTTCCCAAGGCAGAGCTGGTGGGGTTTCACATAGTGGCATATGAAACCTGGTGTGCATGCCTCACCTATGGTCTGCTGGGTCTTTTTGTATCTGTATGCCTTCCTGGCTTTGGAGCCCTGGGATGGTGTCTATGAACATCAGTCCCCTGCAGCTCTCCATATCCGTCGGGCTGAGTAGTATCCCGCTGCTACCACCAAAATGTGGAGACATGGGGGGATCAACTGGTGCTGTAGTCCACTGGCCCACGACCGGGATCATCCCACTGAATGCCTGCTCACCTTTTACTCTGAGCATAATATTACTCAGATAACACAGAGTGAGGGTAAAACAGTGCGGTAATACTTAATTGAACCACGAACAGACAGTAACACATAGAACAGGCCCAGCAAAATACCCAAGATGGTCCATAATTACAGAGTCTCAGCCTTCTGTTGACTCGCCGAGATTAAAGCAGCTGCGACTTCCAGGGCTGGCTACCCCCACCTGTTACACACACAGAGAGGAGGTAATGACAAGCTTAGGAAGCTGACGGTCTACTGAGGTATGAGGCCAGGTGACCAGAGGGTCACAACCTGTCTTCTCCAAACATCTCCATGGAGACAGGTGACCGGTGGACCCCAAACCTGGCTTTCCCAAACGTATCCATCGGGCTCAGGTGACTGGTGGGTCCAAATCCTGGCTTCACTAAATGTATCCATGGGTTCAGTGATGGTCAGAGCACCAGGACTACGTTTGTCATTCATTCATCTGTTACTGATCAATTTTAAAGCCAAAAATGCTGGCCCAAGCCCTGTCCCATGCATTCATGCTGCACAATTATACTATTTGTACTCTGGGTCAATTGATGCCACATTTCCTGGTGTTAACCTCTAGTTTGAGCTGTTTTTAAATATTTTTGGCCTCAATGAAGGCGTTGTCTATGTGTTTGGTTTTGCCTTCTATTGTATTACTTGGGGTTCGGATATATTCGTTGAACCTTACAGCGAACATGTTCGGTGAACATCAGGGTGTTCATTGATCCGAACCTTGAAAAGTTCGCTCATCTTTACCCAGGAGGCATGACCGCTTGAAGATGCTCAAATTAATCCCCAATTATCATCAGAACAGAGGTCCTAATTGTGTAATATAATGGCTCTCTATCTAGACATATTCATCAGAAAGGACTTCCCTGGCCGTTCATCAAGTAAACAAAGGCAACCCCAACCATCAGATAGTCAGTATACCGGGTTTCTTTACAGGTAAAGGCAGATATTCAGTGGGAAACAGAGGAAATATTGAAACTGGGGGTAAGACGAAAGTCCAAAAGTAAGTGGGCCTCCCTAATTGTAATTGTTCCGAAACAGGACCAGACCATATTTTGTGGCTACTACAAAACTTGCGATCATCTGATCACTCGTGCTATGCACAGTATTGCCACAGGATTGCTGTATATAACAAATATCATGGTCCCCTATGAAAGGCAGTCACAAACTGGTTTTCACAGGAGTACCATTATGACAGCCACGCGGGTCATCAGCAGACTTCTGGTCATAATGGCAACCTATCAGCGAACCACGATCATTTCACTGCGGCACCAATGGACACACAGAACGGTTAGTCCACCTGCACATTAAATGCTACTGTCACAGATTGACAGCGGCATTTAACAGTTTAACAGCCGCTGACAGAACCCCGATCCTCTCGGCTGTTCGAGGCAGATGATGGTTGAATAACACAAGTAGACAACATTGATTGTAATAAGTTTATCAACAATTTATGAATATTAAAGTTCAAATGTCCAACGCCATATCCATTGCTAGGCAGCTCTGAAAAAAACACTTGTAGAGATTCTCCAGGTCTTGGAAACTGCATCTGCTCATGTTCTCAGCGCAGGTCAGTGCAGATATTCACCTTTTTCTTCCGAGATGTGTCATGCCTGTATAGAAGCGATAAGTCGCCTTTCTCATTAACCTGAAAACAAAAGGCATGTTTTAAAAAAACTAGACAATATGCACTGGTTATCAAATGAAACAAACTCAGCAAAGGCAACTTCAGCATTATATTTCTGGTCATCAGCTGAAGTTGAAATCGACATGAAATATTGCATTATATATTGTCTGCAAAAAGGGCCAATCTGGAAATTGAAAAAAGGAAGTTGCCAATATTAGTGTAATGATAGAAAAATGCAATATGAGCCATATGACTGGTGAGAGCACTCACAATAGATCTGTACGGCTTGTAATGTCTGAGGGACTTATCTCGCCCGTCAGATTGTGTGTTGGCGATTCTTCCGCAGCAGTAGGCTGATAACTTTCATTATTTCCTGCTTTTCTCAACCAGAATTAAAAAATTGTACAGCAAGAAAACATAATTATAAGAAATACAGTAATAAAAACTGTTTTACATTTCTTCTATTATTACACCTTGCTTACACTATCATGTCCTCGCTGTTGCTCTTCTTGAAAACAAGAATGATTGTTACTTACAATGATTTAGTATTGACATGAAGAACATATATAAATGGAGGAAAACCACAGAAATATTTACCTGGAAAATACATGGTGGAAGCTTTGTGTCAATCAGAATAGGTGGATTCTGAACATTTGCTGTTAGCTGCTTGTGAGAAGATGTAAACTGATTGTCTCCCTACGTGGGGAAAAAAAGGCAAAGTATATAAAAACATTTAAATTTTAAATGATAAAACTCAATAAGAGACTAAATTAGAGACTCAAGACTCTCAATATTTTAAAAATCACTTATAATAGATTGCTGACGATAGTGGAGGCTCCGTTCTTACCTCCATCACAGGTAGATGAGATGACGATATTTAGATAAGTCTCATTATTCAAATAATAAGCCTGAAAATATAAAGAAAAATAATTACATCCAACAAAGCTTAAACTCATAGAAGCTTTTCCAAAGCATTGTAGATAGATGCTGGGAATTGTCAATCATTCCATATCCAGCCAGTTATGGAAAATGTAACCGGGGTTTATCTGGTAACCTATGAGGACGGATTCCGGATATTTACTGCTAATTGCTGGTGATGAACACAGATATTCAATGTCTCACTACTCAGGGAAAATATATAAAAGTGTCTGAACTTTAAATTATAAAGAAACAAAATTAGAGACTGAATATTCTGAAGAATAGTTACATGTTTAGCTGATGGACAGTTGACGTAATCGTCCTCCGCATCGGCGACAGAAACATTTGTTGTCGGCTATTTTTTGAAAACGCCCAATTCTGCAAAGATAAGAGGAATATTGGTTACCGGAGTGGAATGAATGTTCATTTATACCATGGATTTTATTAAAAAGAACAAATTGAAACCAATATATTAAGATCTGGCCCCAGCACAGAAAATATAACATGTAACATCCTAAACCCTACGGCTCCGAGGTCAGTCCACTCTGATAGTAGTAAAGTATAAAAGCATTCTACCAACAGAACCGCACGGACGTCTCCGCAGTGATTGTGTGTCATGAGGAGATAAATCATAAAATCCACTTACTCTTTATCACACAGGTCGCATTTATACTTGTACTTATAGTGGATGGTATAACTGTGATGTTCTGTCACTTTTGGCAGCTCGGGATGGATACGATTTACCCTCCTGGTGAGAGCCTGCCACCACGGGCCGTGGTTGTCTCTTTGTTCACCGATGATTATCCAACAGGCCGCATGGCACAACTCGTGCACAAGTGTGGATCGTACTCGCACTAAAACAAGAGGTTATACAGTTATGAGAAAATCTGAGTACACCCTGATTGAACTGTTTGGTTTTACATATCAGGACAAAATACATCCTGATATGAACAACACGTGACAAGTCAACCGTGCCATTAGTTACCAAAAAATACTTACAAATGCAGTAGCAGAGAGTGAAAAATAAGTACACCCCATGAATCAATAGCTTTTAGAATCATCTTTAGCAGCAATAATTTGAAGTTGCATCAATGGTGTACTTAATTTATCACACATTGCTCTGGAATTTTGACTAAGTTTTTAAAGAAAAAAAAACCCACTACATCATTATTTATTTATCATGTTGTTTTCTGAGATTGAATTTCCCTACTTTTAGGACTTTCTAAGGACCTGATACTTTTTTTTTATTTTCTCCTGATATGTAAAATATTAGAATTCATAGAGGGTGTACTTAGTTTTTCTTATGACAGTATGTACAGTGATCTTATAAGATGTATTACATCACAAGCAGCAGTTTTTTGCTCTGTATACAGATTGTCTTATGAAGCCGCAGGATGGATGTGATGTGAAACCTACCGGCAGAATCCAAGACTTTCTCAGAAAGCTCAATAACTGAGACTCGGCGGTTGTTATCCAGCTTGTTCCAGCACTGAGCGGATGTTGATGTCAGCCTCTTGCTCCATGAAATGTCCATTTTCATAGGGAGCTAAAATAGAGGAAACAAATTCCATTACATCATTAAACTCTTTGACCCCAGTCTTACAAAGTCCCCAACTCTCATGTGTGATTTACAGCACTGGTCTACTTGTATGGGGCATGGGGTCTACCGAGAGATCCAAGATGTGAGAACAAAAATAAAAATAAACTTTTTTGAAAATGTCCAAATATCAACTAAATGTTTTTTATATATGTAAAAATCCTGCGAACTTCAAGCCAAAAGTTGCTAATCTTTTTGTCTCTGCGCGGTGGATCATCTAAGGTATCTTCTCTTCCCACAGATAAGTAGAAGGTGATGACATTTACCAAACTAAGTGAGATTTACCTGATATATTCCATAACTGTATTACAGAAACATGACAAAGGGGTTATGATACCCTTCAAAAAGTTATAGATATTTTTCTTCGAATTTGTTGTTTAATGGGGGAGATAATAGAGAAGTCATGTATCACCCAGAAACCGATGAAAAGATGTGATACCTTATTCCTGAAGACTGTCCTGTTGTACAGATTGTACAGTCGCTCCACCAGCTCATTCTTTGTTTCCTGGAAGTTGGTAACATAGATGGAGGTGGGAGAAATAATCTCTTCCAGGAAACAGCTGGGGATGCTACATAGTGGTGTCCTGGGTAAGATAAGGAATCATATATAAATCCACAGGAAACATCTTGCCTAGTTCATGGCTTTATATAGAGGTAGATGCACCTGGCATAACTTACCTCTCCTCTGTATCAGAGCTCTCCTCGCTGTCAGATGGTGAATTATCTGTACAGAAATATTGAAGCGTGAAAATACTTTTTATAAGGTTCAAATCAGACATGTTAGTATGCAGGTCTGTACCAGAGAGAGGTCTATAGATTATATAGAGTGTAGACCACTAATAAGACTATGATTATGGGATCTGACCAAAGCAGAACACGTAGCTGACCAGACCACCAGAAGTCCACAGGATCATCCATTGGGATCAGGTTCTGAAATTATAATGGGGTTCAACAACAACAGGGCCTATAAACTCTCAGACGTCTATTCCACCTATTGCTCAGCTAATCGATCCTTATTAATGTTGTATGTGTTCAGTAAAAGATCAGAAGTGAACGTGTCCTCAATGACTGGAGGGTGGACCCTCAAATGGTAAGGGTCCGTTCTCTGGGGCCTTCATGTAAAATAAGACTAGTTGTCCTATCACCTTATTTCCTGATTTATGGTAGCCTCCATTGGGTTTAATGGAGATGTGGGATTCCTTGTGCAGGGCTTTCTCTATTGATGTATATTGGATTTATGAAAAGAGAAAAGCAAATGTATTGCACATCTGTAATAAATTCTATAGGGACAGCAATGGCCATAAGTCAACATGGCGGTGAGTTGTTCTCCAAATATGGAAGTGTCTGAGATATAGGACCCACACCAATCAAGCATGTGTAAAATAGGATTACCTCTGTAATGTATCTTTAATTTAACCCCTTAACACCTATGTACGGCGCTCGTCAGTAGAGAATGAATGGAGAGGTCTCTGGAGTTGAGCCCGACTCTTTCCCGGCAGATGATGGTTTTGTCATTCAGCCATCATCTGCCTCTGACAGTCGAGAGTAGATTAGAGCTCTGCCTGCTTCTGTTAACCTGTTAAATGCTACAGTCATTCTCTGACAGTGGCATTTACAGCACATTTCCCAAGTGGCTCACTGTTCCAACTCGTGATCAGTGCCCTTGTAATTGTTAGATTTGGAAACTGACCAGTGATAGTACAAAAAAGTCATTGTTATTTCTACAATAACATAAACCTGGATTGTGTCTAGAAATGATAACTTACTATTGTATGTGAAAGTTCCTCTAGTATTTGATTCGTCATCATCAATACTACTGATGTCATCGGAGCTGTGAAATGAGTGTAACAGAATATGAGCCACCATTAGTCATTAATCCCCATCATGGACTATCTAGTAATGGAGGAGGTGTAAGCCTTACCAGGTGGAACTGTCCGTATCATCTGATGATGGTGAAATCAGATCTGTGGGGGCAACACAACATAAATCCCTTTTTAGACTATTGTAATAGCAACGACTGAGGCTCAATATCAAATAAATACATTCTAATAAATTATGCAGTGTACTCCTATATGTACATGGGGCGAAAAATCACATTCAGCTACAGTAACTCACACTGTGCATGGCCACCATCAGAAGACATCCCCAAATCCCATTTCTGGCTGACTTAAGAGCGAATGTATGAATAATGTTCCTGACAACATTGTGAAAATGGTGGTGGTGGACCTACACCAATAAAGCTTGACTAAAATAGGATTACCCCTTTAATGTATCTTTAATTTAAAAATGCACAGACCCTTCTATAATTTACCTTTAATTGTTACATTTGGAAACTGATCTGTGACAGTACAGAAGGTTCAGTGTTCTTTCTACAATAACCCCGGATGTTATCTAGAAATGATAACTTACTATTATACGTGGAAGTTCCTGCCCTATTGGAATCATTGTCATCATCATTAAGAATGATGTCATCGGAACTGTGAAATAAATGTAACAGGTAATGAGCCACCATTAATCATTAATCCCCATCATGTACTTAGTAATGGAGGAGACGTGTGTCTTACCAGGTGGTACTGTCCGGATCATGATCTGATGGTGGTAAACTCAGATCTGTGGGGGCAACACAACATAAACCTCTTATTAGAATATTGTAATAGCAATGACTGAGGCTCAATATCAAAAGAAATAAATCCTAATAAAGTATCCAGTGTACTTCTATATGTACATGGGGCAAAAAATGCATTCAGCTGCAGTAATCTGCCCTGTACATGGCCACCATGAGAAGCATTCCCCAAATCCCACTTCTGTCTGACTTCATAACTCCTGCATGAATATTCCTGACCAAATGCTGAAAAGAAATGGTTAATATGAGCTCATTTACTGTAGGCTTCCAATAGAAATAAATCCAAGCCCTGACCACAATGTGCACGTGATCTGCACCCAATGACTACAATATGGCATCGATATGTATCAGAGCCTTTACTCTGGATTAGGGATACAGTACCTGGTAAACTCGGAGTCGGGCCCGAATTGAAGCCAGTGATGTTATCTTGGCCTTGAGACCTAGGAATTGGCTTCTTTCTTGGATGATACTGAAAAAATGGCAAACATGTCAGATAGAATCTATAACCATGAACTTCTCCAGTCTATAATATTTCTCCATATTCCACTGATTACAGGTAGACACAGATATGGATTTGGTTTCCATTGGCCTGTGCTTATTTCATATACAGAGTGTAAAGGGTGTACCGTACACTTATGGTTAGCTATGGATAGGGGCGGTGGTGACATTTATGTGTCTTCATATAATATTATTATGTATCCTGTACATGGACATATTGTCACAAATATTACAAGTGAGGGCAGTCTTTACTCTGCAAACATGATCCAAAGTATCACCCCATCTACTTGAAGCTATATTTTTGGTCCCACCATCTTTTTCTGGAACATTTGTCCCAAATATATTTTAGTAATTTAAGAATATAAAATGATACCTGATGGAAGTCGTCATCATCACTGCTGTCCTCGCTGTCAGAGAGAACTATAATTCGCTTAAATCGCTTTTTTCGCATCATATTAGCACAAGTCACTCACAACACTCCTCTCTCCACAAACGCCTACAAAAACCCTCAACGGAATCCTGGATGACGGAGCGTTCTATAGCCTCCAGCCAATTGTGACATCATTAGAATGCTGCAATTGTTTGCTCATTTTTTTGTATTTTACAACATTAATTGTACAAAGCATACTGTACAAATACAAAAAAAGGAAATCAGATAAAAACAACAATCTTCCTAATTCCTTCACTCCCGACCTTTTTCCAATTGTTCAGAAATATATAATAATTAAAAACACATAAATCAACATAAAAAATAAAGAAACTCCACTAATGTTTAAGCTGTTGATTATCCCTTTCTCCGTGTTTTAATGCTCTCCACTACATCTTTTTCCAATTGTTCTCCCAATTTTCAAAATTCTCTGAGGAGCAAAACCAGACCCTGTCATATTTTGTAACTCTCTTAAGTAATTTCTTCTCTTGTGTAATACTCCATTTTTTCCTTATCCATTTCCAAATGAAATTCACTCTTCTTATATAAAGCCGCCTACTTAAGACTCTTCTTCCTCATTTCATCTCTTCCGCTCCAAAGAGCATTTTACAATTGTTGACTTGATCTCAATGGAGATCTGAGTCCCCAGTTTCCAATCTATATCTTCATACCCTCTGATAAATGTATCAGATCTGCCCATGTTCCTTACACAGTTTACAAGTATTGTCCGCTTTCTTCTGCATTCTGTATAGTGCTTGGTGAAAATAATGGGACCAATGGATCAACTGGGTCAATTTATGAATTTATTGATTGACATCCCACTTATATGTAAATATATGTATATATAATGACTCTAATATTTTCTCCATACATTAATCTAACTCTCAAAGATAAAATTATGCATGTAATCTCCCCAGTTATTAGTGTATAAATGTATTTATTACATTATAGCATATTGTATGTTATATACAAGGTTATTATTATTAGATTTTTTTTGTGTGGCAAATGATCAATAAGTAATCCATTCCTTTGAGTGTTGATGTGAAAGTTATTTGATTCCTTCATACTCTTCACCTCTTGTTGAATCTGATAATATCTAAAATCGTGAACTCTACTTAAAGGGGTTGTCCCACAAACAAAGTTCATTTTAATCAATAGATCTTGGAATATTAATAATTTCCACAATTGGATGTGTTTAAATGAAATGTTCCTGTGCTGAGATAATCTTATAAATGTGCCCCTGATGTGTACTGTGTAATGGCTGTGTCTGACCGTGCAGGAACATGGTCTGATCATACCACAGCTCCTGGGCAAGGGAGGAAGCCAAGAGAGTATACAGACATTAAGGTACCGTCACACTTAGCGATGCACCAGTGATCCCGACAACGATATGACCCGGTCAGGATCGCTGGTGCATCGTTAAGTGGTCGCTAGTGAGCTGCCAAACAGGCAGATCTCACCAGCGACATAGCAGGGGTCGGGGGTCGCTACTTACCTGTCAGACGAGGCGATGAAGACGTCCTCCCGCCCGCGTCCACGCATCGCTCGTCTCCACAGCAGGAAGCCCAGCAGGAAGCTGACGACAAGAAATGGCTTAGGCCATTCTCGCGCGATCAGCGATAATCAGCGGGGGAGCCGGTTGGAGGTAAGTATCACACATAGCGATATCGCTGCTGCGTCACAAAACCAGTGACGTTATAGCGATATTGCTAGCGATATCGCTATGTGTGACGGGGCCTTTACAGTACAGGATCGTAAATTCTTTCTTTGAGGTAAATCTTTTTTAAAAAATAGGCAGGGAAATGCTTTATCTCACAAAAAGAATTAGCGGTGATCCAATGCTGTAATGTCTGTATACTCTCTTTTGCTTCCCCCCCAGCCGAGGAGCTATGGTATGATCAGACCATGTTCCTGTATGGTCAGACACGGCCATTACACAGTACACAGCAGGGGCACATTTATAAGATTATCTTGGTACAGAAACATTTTTTTTAAAAGACATCCAATTGTAGAACTTATTATTATTCCAAGATCTACTGATCTGGGAATAATAAGTCTGATATTAAGTCTGATAATAATAAGTCTGGTCTAATTGTACTGATTAAAAGAGAGCTTACTGCAGAGACCACAGCAATGGGTGAATGAGAAGGATAAATGCGTTTGTTTTTTTAATCATAACTTTATGGTGGCCAGAATACTGTATGGAGAACTATGGGGGTGCATTATACTACATGGACAACTATAGGCAGTGCATTATACTGTATGTAGGACTATGGGGTCCATTTTACTACATGGAGGACTATGAAGCAGTGAATTATAATGTGGATTTGGCGACATTATGAGGGTCTGGTTGTGGGCACATTACAAGAGGGGCTGACTGTGGGAACATTACAAGGGGCTGGCTTTGGGGACATTACAAGAGGGGCTCTGGGGGACATCATATTATATGGGAGGCTGTTGGGGGCATTATACTGTATGTTAAGGGCTGTGCTGGTGACCATACTATATAATGGGGGCTGTGGTGGACATCATACTGCATAGGGGGCTGTGGTTGACATCATAGTGTATATTTGGAAGTTGTTGTGTATATACTGTATGGGTAGCTGTGGTGACCATCTTGCTGTGTAGTGGTACAGTTTGGAGAGGACAAAATGGTGAGCAGTATGAGGGCATAGTGTAAAGAGAAGGCACAAAATGGATATGGAAAGGGGACAGAGTGAAATGGTGCACAGTATGGGCAAAGGTTAGCATAGCAGGGGACAGTATGGAGATATAGAGAGTGCAAGGGAAAGCAGTGGACAGGGGGCAACCATGGTATAGGCCGTGGTTCTTAATGATGGACATTGTGGCAGTTATAAAAAACAACAAGATGCCAAGTCCTGTGGCAACCTCCAAATATCAAATTATCATATAAGAAAAATCAGGAAGTCATATTGCCATAAAAATATAAATTTTTATTAGGTAGTATTAAAATGATACAATGAACCTAATAAAAAGTTAAAAAAATGGGGACAAACAATGCAAAAAAGAACGGCTATTGGAGGAATGAAAAAGCAAGATGGTATGCACTAATAAGCAAATAATAGGTTGTATGAATTAATCTCACAATGCGAGTAATACACATATATATACATATCAAGCAGCCAGAGGGCCTGCTAGCAAAGTGCACAGTGCTTAAAAAAACAGTAACCAACTTTATAATGCTCATTATGTAGAGAGGGCACATACTATATACAATAGTAGTGGCGAAAATATATTATCCATATGTGAACCATATTAGGAGCAATCAGCTCTATTGCCTAAAAAACAATTGCTTCAATATCCGAGTGTCCCAAAATAGACTCAAGTGATGCGGTAAGGAAAAAGCACAGAGAGCAGTCTGAGAGATAAGTAAAAATTGGCAGCTGAATGCAATACGTCATACCTCCAATGAGCCATGGCACCCCTGACGCGTGTTTCGCATGATTCTTCTTCCAAGGGAGCGTGCGCACGCCCACACAGAAGCACCTCTCCCCTGCCTGCCGCCCGCCCTTCCTATCCACGCTCTGGCACAGCAGCAGCCGCTGAATGATGATGTAATTCAGTGGCGCTCCTCTGTGTCAGGAAGCGCGGGCGGCGGGCAGGAAGCAGGACGGATCCTTGCAGCTCCGCTGCTATTTTCTTTTGCAGGCAGCAGAGCTACTTTGATCGCTCCCTGCCCACTGCCCTGCAGGGCCCCCCATGGCAGTACCAAATCGCAGCTCTGAATCTCCCCGGTTCGGGGAATCGGCTGCTTTTTTAACAAGCGGTTCCATCAAACCAGGGAGAACCGGCCAAATCCCACCCCTGGGTGTATGTATAGAAAAAATATTCCGGCACTCTCTTTGCAGGAGAAAAGTTATTTCTTAATTCATAAGATAGAAAGGTTTATAATAATGTAATGTTTCGGTCTCAATTAGGACCTTCTTCAGACTTAATAAACAGAAAAAAAAACCAAAGTACATAGTCAGTCAATGTGAACTGGTTTACATACAAATAATGCATCAAAGACTATAGTACATAGAAGCAGAAAAGATGGCTGCTAAACCCAAAAAGAGAGGTATCTCTATGTCATAAAGAAAAAAAACAAATATATCACAAGACAAAATATATAATAAATGATAAGCCTTTCACGCATAGTACATATTAAGGAAAACTGATCAATCTGAGATATAGCACTACATAATTTAAATATAAACACTATGTACAATCTGACTTAAAATTTAATAGAGTAATACTAATAGAGGGGTATGGAAAAATTAAATATAGCATCAGCATATATCAGAATCACAAAGATATGTAGTATTGTATGGCTGATGAAAAGAAAAAGAAAAAGTGAGGTGTTTCTAGCCAGAAAAAAATAAATAAAAAAATAAAAATAAAAATGGGGAAAATAAGACGAAAAAATTCTAATGCCTCTTACCCTTATAAACCTACAGAGATGCCCTGTGTGTTCCCTTGTATAATTAGTAGGTGAAATCGCCTATCATGGCACTGATAAGAGGTAATGACATGCTTAATACTAACATAGGCAAAAGGAGCCCAGCATAGTGTGCCTGTGAAAAAAACATATTCAGCTTACCATATAAGCGCAGGAAACGGGGTGTCTGTGATAACTGCGCCTGTCAGAAATGCGGGTGTCTGCTGCAGGTATAGAGGTCGCTAAAGTGAAAGTGCCAGTGTTCGGACTTATATATCGGTCGTGTGTAAGGGATAGAGTGTGCGCCCAGGGTCACATGTGTCGGCTTCCCAGAAGTGTGTCTGCTTGCAATGGATGCATCCCTGTGGAATGCAGGGTGGAACGCACAACCGGAAGTGCGTCATGGTAAAATGGCCACGGCTGGAAGTACCGGTGACACGCATAGTGGAACGCAGAGGAAGTTGTGATGACGTCTGGATTCTCTTTTTTAACCAGGGATTCATCTGTAGAAGGAGTCAATTGTAGAGAATGTTTCAAATAGAGCAAAAGACAATAGGCACAAAAATATAATAAAGGATATAAAGGTAAAATGAGAGGTGTAAGCCTGGTGCTCTGAGAGCCCTGCCAAATTAAGGCAACACACATGAAAGAGACCCAACTTGGAGTCTAAACCTTTCCAAATAAATTAGGGGCAGACACCAGGAAAAGTGGCATCAATTGACCCACAGTAAAAATTTGTTAATGGCACAGGAGCAGTCAGCGATGGGCCATGCATGAGGTGTCAGGGTCTGGGGCATCATTTAGAGCTTTGAATTTAAGGATAGTAATACAGGTAGTTGACTGAAAGTAAGTGCAGGCCTGCCAGTCTAGGAGCCCTACTGCTACATGCAACACACATGAAGGAGACCCAACTTGTAGTGCAAACATTTAAAATAAAATATTTCCACACATCAATAAAGTGGCATCAATTTCCCCATAATAGAAATAGGGTAATGGGCCTCTGACACCCCTTCCATCACAAGCAAACCACGAGATGGAAACCCAACTTGGAGTGTCCATATTTAAAAAAAAATTGTCACACACCACTATAGTGTCACGAATTTTCCCTTAGTAGAAATAGTATAAGGGGCTTCTGGCACCCCTTCCATTACAGGCAACCCACCAGATGGAGACCCAACTTGGAATCTCCACATTTCAAAAAATTATTGTCACACACCCCTAAAGTGGCATCAGTTTCCCAGAGTAGAAATAGTATAAAGGACCTCTGATGCCCCTTCCACTAGAGGCAACCCAACAACCCAATGAAGATCCAACATGGAGTACCAACATTTAAAAAAATGATTGTCACATACCACTAAAATTGCATCATGTTTCACATAGTATAAACCGTATAATGGGCCACTGACACAACTTCCACTACAGGCAACCTACCAGATGGAGACCTAACTTGGAGTCTCCACATTTAAAAAAAATAGTGAACACTAGTTTTGAGTGACTTTTGCTTTTTTAGGGTCGAGTTTCGTTTCATGAAACCCGACTTTTCCAAAAGTCGGGTCGAGCAAAATCGGCCGACTATAGGGAAAAGTCGGGGGTCCGACCGAAACACGAAACCCAATGTAAGTCAATGGGGAATTAAAGTCGGCAGTGAGAGGAGGACAGGAAACACACCTACAGTGCCCATTTAAATGCCAAAAGCATCAATTCTTATTACTTAAGCTTGTCAACCTTAATTTACTTCATAATACTAGTTACGCACTGAAAAATGGGGGTTATTTGGCTAAAGTTGTGGGGGGGTAGGGCTGGCTCCAGGTTTTCATGTGCCCTGGGCGAAAGAGCGCCCCTTTAACACATACCACAACTCATGATGCTCCGATACGGCAGAGAAATAGCGGTATAGTACAATGAAAAATACTTCACTTTTTACATCTCATGACGAGGCCCATACATTTCTCTATACAGAATCATTGGTCCAATATAATGCTACAGTATATGTTGGTCCCCATGGATGAAGCTCCACTGTCTTATGGGCCCAAATAATGCTCCAAACATAATGGGCCCCATTTCTAATGTTCTAGTGATGATTCTGTCACACTAAGGTGCGACCCGTCTTAATTGTCTGTGGCCGAATTGTAGCTTTGGCACAAGGTATACGTATACTCGAGGAAAGAATACACAAGACAAGAGGGTATCGTGTCAGTATGATTCTTCTCTGTCTTTAATCAAACGTGTACAGCTTTTATAACAGAATTTGAGCTACATCATCAGTTACATCATGGACATGTTTCCAGTTACTATTTGCCTTTCCCAGGTCGCTACACAATCATTATGTACATTTCTGGGTTACCGTTTATTGCTCCCACATTGCTGAACAATACTTATATACACAAGTATTGTCTTCTAGCTTGGCTCACCCTGGTCCACCCAGTTTATTCAATATTTGATGAAGCTTAGGTGAGTGATACCATACAGAAACAACTCTAAGAAAATATAAGAAAATATAAGAAAATCAGAAGTATCTTAAAGCAACATGATCCCAATATCCAGCAAAGCGTCCATATAGTGATACAGTTTTGATTCTTGTATATATTCATGTGCCATATATTCTTCCCTTAACAGTCCCTCCTTTGGAGATATGCAAAATCAAAATCCTAATCTCGTCGAACCTATCGATCTGTCCTCCCGGCCTACCTATCTCAACAATGCTGGAACCTAACTAACTAATCTTCACCGTATATACGAGACGACCCATCTCTAGTAGATGGACCCCCTCCTAACGGACTTTGCACAGGAGGAAGTCAGATCCTGGACTTTCCCTCGTTGGCTTGCTTCAGACAGGCATATTCCGGAGGTGGTGATTGCATGTTTTCATACAGGGAATCTTCGAAATCGGCATGCATGGTCATCACTGTGGTTTCCATAGTTTTCATCATCATTTTCTTAAGACATGGAGCTAAGCAGCATAGAATTAAGGCAACAATAATTAGAACACATAATATGGTTATTCCAAACTTTGTAAGTGCTTTTTGCCAGCCATTCCACCACCCAAACCAGGTATCCCATTTGTCATCGGTTCCAGAGTTTCGAGCTAACTCTTCTGATAGGTCAGTAAGGCCTTTAAGTGCTCTGGATATACTTCCAGAGGGGGCAGTATTGTTCGGTATATAGGTGCAGCAACTGGAACCTATCATTTTGCAGACTCCGCCTTTTTCTGCTAGGATCATATCTAAGGCCATCCTGTTCTGGAAGGCCATGATGGATGTGGGGCCTAATTGCTCACTGAGTCCCCGTATAGCATCTCTAGTAAAATTAACAAACCTCTGCTGATTATAGTATAAGTAATTTATCCATTTTACATTCTTATTTACCCCAATCATGGGAATAATTGACTCAAAACCAGCTGCTATCTCATTTCTGGCTTTAAACTCATTAGGTACCCCTTGTGGAAGTCCAATAGAATCTATGTAAATATGGGGGTCAAAAGAACCTTGAAGTTCCTTCTTTCCTTGGAGTTCCCTTTTTACCCTTTTTGGCAAACGTCTTTCTTGGAGTACTTGATCCCAGCCGGGTAAATCAAATATATGGAAAGGCATAAGGGCTTTTACTATGGCACACTGTCCTTTCCATGGAACAGTGAGTCTTGGCCTGATCTTCATGTCCCCACATAACCAATATACATCAGGCAATTGGTAAATTTGGCCTATTAACAAGGAGTCGTTATATAGGTTACCTTCCTGTACCTGAATGACTTGATTATTACAGTAACCAGATGGTAGATTGTTCACTTGTCTACCAGGGGCATCTCGTTGGAAGCAGGTGTAATTACCTGGGTAGGGGGTAATCCCATGACCAGTTGGTTCGGTATTTTGGTGAGGTGGATATAGATGGGCTATGGATTGGCATTTTTGTGAATCACCTGGTTGATTATCCATATATAGAAATAGGGTACACAGGAATCCCTTCTCATCTTCCCAGGGGTTAATTGGGAAAGGTACAGTGCCTAAATGGGGTCTGGCGGTGGTGCAAGCTATGCATGAGGAGCGGTTTGCACTAGTGGCGGTATATCTCACCCATTCGAGCCAGATGTTGGAGTCAGAAAACCCTGTTTCTATGGCAAGTTCTTCCTCATATGTCAAATCTACTAGGAACTTAGCTCCTGGTACTGGTTCATCTATCTCTTCAGTTGATGGTCTAGATTCAAGGTTTCTTAATCGGAATTTACCCATGTTGTCACCCTTCCCGGCTCTACCGGCTTTTGTACTTGAGCCTAGTACGTACAACCCTTGGTCATTTTCTGAGGGGTTGTCAATAGTAAGGTAGAGAACTATGCATCCCTCCCTGGGGCAGTGAGTAGCAGGGATGGGTAAGCCTGGAAAGGCTCTCTGGCCTTTGAAAGGGGCTTTAGTCAGAGTCAGGCGGGATAATAGGCTGGCTCCCCATTTGTCCCTTCGCTCTAAGGCTGGGAGTGGTCGATAACCCCAATCATGTTCACCGGTGTTCCATCCAACAAGAGCCCAATCCTCACAGTTTGACCCTTCCCCCCTTTCAGCTGTGGTGACACAGATGAATTGGGTACCTAACCAAATATCAAACTGTCCCATGGGGCCTGGGCAGTCTACTATAAGACAATAGTCAAATTGATATGTTACCCTGGGGGTGGAAACATTATACCAGAAAGTCATCATGCCCTCCTCATGAGTGATTGTCCCCAGGAGGTTGGCTACAGGGTGAATTAAGTAAAGGATAAGTATTAGGCAGATGAAGGGTGGTGGTCGCCACTGGCTTCTGGATCTGGGACCTTCTTGCAGTGTGAAGCGTGGATCCATGTGGGCTTGCCCTCGAGCTTGACAGCTGTGGTAGTAGTCAGCAGGACTTGGTATGGGCCGTCGTATCTGGGTTCCAGGGTACGTCTGTTGAACCTCTTAGTGAGGACCCAATCACCAGGCTGGATCGTATGGGTTCCTTCTAGGTCCTGTGGATCTGGGATGGATGAAAAAACTCGAGAATGTATTTTAGTTAAGTGCTTAGTTAGTTCAATTACAAACTTAGTCAAAGTGTCATACTGCAGAGACAACTGTTGTGGGAAATATAGTCCTAGCCTTGGAGCACTACCAAACAGGATCTCATATGGACTAAGCTTGGTGGGACCAGCAGGTGTATGTCTGATGCTGAACAGTGCGAGGGGAAGACTCTCATGCCATGGTCTTCCTGTCTCCTGTGCAGCTTTTAGCATCTTACACTTTAATGTACCATTCAACCTCTCAACCTTGCCACTGCTTTGTGGGTGATATGGAGTATGTAGGGCCAACTCGGTCCCGAGGGCCTCCCATATCTCTTTTGTGAGATTGGCTGTGAATGCGGGTCCTTGATCACTTTCTATGGTCTCTGGGAGCCCATACCTGCACACTATTTCTGAGAGAAGTTTTTTAGCAGTGGTTTTTGCTGACTGGTTCTTGACAGGGAAGGCTTCTGGCCACCCTGAAAATATGTCTATTGCTACTAAGGCATACTCAAAACCCCCTGAGTGTGGCATTTGTATGTGATCTATCTGTATGCGCTGAAAAGGGTACAGGGGTCTGGGTGTACATTTCTGAGGTGTTTTTTCGGTTTTTCCTGGATTGCATCGGGTACAGACAAGACACCCTTTTGTAACGTTGGCGGCTACTGTTGAAAAGCCTGGTGCGTGGTAATACTGGTGGACAAGGTTGTGCATCTTGACCTTGGACTGGTGAGTTGTGCCATGAGCCCATTTGGCCACCATAGGGTAGAGGACTCTTGGTAGGCAGGGCTTTCCTCTGTACATCATCAGATGTCTGGCATCTATTGTGGCTCCATCCAGGGTCCAGTGGTCCTTCTCTTCTTTGGATGCTTGTTTCTGAAGTGTGGAGAGTGTCTTCTCCCAGGGCTCCTTTTCCTCTGATACTGAGTCCTTAAGAGAGAAAAGATGAACAGTTTCTGGGTCAAGTGGTAGTAAGGCAGCCTCTTTTGCTGTGACATCAGCCAGTCTGTTGCCCACTGCTTCCTTTGAAGTACCTCCAGTGTGTGCTTTTACCTTTACCACTGCAACTCTTTCTGGCATCAACAAGGATTCCATTAATTCTTGTATGGCTCTGTGGTGTCTGACAGGCGTTCCATTGGATGTGATGAAGTCTCTTGCTCTCCAGATTGGTCCATAGTCATGACAAACACCATGAGCATAGCGTGAGTCAGTGTATATTGTGGCTGTGCGTTGAGCAGACATCCGGCATGCTTCTGTTAAAACTCGCAGTTCCGCTTCCTGGGCAGAGGCGGATGGGGGTAATGGTTGTGCTAGTAACACAGTATCTTCTGTAACTATTGCCATACCCGTATGGAACCGGCCTTCTTGGTCTGCATATCGTGATCCATCCACAAAGAGTGTCAGGTCCGGGTTTTCCAAAGGAACATCCGTGACTGAATCAAACCCGGAGGTCTCCTGTCTCATCAGAGCGAGACAATCATGTTGGGCCATTTCAGAGTCGACTACCTCTTCCACTGATGTGTCAGAGATGTGGTCTTCGCCCTCCCCTCCTTCTGGCAGAGGTAGGAGAGTGGCTGGGTTAAGAACAGCACACCTGGAGATGGTAACGTTGTCTGGAAGCAGAAGGGAGCATTGGAGACGTAAGTGGCGGGCGGCAGACAGATGCTTCGGCTGTGTCTGGGCCAGGATGGCAGTAATGTCATGAGGTGCCATGATCTTCAGCTGGTGACCCAGTATGACATCAGATGTTTTGTCCAGGAGTAGGTGGGTTGCAAACACAGCTCTCATGCAAGTTGGGGCTCCACGAGCCACTGGATCCAATCGGGCAGAGTAGTACCCAAGAGGGCGTTGTCTTCCTCCATGGAGCTGCGTCAGGACTCCAGTTGCATGTCCTTGTTTTTCCATGACAAACAGGCAAAATAGCTTGTTGTAGTCTGGTAGTCCTAGGGCCGGAGAGGATGTGATGGCAGTCTTTAGCGTGTGGAATCCATCGATGGCTTCTTTGGTCAGGCTGAAGGGGTCGACCTTGAGGCAGTCATACAGAGGTTGCATGTGCAGAGAGGCATCCAGGATCCAGGGACGGCAGTAGGAGACAAGGCCAAGAAAGGTCTGCAGTTGTGAGGGCTTGATCGGCAGGTGTATATTTCGTACAGCCGTTTTTCTGTCCTCAGTCAGGTGTTTGGTTTGGTGGGAAATACAGTGTCCCAAAAATACCACTCTTTCCTTGCAGAACTGCAGTTTGTCCTTTGATGCTTTACATCCATTGTGTGCCAAGAACTGTAGTAAGGAGATGGACTCCGTTTGGGCTTCTGTCAGTGTGTCAGCACAGAGGAGGAGGTCATCTACGTACTGTAAAAGAACAACAGTGGGATGTGTCATCTTCCAGGGGTCTAAGACAGTCATCATGGCTTGAGTAAACATAGAGGGGCTATTTTGCGCCCCTTGAGGCATCACAGTCCAGGCATATTGCCGACCTTCATGCGTGAAAGCAAACAGGTACTGACAGTCAGGATGTAGAGGCACACTGAAAAATGCATTTGCTAGGTCAATCACCGTGAACCACTTAGAGGTGGGTGGGATGGATGAAAGCAGTGTGTGTGGGTTAGGCACAATCGGTGTGTCCAGTACTGTGGCTTCATTGACAGCTCGCAGATCATGTACCATGCGAAACTTAGTAGGTTGTCCCTTTGGTGTTTTCTTCTTCACTGGAAACAGAGGAGTATTGCAGGGTGACTTGGTGGGTGTGATGGCTCCATTCTCGAGGTAGATTTTCAGTTGTTGTGTAATAGCAGCAGATTGTGAGATAGAGAGCGGGTATTGTGGTTTCCTGGGCAACAGTGCGCCAGGTTTCAATTCAACCTTCACGGGCGGAACTTTAAGCCGGCCAATGTCTTCTTGGCCTCGCGCCCATAACATGTCTGGGATCAATGCCATGATTTCTGGTTTGACTGGATCTATGGACGCGCCCTGCTCATTACACTGCAAAGAGAAAAAAGCGTATAATTCTGCAGAGTGATCATAAGAAAGTGGGGTCTTGAGACTGACTGTCCCGTCTTCGTGAAACAGAATATTAGCTTGAAATTTTGACAGCAGGTCTGACCCTAGCAGATTGACTGGACAGGTGGATGAGACTACCAATTGAGACAACATGGTTTGTGTTGGCTGGAGACTTACATGGAGGGGTCTGGTCATTGGTGTGTGAGAAGGGATTCCTGTGTACCGAGTATTTCCATCTACCCCCACACAAGGCACGATTTCATCCGTCAGACAGTCTGGATCTGGTAGGTCAATGTTTCTGATTACACTTCTGGCTGCACCGGTGTCCACCAAGAAAGTGAGGGGTTTGCCCTCAACCTCTAACTGGATAGTGGGCGTTGGTCCACTTGGTTGTTTTGTGGAGTGTATGAGTAATGTGGTGTGTGGTGGATCCGGCTTGCCAATGTCCTATTGTGGACGTGGTCCAGGTGGTCCCTGGGTAGGCTGTTGTCGCTGTTCTGGCCCTCTCCTGAGTGGAGCTGATCTACAGTTCCTCCTTAGGTGTCCTATTCTCCCACAGTTGAAGCAGGCTACCCTAGGTCTCGGTGGTCTGAGATTACTCTGGGACGGGTCTTGGGACAACAGAAGGGTGGTGCGGGGTTTAGCTGACAGGTTTAACTCTAGTCCCTTTGCAACAGTATGTAGTACCTCTGATTCTAGTCTGCGGTATTCTGGCCTGGTGTTTTGCAGTTGCTTGCGTATTGGTTCTCTGAGACCCTGCACAAAGGCCTGTACCCAAATTTGGTGGTGGGCTTTGTCCCCGAGGTCAAATCCTAAATCAGTAAACATTTGATTCAACCTGTGGTAATATTTTTCCACCGATTCATTTTTCTCTTGCATTGTATCCTGTAAGGAGGTGGCTTGGTCTATTAGGCGGTCCTTGGCCCAGCTCTGGAGCTTTTCTAGGAAGTCCCCCCCGGATGCTAGGGTCTGATAATATTCAGGCATTCCACTCGTGGGTCTTAGGGATGGTTCCATTACAGGCCAAAATGAATCTCCTGCTTTGATCTCAGCCAACCCAATTAAGTCTATCCATGCTGCTGCATGGGTTTTGTGTATCTGACTCATTTTCCTATAAAAAGGCATAGGGTGCCCTTCTGGATCAGGTAAGCTGTTAACTAGAGTGGCAGCTTCCTGCGGTTTCCAGCTCACATATCGGGTACTGCGTCTGGTAGGAACAAAAATGTCATTGGTGGGGGCTACATGCCTAGTTCGGCGTGGGTAGAAAGCATCTGTATATTCGGGGCTATTTGGGGGACTTTCATCCTCATACAAAGGTAAAGACATCCTCCCTAGATTGCCTGATGCTGCTACACCACTGCTTGGCTCTGGGTCTGTATTCTGTGGTAAAGATGTGGTTGTGGAGAAACAGGTTTCTGGTTTTTCTTCCTTATCCTCTCCTTCAGTTTCACTCTGCTCACCATTTGTATATATGCCAGATGCTACCGGAGCTAAAATGGCTGCTGGATGACGTGTGCCCTTACATAAAATGGCTGCTGGTGTAGGTGTGTGTGTAGTTTGTCTCAAGACGGCCTCTGGTACATGAGGTGTGCCGTCTACATTCAGGACTGGGTACAAGGAAGAAAACTTGTGCGGGCGGGGTGCCCCACAAACGGCACATGTGTCCCTCCAATCTGGGTTCTGATTTTGACAGACTGCACATGTCCACCCCCCTGGATTATACGGAGGTGGTTTATATGGTGCAGGTGCAGCTGCCAAAACTGGAGTCATTTTATCAAGAGGTGGCTTATACATATATTCACCAGTGGCAGAATCACATTCTTCAACCCACATTTGTCTCTTAATTTCCCTTGCGGTTCTGTGCCATGCTTCCGCATCCTTCAATACATTCCTATCACGTAACAAACCTTTCTTGGTAATTAACATACTTTTCCATTCTGTCTCATCAAGTCTACCTCCTCGGGTTGTAGACCCTATAAGTTTTAGGAGGAGTTTCGCATTTTTAACATACTGTTTGCCTTCTCTTTGTGCCACTACCTCTTGAGCAGAAAAATAATTAGCCTTAGACTCACTATGACCCATGTTTATAACTTAATTTTCAACCACTGTATCTTAGCAGAATCTTATAAACTTTTATATTGCCGTAGTTGTAAATATGTCAAAAAGGTTACTGTGTATGTGTATATTATGAAACAACTTATTACACTTCTATATAATATGATGTTATATCTTCCGGACTGATTACAGATAATTCAGCGTGATTGTAAAACACTTTGAGTTCAGGAAATGCAGCTGAAGTAGTGGTCTAACCAGTTTTTTCTTAGTATAAGAGCTGCGGACAGGCGTGTCTCAACAATATGTCAGTTCTACAAAAATTATTGCAATACAACAATCAATGTTTCTTTGTTACCAAGGCAACTAGGGCTAGGCTTTTTGTCACTTTAGGTGTAGTAAATAGTGGAAGTCACTTGTGAATAGGTGGTTGATATTTCAGCAGAGGAGGAAAAATTAATAATCACCTTTTTCCTTAAAAATGTATATGCCGTATTGGCCCCACGTTGGGCGCCAACTGATGATTCTGTCACACTAAGGTGCGACCCGTCTTAATTGTCTGTGGCCGAATTGTAGCTTTGGCACAAGGTATACGTATACTCGAGGAAAGAATACACAAGACAAGAGGGTATCGTGTCAGTATGATTCTTCTCTGTCTTTAATCAAACGTGTACAGCTTTTATAACAGAATTTGAGCTACATCATCAGTTACATCATGGACATGTTTCCAGTTACTATTTGCCTTTCCCAGGTCGCTACACAATCATTATGTACATTTCTGGGTTACCGTTTATTGCTCCCACATTGCTGAACAATACTTATATACACAAGTATTGTCTTCTAGCTTGGCTCACCCTGGTCCACCCAGTTTATTCAATATTTGATGAAGCTTAGGTGAGTGATACCATACAGAAACAACTCTAAGAAAATATAAGAAAATATAAGAAAATCAGAAGTATCTTAAAGCAACATGATCCCAATATCCAGCAAAGCGTCCATATAGTGATACAGTTTTGATTCTTGTATATATTCATGTGCCATATATTCTTCCCTTAACACTAGTGTATAATGGGCCCTGTATATGCTGCTCCAGTGTCTGATGTCCACCTTTGGAATGTTCCAGTGTATGGTGGGCCCCATCTATCATTCTCCAGAGTATAGTGCTGCCCAAAAATTGCTGTCCCAACATTGAAAACAATGAAATAAGTCTCCTCGCTAGGGAATCCCTGTACTAGTCTGGACTCCTCGTCTTCCCCATCTTCCATCTCACTGCACAGTATTTCAACCTTGCAAGTGCTATGATCCTGAGCAAGCGGGGGGGCCCACTCATTGGCGACGGCACTGGCACAGGGCCCCTGATAGTACGGTAGTGTTTCTGACGGCGGGTGGGCCGAACCTGCACTTTCATCTGCAGCTTCCTCTTTGTCACCGTGTAAGATGGAACTGTATATGGGAAGGGTAACCTGAGTTTCATCAGGGTCAGATTCAGGCCGTGTAGCGTGCAAGGGGAATGTAGTGGTCTGGGTCAATGTACCAGCAGATTCATCGAGCAGTGGCTGGGCATCAGTGCACTTGTGTTGCCCCCAGAAGTACGGCCACCACAGTGGCATTATCTTCCTCCTAGGGAGTGTGATGTCATGCTTGGGAGCAACGAAGGATCTCTCTAGCAGGTTAACTGATTGGGCGGCGTTATTCCCACGAGTCACGACCCTCCAAACAGCGTTCATGAAGGCAAAGTGTTTGTTTTACGTGGGCAGTATGGTTGCAAAGCTGAACCTTAAAGGAATGTCCAGAAGGGCACCACCAGGAGTGGAGCCTACGGCATAATTTGACTCAACACGGGCAACCTCAACCATCCAGCAACAAAAAAGATGCACACATTGCAAGCTTAATTCCGTTAACGAACGAGACTCCGTCATGCCCCGCGGTCCGAGTCCGGCTTACTAGAGGGACACGCGAGGCTCTGGCACGTGAGATTGGCCAATAACTGGTGTGTCATGCCCTTACATGTCCGTGGCTGCATGTGCGCTACACTGAAAAGGCCAGCATTTGTCGCTTACAGGTGCAGATAACCCGCTGAACAACGTTAGTGATGGGGATCTGGGATTACAATTATTACCCGCGAACGATGATTTCCCAGTAAGTGCAGGTCAACCACAGTTCCCGAATTAGGCCTAACCGTCATTCCTGAAAAAATGAAAAACTTACGTGTGCAAACCACAGGTGCTGTAGCTTGCTTAACAGCTCGCCAGCCGTTCTCAGGCCCAGTATGGATTACACGTGATTGCACAAAGGTGACAAAGGGTACCGCATCACCGGATAACATGTATGCATAGCATAGTGTACACATTCAAAATATATGTCTATAGATCAGGAGGCAGGCTCAAACGGTGTCAGGCCCAGTATGGATTACACGTGATTGCACAAAAGTGAGAAAGGGTACCGTATCCCCGGATAACATGTATGGATAGCATAGTGTACACATTCAAAATATATGTGTATAAATCAGGAGGCAGGCTCAAACGGTGTCAGGCCCAGTATGGATTACATGTGATTGCACAAAGGTGAGAAAGGGTACCGTATCCCCGGATAACATGTATGGATAGCATAGTGTACACATTCAAAATATATGTCTATAGATCAGGAGGCAGGCTCAGACGGTGTCAGGCCCAGTATGGATTTGACGGCCCAGACTACACAGCGGAGGAGCAGGGAGAGGTAAAGATTGCAAATGCTGGGGCCCTGCTCAAGCAAGGGGGGCCCACTCGTGGGCGTCGGTACTGGCACTGGGCCCCTCGTAGTACGGCAGTGTGTCTGACGGCGGGTGTGCACCACCACCGTCAGAGACACTTGATTGCACTATGAGGGACCTTGTGCCAGTGCCCGCGCCCAAGAGTCGGCCTACCCACCTGTCCAGGGCAACGGCACTTGCACGGTTTCGTGCGCTAGGTGGTGACCCTGGCCATGGGGGGGGGATGCAGCACAGTTAGGGAGTTTTAGAAAGTGGCATATGTTGATGTTGGACATTTAGCTGATGCAAAAGGCGAAATTGTTCAAGTCCCAGGAAGAGGAGGACCAAAGCAAGCCATTTTTCTGTCACCCTATGTGTCATCAGGGGAAGGTGGGACAAAATCCTTGGAAACCCATGCATGGATCATTTTAATGAAGGTTAGATCATCCACATTTTGGGTTGACAGACGGGTCCTTTTTTCTGTCAGGATTGATCCAGCTGCACTGAAGACTCTTTCCGATAGCACACTTGCAGCTGGGCAAGCGAGCTCCTGTAAGGCATATTGTGCCAATTCAGGCCAGGTGTCCAGTTTAGCGGCCCAATAGTCAAAGGGGAATGACCTGTGCGGGAGAACATCGATATGGGAGGAAAAGTAGTTTGTAACCATAGTTGAAAACTGCTGTCTCCCGTCACTTTCCATCGATGCAGTATTACCAGCTGTGTGAGCGGTACTTGAAAAATCAGTCCACAACATTGTCATGAAACCCCTGTCTCCAACACCACTTCTGCTGTGTGCACCACGAACACCTCTGCCAAGCTGCCCCCGGCCTGTATGGCTCGTGTGAGAACCATCACCGCTGCTGTGTGCTGGGAATGCCTCAACCAACCGGTTTACCAGAGTTGCTTGTTTATTAGCCAATATTAGGTCAAGGTTCTCCTGTGGCATGATGTTTTGTAATTTGCCTTTATAGCGTGGATCCAGGATGCTGGCCAACCAGTAGTCGTCATCGTTCATCATTTTGGCAATGCAGGGGTCCCTTTTTAGGATCTGCAAGGCATAATCTGACATGTGGGCCAATGTTCCCGGTGTCAATGATGCACTGCGAGTGCTGGTTGGAAGAGCACTTTCTGGCAAATCCACATCCCTCCAGTCATGCACAAACCCTGTACCAGACCTTGCCACGCCAACATTTTCACTTGCCCCACGAGATGCATCCTCCTCCCCTAAGTAATCATCCCCATCATCATCCTCGTCCTCCTCTTCTTCCTCCACCTCGTCCAGAAGAGGTCCCTGAGCAGACAATGGCTGAATGTCATCAAGGATTCCCTCCTCCTCTTCCTCCTCGTCAACATTGGCTGCAGACTCCTGCTCCTTAAGGTGCGTCAAAGTTTGCATGAGCAGACGCATAAGTGGGATGCTCATGCTTAGGATGGGGTCGTCTGCGCTTACCAGCCGTGTGCATTCCTCAAAACACTGAAGGACTTTACAGAGGTCTTTCAGCTTCGACCACTGCACACCTGTCAACTCCATGTCTGCTCTCAAAGTGCCTGGCCGTGTATCCTCCCACAAATGCATTATGGCCTGCCTCTGTTCGCACAGCCGCTCAACCATGTGCAGGGTGGAGTTCCACCTTGTTGCAATGTCCATAATGAGGCGGTGGTTGGGAAGGTGGAGCAATGGCTGCAGCTTCTGCATATGAATGGAGTGTACAGGCGACCGGCGGATGTGCGCGCACAGTCTTCGCACCTTCTGGAGCAGGGCTGTTAACTCCGGATAATTGTTGAGGAAGCACTGCACCACCAGGTTCAAGGTGTGAGCCAAGCAAGGTATGTGGCTGAGTTTTGAAAGGGCTATGGCTGCCACAAAATTACGGCCGTTATCACTAACTACCTTGCCTGCCTCAAGATGTATACTGCCCAGCCATGACTCAGTTTGTCGCTGAAAGTACTCGACCAGCACCTCCGCGGTGTGTCTGTCGCCCAAACACATTATCTGCAACACAGCCTGCTGACGCTTTCCACTAGCTGCTCGATAGGGGGACACCTCGTGTGCAACAGTGGCAGCTGCAGATGGAGTGCTCGTACGACTGCGCTCTGTGGACGAGCTTTCGCTTCTGGAGGAGGAGGAGGAGGAGGGTCGAACGCCTACAGCCAACTGTTTCCTATACCGTGGACTAGGCAGCACTGTGCCATCACAGCTGTCCCCTGGGGACCCTGCATCCACCACATTGACCCAGTGCGCAGTGATGGACACGTAACGGCCCTGGCCATGCCGACTGGACCATGCATCTGTTGTGAGTTGCACCTTTCCACTCACTGACTGCTTGAGTGCATGGACAATGCAGTCTTTCACATGATGGTGGAGGGCTGGGATGGCTTTGCGAGAGAAGAAGTGGAGACTGGGTAGGTCATAGCGTGGTACTGCATAGGCCATGAGTTTGCGGAAAGCTGCGCTTTCCACCAACTGATAGGGCATCATCTCTAACGAGATTAGTTTGGCAATGTGGGCGTTCAAACCCAGTGTACGCGGATGAGAGACTGAGTACTTTCTTGACCTACTCATAGTGTCTGGGAGGGTGAGCTGGACTTGAGAGCTGCATATGGTGGAAGTAGCGGTGGACAGGGCGGACTGAGAGAGGGTTGATGATGGTGATGGAGTTGGTGTTCTTTCTGATGGCCTAGATTCAGTCTTTCGTTGATATAACAGTGGGATTCCCTGACTGCTTTGGCCTTGCAATGACACCTCAACATTTGCTGCTGTGATAACCGGTGGGCTAACAGTGGGGGAAACAATGTAGCGTTGCTGACTACCTTCTTTGTGATCAGTTGCACATGTGGTACTTGAGGTTTGGTGTTGTGTCCATGCTTGCAAGTGCATGCTGGTTAAATGTCTAAGCTTGCAACTGGTATTCAAATTTTTCAGATTTTTCCCTCGGCTAAAGGTCTTTGCGCACTTCTTACAGATAACCTTGGCCTGATCATGAGGATTTTGTTCAAAAAAGTGCCACACTGCACTCTTCCTACTTTGGAAGACATTTTGCTGCCTAGCACGCTGTGCTATTTTGACCGTTTGGACAAGCTGTCCAGCAACTCTTTTGATTTTTGGAACCTGTTTTTGGAGTGCTCCGGGCCTGCCAGATAACAGCTGTTGCGATGTCGATGTCGGCTGTGGATGCTCCTCCTCCTCATCTGAGCTATTGGAAGCAGCACCCTCTTCCCTCAATGGATGCCAATCTGGGTCAACAACTGGGTCATCCATCACCTCCTCTTCAATGGCATGTGCACCTTCCTCTGTGTCACCGTGTATGGTGGTATAGTATGCGGGAAGGGGCACCTGAGTCTTATCAGGGTCAGAATCTGTCTCATTACACTGCGAGGACAATGTAGTGCTCTGAGTGAATGTACCAGCAGAATCATCTATCAGTGGCTGTGCATCAGTGCACTCCATGTCAGATTCATCTTGGCCTGGGTAATTCACCATTTCACTTGATAACCCAGGCATGGTATGTGAAAACCGCACCATGGAGTAATCAGTTGTATGGCCTGCGTCATCCTTCAAACTTGGTTGGGGTGAATGACACAAGGAAAGGTGTGGTTCATGAACATGAGCCTCCAATGACGACTCAGTGCTTTTATTTTTTACAACTTCAGAAGAGGAGGCGATAGAGCTGGAGGCTGAGTCAGCAATGTAAGCCAAAACTTTTTTCTGAAGCTCTGGCTTTAAAAGCGGGTTGCCAACTCCTAGAAAACTAAGCCTTCGAGGCCTTGTGGAGCCAGACGATGACGCAGGCTCAACACCTCCTGCATTCGGTCCTATTTTGCTTTTGCCACTACCATCAGATCCACCACCAACGCCATCATTACCAGCTGGCAACCCCAGCCCAATTCCATGGCCTCTTCCACCAGCCTTCCTCATTTTTGGTAAAAATATACACAAAATCCCACAAACTATATAGTAATGTAAAACAAGGTACAAGGTGTATATAGGACAGGGGAGACGTAGAATTTCTGAAAACACTTGTGGACACTGTTGGATTGTGAGGCCCAGTGAATATCACACCGCTATGTCACAGGCTCAATGTCGTAGGTGTGAAAAATGTCACTCTAGGACAGGGGAGACGTAGAATTTCTGAACACACTTGTGGACACTGTTGGATTGTGTGAGGCCCAGTGAATATCACACCTCTATGTCACAGGATCAATGTCGCAGGTGTGAAAAATGTCACTATAGGACAGGGGAGATGTAGAATTTCTGAACACACTTGTGGACACTGTTGGATTGTGTGAGGCCCAGTTAATATCACACCGCTATGTTACAGGCTCAATGTCGTAGGTGTGAAAAATGTCACTATAGGACAGGGGAGATGTAGAATTTCTGAACACACTTGTGGACATTGTTGGATTGTGTGAGGCCCAGTTAATATCACACCGCTATGTCACAGGCTCAATGTCGCAGGTGTGAAAAATGTCACTATAGGACAGGGGAGATGTAGAATTTCTGAACACACTTGTGGACACTGTTGTGTGAGGCCCATTTAATATCACACCGCTATGTCACAGGCTCAATGTTGCAGGTGTGAAAAATGTCACTATAGGACAGGGGAGATGTAGAATTTCTGAACACACCTGTGGACACTGTTGTGTGAGGCCCAGTTAATATCACACCGCTATGTCACAGGCTCAATGTCGTAGGTGTGAAAAATGTCACTATAGGACAGGCGAGATGTAGAATTTTTGAACACACTTGTGGACACTGTTGGATTGTGTGAGACCCAGTTAATATCACACCGCTATGTCACAGGCTCAATGTCGCAGGTGTGAAAAATGTCACTATAGGACAGGGGAGATGTAGAATTTCTGAGCACACTTGTGGACACTGTTGTGTGAGGCCCAGTTAATATCACACCGCTATGTCACAGGCAGAAATTGGCTAGTGTATGACAAACTACAAGGTGTATATAGAATTGGGCAGAATAGGAATCTCCCTAGAGTGTAGGTCTGTAAGACCGGAACATGTCCTCGACTTATTCTTACAGAGTCACACACAGATAGCTTCACTGTGGCCGTGATAACAGCCGTTACACGGTACTGAGAGAGGAGCGTGCACGTACACCGCTGTCCGATGTCCGTAAAATTGTCAATCTCCGTGTTTTTTAAGTATACGGACTGACACACGCTGTCTCTCTATAGTTTTGAATGTGATCAAACAGCAAATATACTTAACTGTTTGAAAAGCAGACAAAACTAGAAGGTGGAGGTCTGTAAGAACGGAACATGTCCTCGACTTATTCTTACAGAGTCACACACAGATAGCTTTACTGTGGCCGTGATAACAGCTGTTACACGGTACTGTGTGAGGAGCGTACACCGCTGTATGGTGTGAAAAAATGCACGCTCAGTACCTCACCAGGACAAAAAAAAAATTTGGATTGCTTTTAAAAAAGCAGTTTGCAGAGCAGTGGGAAAACAGCAATGCAGCTATCAGGAAGCCTTATAAGGCAGCCTAACAACCAACACAGCTGATCCAGCAAAATATAGCCTCCACTTGCACTGCACAAACAGTGACTGGTGTGTTGTACAGGCAAAATTGCTAGCAGCAGAAGCAGTTTTTGGTGTCTTCTTCCCTGCCTAACGCTATCCCTACAGAATCAGCAGCAGCAGCAGCTCTCCCTATTCTGAGATCAGCATTAGTAACATGGCGGTCGGCGTACACGCCTTTTTATACCCCCTGTGACGCCCCCCAAACCAAGCCAATCACTTGCATGCCCTTCTCAAAGATGGTGGTAACTCCTGCCTATGTCATCACGTTGCCCACAGTGTCCGTGGATCCTGATTGGCTGAAAAAGGGCGGAAAACAAACTTTTGAAACGCGACTTTGGCGCTAAAGTCGCCGAGCTCGTGGCTGACCTCACCCTAGGATCGGGTTTCGTTTCATGAAACCCAACTTTACCAAAAGTCGGCGACTTTTGAAATTTTTCGACCCGTTTCGCTCATCTCTAGTGCACAGTATGGACAAAGGTTAGCATAGCAGGGGACAGTATGGAGATATAGAGAGTGCAAGGGAAAGCAGTGGACAGGGGGCAACCATGGTATAGGCCGTGGTTCTTAATGATGGACATTGTGGCAGTTATAAAAAACAACAAGATGCCTAGACCTGTGGCAACCTCCAAATATCAAATTATCATATAAGAAAAATCAGGAAGTCATATTGCCATAAAAATATAAATTTTTATTAGGTAGTATTAAAATGATACAATAAACCTACTAAAAAGTTAAAAAAATGGGGACAAACAATGCAAAAAAGGAATGGAGGAATGAAAAAGCCGGATGGTATGCACTAATAAGCAAATAATAGGTTGCATGAATTAGTCTCACAATGCGAATAATACACATATATATACATATCAAGCAGCCAGAGGGCCTGCTAGCAAAGTGCACAGTGCTTAAAAAAACAGTAACCAACTTTATAATGCTCATTATGTAGAGAGGGCACATACTATATACAATAGTAGTGGCGAAAATATATTATCCATATGTGAACCATATTAGGAGCAATCAGCTCTATTGCCTAAAAAACAATTGCTTCAATATCCGAGTGTCCCAAAATAGACTCAAGTGATGCGGTAAGGAAAAAGCACAGAGAGCAGGCTGAGAGATAAGTAAAAATTGGCAGCTGAATGCAATACGTCGTACCTTCAATGAGCCATGACACCCCCCACCGCGTGTTTCGCGTGATGCTTCTTCCAAGGGAGCATGCGCACACAAACACAGCAGCACCTCTCTCGCCTGTGTGCCACCCACCCTTCCTATCCACGCTCTGGCACAGCAGCGGCCGCTGAATGATGACGTCATTCAGCGGCGCTCCTCTGTGTCAGGAAGCGCGGGCAGGAAGCAGGACGGATCCTTGCAGATCCGCTGCTATTTTCTTTTGAAGGCAGCAGAGTTACTTTGATCGCTCCCTGCCCGCTGCCCTGCAGGGTCCCCCATGGCAGTACCGGATCGCAGCTCTGAATCTCCCCGGTTCGGGGAACCGGCTGCTTTTTTAACAAGCGGTTCCATCGAACCAGGGAGAACCGGCCAAATCCCACCCCTGGGTGTATGTATAGAAAAAAATATTCCGGCACTCTCTTTGCAGGAGAAAAGTTATTTCTTTATTCACAAGATAGGAATCCAGAAAGGTTTATAATAATGTAACGTTTCGGTCTCAATTAGGACCTTCTTCAGACTTAATAAACAGAAAAAAAAAACAAAGTACATAGTCAGTCAATGTGAACTGGTTTACATACACATAATGCATCAAAGACTATAGTACATAGAAGCAGAAAAGATGGCTGCTAAACCCAAAAAGAGAGGTATCTCTATGTCATAAAGAAAAAAGCACGAATATATCACAAGAAAAAATATATAATAAATGATAAGCCTTTCATACATAGTACATATTAAGGAAAAATGATCAATCTGAGATATAGCACTACATAGTTTAAATATAAACACTATGTACAATCTGACTTAAAATTTAATAGAGTAATACTAATAGAGGGGTATGGAAAAATTAAATATAGCATCAGCATATATCAGAATCACAAAGATATGTAGTATTGTATGGCTGATGAAAAGAAAAAGAAAAAGCGAGGCATTTCTAGCCAGAAAAAAATAAATAAAAAAATGAAAATAAAAATGGGGAAAATAAGACAAAAAATTCTAATGCCTCTTACCCTTATAAACCTCCAGAGATGCCCCGTGTGTTCCCTTGTATAATTAGTAGGTGAAATCGCCTATCATGGCACTGATAAGAGGTAATGACATGCTTAATACTAACATAGGCAAAAGGAGCCCAGCATAGTGTGCCCGTGAAAAAACATATTCAGCTTACCACAGAAGTGCAGGAAAAGGGGTGTCTGTGATAACGGCGCCTGTCAGAAATGCGGGTGTCCGCTGCAGGTGGAGAGGTCGCTAAAGTGAAAGTGCCAGTGTTCGGACTTATATATCGGTCGTGTGTCAGGGATAGAGTGTGCTCATCTGGATTCTCTTTTTTAACCAGGGATTTATCTGTAGGAGTCAATTGTAGAGAATGTTTCAAATTGAGCAAAAGACAATAGGCACAAAAATATAATAAAGGGTATAAAGGTAAAATGAGAGGTGTAGGCCTGGTGCTCTGAGAGCCCTGCCAAATTAAGGCAACACACATGAAAGAGACCCAACTTGGAGTCTAAACCTTTCCAAATAAATTAGGGGCAGACACCAGGAAAAGTGGCATCAATTGACCCACAGTAAAAATTTGTTAATGGCACAGGAGCAGTCATCGATGGGCCATGCATGAGGTGTCAGGGTCTGGGGCATCATTTAGAGCTTTGAATTTAAGTTTAAACTAATATGAGGTGGGTGAGGGACCGATGTGAGCCTTCTTTTCTGGGAGCCCTGATACATCATGCAACAGCTCAAATTGCTTTTTTTAACCACACTTGGGTGGCACAAATGTCAGCTTTTTAGACCACAAGTGTTAGAAATATTTAAGGATAGCAATACAGGTAGTTGACTGAAAGTAAGTGCAAGCCTGCCAGTCTGGGAGCCCTACTGCTACATGCAACACACATGAAGGAGACCCAACTTGTAGTGCAAACATTTGAAAAATAAAATATTTCCACACATCAATAAAGTGGCATCAATTTCCCTATAATAGAAATAGGGTAATGGGCCTCTGACACCCCTTACACTACAAGCAACCCATGAGATGGAAACCCAACTTGGAGTGTCCATATTTAAAAAAAAATTGTCACACACCACTATAGTGTCATGAATTTTCCCTTAGTAGAAATAGTATAAGGGGCTTCTGGCACCCCTTCCACTACAGGCAACCCACCAGATGGAGACCCAACTTGGAATCTCCACATTTCAAAAAATTATTGTCACACATCCCTAAAGTGGCATCAGTTTCCCAGAGTAGAAATAGTATAATGGGCCTCTGATGCCCCTTTCACTACAGGCAACCCAACAACCCAATGAAGATCCAACTTGGAGTACCAACATTTAAAAAAATGATTGTCACACACCACTTAAGTTGCATCATATTTCACAGAGTATAAACCGTGTAATGGACCACTGACACAACTTCCACTACAGGCAACCTACCAGATGGAGACCTAACTTGGAGTCTCCAAATTTAAAAAAAATAGTGAACACCACTAAAGTGGCATATGTATGTAAGGAAGTACAACGTATTAATGAGGCAGTCCCACGATGTAGTAAATCAGCATGCACACAGTACTAGGGTGCATAAGTCCATCTAACATAAGGGTGAAATGCACACGGTATTCAAACATAGAAGCCCAGCGTGACCCAGGAGAAGCAAAACAGGAGAAGGTCGCTATATGTACCTATAGGGCTGAAAGTCCTGCACAAGTCCAGCAACGCAGCCCCAACAGACTCAGACACAAAGGAGATGGCAAAAGTCATGATTCCATAATGGCCATAGCAGCTCCAAGGGTGATCATCTCCACACCAGAATTCCACACAGTAGTTGATTCTTGCAGGAAATGGCGGATCTTAATAGGGGCGGATGGGGCGGTCGCCCCGGGCCCAAGGTTTTTTGGGGGCCCAGGGGCAGGGGCGGGCTAGGCCGGGTGGCAGAGAGGCAAATGCCCCCCGGACCGCTCCCCCAGCACCTGTACAGGGCCGGCCGTGCCCTGTGCTGTGATGCCGCCGGCAGCAGACAGCCGCCTGCGTCACATTCTATGAGGGGCCGGGAGCTGTGCACGGCCGTCACCTTGACGGCTACTCAGCTCCGGCTCCCTCCGGCTGTACTTCCGGGTCAGATGTCGGGCGTGCGCGATGACGTCATCGTGCACGCGCCGACATGTCCCAGAGGATGCTGAAAGCAGAGGCGCTGCTGGGGAGCGAGCCGGCTGTGAGGTAAGTATGGGGAACTGTTTTTATTTTTTTTTATTTATAAAATGAATTAAATGGGGGAGGGGGTGAGTGGGGGCTGTACACAATGAAGGGGGGGTGACTGGGGATGTACATGATGAAGGGGGGGTGACTGGGGCCTGTATATGATGAAGGGGGGGTGACTGGGGGCTGTACACAATGAAGGGGGGTGACTGGAGCCTGTATATGATGAAGGGGGGTGACTGGGGCCTGTATATGATGAAGGGGGGTGACTGGGGCTGTACATGATGAAGGGGGGTGACTGGGGCCTGTATATGATGACGGGGGGTTACTGGGGGCTGTATATGATGAAGGGGGGTGACTGGGGGCTGTATATGATGAAGGGGGGTGAGTGGGGTCTTCACATGATGAAGGGGGGTGAGTGGGGCTACACAGGATGAAGGGGGTGAGTCGGGGCTACACTTGATGAAGGGGGTTGAGTGGGGCTAGACATGATGAAGGGGGTGAGTGGGGTTGTACAGGATGAAGGGGGTGAGTGGGGGCTTCACATGATGAAGGGGGTGAGTGGGGGCTTCACATGATGAAGGGGGTGAGTGGGGCTGTACAGGATGAAGGGGGGTGACTGGGGTTGTACAGGATGAATGGGGTGAGTGGGGGCTTCACAGGATGAAGGGGGGATGAGTGGGGGCTTCACATGATGAAGGGGGGTGAGTGGGGCTACACAGGATGAAGGGGGTGAGTCGGGGCTACACATGATGAAGGGGGTTGAGTGGGGCTAGACATGATGAAGGGGGTGAGTGGGGTTGTACAGGATGAAGGGGGTGAGTGGGGGCTTCACATGATGAAGGGGGTGAGTGGGGGCTTCACATGATGAAGGGGGTGAGTGGGGCTGTACAGGATGAAGGGGGGTGACTGGGGTTGTACAGGATGAAGGGGGTGAGTGGGGGCTTCACAGGATGAAGGGGGGATGAGTGGGGGCTTCACTTGATGAAGGGGGGTGAGTGGGGCTGCACATGATGAAGGGGGGGTGAGTGGGGCTGCATATGATGAAGGGGGGGTGAGTGGGGCTGAACATGATGAAGTGGGGGATAAGTGGGGCTGCACATGATGAATTAAGGGGTAAGTGGGACTGCACATGATGAATTAAGGGGTAAGTGGGACTGCACATGATGAATTGGGGGTAAGGGGAACTGCACATGATGAATTAAGGGGTAAGTGGGACTGAACATGATGAATTTGGGGTAAGAGGGACTGCACATGATGAATTGGGGGTAAGGGGGACTGCACATGATGAAGTGGGGGTAAGGGGCACTGCACATGAAGTGGGGGTAAGGGGGACTGCACATTATGTGGGGTAAAATTAACTGCACATGATGATGGGGGAGTGGGGCTGCACATGAAGTTGGGGGGGAAGGGGACTGCACATGATGAAATGGAAGGGGGGATAAGGGGCTGCAAATGATGAAGCGGCACTGCAGATGAAGTGAGTGGGTGATAGGGGACTGCAATGGATGAAGTAAGGGGACTTCAAATTAAAGTGGGGACATTAAAGTGGATCCCCTATGGCCAGGATCACGTTGGGCGATTTTGTGCGTATTGGCCGTAGGACTACAGCTTATGTGCAATGTCTTTTTAGGCCATGTCTACACGTGGTGGAATGGTGGCGGGTTTTCCGTATGGACCCGCAGCAAACCAAGTGCTGCGGTCCGTACGGCTGTCAATTCCCGCACGGGGACCGCAGCGCTCAGGTGGGAAGGGGAGTACAGGGGCCCAGGTTTTATGAACAGCCCCGGGCCCATAGTCCACTTAATCCGCCACAGCTTGCAGGGCAGTAGGCAGCAGAATGTAGAGGGGAAGAGCACCGAGTAACGAGCAGCAGCCACAGCAGGGAGTCCGCTAGCAGATGGGCAGGAGCCAGGCAGCCACAAAATACTCAGGACAGGAGAGCACATGACCCGGACTTAAATAATCAGGACAGACAAGAAGTTCCATGACAGGACGAGATCCAAGACTCCATCTTGGATCAGGGCGAACAGGTGCAAGGAAGTCCGGAATCCTTACACACTGGCTCAAGATTGCATGGACCAGGGATCATCCCACTGAACGCTCACTTTTTTTTTTTTACCATGGGTATAATACTACTCAGACAACACAGGGTTAGAGTAAAACAGTGTGGCAATACTATATTGAACCACAAGCAGATAATAACACATAGAACTGTCCCAACAAAATACCCTAAATGGTCCAAAATTACAGAATTTCACCCTTCCACTGACTCGCCCAGATTAAAGCAGCTGCGACTTCAAGCGCCAACTACCTCTACCCATGGCACGCACAGAGAGAAGGTAACAACAGGTAACAACAAGCTTAGGAAGCTGACAGTCCATTGAGGTACGAGGCCAGGTGACCTGACTTCTCTCAACATCTGCATGGAGCCACAATAGTCAATCAGCATATTATCAAACACTGTTCAATGGCACCACACCCTTGTCTTGCAGAAATAACAGAGAATAAGTTACAACAAAAAGTAACTCAAACGTCAACATCCAGGCTCATACGAACAATAGTCTTTGCTTCTTGACCAACCAAAGGCAAACACATAAATTCAAAAGTCAGCATGAAGATAAAAGTCTATGCATACTTGCTTACTTAAACTTACATCTGACATAATTAAGAAGAAATGCTGTGTTGTCACATTGCTCCCCCATCTTAATTAGCCAGATGTGATAGACTTTCAATCATCCTTCTCTACTTACCGGCGACTATCCATCAGCATGTCTTGAAGCACAGACATGATTACACATATCATGCAGTTTCCTCAGAGCATATTTCATGTTTTACTTTGCGAATAAACTCTGCACGTAATTGATGAGAACCGACTCGTATCCATTGTTTCAACACATGGTGTCCTCCACATCAAGTGGTTTCTGGATTAAATCCAATCAAGTGTCAGTGGCCTGGCATTCTCTTAAAGCTGGCACAGCACCTTTAGTTGCCATTTCTTTTATAGTTGCAGCTTTTTGTTGCAGTTATACATCCACTCTGGTCCTCTTCCCAAGGCAGAGCTGGTGGGGTTTGACATAGTGGCATATGAAACCTGGTGTGCATGCCTCACCTATGGTCTGCTGGGTCTTTTTGTATCTGTAAGCCTTCCTGGCTTTGGAGCCCTGGGATGGTGTCTATGAACATCAGTCCCCTGCAGCTCTCCATATCCGTCGGGCTGAGTAGTATCCCGCTGCTACCACCAAAATGTGGAGACATGGGGGGATCAACTGGTGCTGTAGTCCACTGGCCCACGACCGCATGTACCAGGGATCATCCCACTGAATGCCTGCTCACCTTTTACTCTGAGCATAATATTACTCAGATAACACAGAGTGAGGGTAAAACAGTGCAGTAATACTTAATTGAACCACGAACAGACAGTAACACATAGAACAGGCCCAGCAAAATACCCAAGATGGTCCATAATTACAGAGTCTCAGCCTTCTGTTGACTCGCCGAGATTAAAGCAGCTGCGACTTCCAGGGCTGGCTACCCCCACCTGTTACACACACAGAGAGGAGGTAATGACAAGCTTAGGAAGCTGACGGTCTACTGAGGTATGAGGCCAGGTGACCAGAGGGTCACAACCTGTCTTCTCCAAAGATCTCCATGGAGACAGGTGACCGGTGGACCCCAAACCTGGCTTTCCCAAACGTATCCATCGGGCTCAGGTGACTGGTGGGTCCAAATCCTGGCTTCACTAAATGTATCCATGGGTTCAGTGATGGTCAGAGCACCAGGACTACGTTTGTCATTCATTCATCTGTTACTGATCAATGTTAAAGCCAAAAATGCTGGCCCAAGCCCTGTCCCATGCATTCATGCTGCACAATTATACTATTTGTACTCTGGGTCAATTGATGCCACATTTCCTGGTGTTAACCTCTAGTTTGAGCTGTTTTGAAATATTTTTGGCCTCAATGAAGGCGTTGTCTATGTGTTTGGTTTTGCCTTCTATTGTATTACTTGGGGTTCGGATATATTCGTTGAACCGTACAGCGAACATGTTCGGTGAACATCAGGGTGTTCATTGATCTGAACCTTGAAAAGTTCGCTCATCTTTACCCAGGAGGCATGACCGCTTGAAGATGCTCAAATTAATCCCCAATTATCATCAGAACAGAGGTCCTAATTGTGTGATATAATGGCTCTCTATCTAGACATATTCATCAGGAAGGACTTCCCTGGCCGTTCATCAAGTAAACAAAGGCAACCCCAACCATCAGATAGTCAGTATACCGGGTTTCTTTACAGGTAAAGGCAGATATTCAGTGGGAAACAGAGGAAATATTGAAACTGGGGGTAAGACGAAAGTCCAAAAGTAAGTGGGCCTCCCTAATTGTAATTGTTCCGAAACAGGACCAGACCATATTTTGTGGCTACTGCAAAACTTGCGATCATCTGATCACTCGTGCTATGCACCGTATTGCCACAGGATTGCTGTATATAACAAATATCATGGTCCCCTATGAATGGCAGTCACAAACTGGTTTTCACAGGAGTACCATTATGACAGCCACGCGGGTCATCAGCAGACTTCTGGTCATAATGGCAACCTATCAGCGAACCACGATCATTTCACTGCGGCACCAATGGACACACAGAACGGTTAGTCCACCTGCACATTAAATGCTACTGTCACAGATTGACAGCGGCATTTAACAGTTTAACAGCCGCTGACAGAACCACGCTCCTCTCGGCTGTTCGAGGCAGATGATGGTTGAATAACACAAGTAGACAACATTGATTGTAATATGTTTATCAACAATTTATGAATATTAAAGTTCAAATGTCCAACGCCATATCCATTGCTAGGCAGCTCTGAAAAAAACACTTGTAGAGATTCTCCAGGTCTTGGAAACTGCATCTGCTCATGTTCTCAGCGCAGGTCAGTGCAGATATTCACCTTTTTCTTCCGAGATGTGTCATGCCTGTATAGAAGCGATAAGTCGCCTTTCTCATTAACCTGAAAACAATTAAAAGGCATGTTTTAAAAAAACTAGACAATATGCACTGGTTATCAAATGAAACAAACTCAGCAAAGGCAACTTCAGCATTATATTTCTGGTCATCAGCTGAAGTTGAAATCGACATGAAATATTGCATTATATATTGTCTGCAAAAAGGGCCAATCTGGAAATTGAAAAAAGGAAGTTGCCAATATTAGTGTAATGATAGAAAAATGCAATATGAGCCATATGACTGGTGAGAGCACTCACAATAGATCTGTACGGCTTGTAATGTCTGAGGGACTTATCTCGCCCGTCAGATTGTGTGTTGGCGATTCTTCCGCAGCAGTAGGCTGATAACTTTCATTATTTCCTGCTTTTCTCAACCAGAATTAAAAAATTGTACAGCAAGAAAACATAATTATAAGAAATACAGTAATAAAAACTGTTTTACATTTCTTCTATTATTACACCTTGCTTACACTATCATGTCCTCGCTGTTGCTCTTCTTGAAAACAAGAATGATTGTTACTTACAATGATTTAGTATTGACATGAAGAACATATATAAATGGAGGAAAACCACAGAAATATTTACCTGGAAAATACATGGTGGAAGCTTTGTGTCAATCAGAATAGGTGGATTCAGAACATTTGCTGTTAGCTGCTTGTGATGAAGATGTAAACTGATTGTCTCCCTACGTGGGGAAAAAAAGGCAAAGTATATAAAAACATTTAAAGTTTAAATGATAAAACTCAATAAGAGACTAAATTAGAGACTCAAGACTCTCAATATTTTAAAAATCACTTATTATAGATTGCTGACGATAGTGGAGGCTCCGTTCTTACCTCCATCACAGGTAGATGAGATGACGATATTTAGATAAGTCTCATTATTCAAATAATAAGCCTGAAAATATAAAGAAAAATAATTACATCCAACAAAGCTTAAACTCATAGAAGCTTTTCCAAAGCATTGTAGATAGATGCTGGGAATTGTCAATCATTCCATATCCAGCCAGTTATGGAAAATGTAACCGGGGTTTATCTGGTAACCTATGAGGACGGATTCCGGATATTTACTGCTAATTGCTGGTGATGAACACAGATATTCAATGTCTCACTACTCAGGGAAAATATATAAAAGTGTCTGAACTTTAAATTATAAAGAAACAAAATTAGAGACTGAATATTCTGAAGAATAGTTACATGTTTAGCTGATGGACAGTTGACGTAATCGTCCTCCGCATCGGCGACAGAAACATTTGTTGTCGGCTATTTTTTGAAAACGCCCAATTCTGCAAAGATAAGAGGAATATTGGTTACCGGAGTGGAATGAATGTTCATTTATACCATGGATTTTATTAAAAAGAACAAATTGAAACCAATATATTAAGATCTGGCCCCAGCACAGAAAATATAACATGTAACATCCTAAACCCTACGGCTCCGAGGTCAGTCCACTCTGATAGTAGTAAAGTATAAAAGCATTCTACCAACAGAACCGCACGGACGTCTCCGCAGTGATTGTGTGTCATGAGGAGATAAATCATAAAATCCACTTACTCTTTATCACACAGGTCGCATTTATACTTGTACTTATAGTGGATGGTATAACTGTGATGTTCTGTCACTTTTGGCAGCTCGGGATGGATACGATTTACCCTCCTGGTGAGAGCCTGCCACCACGGGCCGTGGTTGTCTCTTTGTTCACCGATGATTATCCAACAGGCCGCATGGCACAACTCGTGCACAAGTGTGGATCGTACTCGCACTAAAACAAGAGGTTATACAGTTATGAGAAAATCTGAGTACACCCTGATTGAACTGTTTGGTTTTACATATCAGGACAAAATACATCCTGATATGAACAACACATGACAAGTCAACCGTGCCATTAGTTACCAAAAAATACTTACAAATGCAGTAGCAGAGAGTGAAAAATAAGTACACCCCATGAATCAATAGCTTTTAGAATCATCTTTAGCAGCAATAATTTGAAGTTGCATCAATGGTGTACTTAATTTATCACACATTGCTCTGGAATTTTGACTAAGTTTTTAAAGAAAAAAAAACCCACTACATCATTATTTATTTATCATGTTGTTTTCTGAGATTGAATTTCCCTACTTTTAGGACTTTCTAAGGACCTGATACTTTTTTTTAATTTTCTCCTGATATGTAAAATATTAGAATTCATAGAGGGTGTACTTAGTTTTTCTTATGACAGTATGTACAGTGATCTTATAAGATGTATTACATCACAAGCAGCAGTTTTTTGCTCTGTATACAGGTTGTCTTATGAAGCCGCAGGATGGATGTGATGTGAAACCTACCGGCAGAATCCAAGACTTTCTCAGAAAGCTCAATAACTGAGACTCGGCGGTTGTTATCCAGCTTGTTCCAGCACTGAGCGGATGTTGATGTCAGCCTCTTGCTCCATGAAATGTCCATTTTCATAGGGAGCTAAAATAGAGGAAACAAATTCCATTACATCATTAAACTCTTTGACCCCAGTCTTACAAAGTCCCCAACTCTCATGTGTGATTTACAGCACTGGTCTACTTGTATGGGGCATGGGGTCTACCGAGAGATCCAAGATGTGAGAACAAAAATAAAAATAAACTTTTTTGAAAATGTCCAAATATCAACTAAATGGTTTTTATATATGTAAAAATCCTGCGAACTTCAAGCCAAAAGTTGCTAATCTTTTTGTTTCTGCGCGGTGGATCATCTAAGGTATCTTCTCTTCCCACAGATAAGAAGGTGATGACATTTACCAAACTAAGTGAGATTTACCTGATATATTCCATAACTATATTACAGAAACATGACAAAGGGGTTATGATACCCTTCAGAAAGTTATAGATATTTTTCTTGGAATTTGTTGTTTAATGGGGGAGATAATAGAGAAGTCTTGTATCACCCAGAAACCGATGAAAAGATGTGATACCTTATTCCTGAAGACTGTCCTGTTGTACAGATTGTACAGTCGCTCCACCAGCTCATTCTTTGTTTCCTGGAAGTTGGTAACATAGATGGAGGTGGGAGAAATAATCTCTTCCAGGAAACAGCTGGGGATGTTACATAGTGGTGTCCTGGGTAAGATAAGGAATCATATATAAATCCACAGGAAACATCTTGCCTAGTTCATGGCTTTATATAGAGGTAGATGCACCTGGCATAACTTACCTCTCCTCTGTATCAGAGCTCTCCTCGCTGTCAGATGGTGAATTATCTGTACAGAAATATTGAAGCGTGAAAATACTTTTTATAAGGTTCAAATCAGACATGTTAGTATGCAGGTCTGTACCAGAGAGAGGTCTATAGATTATATAGAGTGTAGACCACTAATAAGACTATGAATATGGGATCTGACCAAAGCAGAACACGTAGCTGACCAGACCACCAGAAATCCACAGGATCATCCATTGGGATCAGGTTCTGAAATTATAATGGGGTTCAACAACAACAGGGCCTATAAACTCTCAGACGTCTATTCCACCTATTGCTCAGCTAATCGATCCTTATTAATGTTGTATGTGCTCAGTAAAAGATCAGAAGTGAACGTGTCCTCAATGACTGGAGGGTGGACCCTCAAATGGTAAGGGTCTGTTCTCTGGGGCCTTCATGTAAAATAAGACTAGATGTCCTATCACCTTATTTCCTGATTTATGGTAGCCTCCATTGGGTTTAATGGAGATGTGGGATTCCTTGTGCAGGGCTTTCTCTATTGATGTATATTGCATTTATGAAAAGAGAAAAGCAAATGTATTGCACATCTGTAATAAATTCTATAGGTACAGCAATGGCCATAAGTCAACATGGCGGTGAGTTGTTCTCCCAATATGGAAGTGTCTGAGATATAGGACCCACACCAATCAAGCATGTGTAAAATAGGATTACCTCTGTAAGGTATCTTTAATTTAACCCCTTAACACCTATGTACGGCGCTCGTCAGTAGAGAATGAATGGAGAGGTCTCTGGAGTTGAGCCCGCCTCTTTCCCGGCAGATGATGGTTTTGTCATTCAGCCATCATCTGCCTCTGACAGTCGAGAGTAGATTAGAGCTCTGCCTGCTTCTGTTAACCTGTTAAATGCTGCTGTCATTCTCTGACAGTGGCATTTACAGCACATTTCCCAGGTGGCTCACTGTTCCAACTCGTGATCAGTGCCCTTGTAATTGTTAGATTTGGAAACTGACCAGTGACAGTACAAAAAAGTCATTGTTATTTCTACAATAACATAAACCTGGATTGTGTCTAGAAATGATAACTTACTATTGTATGTGAAAGTTCCTCTAGTATTTGATTCGTCATCATCAATACTACTGATGTCATCGGAGCTGTGAAATGAGTGTAACAGAATATGAGCCACCATTATTCATTAATCCCCATCATGGACTATCTAGTAATGGAGGAGGTGTAAGCCTTACCAGGTGGAACTGTCCGTATCATCTGATGATGGTGAAATCAGATCTGTGGGGGCAACACAACATAAATCCCTTATTAGACTATTGTAATAGCAACGACTGAGGCTCAATATCAAATAAAAACATTCTAATAAATTATGCAGTGTACCCCTATATGTACATGGGGCGAAAAATCACATTCAGCTACAGTAACTCACACTGTGCATGGCCACCATCAGAAGAAATCCCCAAATCTCATTTCTGGCTGACTTAAGAGCGAATGTATGAATAATGTTCCTGACAACATTGTGAAAATGGTGGTGGTGGACCTACACCAATAAAGCTTGACTAAAATAGGATTACCCCTTTAATGTATCTTTAATTTAAAAATGCACAGACCCTTCTATAATTTACCTTTAATTGTTACATTTGGAAACTGATCTGTGACAGTAGAGAAGGTTCAGTGTTCTTTCTACAATAACCCCGGATGTTATCTAGAAATGATAACTTACTATTATACGTGGAAGTTCCTGCCCTATTGGAATCATTGTCATCATCATTAAGAATGATGTCATCGGAACTGTGAAATAAATGTAACAGGTAATGAGCCACCATTAATCCTTAATCCCCATCATGTACTTAGTAATGGAGGAGACGTGTGTCTTACCAGGTGGTACTGTCCGGACCATGATCTGATGGTGGTAAACTCAGATCTGTGGGGGAAAGACAACATAAATCTCTTGTTAGAATATTGTAATAGCAATGACTGAGGCTCAATATCAAAAGAAATAAATCCTAATAAAGTATCCAGTGTACTTCTATATGTACATGGGGCAAAAAATGCATTCAGCTGCAGTAATCTGCCCTGTACATGGCCACCATGAGAAGCATTCCCCAAATCCCACTTCTGTCTGACTTCATAACTCCTGCATGAATATTCCTGACCAAATGCTGAAAAGAAATGGTTAATATGAGCTCATTTACTGTAGGCTTCCAATAGAAATAAATCCAAGCCCTGACCACAATGTGCACGTGATCTGCACCCAATGACTACAATATGGCATCGATATGTATCAGAGCCTTTACCCTGGATTAGGGATACAGTACCTGGTAAACTCGGAGTCAGGCCCGAATTGAAGCCAGTGATGTTATCTTGGCCTTGAGACCTAGGAATTGGCTTCTTTCTTGGATGATACTGAAAAAATGGCAAACATGTCAGATAGAATCTATAACCATGAACTTCTCCAATCTATAATATTTCTCCATATTCCACTGATTACAGGTAGACACAGATATGGATTTGGTTTCCATTGGCCTGTGCTTATTTCATATACAGAGTGTAAAGGGTGTACCGTACACTTATGGTTAGCTATGGATAGGGGCGATGGTGACATTTATGTGTCTTCATATAATATTATTATGTATCCTGTACATGGACATATTGTCACAAATATTACAAGTGAGTGCAGTCTTTACTCTGCAAACATGATCCAAAGTATCACCCCATCTACTTGAAGCTATATTTTTGGTCCCACCATCTTTTTCTGGAACATTTGTCCCAAATATATTTTAGTAATTTAAGAATATAAAATGATACCTGATGGAAGTCGTCATCATCACTGCTGTCCTCGCTGTCAGAGAGAACTATAATTCTCTTAAATCGCTTTTTTCGCATCATATTAGCACAAGTCACTCACAACACTCCTCTCTCCACAAACGCCTACAAAAACCCTCAACGGAATCCTGGATGACGGAGCGTTCTATAGCCTCCAGCCAATTGTGACATCATTAGAATGCTGCAATTGTTTGCTCATTTTTTTGTATTTTACAACATTAATTGTACAAAGCATAGTGTACAAATACAAAAAAAGGAAATCAGATAAAAACAACAATCTTCCTAATTCCTTCACTCCCGACCTTTTTCCAATTGTTCAGAAATATATAATAATTAAAAACACATAAATCAACATAAAAAATAAAGAAACTCCACTAATGTTTAAGCTGTTGATTATCCCTTTCTCCGTGTTTTAATGCTCTCCACTACATCTTTTTCCAATTGTTCTCCCAATTTTCAAAATTCTCTGAGGAGCAAAACCAGACCCTGTCATATTTTGTAACTCTCTTAAGTAATTTCTTCTCTTGTGTAATACTCCATTTTTTCCTTATCCATTTCCAAATGAAATTCACTCTTCTTATATAAAGCCGCCTACTTAAGACTCTTCTTCCTCATTTCATCTCTTCCGCTCCAAAGAGCATTTTACAATTGTTGACTTGATCTCAATGGAGATCTGAGTCCCCAGTTTCCAATCTATATCTTCATACCCTCTGATAAATGTATCAGATCTGCCCATGTTCCTTACACAGTTTACAAGTATTGTCCGCTTTCTTCTGCATTCTGTATAGTGCTTGGTGAAAATAATGGGACCAATGGATCAACTGGGTCAATTTATGAATTTATTGATTGACATCCCACTTATATGTAAATATATGTATATATAATGACTCTAATATTTTCTCCATACATTAATCTAACTCTCAAAGATAAAATTATGCATGTAATCTCCCCAGTTATTAGTGTATAAATGTATTTATTACATTATAGCATATTGTATGTTATATACAAGGTTATTATTATTAGATTTTTTTGTGTGGCAAATGATCAATAAGTAATCCATTCCTTTGAGTGTTGATGTGAAAGTTATTTGATTCCTTCATACTCTTCACCTCTTGTTGAATCTGATAATATCTAAAATCGTGAACTCTACTTAAAGGGGTTGTCCCACAAACAAAGTTCATTTTAATCAATAGATCTTGGAATATTAATAATTTCCACAATTGGATGTGTTTAAATGAAATGTTCCTGTGCTGAGATAATCTTATAAATGTGCCCCTGATGTGTACTGTGTAATGGCTGTGTCTGACCGTGCAGGAACATGGTCTGATCATACCACAGCTCCTGGGCAAGGGAGGAAGCCAAGAGAGTATACAGACATTAAGGTACCGTCACACTTAGCGATGCACCAGTGATCCCGACAACGATATGACCCGGTCAGGATCGCTGGTGCATCGTTAAGTGGTCGCTAGTGAGCTGCCAAACAGGCAGATCTCACCAGCGACATAGCAGGGGTCGGGGGTCGCTACTTACCTGTCAGACGAGGCGATGAAGACGTCCTCCCGCCCGCGTCCACGCATCGCTCGTCTCCACAGCAGGAAGCCCAGCAGGAAGCTGACGACAAGAAATGGCTTAGGCCATTCTCGCGCGATCAGCGATAATCAGCGGGGGAGCCGGTTGGAGGTAAGTATCACACATAGCGATATCGCTGCTGCGTCACAAAACCAGTGACGTTATAGCGATATTGCTAGCGATATCGCTATGTGTGACGGGGCCTTTACAGTACAGGATCGTAAATTCTTTCTTTGAGGTAAATCTTTTTTAAAAAATAGGCAGGGAAATGCTTTATCTCACAAAAAGAATTAGCGGTGATCCAATGCTGTAATGTCTGTATACTCTCTTTTGCTTCCCCCCCAGCCGAGGAGCTATGGTATGATCAGACCATGTTCCTGTATGGTCAGACACGGCCATTACACAGTACACAGCAGGGGCACATTTATAAGATTATCTTGGTACAGAAACATTTTTTTTAAAAGACATCCAATTGTAGAACTTATTATTATTCCAAGATCTACTGATCTGGGAATAATAAGTCTGATATTAAGTCTGATAATAATAAGTCTGGTCTAATTGTACTGATTAAAAGAGAGCTTACTGCAGAGACCACAGCAATGGGTGAATGAGAAGGATAAATGCGTTTGTTTTTTTAATCATAACTTTATGGTGGCCAGAATACTGTATGGAGAACTATGGGGGTGCATTATACTACATGGACAACTATAGGCAGTGCATTATACTGTATGTAGGACTATGGGGTCCATTTTACTACATGGAGGACTATGAAGCAGTGAATTATAATGTGGATTTGGCGACATTATGAGGGTCTGGTTGTGGGCACATTACAAGAGGGGCTGACTGTGGGAACATTACAAGGGGCTGGCTTTGGGGACATTACAAGAGGGGCTCTGGGGGACATCATATTATATGGGAGGCTGTTGGGGGCATTATACTGTATGTTAAGGGCTGTGCTGGTGACCATACTATATAATGGGGGCTGTGGTGGACATCATACTGCATAGGGGGCTGTGGTTGACATCATAGTGTATATTTGGAAGTTGTTGTGTATATACTGTATGGGTAGCTGTGGTGACCATCTTGCTGTGTAGTGGTACAGTTTGGAGAGGACAAAATGGTGAGCAGTATGAGGGCATAGTGTAAAGAGAAGGCACAAAATGGATATGGAAAGGGGACAGAGTGAAATGGTGCACAGTATGGACAAAGGTTAGCATAGCAGGGGACAGTATGGAGATATAGAGAGTGCAAGGGAAAGCAGTGGACAGGGGGCAACCATGGTATAGGCCGTGGTTCTTAATGATGGACATTGTGGCAGTTATAAAAAACAACAAGATGCCAAGTCCTGTGGCAACCTCCAAATATCAAATTATCATATAAGAAAAATCAGGAAGTCATATTGCCATAAAAATATAAATTTTTATTAGGTAGTATTAAAATGATACAATGAACCTAATAAAAAGTTAAAAAAATGGGGACAAACAATGCAAAAAAGAACGGCTATTGGAGGAATGAAAAAGCAAGATGGTATGCACTAATAAGCAAATAATAGGTTGTATGAATTAATCTCACAATGCGAGTAATACACATATATATACATATCAAGCAGCCAGAGGGCCTGCTAGCAAAGTGCACAGTGCTTAAAAAAACAGTAACCAACTTTATAATGCTCATTATGTAGAGAGGGCACATACTATATACAATAGTAGTGGCGAAAATATATTATCCATATGTGAACCATATTAGGAGCAATCAGCTCTATTGCCTAAAAAACAATTGCTTCAATATCCGAGTGTCCCAAAATAGACTCAAGTGATGCGGTAAGGAAAAAGCACAGAGAGCAGTCTGAGAGATAAGTAAAAATTGGCAGCTGAATGCAATACGTCATACCTCCAATGAGCCATGGCACCCCTGACGCGTGTTTCGCATGATTCTTCTTCCAAGGGAGCGTGCGCACGCCCACACAGAAGCACCTCTCCCCTGCCTGCCGCCCGCCCTTCCTATCCACGCTCTGGCACAGCAGCAGCCGCTGAATGATGATGTAATTCAGTGGCGCTCCTCTGTGTCAGGAAGCGCGGGCGGCGGGCAGGAAGCAGGACGGATCCTTGCAGCTCCGCTGCTATTTTCTTTTGCAGGCAGCAGAGCTACTTTGATCGCTCCCTGCCCACTGCCCTGCAGGGCCCCCCATGGCAGTACCAAATCGCAGCTCTGAATCTCCCCGGTTCGGGGAATCGGCTGCTTTTTTAACAAGCGGTTCCATCAAACCAGGGAGAACCGGCCAAATCCCACCCCTGGGTGTATGTATAGAAAAAATATTCTGGCACTCTCTTTGCAGGAGAAAAGTTATTTCTTAATTCATAAGATAGAAAGGTTTATAATAATGTAATGTTTCGGTCTCAATTAGGACCTTCTTCAGACTTAATAAACAGAAAAAAAAACCAAAGTACATAGTCAGTCAATGTGAACTGGTTTACATACAAATAATGCATCAAAGACTATAGTACATAGAAGCAGAAAAGATGGCTGCTAAACCCAAAAAGAGAGGTATCTCTATGTCATAAAGAAAAAAAACAAATATATCACAAGACAAAATATATAATAAATGATAAGCCTTTCACGCATAGTACATATTAAGGAAAACTGATCAATCTGAGATATAGCACTACATAATTTAAATATAAACACTATGTACAATCTGACTTAAAATTTAATAGAGTAATACTAATAGAGGGGTATGGAAAAATTAAATATAGCATCAGCATATATCAGAATCACAAAGATATGTAGTATTGTATGGCTGATGAAAAGAAAAAGAAAAAGTGAGGTGTTTCTAGCCAGAAAAAAATAAATAAAAAAATAAAAATAAAAATGGGGAAAATAAGACGAAAAAATTCTAATGCCTCTTACCCTTATAAACCTACAGAGATGCCCCGTGTGTTCCCTTGTATAATTAGTAGGTGAAATCGCCTATCATGGCACTGATAAGAGGTAATGACATGCTTAATACTAACATAGACAAAAGGAGCCCAGCATAGTGTGCCTGTGAAAAAAACATATTCAGCTTACCATATAAGCGCAGGAAACGGGGTGTCTGTGATAACTGCGCCTGTCAGAAATGCGGGTGTCTGCTGCAGGTATAGAGGTCGCTAAAGTGAAAGTGCCAGTGTTCGGACTTATATATCGGTCGTGTGTAAGGGATAGAGTGTGCGCCCAGGGTCACATGTGTCGGCTTCCCAGAAGTGTGTCTGCTTGTAATGGATGCATCCCTGTGGAATGCAGGGTGGAACGCACAACCGGAAGTGCGTCATGGTAAAATGGCCACGGCTGGAAGTACCGGTGACATGCATAGTGGAACGCAGAGGAAGTTGTGATGACGTCTGGATTCTCTTTTTTAACCAGGGATTCATCTGTAGAAGGAGTCAATTGTAGAGAATGTTTCAAATAGAGCAAAAGACAATAGGCACAAAAATATAATAAAGGATATAAAGGTAAAATGAGAGGTGTAAGCCTGGTGCTCTGAGAGCCCTGCCAAATTAAGGCAACACACATGAAAGAGACCCAACTTGGAGTCTAAACCTTTCCAAATAAATTAGGGGCAGACACCAGGAAAAGTGGCATCAATTGACCCACAGTAAAAATTTGTTAATGGCACAGGAGCAGTCAGCGATGGGCCATGCATGAGGTGTCAGGGTCTGGGGCATCATTTAGAGCTTTGAATTTAAGGATAGTAATACAGGTAGTTGACTGAAAGTAAGTGCAGGCCTGCCAGTCTAGGAGCCCTACTGCTACATGCAACACACATGAAGGAGACCCAACTTGTAGTGCAAACATTTAAAATAAAATATTTCCACACATCAATAAAGTGGCATCAATTTCCCCATAATAGAAATAGGGTAATGGGCCTCTGACACCCCTTCCATCACAAGCAAACCACGAGATGGAAACCCAACTTGGAGTGTCCATATTTAAAAAAAAATTGTCACACACCACTATAGTGTCACGAATTTTCCCTTAGTAGAAATAGTATAAGGGGCTTCTGGCACCCCTTCCATTACAGGCAACCCACCAGATGGAGACCCAACTTGGAATCTCCACATTTCAAAAAATTATTGTCACACACCCCTAAAGTGGCATCAGTTTCCCAGAGTAGAAATAGTATAAAGGACCTCTGATGCCCCTTCCACTAGAGGCAACCCAACAACCCAATGAAGATCCAACATGGAGTACCAACATTTAAAAAAATGATTGTCACATACCACTAAAATTGCATCATGTTTCACATAGTATAAACCGTATAATGGGCCACTGACACAACTTCCACTACAGGCAACCTACCAGATGGAGACCTAACTTGGAGTCTCCACATTTAAAAAAAATAGTGAACACTAGTTTTGAGTGACTTTTGCTTTTTTAGGGTCGAGTTTCGTTTCATGAAACCCGACTTTTCCAAAAGTCGGGTCGAGCAAAATCGGCCGACTATAGGGAAAAGTCGGGGGTCCGACCGAAACACGAAACCCAATGTAAGTCAATGGGGAATTAAAGTCGGCAGTGAGAGGAGGACAGGAAACACACCTACAGTGCCCATTTAAATGCCAAAAGCATCAATTCTTATTACTTAAGCTTGTCAACCTTAATTTACTTCATAATACTAGTTACGCACTGAAAAATGGGGGTTATTTGGCTAAAGTTGTGGGGGGGTAGGGCTGGCTCCAGGTTTTCATGTGCCCTGGGCGAAAGAGCGCCCCTTTAACACATACCACAACTCATGATGCTCCGATACGGCAGAGAAATAGCGGTATAGTACAATGAAAAATACTTCACTTTTTACATCTCATGACGAGGCCCATACATTTCTCTATACAGAATCATTGGTCCAATATAATGCTACAGTATATGTTGGTCCCCATGGATGAAGCTCCACTGTCTTATGGGCCCAAATAATGCTCCAAACATAATGGGCCCCATTTCTAATGTTCTAGTGTATAATGGGCCCTGTATATGCTGCTCCAGTGTCTGATGTCCACCTTTGGAATGTTCCAGTGTATGGTGGGCCCCATCTATCATTCTCCAGAGTATAGTGCTGCCCAAAAATTGCTGTCCCAACATTGAAAACAATGAAATAAGTCTCCTCGCTAGGGAATCCCTGTACTAGTCTGGACTCCTCGTCTTCCCCATCTTCCATCTCACTGCACAGTATTTCAACCTTGCAAGTGCTATGATCCTGAGCAAGCGGGGGGGGCCCACTCATTGGCGACGGCACTGGCACAGGGCCCCTGATAGTACGGTAGTGTTTCTGACGGCGGGTGGGCCGAACCTGCACTTTCATCTGCAGCTTCCTCTTTGTCACCGTGTAAGATGGAACTGTATATGGGAAGGGTAACCTGAGTTTTATCAGGGTCAGATTCAGGCCGTGTAGCGTGCAAGGGGAATGTAGTGGTCTGGGTCAATGTACCAGCAGATTCATCGAGCAGTGGCTGGGCATCAGTGCACTTGTGTTGCCCCCAGAAGTACGGCCACCACAGTGGCATTATCTTCCTCCTAGGGAGTGTGATGTCATGCTTGGGAGCAACGAAGGATCTCTCTAGCAGGTTAACTGATTGGGCGGCGTTATTCCCACGAGTCACGACCCTCCAAACAGCGTTCATGAAGGCAAAGTGTTTGTTTTACGTGGGCAGTATGGTTGCAAAGCTGAACCTTAAAGGAATGTCCAGAAGGGCACCACCAGGAGTGGAGCCTACGGCATAATTTGACTCAACACGGGCAACCTCAACCATCCAGCAACAAAAAAGATGCACACATTGCAAGCTTAATTCCGTTAACGAACGAGACTCCGTCATGCCCCGCGGTCCGAGTCCGGCTTACTAGAGGGACACGCGAGGCTCTGGCACGTGAGATTGGCCAATAACTGGTGTGTCATGCCCTTACATGTCCGTGGCTGCATGTGCGCTACACTGAAAAGGCCAGCGTTTGTCGCTTACAGGTGCAGATAACCCGCTGAACAACGTTAGTGATGGGGATCTGGGATTACAATTATTACCCGCGAACGATGATTTCCCAGTAAGTGCAGGTCAACCACAGTTCCCGAATTAGGCCTAACCGTCATTCCTGAAAAAATGAAAAACTTACGTGTGCAAACCACAGGTGCTGTAGCTTGCTTAACAGCTCGCCAGCCTTTCTCAGGCCCAGTATGGATTACACGTGATTGCACAAAGGTGACAAAGGGTACCGCATCACCGGATAACATGTATGCATAGCATAGTGTACACATTCAAAATATATGTCTATAGATCAGGAGGCAGGCTCAAACGGTGTCAGGCCCAGTATGGATTACACGTGATTGCACAAAAGTGAGAAAGGGTACCGTATCCCCGGATAACATGTATGGATAGCATAGTGTACACATTCAAAATATATGTGTATAAATCAGGAGGCAGGCTCAAACGGTGTCAGGCCCAGTATGGATTACATGTGATTGCACAAAGGTGAGAAAGGGTACCGTATCCCCGGATAACATGTATGGATAGCATAGTGTACACATTCAAAATATATGTCTATAGATCAGGAGGCAGGCTCAGACGGTGTCAGGCCCAGTATGGATTTGACGGCCCAGACTACACAGCGGAGGAGCAGGGAGAGGTAAAGATTGCAAATGCTGGGGCCCTGCTCAAGCAAGGGGGGCCCACTCGTGGGCGTCGGTACTGGCACTGGGCCCCTCGTAGTACGGCAGTGTGTCTGACGGCGGGTGTGCACCACCACCGTCAGAGACACTTGATTGCACTATGAGGGACCTTGTGCCAGTGCCCGCGCCCAAGAGTCGGCCTACCCACCTGTCCAGGGCAACGGCACTTGCACGGTTTCGTGCGCTAGGTGGTGACCCTGGCCATGGGGGGGGATGCAGCACAGTTAGGGAGTTTTAGAAAGTGGCATATGTTGATGTTGGACATTTAGCTGATGCAAAAGGCGAAATTGTTCAAGTCCCAGGAAGAGGAGGACCAAAGCAAGCCATTTTTCTGTCACCCTATGTGTCATCAGGGGAAGGTGGGACAAAATCCTTGGAAACCCATGCATGGATCATTTTAATGAAGGTTAGATCATCCACATTTTGGGTTGACAGACGGGTCCTTTTTTCTGTCAGGATTGATCCAGCTGCACTGAAGACTCTTTCCGATAGCACACTTGCAGCTGGGCAAGCGAGCTCCTGTAAGGCATATTGTGCCAATTCAGGCCAGGTGTCCAGTTTAGCGGCCCAATAGTCAAAGGGGAATGACCTGTGCGGGAGAACATCGATATGGGAGGAAAAGTAGTTTGTAACCATAGTTGAAAACTGCTGTCTCCCGTCACTTTCCATCGATGCAGTATTACCAGTTGTGTGAGCGGTACTTGAAAAATCAGTCCACAACATTGTCATGAAACCCCTGTCTCCAACACCACTTCTGCTGTGTGCACCACGAACACCTCTGCCAAGCTGCCCCCGGCCTGTATGGCTCGTGTGAGAACCATCACCGCTGCTGTGTGCTGGGAATGCCTCAACCAACCGGTTTACCAGAGTTGCTTGTTTATTAGCCAATATTAGGTCAAGGTTCTCCTGTGGCATGATGTTTTGTAATTTGCCTTTATAGCGTGGATCCAGGATGCTGGCCAACCAGTAGTCGTCATCGTTCATCATTTTGGCAATGCAGGGGTCCCTTTTTAGGATCTGCAAGGCATAATCTGACATGTGGGCCAATGTTCCCGGTGTCAATGATGCACTGCGAGTGCTGGTTGGAAGAGCACTTTCTGGCAAATCCACATCCCTCCAGTCACGCACAAACCCTGTACCAGACCTTGCCACGCCAACATTTTCACTTGCCCCACGAGATGCATCCTCCTCCCCTAAGTAATCATCCCCATCATCATCCTCGTCCTCCTCTTCTTCCTCCACCTCGTCCAGAAGAGGTCCCTGAGCAGACAATGGCTGAATGTCATCAAGGATTCCCTCCTCCTCTTCCTCCTCGTCAACATTGGCTGCAGACTCCTGCTCCTTAAGGTGCGTCAAAGTTTGCATGAGCAGACGCATAAGTGGGATGCTCATGCTTAGGATGGGGTCGTCTGCGCTTACCAGCCGTGTGCATTCCTCAAAACACTGAAGGACTTTACAGAGGTCTTTCAGCTTCGACCACTGCACACCTGTCAACTCCATGTCTGCTCTCAAAGTGCCTGGCCGTGTATCCTCCCACAAATGCATTATGGCCTGCCTCTGTTCGCACAGCCGCTCAACCATGTGCAGGGTGGAGTTCCACCTTGTTGCAATGTCCATAATGAGGCCGTGGTTGGGAAGGTGGAGCAATGGCTGCAGCTTCTGCATATGAATGGAGTGTACAGGCGACCGGCGGATGTGCGCGCACAGTCTTCGCACCTTCTGGAGCAGGGCTGTTAACTCCGGATAATTGTTGAGGAAGCACTGCACCACCAGGTTCAAGGTGTGAGCCAAGCAAGGTATGTGGCTGAGTTTTGAAAGGGCTATGGCTGCCACAAAATTACGGCCGTTATCACTAACTACCTTGCCTGCCTCAAGATGTATACTGCCCAGCCATGACTCAGTTTGTCGCTGAAAGTACTCGACCAGCACCTCCGCGGTGTGTCTGTCGCCCAAACACATTATCTGCAACACAGCCTGCTGACGCTTTCCACTAGCTGCTCGATAGGGGGACACCTCGTGTGCAACAGTGGCAGCTGCAGATGGAGTGCTCGTACGACTGCGCTCTGTGGACGAGCTTTCGCTTCTGGAGGAGGAGGAGGAGGAGGGTCGAACGCCTACAGCCAACTGTTTCCTATACCGTGGACTAGGCAGCACTGTGCCATCACAGCTGTCCCCTGGGGACCCTGCATCCACCACATTGACCCAGTGCGCAGTGATGGACACGTAACGGCCCTGGCCATGCCGACTGGACCATGCATCTGTTGTGAGTTGCACCTTTCCACTCACTGACTGCTTGAGTGCATGGACAATGCAGTCTTTCACATGATGGTGGAGGGCTGGGATGGCTTTGCGAGAGAAGAAGTGGAGACTGGGTAGGTCATAGCGTGGTACTGCATAGGCCATGAGTTTGCGGAAAGCTGCGCTTTCCACCAACTGATAGGGCATCATCTCTAACGAGATTAGTTTGGCAATGTGGGCGTTCAAACCCAGTGTACGCGGATGAGAGACTGAGTACTTTCTTGACCTACTCATAGTGTCTGGGAGGGTGAGCTGGACTTGAGAGCTGCATATGGTGGAAGTAGCAGTGGACAGGGCGGACTGAGAGAGGGTTGATGATGGTGATGGAGTTGGTGTTCTTTCTGATGGCCTAGATTCAGTCTTTCGTTGATATAACAGTGGGATTCCCTGACTGCTTTGGCCTTGCAATGACACCTCAACATTTGCTGCTGTGATAACCGGTGGGCTAACAGTGGGGGAAACAATGTAGCGTTGCTGACTACCTTCTTTGTGATCAGTTGCACATGTGGTACTTGAGGTTTGGTGTTGTGTCCATGCTTGCAAGTGCATGCTGGTTAAATGTCTAAGCTTGCAACTGGTATTCAAATTTTTCAGATTTTTCCCTCGGCTAAAGGTCTTTGCGCACTTCTTACAGATAACCTTGGCCTGATCATGAGGATTTTGTTCAAAAAAGTGCCACACTGCACTCTTCCTACTTTGGAAGACATTTTGCTGCCTAGCACGCTGTGCTATTTTGACCGTTTGGACAAGCTGTCCAGCAACTCTTTTGATTTTTGGAACCTGTTTTTGGAGTGCTCCGGGCCTGCCAGATAACAGCTGTTGCGATGTCGATGTCGGCTGTGGATGCTCCTCCTCCTCATCTGAGCTATTGAAAGCAGCACCCTCTTCCCTCAATGGATGCCAATCTGGGTCAACAACTGGGTCATCCATCACCTCCTCTTCAATGGCATGTGCACCTTCCTCTGTGTCACCGTGTATGGTGGTATAGTCTGCGGGAAGGGGCACCTGAGTCTTATCAGGGTCAGAATCTGTCTCATTACACTGCGAGGACAATGTAGTGCTCTGAGTGAATGTACCAGCAGAATCATCTATCAGTGGCTGTGCATCAGTGCACTCCATGTCAGATTCATCTTGGCCTGGGTAATTCACCATTTCACTTGATAACCCAGGCATGGTATGTGAAAACCGCACCATGGAGTAATCAGTTGTATGGCCTGCGTCATCCTTCAAACTTGGTTGGGGTGAATGACACAAGGAAAGGTGTGGTTCATGAACATGAGCCTCCAATGACGACTCAGTGCTTTTATTTTTTACAACTTCAGAAGAGGAGGCGATAGAGCTGGAGGCTGAGTCAGCAATGTAAGCCAAAACTTTTTTCTGAAGCTCTGGCTTTAAAAGCGGTTTGCCAACTCCTAGAAAACTAAGCCTTCGAGGCCTTGTGGAGCCAGACGATGACGCAGGCTCAACACCTCCTGCATTCGGTCCTATTTTGCTTTTGCCACTACCATCAGATCCACCACCAACGCCATCATTACCAGCTGGCAACCCCAGCCCAATTCCATGGCCTCTTCCACCAGCCTTCCTCATTTTTGGTAAAAATATACACAAAATCCCACAAACTATATAGTAATGTAAAACAAGGTACAAGGTGTATATAGGACAGGGGAGACGTAGAATTTCTGAAAACACTTGTGGACACTGTTGGATTGTGAGGCCCAGTGAATATCACACCGCTATGTCACAGGCTCAATGTCGCAGGTGTGAAAAATGTCACTATAGGACAGGGGAGATGTAGAATTTCTGAACACACTTGTGGACACTGTTGGATTGTGTGAGGCCCAGTTAATATCACACCGCTATGTCACAGGCTCAATGTCGTAGGTGTGAAAAATGTCACTCTAGGACAGGGGAGACGTAGAATTTCTGAACACACTTGTGGACACTGTTGGATTGTGTGAGGCCCAGTGAATATCACACCTCTATGTCACAGGATCAATGTCGCAGGTGTGAAAAATGTCACTATAGGACAGGGGAGATGTAGAATTTCTGAACACACTTGTGGACACTGTTGGATTGTGTGAGGCCCAGTTAATATCACACCGCTATGTTACAGGCTCAATGTCGTAGGTGTGAAAAATGTCACTATAGGACAGGGGAGATGTAGAATTTCTGAACACACTTGTGGACATTGTTGGATTGTGTGAGGCCCAGTTAATATCACACCGCTATGTCACAGGCTCAATGTCGCAGGTGTGAAAAATGTCACTATAGGACAGGGGAGATGTAGAATTTCTGAACACACTTGTGGACACTGTTGTGTGAGGCCCATTTAATATCACACCGCTATGTCACAGGCTCAATGTTGCAGGTGTGAAAAATGTCACTATAGGACAGGGGAGATGTAGAATTTCTGAACACACTTGTGGACACTGTTGTGTGAGGCCCAGTTAATATCACACCGCTATGTCACAGGCTCAATGTCGTAGGTGTGAAAAATGTCACTATAGGACAGGCGAGATGTAGAATTTTTGAACACACTTGTGGACACTGTTGGATTGTGTGAGACCCAGTTAATATCACACCGCTATGTCACAGGCTCAATGTCGCAGGTGTGAAAAATGTCACTATAGGACAGGGGAGATGTAGAATTTCTGAGCACACTTGTGGACACTGTTGTGTGAGGCCCAGTTAATATCACACCGCTATGTCACAGGCAGAAATTGGCTAGTGTATGACAAACTACAAGGTGTACATAGAATTGGGCAGAATAGGAATCTCCCTAGAGTGTAGGTCTGTAAGAACGGAACATGTCCTCGACTTATTCTTACAGAGTCACACACAGATAGCTTCACTGTGGCCGTGATAACAGCCGTTACACGGTACTGAGAGAGGAGCGTGCACGTACACCGCTGTCCGATGTCCGTAAAATTGTCAATCTCCGTGTTTTTTAAGTATACGGACTGACACACGCTGTCTCTCTATAGTTTTGAATGTGATCAAACAGCAAATATACTTAACTGTTTGAAAAGCAGACAAAACTAGAAGGTGGAGGTCTGTAAGAACGGAACATGTCCTCGACTTATTCTTACAGAGTCACACACAGATAGCTTTACTGTGGCCGTGATAACAGCTGTTACACGGTACTGTGTGAGGAGCGTACACCGCTGTATGGTGTGAAAAAATGCACGCTCAGTAACTCACCAGGACAAAAAAAAAATTTGGATTGCTTTTAAAAAAGCAGTTTGCAGAGCAGTGGGAAAACAGCAATGCAGCTATCAGGAAGCCTTATAAGGCAGCCTAACAACCAACACAGCTGATCCAGCAAAATATAGCCTCCACTTGCACTGCACAAACAGTGACTGGTGTGTTGTACAGGCAAAATTGCTAGCAGCAGAAGCAGTTTTTGGTGTCTTCTTACCTGCCTAACACTATCCCTACAGAATCAGCAGCAGCAGCAGCTCTCCCTATTCTGAGATCAGCATTAGTAACATGGCGGTCGGCGTACACGCCTTTTTATACCCCCTGTGACGCCCCCCAAACCAAGCCAATCACTTGCATGCCCTTCTCAAAGATGGTGGTAACTCCTGCCTATGTCATCACGTTGCCCACAGTGTCCGTGGATCCTGATTGGCTGAAAAAGGGCGGAAAACAAACTTTTGAAACGCGACTTTGGCGCTAAAGTCGCCGAGCTCGTGGCTGACCTCACCCTAGGGTCGGGTTTCGTTTCATGAAACCCAACTTTACCAAAAGTCGGCGACTTTTGAAATTTTTCGACCCGTTTCGCTCATCTCTAGTGCACAGTATGGACAAAGGTTAGCATAGCAGGGGACAGTATGGAGATATAGAGAGTGCAAGGGAAAGCAGTGGACAGGGGGCAACCATGGTATAGGCCGTGGTTCTTAATGATGGACATTGTGGCAGTTATAAAAAACAACAAGATGCCTAGACCTGTGGCAACCTCCAAATATCAAATTATCATATAAGAAAAATCAGGAAGTCATATTGCCATAAAAATATAAATTTTTATTAGGTAGTATTAAAATGATACAATGAACCTACTAAAAAGTAAAAAAAATGGGGACAAATAATGCAAAAAAGAACGGCTATTGGAGGAATGAAAAAGCCGGATGGTATGCACTAATAAGCAAATAATAGGTTGTATGAATTAGTCTCACAATACGAGTAATACACATATATATACATATCAAGCAGCCAGAGGGCCTGCTAGCAAAGTGCACAGTGCTTAAAAAAACAGTAACCAACTTTATAATGCTCATTATGTAGAGAGGGCACATACTATATACAATAGTAGTGGCGAAAATATATTATCCATATGTGAACCATATTAGGAGCAATCAGCTCTATTGCCTAAAAAACAATTGCTTCAATATCCGAGTGTCCCAAAATAGACTCAAGTGATGCGGTAAGGAAAAAGCACAGAGAGCAGGCTGAGAGATAAGTAAAAATTGGCAGCTGAATGCAATACGTCGTACCTTCAATGAGCCATGACACCCCCCACCGCGTGTTTCGCGTGATGCTTCTTCCAAGGGAGCATGCGCACACAAACACAGCAGCACCTCTCTCGCCTGTGTGCCACCCACCCTTCCTATCCACGCTCTGGCACAGCAACGGCCGCTGAATGATGAAGTCATTCAGCGGCGCTCCTCTGTGTCAGGAAGCGTGGGCAGGAAGCAGGACGGATCCTTGCAGATCCGCTGCTATTTTCTTTTGAAGGCAGCAGAGTTACTTTGATCGCTCCCTGCCCGCTGCCCTGCAGGGTCCCCCATGGTAGTACCGGATCGCAGCTCTGAATCTCCCCGGTTCGGGGAACCGGCTGCTTTTTTAACAAGCGGTTCCATCGAACCAGGGAGAACCGGCCAAATCCCACCCCTGGGTGTATGTATAGAAAAAAATATTCCGGCACTCTCTTTGCAGGAGAAAAGTTATTTCTTTATTCACAAGATAGGAATCCAGAAAGGTTTATAATAATGTAACGTTTCGGTCTCAATTAGGACCTTCTTCAGACTTAATAAACAGAAAAAAAAAACAAAGTACATAGTCAGTCAATGTGAACTGGTTTACATACACATAATGCATCAAAGACTATAGTACATAGAAGCAGAAAAGATGGCTGCTAAACCCAAAAAGAGAGGTATCTCTATGTCATAAAGAAAAAAGCACGAATATATCACAAGAAAAAATATATAATAAATGATAAGCCTTTCATACATAGTACATATTAAGGAAAAATGATCAATCTGAGATATAGCACTACATAGTTTAAATATAAACACTATGTACAATCTGACTTAAAATTTAATAGAGTAATACTAATAGAGGGGTATGGAAAAATTAAATATAGCATCAGCATATATCAGAATCACAAAGATATGTAGTATTGTATGGCTGATGAAAAGAAAAAGCGAGGCATTTCTAGCCAGAAAAAAATAAATAAAAAAATGAAAATAAAAATGGGGAAAATAAGACAAAAAATTCTAATGCCTCTTACCCTTATAAACCTCCAGAGATGCCCCGTGTGTTCCCTTGTATAATTAGTAGGTGAAATCGCCTATCATGGCACTGATAAGAGGTAATGACATGCTTAATACTAACATAGGCAAAAGGAGCCCAGCATAGTGTGCCCGTGAAAAAACATATTCAGCTTACCACAGAAGTGCAGGAAACGGGGTGTCTGTGATAACGGCGCCTGTCAGAAATGCGGGTGTCCGCTGCAGGTGGAGAGGTCGCTAAAGTGAAAGTGCCAGTGTTCGGACTTATATATCGGTCGTGTGTCAGGGATAGAGTGTGCTCATCTGGATTCTCTTTTTTAACCAGGGATTTATCTGTAGAAGGAGTCAATTGTAGAGAATGTTTCAAATTGAGCAAAAGACAATAGGCACAAAAATATAATAAAGGGTATAAAGGTAAAATGAGAGGTGTAGGCCTGGTGCTCTGAGAGCCCTGCCAAATTAAGGCAACACACATGAAAGAGACCCAACTTGGAGTCTAAACCTTTCCAAATAAATTAGGGGCAGACACCAGGAAAAGTGGCATCAATTGACCCACAGTAAAAATTTGTTAATGGCACAGGAGCAGTCATCGATGGGCCATGCATGAGGTGTCAGGGTCTGGGGCATCATTTAGAGCTTTGAATTTAAGTTTAAACTAATATGAGGTGGGTGAGGGACCGATGTGAGCCTTCTTTTCTGGGAGCCCTGATACATCATGCAACAGCTCAAATTGCTTTTTTTAACCACACTTGGGTGGCACAAATGTCAGCTTTTTAGACCACAAGTGTTAGAAATATTTAAGGATAGTAATACAGGTAGTTGACTGAAAGTAAGTGCAAGCCTGCCAGTCTGGGAGCCCTACTGCTACATGCAACACACATGAAGGAGACCCAACTTGTAGTGCAAACATTTGAAAAATAAAATATTTCCACACATCAATAAAGTGGCATCAATTTCCCTATAATAGAAATAGGGTAATGGGCCTCTGACACCCCTTACACTACAAGCAACCCATGAGATGGAAACCCAACTTGGAGTGTCCATATTTAAAAAAAAATTGTCACACACCACTATAGTGTCATGAATTTTCCCTTAGTAGAAATAGTATAAGGGGCTTCTGGCACCCCTTCCACTACAGGCAACCCACCAGATGGAGACCCAACTTGGAATCTCCACATTTCAAAAAATTATTGTCACACATCCCTAAAGTGGCATCAGTTTCCCAGAGTAGAAATAGTATAATGGGCCTCTGATGCCCCTTTCACTACAGGCAACCCAACAACCCAATGAAGATCCAACTTGGAGTACCAACATTTAAAAAAATGATTGTCACACACCACTTAAGTTGCATCATATTTCACAGAGTATAAACCGTGTAATGGACCACTGACACAACTTCCACTACAGGCAACCTACCAGATGGAGACCTAACTTGGAGTCTCCAAATTTAAAAAAAATAGTGAACACCACTAAAGTGGCATATGTATGTAAGGAAGTAGAACGTATTAATGAGGCAGTCCCACGATGTAGTAAATCAGCATGCACACAGTACTAGGGTGCATAAGTCCATCTAACATAAGGGTGAAATGCACACGGTATTCAAACATAGAAGCCCAGCGTGACCCAGGAGAAGCAAAACAGGAGAAGGTCGCTATATGTACCTATAGGGCTGAAAGTCCTGCACAAGTCCAGCAACGCAGCCCCAACAGACTCAGACACAAAGGAGATGGCAAAAGTTATGATTCCATAATGGCCACAGCAGCTCCAAGGGTGATCATCTCCACACCAGAATTCCACACAGTAGTTGATTCTTGCAGGAAATGGCGGATCTTAATAGGGGCGGATGGGGCGGTCGCCCCGGGCCCAAGGTTTTTTGGGGGCCCAGGGGCAGGGGCGGGCTGGGCCGGGTGACAGAGAGGCAAATGCCCCCCGGACCGCTCCCCCAGCACCTGTACAGGGCCGGCCGTGCCCTGTGCTGTGATGCCGCCGGCAGCAGACAGCCGCCTGCGTCACATTCTATGAGGGGCCGGGAGCTGTGCACGGCCGTCACCTTGACGGCTACTCAGCTCCGGCTCCCTCCGGCTGTACTTCCGGGTCAGATGTCGGGCGTGCGCGATGACGTCATCGTGCACGCGCCGACATGTCCCAGAGGATGCTGAAAGCAGAGGCGCTGCTGGGGAGCGAGCCGGCTGTGAGGTAAGTATGGGGAACTGTTTTTATTTTTTTTTATGTATAAAATGAATTAAATGGGGGAGGGGGTGAGTGGGGGCTGTACACAATGAAGGGGGGGTGACTGGGGATGTACATGATGAAGGGGGGGTGACTGGGGCCTGTATATGATGAAGGGGGGGTGACTGGGGGCTGTACACAATGAAGGGGGGTGACTGGAGCCTGTATATGATGAAGGGGGGTGACTGGGGCCTGTATATGATGAAGGGGGGTGACTGGGGCTGTACATGATGAAGGGGGGTGACTGGGGCCTGTATATGATGACGGGGGGGTTACTGGGGGCTGTATATGATGAAGGGGGGTGAGTGGGGTCTTCACATGATGAAGGGGGGTGAGTGGGGCTACACAGGATGAAGGGGGTGAGTCGGGGCTACACTTGATGAAGGGGGTTGAGTGGGGCTAGACATGATGAAGGGGGTGAGTGGGGTTGTACAGGATGAAGGGGGTGAGTGGGGGCTTCACATGATGAAGGGGGTGAGTGGGGGCTTCACATGATGAAGGGGGTGAGTGGGGCTGTACAGGATGAAGGGGGGTGACTGGGGTTGTACAGGATGAATGGGGTGAGTGGGGGCTTCACAGGATGAAGGAGGGATGAGTGGGGGCTTCACATGATGAAGGGGGGTGAGTGGGGCTACACAGGATGAAGGGGGTGAGTCGGGGCTACAAATGATGAAGGGGGTTGAGTGGGGCTAGACATGATGAAAGGGGTGAATGGGGTTGTACAGGATGAAGGGGGTGAGTGGGGGCTTCACATGATGAAGGGGGTGAGTGGGGGCTTCACATGATGAAGGGGGTGAGTGGGGCTGTACAGGATGAAGGGGGGTGACTGGGGTTGTACAGGATGAAGGGGGTGAGTGGGGGCTTCACAGGATGAAGGGGGGATGAGTGGGGGCTTCACTTGATGAAGGGGGGTGAGTGGGGCTGCACATGATGAAGGGGGGGTGAGTGGGGCTGCATATGATGAAGGGGGGGTGAGTGGGGCTGAACATGATGAAGTGGGGGATAAGTGGGGCTGCACATGATGAATTAAGGGGTAAGTGGGACTGCACATGATGAATTAAGGGGTAAGTGGGACTGCACATGATGAATTGGGGGTAAGGGGAACTGCACATGATGAATTAAGGGGTAAGTGGGACTGAACATGATGAATTTGGGGTAAGAGGGACTGCACATGATGAATTGGGGGTAAGGGGGACTGCACATGATGAAGTGGGGGTAAGGGGCACTGCACATGAAGTGGGGGTAAGGGGGACTGCACATTATGTGGGGTAAAATTAACTGCACATGATGATGGGGGAGTGGGGCTGCACATGAAGTTGGGGGGGAAGGGGACTGCACATGATGAAATGGAAGGGGGATAAGGGGCTGCAAATGATGAAGCGGCACTGCAGATGAAGTGAGTGGGTGATAGGGGACTGCAATGGATGAAGTAAGGGGACTTCAAATTAAAGTGGGGACATTAAAGTGGATCCCCTATGGCCAGGATCACGTTGGGCGATTTTGTGCGTATTGGCCGTAGGACTACAGCTTATGTGCAATGTCTTTTTAGGCCATGTCTACACGTGGTGGAATGGTGGCAGGTTTTCCGTATGGACCCGCAGCAAACCAAGTGCTGCGGTCCGTACGGCTGTCAATTCCCGCACGGGGACCGCAGCGCTCAGGTGGGAAGGGGAGTACAGGGGCCCAGGTTTTATGAACAGCCCCGGGCCCATAGTCCACTTAATCCGCCACTGCTTGCAGGGCAGTAGACAGCAGAATGTAGAGGGGAAGAGCACCGAGTAACGAGCAGCAGCCACAGCAGGGAGTCCGCTAGCAGATGGGCAGGAGCCAGGCAGCCACAAAATACTCAGGACAGGAGAGCACATGACCCGGACTTAAATAATCAGGACAGACAAGAAGTTCCATGACAGGACGAGGTCCAAGACTCCATCTTGGATCAGGGCGAACAGGTGCAAGGAAGTCCGGAATCCTTACACACTGGCTCAAGATTGCATGGACCAGGGATCATCCCACTGAACGCTCACTTTTTTTTTTTTACCATGGGTATAATACTACTCAGACAACACAGGGTTAGAGTAAAACAGTGTGGCAATACTATATTGAACCACAAGCAGATAATAACACATAGAACTGTCCCAACAAAATACCCTAAATGGTCCAAAATTACAGAATTTCACCCTTCCACTGACTCGCCCAGATTAAAGCAGCTGCGACTTCAAGCGCCAACTACCTCTACCCATGGCACGCACAGAGAGAAGGTAACAACAGGTAACAACAAGCTTAGGAAGCTGACAGTCCATTGAGGTACGAGGCCAGGTGACCTGACTTCTCTCAACATCTGCATGGAGCCACAATAGTCAATCAGCATATTATCAAACACTGTTCAATGGCACCACACCCTTGTCTTGCAGAAATAACAGAGAATAAGTTACAACAAAAAGTAACTCAAACGTCAACATCCAGGCTCATACGAACAATAGTCTTTGCTTCTTGACCAACCAAAGGCAAACACATAAATTCAAAAGTCAGCATAAAGATAAAAGTCTATGCATACTTGCTTACTTAAACTTACATCTGACATAATTAAGAAGAAATGCTGTGTTGTCACATTGCTCCCCCATCTTAATTAGCCAGATGTGATAGACTTTCAATCATCCTTCTCTACTTACCGGCGACTATCCATCAGCATGTCTTGAAGCACAGACATGATTACACATATCATGCAGTTTCCTCAGAGCATATTTCATGTTTTACTTTGCGAATAAACTCTGCACGTAATTGATGAGAACCGACTCGTATCCATTGTGTCAACACATGGTGTCCTCCACATCAAGTGGTTTCTGGATTAAATCCAATCAAGTGTCAGTGGCCTGGCATTCTCTTAAAGCTGGCACAGCACCTTTAGTTGCCATTTCTTTTATAGTTGCAGCTTTTTGTTGCAGTTATACATCCACTCTGGTCCTCTTCCCAAGGCAGAGCTGGTGGGGTTTGACATAGTGGCATATGAAACCTGGTGTGCATGCCTCACCTATGGTCTGCTGGGTCTTTTTGTATCTGTATGCCTTCCTGGCTTTGGAGCCCTGGGATGGTGTCTATGAACATCAGTCCCCTGCAGCTCTCCATATCCGTCGGGCTGAGTAGTATCCCGCTGCTACCACCAAAATGTGGAGACATGGGGGGATCAACTGGTGCTGTAGTCCACTGGCCCACGACCGCATGTACCAGGGATCATCCCACTGAATGCCTGCTCACCTTTTACTCTGAGCATAATATTACTCAGATAACACAGAGTGAGGGTAAAACAGTGCAGTAATACTTAATTGAACCACGAACAGACAGTAACACATAGAACAGGCCCAGCAAAATACCCAAGATGGTCCATAATTACAGAGTCTCAGCCTTCTGTTGACTCGCCGAGATTAAAGCAGCTGCGACTTCCAGGGCTGGCTACCCCCACCTGTTACACACACAGAGAGGAGGTAATGACAAGCTTAGGAAGCTGACGGTCTACTGAGGTATGAGGCCAGGTGACCAGAGGGTCACAACCTGTCTTCTCCAAAGATCTCCATGGAGACAGGTGACCGGTGGACCCCAAACCTGGCTTTCCCAAACGTATCCATCGGGCTCAGGTGACTGGTGGGTCCAAATCCTGGCTTCACTAAATGTATCCATGGGTTCAGTGATGGTCAGAGCACCAGGACTACGTTTGTCATTCATTCATCTGTTACTGATCAATGTTAAAGCCAAAAATGCTGGCCCAAGCCCTGTCCCATGCATTCATGCTGCACAATTATACTATTTGTACTCTGGGTCAATTGATGCCACATTTCCTGGTGTTAACCTCTAGTTTGAGCTGTTTTGAAATATTTTTGGCCTCAATGAAGGCGTTGTCTATGTGTTTGGTTTTGCCTTCTATTGTATTACTTGGGGTTCGGATATATTCGTTGAACCGTACAGCGAACATGTTCGGTGAACATCAGGGTGTTCATTGATCTGAACCTTGAAAAGTTCGCTCATCTTTACCCAGGAGGCATGACCGCTTGAAGATGCTCAAATTAATCCCCAATTATCATCAGAACAGAGGTCCTAATTGTGTGATATAATGGCTCTCTATCTAGACATATTCATCAGGAAGGACTTCCCTGGCCGTTCATCAAGTAAACAAAGGCAACCCCAACCATCAGATAGTCAGTATACCGGGTTTCTTTACAGGTAAAGGCAGATATTCAGTGGGAAACAGAGGAAATATTGAAACTGGGGGTAAGACGAAAGTCCAAAAGTAAGTGGGCCTCCCTAATTGTAATTGTTCCGAAACAGGACCAGACCATATTTTGTGGCTACTACAAAACTTGCGATCATCTGATCACTCGTGCTATGCACCGTATTGCCACAGGATTGCTGTATATAACAAATATCATGGTCCCCTATGAATGGCAGTCACAAACTGGTTTTCACAGGAGTACCATTATGACAGCCACGCGGGTCATCAGCAGACTTCTGGTCATAATGGCAACCTATCAGCGAACCACGATCATTTCACTGCGGCACCAATGGACACACAGAACGGTTAGTCCACCTGCACATTAAATGCTACTGTCACAGATTGACAGCGGCATTTAACAGTTTAACAGCCGCTGACAGAACCACGCTCCTCTCGGCTGTTCGAGGCAGATGATGGTTGAATAACACAAGTAGACAACATTGATTGTAATATGTTTATCAACAATTTATGAATATTAAAGTTCAAATGTCCAACGCCATATCCATTGCTGGGCAGCTCTGAAAAAAACACTTGTAGAGATTCTCCAGGTCTTGGAAACTGCATCTGCTCATGTTCTCAGCGCAGGTCAGTGCAGATATTCACCTTTTTCTTCCGAGATGTGTCATGCCTGTATAGAAGCGATAAGTCGCCTTTCTCATTAACCTGAAAACAATTAAAAGGCATGTTTTAAAAAAACTAGACAATATGCACTGGTTATCAAATGAAACAAACTCAGCAAAGGCAACTTCAGCATTATATTTCTGGTCATCAGCTGAAGTTGAAATCGACATGAAATATTGCATTATATATTGTCTGCAAAAAGGGCCAATCTGGAAATTGAAAAAAGGAAGTTGCCAATATTCGTGTAATGATAGAAAAATGCAATATGAGCCATATGACTGGTGAGAGCACTCACAATAGATCTGTACGGCTTGTAATGTCTGAGGGACTTATCTCGCCCGTCAGATTGTGTGTTGGCGATTCTTCCGCAGCAGTAGGCTGATAACTTTCATTATTTCCTGCTTTTCTCAACCAGAATTAAAAAATTGTACAGCAAGAAAACATAATTATAAGAAATACAGTAATAAAAACTGTTTTACATTTCTTCTATTATTACACCTTGCTTACACTATCATGTCCTCGCTGTTGCTCTTCTTGAAAACAAGAATGATTGTTACTTACAATGATTTAGTATTGACATGAAGAACATATATAAATGGAGGAAAACCACAGAAATATTTACCTGGAAAATACATGGTGGAAGCTTTGTGTCAATCAGAATAGGTGGATTCTGAACATTTGCTGTTAGCTGCTTGTGATGAAGATGTAAACTGATTGTCTCCCTACGTGGGGAAAAAAAGGCAAAGTATATAAAAACATTTAAAGTTTAAATGATAAAACTCAATAAGAGACTAAATTAGAGACTCAAGACTCTCAATATTTTAAAAATCACTTATTATAGATTGCTGACGATAGTGGAGGCTCCGTTCTTACCTCCATCACAGGTAGATGAGATGACGATATTTAGATAAGTCTCATTATTCAAATAATAAGCCTGAAAATATAAAGAAAAATAATTACATCCAACAAAGCTTAAACTCATAGAAGCTTTTCCAAAGCATTGTAGATAGATGCTGGGAATTGTCAATCATTCCATATCCAGCCAGTTATGGAAAATGTAACCGGGGTTTATCTGGTAACCTATGAGGACGGATTCCGGATATTTACTGCTAATTGCTGGTGATGAACACAGATATTCAATGTCTCACTACTCAGGGAAAATATATAAAAGTGTCTGAACTTTAAATTATAAAGAAACAAAATTAGAGACTGAATATTCTGAAGAATAGTTACATGTTTAGCTGATGGACAGTTGACGTAATCGTCCTCCGCATCGGCGACAGAAACATTTGTTGTCGGCTATTTTTTGAAAACGCCCAATTCTGCAAAGATAAGAGGAATATTGGTTACCGGAGTGGAATGAATGTTCATTTATACCATGGATTTTATTAAAAAGAACAAATTGAAACCAATATATTAAGATCTGGCCCCAGCACAGAAAATATAACATGTAACATCCTAAACCCTACGGCTCCGAGGTCAGTCCACTCTGATAGTAGTAAAGTATAAAAGCATTCTACCAACAGAACCGCACGGACGTCTCCGCAGTGATTGTGTGTCATGAGGAGATAAATCATAAAATCCACTTACTCTTTATCACACAGGTCGCATTTATACTTGTACTTATAGTGGATGGTATAACTGTGATGTTCTGTCACTTTTGGCAGCTCGGGATGGATACGATTTACCCTCCTGGTGAGAGCCTGCCACCACGGGCCGTGGTTGTCTCTTTGTTCACCGATGATTATCCAACAGGCCGCATGGCACAACTCGTGCACAAGTGTGGATCGTACTCGCACTAAAACAAGAGGTTATACAGTTATGAGAAAATCTGAGTACACCCTGATTGAACTGTTTGGTTTTACATATCAGGACAAAATACATCCTGATATGAACAACACGTGACAAGTCAACCGTGCCATTAGTTACCAAAAAATACTTACAAATGCAGTAGCAGAGAGTGAAAAATAAGTACACCCCATGAATCAATAGCTTTTAGAATCATCTTTAGCAGCAATAACTTGAAGTTGCGTCAATGGTGTACTTAATTTATCACACATTGCTCTGGAATTTTGACTAAGTTTTTAAAGAAAAAAAAAACACTACATCATTATTTATTTATCATGTTGTTTTCTGAGATTGAATTTCCCTACTTTTAGGACTTTCTAAGGACCTGATACTTTTTTTTAATTTTCTCCTGATATGTAAAATATTAGAATTCATAGAGGGTGTACTTAGTTTTTCTTATGACAGTATGTACAGTGATCTTATAAGATGTATTACATCACAAGCAGCAGTTTTTTGCTCTGTATACAGGTTGTCTTATGAAGCCGCAGGATGGATGTGATGTGAAACCTACCGGCAGAATCCAAGACTTTCTCAGAAAGCTCAATAACTGAGACTCGGCGGTTGTTATCCAGCTTGTTCCAGCACTGAGCGGATGTTGATGTCAGCCTCTTGCTCCATGAAATGTCCATTTTCATAGGGAGCTAAAATAGAGGAAACAAATTCCATTACATCATTAAACTCTTTGACCCCAGTCTTACAAAGTCCCCAACTCTCATGTGTGATTTACAGCACTGGTCTACTTGTATGGGGCATGGGGTCTACCGAGAGATCCAAGATGTGAGAACAAAAATAAAAATAAACTTTTTTGAAAATGTCCAAATATCAACTAAATGGTTTTTATATATGTAAAAATCCTGCGAACTTCAAGCCAAAAGTTGCTAATCTTTTTGTTTCTGCGCGGTGGATCATCTAAGGTATCTTCTCTTCCCACAGATAAGAAGGTGATGACATTTACCAAACTAAGTGAGATTTACCTGATATATTCCATAACTATATTACAGAAACATGACAAAGGGGTTATGATACCCTTCAGAAAGTTATAGATATTTTTCTTGGAATTTGTTGTTTAATGGGGGAGATAATAGAGAAGTCTTGTATCACCCAGAAACCGATGAAAAGATGTGATACCTTATTCCTGAAGACTGTCCTGTTGTACAGATTGTACAGTCGCTCCACCAGCTCATTCTTTGTTTCCTGGAAGTTGGTAACATAGATGGAGGTGGGAGAAATAATCTCTTCCAGGAAACAGCTGGGGATGTTACATAGTGGTGTCCTGGGTAAGATAAGGAATCATATATAAATCCACAGGAAACATCTTGCCTAGTTCATGGCTTTATATAGAGGTAGATGCACCTGGCATAACTTACCTCTCCTCTGTATCAGAGCTCTCCTCGCTGTCAGATGGTGAATTATCTGTACAGAAATATTGAAGCGTGAAAATACTTTTTATAAGGTTCAAATCAGACATATTAGTATGCAGGTCTGTACCAGAGAGAGGTCTATAGATTATATAGAGTGTAGACCACTAATAAGACTATGAATATGGGATCTGACCAAAGCAGAACACGTAGCTGACCAGACCACCAGAAATCCACAGGATCATCCATTGGGATCAGGTTCTGAAATTATAATGGGGTTCAACAACAACAGGGCCTATAAACTCTCAGACGTCTATTCCACCTATTGCTCAGCTAATCGATCCTTATTAATGTTGTATGTGCTCAGTAAAAGATCAGAAGTGAACGTGTCCTCAATGACTGGAGGGTGGACCCTCAAATGGTAAGGGTCTGATCTCTGGGGCCTTCATGTAAAATAAGACTAGATGTCCTATCACCTTATTTCCTGATTTATGGTAGCCTCCATTGGGTTTAATGGAGATGTGGGATTCCTTGTGCAGGGCTTTCTCTATTGATGTATATTGCATTTATGAAAAGAGAAAAGCAAATGTATTGCACGTCTGTAATAAATTCTATAGGTACAGCAATGGCCATAAGTCAACATGGCGGTGAGTTGTTCTCCCAATATGGAAGTGTCTGAGATATAGGACCCACACCAATCAAGCATGTGTAAAATAGGATTACCTCTGTAAGGTATCTTTAATTTAACCCCTTAACACCTATGTACGGCGCTCGTCAGTAGAGAATGAATGGAGAGGTCTCTGGAGTTGAGCCCGCCTCTTTCCCGGCAGATGATGGTTTTGTCATTCAGCCATCATCTGCCTCTGACAGTCGAGAGTAGATTAGAGCTCTGCCTGCTTCTGTTAACCTGTTAAATGCTGCTGTCATTCTCTGACAGTGGCATTTACAGCACATTTCCCAGGTGGCTTACTGTTCCAACTCGTGATCAGTGCCCTTGTAATTGTTAGATTTGGAAACTGACCAGTGACAGTACAAAAAAGTCATTGTTATTTCTACAATAACATAAACCTGGATTGTGTCTAGAAATGATAACTTACTATTGTATGTGAAAGTTCCTCTAGTATTTGATTCGTCATCATCAATACTACTGATGTCATCGGAGCTGTGAAATGAGTGTAACAGAATATGAGCCACCATTATTCATTAATCCCCATCATGGACTATCTAGTAATGGAGGAGGTGTAAGCCTTACCAGGTGGAACTGTCCGTATCATCTGATGATGGTGAAATCAGATCTGTGGGGGCAACACAACATAAATCCCTTATTAGACTATTGTAGTAGCAACGACTGAGGCTCAATATCAAATAAAAACATTCTAATAAATTATGCAGTGTACCCCTATATGTACATGGGGCGAAAAATCACATTCAGCTACAGTAACTCACACTGTGCATGGCCACCATCAGAAGAAATCCCCAAATCTCATTTCTGGCTGACTTAAGAGCGAATGTATGAATAATGTTCCTGACAACATTGTGAAAATGGTGGTGGTGGACCTACACCAATAAAGCTTGACTAAAATAGGATTACCCCTTTAATGTATCTTTAATTTAAAAATGCACAGACCCTTCTATAATTTACCTTTAATTGTTACATTTGGAAACTGATCTGTGACAGTAGAGAAGGTTCAGTGTTCTTTCTACAATAACCCCGGATGTTATCTAGAAATGATAACTTACTATTATACGTGGAAGTTCCTGCCCTATTGGAATCATTGTCATCATCATTAAGAATGATGTCATCGGAACTGTGAAATAAATGTAACAGGTAATGAGCCACCATTAATCCTTAATCCCCATCATGTACTTAGTAATGGAGGAGACGTGTGTCTTACCAGGTGGTACTGTCCGGACCATGATCTGATGGTGGTAAACTCAGATCTGTGGGGGAAAGACAACATAAATCTCTTGTTAGAATATTGTAATAGCAATGACTGAGGCTCAATATCAAAAGAAATAAATCCTAATAAAGTATCCAGTGTACTTCTATATGTACATGGGGCAAAAAATGCATTCAGCTGCAGTAATCTGCCCTGTACATGGCCACCATGAGAAGCATTCCCCAAATCCCACTTCATAACTCCTGCATGAATATTCCTGACCAAATGCTGAAAAGAAATGGTTAATATGAGCTCATTTACTGTAGGCTTCCAATAGAAATAAATCCAAGCCCTGACCACAATGTGCACGTGATCTGCACCCAATGACTACAATATGGCATCGATATGTATCAGAGCCTTTACCCTGGATTAGGGATACAGTACCTGGTAAACTCGGAGTCAGGCCCGAATTGAAGCCAGTGATGTTATCTTGGCCTTGAGACCTAGGAATTGGCTTCTTTCTTGGATGATACTGAAAAAATGGCAAACATGTCAGATAGAATCTATAACCATGAACTTCTCCAATCTATAATATTTCTCCATATTCCACTGATTACAGGTAGACACAGATATGGATTTGGTTTCCATTGGCCTGTGCTTAGTTCATATACAGAGTGTAAAGGGTGTACCGGACACTTATGGTTAGCTATGGATAGGGGCGGTGGTGACATTTATGTGTCTTCATATAATATTATTATGTATCCTGTACATGGACATATTGTCACAAATATTACAAGTGAGTGCAGTCTTTACTCTGCAAACATGATCCAAAGTATCACCCCATCTACTTGAAGCTATATTTTTGGTCCCACCATCTTTTTCTGGAACATTTGTCCCAAATATATTTTAGTAATTTAAGAATATAAAATGATACCTGATGGAAGTCGTCATCATCACTGCTGTCCTCGCTGTCAGAGAGAACTATAATTCGCTTAAATCGCTTTTTTCGCATCATATTAGCAAAAGTCACTCACAACACTCCTCTCTCCACAAACGCCTACAAAAACCCTCAACGGAATCCTGGATGACGGAGCGTTCTATAGCCTCCAGCCAATTGTGACATCATTAGAATGCTGCAATTGTTTGCTCATTTTTTTGTATTTTACAACATTAATTGTACAAAGCATACTGTACAAATACAAAAAAAGGAAATCAGATAAAAACAACAATCTTCCTAATTCCTTCACTCCCGACCTTTTTCCAATTGTTCAGAAATATATAATAATTAAAAACACATAAATCAACATAAAAAATAAAGAAACTCCACTAATGTTTAAGCTGTTGATTATCCCTTTCTTCGTGTTTTAATGCTCTCCACTACATCTTTTTCCAATTGTTCTCCCAATTTTCAAAATTCTCTGAGGAGCAAAACCAGACCCTGTCATATTTTGTAACTCTCTTAAGTAATTTCTTCTCTTGTGTAATACTCCATTTTTTCCTTATCCATTTCCAAATGAAATTCACTCTTCTTATATAAAGCCGCCTACTTAAGACTCTTCTTCCTCATTTCATCTCTTCCGCTCCAAAGAGCATTTTACAATTGTTGACTTGATCTCAATGGAGATCTGAGTCCCCAGTTTCCAATCTATATCTTCATACCCTCTGATAAATGTATCAGATCTGCCCATGTTCCTTACACAGTTTACAAGTATTGTCCGCTTTCTTCTGCATTCTGTATAGTGCTTGGTGAAAATAATGGGACCAATGGATCAACTGGGTCAATTTATGAATTTATTGATTGACATCCCACTTATATGTAAATATATGTATATATAATGACTCTAATATTTTCTCCATACATTAATCTAACTCTCAAAGATAAAATTATGCATGTAATCTCCCCAGTTATTAGTGTATAAATGTATTTATTACATTATAGCATATTGTATGTTATATACAAGGTTATTATTATTAGATTTTTTTTGTGTGGCAAATGATCAATAAGTAATCCATTCCTTTGAGTGTTGATGTGAAAGTTATTTGATTCCTTCATACTCTTCACCTCTTGTTGAATCTGATAATATCTAAAATCGTGAACTCTACTTAAAGGGGTTGTCCCACAAACAAAGTTCATTTTAATCAATAGATCTTGGAATATTAATAATTTCCACAATTGGATGTGTTTAAATGAAATGTTCCTGTGCTGAGATAATCTTATAAATGTGCCCCTGATGTGTACTGTGTAATGGCTGTGTCTGACCGTGCAGGAACATGGTCTGATCATACCACAGCTCCTGGGCAAGGGAGGAAGCCAAGAGAGTATACAGACATTAAGGTACCGTCACACTTAGCGATGCACCAGTGATCCCGACAACGATATGACCCGGTCAGGATCACTGGTGCATCGTTAAGTGGTCGCTAGTGAGCTGCCAAACAGGCAGATCTCACCAGCGACATAGCAGGGGTCGGGGGTCGCTACTTACCTGTCAGACGAGGCGATGAAGACGTCCTCCCGCCCGCGTCCACGCATCGCTCGTCTCCACAGCAGGAAGCCCAGCAGGAAGCTGACGACAAGAAATGGCTTAGGCCATTCTCGCGCGATCAGCGATAATCAGCGGGGGAGCCGGTTGGAGGTAAGTATCACACATAGCGATATCGCTGCTGCGTCACAAAACCAGTGACGTTATAGCGATATTGCTAGCGATATCGCTATGTGTGACGGGGCCTTTACAGTACAGGATCGTAAATTCTTTCTTTGAGGTAAATCTTTTTTAAAAAATAGGCAGGGAAATGCTTTATCTCACAAAAAGAATTAGAGGTGATCCAATGCTGTAATGTCTGTATACTCTCTTTTGCTTCCCCCCCAGCCGAGGAGCTATGGTATGATCAGACCATGTTCCTGTATGGTCAGACACGGCCATTACACAGTACACAGCAGGGGCACATTTATAAGATTATCTTGGTACAGAAACATTTTTTTTAAAAGACATCCAATTGTAGAACTTATTATTATTCCAAGATCTACTGATCTGGGAATCAGATTACATTACAAGGGGCTCTGGGGGACATCATATTATATGGGAGGCTGTTGGGGGCATTATACTGTATGTTAAGGGCTGTGCTGGTGACCATACTATATAATGGGGGCTGTGGTGGACATCATACTGCATAGGGGGCTGTGGTTGACATCATAGTGTATATTTGGAAGTTGTTGTGTATATACTGTATGGGTAGCTGTGGTGACCATCTTGCTGTGTAGTGGTACAGTTTGGAGAGGACAAAATGGTGAGCAGTATGAGGGCATAGTGTAAAGAGAAGGCACAAAATGGATATGGAAAGGGGACAGAGTGAAATGGTGCACAGTATGGACAAAGGTTAGCATAGCAGGGGACAGTATGGAGATATAGAGAGTGCAAGGGAAAGCAGTGGACAGGGGGCAACCATGGTATAGGCCGTGGTTCTTAATGATGGACATTGTGGCAGTTATAAAAAACAACAAGATGCCAAGTCCTGTGGCAACCTCCAAATATCAAATTATCATATAAGAAAAATCAGGAAGTCATATTGCCATAAAAATATAAATTTTTATTAGGTAGTATTAAAATGATACAATGAACCTAATAAAAAGTTAAAAAAATGGGGACAAACAATGCAAAAAAGAACGGCTATTGGAGGAATGAAAAAGCAAGATGGTATGCACTAATAAGCAAATAATAGGTTGTATGAATTAATCTCACAATGCGAGTAATACACATATATATACATATCAAGCAGCCAGAGGGCCTGCTAGCAAAGTGCACAGTGCTTAAAAAAACAGTAACCAACTTTATAATGCTCATTATGTAGAGAGGGCACATACTATATACAATAGTAGTGGCGAAAATATATTATCCATATGTGAACCATATTAGGAGCAATCAGCTCTATTGCCTAAAAAACAATTGCTTCAATATCCGAGTGTCCCAAAATAGACTCAAGTGATGCGGTAAGGAAAAAGCACAGAGAGCAGTCTGAGAGATAAGTAAAAATTGGCAGCTGAATGCAATACGTCATACCTCCAATGAGCCATGGCACCCCTGACGCGTGTTTCGCATGATTCTTCTTCCAAGGGAGCGTGCGCACGCCCACACAGAAGCACCTCTCGCCTGCCTGCCGCCCGCCCTTCCTATCCACGCTCTGGCACAGCAGCAGCCGCTGAATGATGATGTAATTCAGTGGCGCTCCTCTGTGTCAGGAAGCGCGGGCGGCGGGCAGGAAGCAGGACGGATCCTTGCAGCTCCGCTGCTATTTTCTTTTGCAGGCAGCAGAGCTACTTTGATCGCTCCCTGCCCACTGCCCTGCAGGGCCCCCCATGGCAGTACCAGATCGCAGCTCTGAATCTCCCCGGTTCGGGGAATCGGCTGCTTTTTTTACAAGCGGTTCCATCAAACCAGGGAGAACCGGCCAAATCCCACCCCTGGGTGTATGTATAGAAAAAATATTCCGGCACTCTCTTTGCAGGAGAAAAGTTATTTCTTAATTCATAAGATAGAAAGGTTTATAATAATGTAACGTTTCGGTCTCAATTAGGACCTTCTTCAGACTTATTAAACAGAAAAAAAAACCAAAGTACACAGTCAGTCAATGTGAACTGGTTTACATACAAATAATGCATCAAAGACTATAGTACATAGAAGCAGAAAAGATGGCTGCTAAACCCAAAAAGAGAGGTATCTCTATGTCATAAAGAAAAAAAACAAATATATCACAAGACAAAATATATAATAAATGATAAGCCTTTCACGCATAGTACATATTAAGGAAAACTGATCAATCTGAGATATAGCACTACATAATTTAAATATAAACACTATGTACAATCTGACTTAAAATTTAATAGAGTAATACTAATAGAGGGGTATGGAAAAATTAAATATAGCATCAGCATATATCAGAATCACAAAGATATGTAGTATTGTATGGCTGATGAAAAGAAAAAGAAAAAGTGAGGTGTTTCTAGCCAGAAAAAAATAAATAAAAAAATAAAAATAAAAATGGGGAAAATAAGACCAAAAAATTCTAATGCCTCTTACCCTTATAAACCTACAGAGATGCCCCGTGTGTTCCCTTGTATAATTAGTAGGTGAAATCGCCTATCATGGCACTGATAAGAGGTAATGACATGCTTAATACTAACATAGGCAAAAGGAGCCCAGCATAGTGTGCCTGTGAAAAAAACATATTCAGCTTACCATATAAGCGCAGGAAACGGGGTGTCTGTGATAACTGCGCCTGTCAGAAATGCGGGTGTCTGCTGCAGGTATAGAGGTCGCTAAAGTGAAAATGCCAGTGTTCGGACTTATATATCGGTCGTGTGTAAGGGATAGAGTGTGCGCCCAGGGTCACATGTGTCGGCTTCCCAGAAGTGTGTCTGCTTGTAATGGATGCATCCCTGTGGAATGCAGGGTGGAACGCACAACCGGAAGTGCGTCATGGTAAAATGGCCACGGCTGGAAGTACCGGTGACACGCATAGTGGAACGCAGAGGAAGTTGTGATGACGACTGGATTCTCTTTTTTAACCAGGGATTCATCTGTAGAAGGAGTCAATTGTAGAGAATGTTTCAAATAGAGCAAAAGACAATAGGCACAAAAATATAATAAAGAATATAAAGGTAAAATGAGAGGTGTAAGCCTGGTGCTCTGAGAGCCCTGCCAAATTAAGGCAACACACATGAAAGAGACCCAACTTGGAGTCTAAACCTTTCCAAATAAATTAGGGGCAGACACCAGGAAAAGTGGCATCAATTGACCCACAGTAAAAATTTGTTAATGGCACAGGAGCAGTCAGCGATGGGCCATGCATGAGGTGTCAGGGTCTGGGGCATCATTTAGAGCTTTGAATTTAAGGATAGTAATACAGGTAGTTGACTGAAAGTAAGTGCAGGCCTGCCAGTCTGGGAGCCCTACTGCTACATGCAACACACATGAAGGAGACCCAACTTGTAGTGCAAACATTTAAAATAAAATATTTCCACACATCAATAAAGTGGCATCAATTTCCCCATAATAGAAATAGGGTAATGGGCCTCTGACACCCCTTCCATCACAAGCAAACCACGAGATGGAAACCCAACTTGGAGTGTCCACATTTAAAAAAAAATTGTCACACACCACTATAGTGTCACGAATTTTCCCTTAGTAGAAATAGTATAAGGGGCTTCTGGCACCCCTTCCATTACAGGCAACCCACCAGATGGAGACCCAACTTGGAATCTCCACATTTCAAAAAATTATTGTCACACACCCCTAAAGTGGCATCAGTTTCCCAGAGTAGAAATAGTATAATGGACCTCTGATGCCCCTTCCACTAGAGGCAACCCAACAACCCAATGAAGATCCAACATGGAGTACCAACATTTAAAAAAATGATTGTCACACACCACTAAAATTGCATCATGTTTCACATAGTATAAACCGTATAATGGGCCACTGACACAACTTCCACTACAGGCAACCTACCAGATGGAGACCTAACTTGGAGTCTCCACATTTAACAAAAATAGTGAACACTAGTTTTGAGTGACTTTTGCTTTTTTAGGGTCGAGTTTCGTTTCATAAAACCCGACTTTTCCAAAAGTCGGGTCGAGCAAAATCGGCCGACTATAGGGAAAAGTCGGGGGTCCGACCGAAACACGAAACCCAATGTAAGTCAATGGGGAATTAAAGTCGGCAGTGAGAGGAGGACAGGAAACACACCTACAGTGCCCATTTAAATGCCAAAAGCATCAATTCTTATTACTTAAGCTTGTCAACCTTAATTTACTTCATAATACTAGTTACGCACTGAAAAATGTGGGTTATTTGGCTAAAGTTGTAGGGGGGTAGGGCTGGCTCCAGGTTTTCATGTGCCCTGGGCGAAAGAGCGCCCCTTTAACACATACCACAACTCATGATGCTCCGATACGGCAGAGAAATAGCGGTATAGTACAATGAAAAATACTTCACTTTTTACATCTCATGACGAGGCCCATACATTTCTCTATACAGAATCATTGGTCCAATATAATGCTACAGTATATGTTGGTCCCCATGGATGAAGCTCCACTGTCTTATGGGCCCAAATAATGCTCCAAACATAATGGGCCCCATTTCTAATGTTCTAGTGTATAATGGGCCCTGTATATGCTGCTCCAGTGTCTGATGTCCACCTTTGGAATGTTCCAGTGTATGGTGGGCCCCATCTATCATTCTCCAGAGTATAGTGCTGCCCAAAAATTGCTGTCCCAACATTGAAAACAATGAAATAAGTCTCCTCGCTAGGGAATCCCTGTACTAGTCTGGACTCCTCGTCTTCCCCATCTTCCATCTCACTGCACAGTATTTCAACCTTGCAAGTGCTGTGATCCTGAGCAAGTGGGGGGGCCCACTCATTGGCGACGGCACTGGCACAGGGCCCCTGATAGTACGGTAGTGTGTCTGACGGCGGGTGGGCCGAACCTGCACTTTCATCTGCAGCTTCCTCTTTGTCACCGTGTAAGATGGAACTGTATATGGGAAGGGTAACCTGAGTTTCATCAGGGTCAGATTCAGGCCGTGTAGCGTGCAAGGGGAATGTAGTGGTCTGGGTCAATGTACCAGCAGATTCATCGAGCAGTGGCTGGGCATCAGTGCACTTGTGTTGCCCCCAGAAGTACGGCCACCACAGTGGCATTATCTTCCTCCTAGGTAGTGTGATGTCATGCTTGGGAGCAACGAAGGATCTCTCTAGCAGGTTAACTGATTGGGCGGCGTTATTCCCACGAGTCACGACCCTCCAAACAGCGTTCATGAAGGCAAAGTGTTTGTTTTACGTGGGCAGTATGGTTGCAAAGCTGAACCTTAAAGGAATGTCCAGAAGGGCACCACCAGGAGTGGAGCCTACGGCATAATTTGACTCAACACGGGCAACCTCAACCATCCAGCAACAAAAAAGATGCACACATTGCAAGCTTAATTCCGTTAACGAACGAGACTCCGTCATGCCCCGCGGTCCGAGTCCGGCTTACTAGAGGGACACGCGAGGCTCTGGCACGTGAGATTGGCCAATAACTGGTGTGTCATGCCCTTACATGTCCGTGGCTGCATGTGCGCTACACTGAAAAGGCCAGCGTTTGTCGCTTACAGGTGCAGATAACCCGCTGAACAACGTTAGTGATGGGGATCTGGGATTACAATTATTACCCGCGAACGATGATTTCCCAGTAAGTGCAGGTCAACCACAGTTCCCGAATTAGGCCTAACCGTCATTCCTGAAAAAATGAAAAACTTACGTGTGCAAACCACAGGTGCTGTAGCTTGCTTAACAGCTCGCCAGCCGTTCTCAGGCCCAGTATGGATTACACGTGATTGCACAAAGGTGACAAAGGGTACCGCATCACCGGATAACATGTATGCATAGCATAGTGTACACATTCAAAATATATGTCTATAGATCAGGAGGCAGGCTCAAACGGTGTCAGGCCCAGTATGGATTACACGTGATTGCACAAAAGTGAGAAAGGGTACCGTATCCCCTGATAACATGTATGGATAGCATAGTGTACACATTCAAAATATATGTCTATAGATCAGGAGGCAGGCTCAAACGGTGTCAGGCCCAGTATGGATTACACGTGATTGCACAAAGGTGAGAAAGGGTACCGTATCCCCGGATAACATGTATGGATAGCATAGTGTACACATTCAAAATATATGTGTATAGATCAGGAGGCAGGCTCAAACGGTGTCAGGCCCAGTATGGATTACATGTGATTGCACAAAGGTGAGAAAGGGTACCATATCCCCGGATAACATGTATGGATAGCATAGTGTACACATTCAAAATATATGTCTATAGATCAGGAGGCAGGCTCAGACGGTGTCAGGCCCAGTATGGATTTGACGGCCCAGACTACACAGCGGAGGAGCAGGGAGAGGTAAAGATTGCAAATGCTGGGGCCCTGCTCAAGCAAGGGGGGCCCACTCGTGGGCGTCGGTACTGGCACTGGGCCCCTCGTAGTACGGCGGTGTGTCTGACGGCGGGTGTGCACCACCACCGTCAGAGACACTTGATTGCACTATGAGGGACCTTGTGCCAGTGCCCGCGCCCAAGAGTCGGCCTACCCACCTGTCCAGGGCAACGGCACTTGCACGGTTTCGTGCGCTAGGTGGTGACCCTGGCCATGGGGGGGGATGCAGCACAGTTAGGGAGTTTTAGAAAGTGGCATATGTTGATGTTGGACATTTAGCTGATGCAAAAGGCGAAATTGTTCAAGTCCCAGGAAGAGGAGGACCAAAGCAAGCCATTTTTCTGTCACCCTATGTGTCATCAGGGGAAGGTGGGACAAAATCCTTGGAAACCCATGCATGATCATTTTAATGAAGGTTAGATCATCCACATTTTGGGTTGACAGACGGGTCCTTTTTTCTGTCAGGATTGATCCAGCTGCACTGAAGACTCTTTCCGATAGCACACTTGCAGCTGGGCAAGCGAGCTCCTGTAAGGCATATTGTGCCAATTCAGGCCAGGTGTCCAGTTTAGCGGCCCAATAGTCAAAGGGGAATGACCTGTGCGGGAGAACATCGATATGGGAGGAAAAGTAGTTTGTAACCATAGTTGAAAACTGCTGTCTCCCGTCACTTTCCATCGATGCAGTATTACCAGTTGTGTGAGCGGTACTTGAAAAATCAGTCCACAACATTGTCATGAAACCCCTGTCTCCAACACCACTTCTGCTGTGTGCACCACGAACACCTCTGCCAAGCTGCCCCCGGCCTGTATGGCTCGTGTGAGAACCATCACCGCTGCTGTGTGCTGGGAATGCCTCAACCAACCGGTTTACCAGAGTTGCTTGTTTATTAGCCAATATTAGGTCAAGGTTCTCCTGTGGCATGATGTTTTGTAATTTGCCTTTATAGCGTGGATCCAGGATGCTGGCCAACCAGTAGTCGTCATCGTTCATCATTTTGGCAATGCAGGGGTCCCTTTTTAGGATCTGCAAGGCATAATCTGACATGTGGGCCAATGTTCCCGGTGTCAATGATGCACTGCGAGTGCTGGTTGGAAGAGCACTTTCTGGCAAATCCACATCCCTCCAGTCACGCACAAACCCTGTACCAGACCTTGCCACGCCAACATTTTCACTTGCCCCACGAGATGCATCCTCCTCCCCTAAGTAATCATCCCCATCATCATCCTCGTCCTCCTCTTCTTCCTCCACCTCGTCCAGAAGAGGTCCCTGAGCAGACAATGGCTGAATGTCATCAAGGATTCCCTCCTCCTCTTCCTCCTCGTCAACATTGGCTGCAGACTCCTGCTCCTTAAGGTGCGTCAAAGTTTGCATGAGCAGACGCATAAGTGGGATGCTCATGCTTAGGATGGGGTCGTCTGCGCTTACCAGCCGTGTGCATTCCTCAAAACACTGAAGGACTTTACAGAGGTCTTTCAGCTTCGACCACTGCACACCTGTCAACTCCATGTCTGCTCTCAAAGTGCCTGGCCGTGTATCCTCCCACAAATGCATTATGGCCTGCCTCTGTTCGCACAGCCGCTCAACCATGTGCAGGGTGGAGTTCCACCTTGTTGCAATGTCCATAATGAGGCCGTGGTTGGGAAGGTGGAGCAATGGCTGCAGCTTCTGCATATGAATGGAGTGTACAGGCGACCGGCGGATGTGCGCGCACAGTCTTCGCACCTTCTGGAGCAGGGCTGTTAACTCCGGATAATTGTTGAGGAAGCACTGCACCACCAGGTTCAAGGTGTGAGCCAAGCAAGGTATGTGGCTGAGTTTTGAAAGGGCTATGGCTGCCACAAAATTACGGCCGTTATCACTAACTACCTTGCCTGCCTCAAGATGTATACTGCCCAGCCATGACTCAGTTTGTCGCTGAAAGTACTCGGCCAGCACCTCCGCGGTGTGTCTGTCGCCCAAACACATTATCTGCAACACAGCCTGCTGACGCTTTCCACTAGCTGCTCGATAGGGGGACACCTCGTGTGCAACAGTGGCAGCTGCAGATGGAGTGCTCGTACGACTGCGCTCTGTGGACGAGCTTTCGCTTCTGGAGGAGGAGGAGGGTCGAACGCCTACAGCCAACTGTTTCCTATACCGTGGGCTAGGCAGCACTGTGCCATCACAGCTGTCCCCTGGGGACCCTGCATCCACCACATTGACCCAGTGCGCAGTGATGGACACGTAACGGCCCTGGCCATGCCGACTGGACCATGCATCTGTTGTGAGTTGCACCTTTCCACTCACTGACTGCTTGAGTGCATGGACAATGCAGTCTTTCACATGATGGTGGAGGGCTGGGATGGCTTTGCGAGAGAAGAAGTGGCGACTGGGTAGGTCATAGCGTGGTACTGCATAGGCCATGAGTTTGCGGAAAGCTGCGCTTTCCACCAACTGATAGGGCATCATCTCTAACGAGATTAGTTTGGCAATGTGGGCGTTCAAACCCAGTGTACGCGGATGAGAGACTGAGTACTTTCTTGACCTACTCATAGTGTCTGGGAGGGTGAGCTGGACTTGAGAGCTGCATATGGTGGAAGTAGCGGTGGACAGGGCGGACTGAGAGAGGGTTGATGATGGTGATGGAGTTGGTGTTCTTTCTGATGGCCTAGATTCAGTCTTTCGTTGATATAACAGTGGGATTCCCTGACTGCTTTGGCCTTGCAATGACACCTCAACATTTGCTGCTGTGATAACCGGTGGGCTCACAGTGGGGGAAACCATGTAGCGTTGCTGACTACCTTCTTTGTGATCAGTTGCACATGTGGTACTTGAGGTTTGGTGTTGTGTCCATGCTTGCAAGTGCATGCTGGTTAAATGTCTAAGCTTGCAACTGGTATTCAAATTTTTCAGATTTTTCCCTCGGCTTAAGGTCTTTGCGCACTTCTTACAGATAACCTTGGCCTGATCATGAGGATTTTGTTCAAAAAAGTGCCACACTGCACTCTTCCTACTTTGGAAGACATTTTGCGGCCTAGCACGCTGTGTTATTTTGACCGTTTGGACAAGCTGTCCAGCAACTCTTTTGATTTTTCGAACCTGTTTTTGGAGTGCTCCGGGCCTGCCAGATAACAGCTGTTGCGATGTCGATGTCGGCTGTGGATGCTCCTCCTCCTCATCTGAGCTATTGGAAGCAGCACCCTCTTCCCTCAATGGATGCCAATCTGGGTCAACAACTGGGTCATCCATCACCTCCTCTTCAATGGCATGTGCACCTTCCTCTGTGTCACCGTGTATGGTGGTATAGTATGCGGGAAGGGGCACCTGAGTCTTATCAGGGTCAGAATCTGTCTCATTACACTGCGAGGACAATGTAGTGCTCTGAGTGAATGTACCAGCAGAATCATCTATCAGTGGCTGTGCATCAGTGCACTCCATGTCAGATTCATCTTGGCCTGGGTAATTCACCATTTCACTTGATAACCCAGGCATGGTATGTGAAAACCGCTCCATGGAGTAATCAGTTGTATGGCCTGCGTCATCCTTCAAACTTGGTTGGGGTGAAGGACACAAGGAAAGGTGTGGTTCATGAACATGAGCCTCCAATGACGACTCAGTGCTTTTATTTTTTACAACTTCAGAAGAGGAGGCGATAGAGCTGGAGGCTGAGTCAGCAATGTAAGCCAAAACTTTTTCCTGAAGCTCTGGCTTTAAAAGCGGTTTGCCAACTCCTAGAAAACTAAGCCTTCGAGGCCTTGTGGAGCCAGACGATGACGCAGGCTCAACACCTCCTGCATTCGGTCCTATTTTGCTTTTGCCACTACCATCAGATCCACCACCAACGCCATCATTACCAGCTGGCAACCCCAGCCCAATTCCATGGCCTATTCCACCAGCCTTCCTCATTTTTGGTAAAAATATACACAAAATCCCACAAACTATATAGTAATGTAAAACAAGGTACAAGGTGTATATAGGACAGGGGAGACGTAGAATTTCTGAAAACACTTGTGGACACTGTTGGATTGTGAGGCCCAGTGAATATCACACCGCTATGTCACAGGCTCAATGTCGCAGGTGTGAAAAATGTCACTATAGGACAGGGGAGATGTAGAATTTCTGAACACACTTGTGGACACTGTTGGATTGTGTGAGGCCCAGTTAATATCACACCGCTATGTCACAGGCTCAATGTCGTAGGTGTGAAAAATGTCACTCTAGGACAGGGGAGACGTAGAATTTCTGAACACACTTGTGGACACTGTTGGATTGTGTGATGCCCAGTGAATATCACACCTCTATGTCACAGGCTCAATGTCGCAGGTGTGAAAAATGTCACTATAGGACAGGGGAGATGTAGAATTTCTGAACACACTTGTGGACACTGTTGGATTGTGTGAGGCCCAGTTAATATCACACCGCTATGTTACAGGCTCAATGTCATAGGTGTGAAAAATGTCACTATAGGACAGGGGAGATGTAGAATTTCTGAACACACTTGTGGACATTGTTGGATTGTGTGAGGCCCAGTTAATATCACACCGCTATGTCACAGGCTCAATGTCGCAGGTGTGAAAAATGTCACTATAGGACAGGGGAGATGTAGAATTTCTGAACACACTTGTGGACACTGTTGTGTGAGGCCCATTTAATATCACACCGCTATGTCACAGGCTCAATGTTGCAGGTGTGAAAAATGTCACTATAGGACAGGGGAGATGTAGAATTTCTGAACACACTTGTGGACACTGTTGTGTGAGGCCCAGTTAATATCACACCGCTATGTCACAGGCTCAATGTCGTAGGTGTGAAAAATGTCACTATAGGACAGGGGAGATGTAGAATTTTTGAACACACTTGTGGACACTGTTGGATTGTGTGAGACCCAGTTAATATCACACCGCTATGTCACAGGCTCAATGTCGCAGGTGTGAAAAATGTCACTATAGGACAGGGGAGATGTAGAATTTCTGAGCACACTTGTGGACACTGTTGTGTGAGGCCCAGTTAATATCACACCGCTATGTCACAGGCAGAAATTGGCTAGTGTATGACAAACTACAAGGTGTACATAGAATTGGGCAGAATAGGAATCTCCCTAGAGTCTAGGTCTGTAAGAACGGAACATGTCCTCGACTTATTCTTACAGAGTCACACACAGATAGCTTCACTGTGGCCGTGATAACAGCCGTTACACGGTACTGAGAGAGGAGCGTGCACGTACACCGCTGTCCGATGTCCGTAAAATTGTTAATCTCCGTGTTTTTTAAGTATACGGACTGACACACGCTGTCTCTCTATAGTTTTGAATGTGATCAAACAGCAAATATACTTAACTGTTTGAAAAGCAGACAAAACTAGAAGGTGGAGGTCTGTAAGAACGGAACATGTCCTCGACTTATTCTTACAGAGTCACACACAGATTGCTTCACTGTGGCCGTGATAACAGCCGTTACACGGTACTGTGTGAGGAGCATACACCGCTGTATGGTGTGAAAAAATGCACGCTCAGTACCTCACCAGGACAAAAAAAAAATTTGGATTGCTTTTAAAAAAGCAGTTTGCAGAACAGTGGGAAAACAGCAATGCAGCTATCAGGAAGCCTTATAAGGCAGCCTAACAACCAACACAGCTGATCCAGCAAAATATAGCCTCCACTTGCACTGCACAAACAGTGACTGGTGTGTTGTACAGGCAAAATTGCTAGCAGCAGAAGCAGTTTTTGGTGTCTTCTTCTCTGCCTAACGCTCTCCCTACAGAATCATCAGCAGCAGCAGCTCTCCCTATTCTGAGATCAGCATTAGTAACATGGCGGTCGGCGTACACGCCTTTTTATACCCCCTGTGACGCCCCCCAAACCAAGCCAATCACTTGCATGCCCTTCTCAAAGATGGTGGTAACTCCTGCCTATGTCATCACGTTGCCCACAGTGTCCGTGGATCCTGATTGGCTGAAAAAGGGCGGAAAACAAACTTTTGAAACGCGACTTTGGCGCTAAAGTCGCCGAGCTCGTGGCTGACCTCACCCTAGGGTCAGGTTTCGTTTCATGAAACCCAACTTTACCAAAAGTCGGCGACTTTTGAAATTTTTCGACCCGTTTCGCTCATCTCTAGTGCACAGTATGGACAAAGGTTAGCATAGCAGGGGACAGTATGGAGATATAGAGAGTGCAAGGGAAAGCAGTGGACAGGGGGCAACCATGGTATAGGCCGTGGTTCTTAATGATGGACATTGTGGCAGTTATAAAAAACAACAAGATGCCTAGACCTGTGGCAACCTCCAAATATCAAATTATCATATAAGAAAAATCAGGAAGTCATATTGCCATAAAAATATAAATTTTTATTAGGTAGTATTAAAATGATACAATGAACCTACTAAAAAGTAAAAAAAATGGGGACAAACAATGCAAAAAAGAACGGCTATTGGAGGAATGAAAAAGCCGGATGGTATGCACTAATAAGCAAATAATAGGTTGTATGAATTAGTCTCACAATGCGAGTAATACACATATATATACATATCAAGCAGCCAGAGGGCCTGCTAGCAAAGTGCACAGTGCTTAAAAAAACAGTAACCAACTTTATAATGCTCATTATGTAGAGAGGGCACATACTATATACAATAGTAGTGGCGAAAATATATTATCCATATGTGAACCATATTAGGAGCAATCAGCTCTATTGCCTAAAAAACAATTGCTTCAATATCCGAGTGTCCCAAAATAGACTCAAGTGATGCGGTAAGGAAAAAGCACAGAGAGCAGGCTGAGAGATAAGTAAAAATTGGCAGCTGAATGCAATACGTCGTACCTTCAATGAGCCATGACACCCCCCACCGCGTGTTTCGCGTGATGCTTCTTCCAAGGGAGCATGCGCACACAAACACAGCAGCACCTCTCTCGCCTGCCTGCCACCCGCCCTTCCTATCCACGCTCTGGCACAGCAGCGGCCGCTGAATGATGACGTCATTCAGCGGCGCTCCTCTGTGTCAGGAAGCGCGGGCAGGAAGCAGGACGGATCCTTGCAGATCCGCTGCTATTTTCTTTTGAAGGCAGCAGAGTTACTTTGATCGCTCCCTGCCCGCTGCCCTGCAGGGTCCCCAATGGCAGTACCGGATCGCAGCTCTGAATCTCCCAGGTTCGGGGAACCGGCTGCTTTTTTAACAAGCGGTTCCATCGAACCAGGGAGAACCGGCCAAATCCCACCCCTGGGTGTATGTATAGAAAAAAATATTCCGGCACTCTCTTTGCAGGAGAAAAGTTATTTCTTTATTCACAAGATAGGAATCCAGAAAGGTTTATAATAATGTAACGTTTCGGTCTCAATTAGGACCTTCTTCAGACTTAATAAACAGAAAAAAAAACCAAAGTACATAGTCAGTCAATGTGAACTGGTTTACATACACATAATGCATCAAAGACTATAGTACATAGAAGCAGAAAAGATGGCTGCTAAACCCAAAAAGAGAGGTATCTCTATGTCATAAAGAAAAAAGCACGAATATATCACAAGAAAAAATATATAATAAATGATAAGCCTTTCATACATAGTACATATTAAGGAAAAATGATCAATCTGAGATATAGCACTACATAGTTTAAATATAAACACTATGTACAATCTGACTTAAAATTTAATAGAGTAATACTAATAGAGGGGTATGGAAAAATTAAATATAGCATCAGCATATATCAGAATCACAAAGATATGTAGTATTGTATGGCTGATGAAAAGAAAAAGAAAAAGCGAGGCATTTCTAGCCAGAAAAAAATAAATAAAAAAATGAAAATAAAAATGGGGAAAATAAGACAAAAAATTCTAATGCCTCTTACCCTTATAAACCTCCAGAGATGCCCCGTGTGTTCCCTTGTATAATTAGTAGGTGAAATCGCCTATCATGGCACTGATAAGAGGTAATGACATGCTTAATACTAACATAGGCAAAAGGAGCCCAGCATAGTGTGCCCGTGAAAAAACATATTCAGCTTACCACAGAAGTGCAGGAAACGGGGTGTCTGTGATAACGGCGCCTGTCAGAAATGCGGGTGTCCGCTGCAGGTGGAGAGGTCGCTAAAGTGAAAGTGCCAGTGTTCGGACTTATATATCGGTCGTGTGTCAGGGATAGAGTGTGCTCATCTGGATTCTCTTTTTTAACCAGGGATTTATCTGTAGAAGGAGTCAATTGTAGAGAATGTTTCAAATTGAGCAAAAGACAATAGGCACAAAAATATAATAAAGGGTATAAAGGTAAAATGAGAGGTGTAGGCCTGGTGCTCTGAGAGCCCTGCCAAATTAAGGCAACACACATGAAAGAGACCCAACTTGGAGTCTAAACCTTTCCAAATAAATTAGGGGCAGACACCAGGAAAAGTGGCATCAATTGACCCACAGTAAAAATTTGTTAATGGCACAGGAGCAGTCATCGATGGGCCATGCATGAGGTGTCAGGGTCTGGGGCATCATTTAGAGCTTTGAATTTAAGTTTAAACTAATATGAGGTGGGTGAGGGACCGATGTGAGCCTTCTTTTCTGGGAGCCCTGATACATCATGCAACAGCTCAAATTGCTTTTTTTAACCACACTTGGGTGGCACAAATGTCAGCTTTTTAGACCACAAGTGTTAGAAAAATTTAAGGATAGTAATACAGGTAGTTGACTGAAAGTAAGTGCAAGCCTGCCAGTCTGGGAGCCCTACTGCTACATGCAACACACATGAAGGAGACCCAACTTGTAGTGCAAACATTTGAAAAATAAAATATTTCCACACATCAATAAAGTGGCATCAATTTCCCCATAATAGAAATAGGGTAATGGGCCTCTGACACCCCTTACACTACAAGCAACCCATGAGATGGAAACCCAACTTGGAGTGTCCATATTTAAAAAAAAATTGTCACACACCACTATAGTGTCATGAATTTTCCCTTAGTAGAAATAGTATAAGGGGCTTCTGGCACCCCTTCCACTACAGGCAACCCACCAGATGGAGACCCAACTTGGAATCTCCACATTTCAAAAAATTATTGTCACACATCCCTAAAGTGGCATCAGTTTCCCAGAGTAGAAATAGTATAATGGGCCTCTGATGCCCCTTTCACTACAGGCAACCCAACAACCCAATGAAGATCCAACTTGGAGTACCAACATTTAAAAAAATGATTGTCACACACCACTTAAGTTGCATCATATTTCACAGAGTATAAACCGTGTAATGGACCACTGACACAACTTCCACTACAGGCAACCTACCAGATGGAGACCTAACTTGGAGTCTCCACATTTAAAAAAAATAGTGAACACCACTAAAGTGGCATATGTATGTAAGGAAGTACAACGTATTAATGAGGCAGTCCCACGATGTAGTAAATCAGCATGCACACAGTACTAGGGTGCATAAGTCCATCTAACATAAGGGTGAAATGCACACGGTATTCAAACATAGAAGCCCAGCGTGACCCAGGAGAAGCAAAACAGGAGAAGGTCGCTATATGTACCTATAGGGCTGAAAGTCCTGCACAAGTCCAGCAACGCAGCCCCAACAGACTCAGACACAAAGGAGATGGCAAAAGTCATGATTCCATAATGGCCACAGCAGCTCCAAGGGTGATCATCTCCACACCAGAATTCCACACAGTAGTTGATTCTTGCAGGCAATGGCGGATCTTAATAGGGGCGGATGGGGCGGTCGCCCCGGGCCCAAGGTTTTTTGGGGGCCCAGGGGCAGGGGCGGGCTGGGCCGGGTGGCAGAGAGGCAAATGCCCCCCGGACCGCTCCCCCAGCACCTGTACAGGGCCGGCCGTGCCCTGTGCTGTGATGCCGCCGGCAGCAGACAGCCGCCTGCATCACATTCTATGAGGGGCCGGGAGCTGTGCACGGCCGTCACCTTGACGGCTACTCAGCTCCGGCTCCCTCCGGCTGTACTTCCGGGTCAGATGTCGGGCGTGCGCGATGACGTCATCGTGCACGCGCCGACATGTCCCAGAGGATGCTGAAAGCAGAGGCGCTGCTGGGGAGCGAGCCGGCTGAGAGGTAAGTATGGGGAACTGTTTTTATTTTTTTTATTTATAAAATGAATTAAATGGGGGAGGGGGTGAGTGGGGGCTGTACACAATGAAGGGGGGGTGACTGGGGATGTACATGATGAAGGGGGGGTGACTGGGGCCTGTATATGATGAAGGGGGGGTGACTGGGGGCTGTACACAATGAAGGGGGGTGACTGGAGCCTGTATATGATGAAGGGGGGTGACTGGGGCCTGTATATGATGAAGGGGGGTGACTGGGGCTGTACATGATGAAGGGGGGTGACTGGGGCCTGTATATGATGACGGGGGTGACTGGGGGCTGTATATGATGAAGGGGGGTGACTGGGGGCTGTATATGATGAAGGGGGGTGAGTGGGGTCTTCACATGATGAAGGGGGGTGAGTGGGGCTACACAGGATAAAGGGGGTGAGTCGGGGCTACACTTGATGAAGGGGGTTGAGTGGGGCTAGACATGATGAAGGGGGTGAGTGGGGTTGTACAGGATGAAGGGGGTGAGTGGGGGCTTCACATGATGAAGGGGGTGAGTGGGGGCTTCACATGATGAAGGGGGTGAGTGGGGCTGTACAGGATGAAGGGGGGTGACTGGGGTTGTACAGGATGAATGGGGTGAGTGGGGGCTTCACAGGATGAAGGGGGGATGAGTGGGGGCTTCACATGATGAAGGGGGGTGAGTGGGGCTACACAGGATGAAGGGGGTGAGTCGGGGCTACACATGATGAAGGGGGTTGAGTGGGGCTAGACATGATGAAGGGGGTGAGTGGGGTTGTACAGGATGAAGGGGGTGAGTGGGGGCTTCACATGATGAAGGGGGTGAGTGGGGGCTTCACATGATGAAGGGGGTGAGTGGGGCTGTACAGGATGAAGGGGGTGACTGGGGTTGTACAGGATGAAGGGGGTGAGTGGGGGCTTCACAGGATGAAGGGGGGATGAGTGGGGGCTTCACATGATGAAGGGGGGTGAGTGGGGCTGCACATGATGAAGGGGGGGTGAGTGGGGCTGCATATGATGAAGGGGGGGTGAGTGGGGCTGAACATGATGAAGTGGGGGATAAGTGGGGCTGCACATGATGAATTAAGGGGTAAGTGGGACTGCACATGATGAATTAAGGGGTAAGTGGGACTGCACATGATGAATTGGGGGTAAGGGGAACTGCACATGATGAATTAAGGGGTAAGTGGGACTGAACATGATGAATTTGGGGTAAGAGGGACTGCACATGATGAATTGGGGGTAAGGGGGACTGCACATGATGAAGTGGGGGTAAGGGGCACTGCACATGAAGTGGGGGTAAGGGGGACTGCACATTATGTGGGGTAAAATTAACTGCACATGATGATGGGGGAGTGGGGCTGCACATGAAGTTGGGGGGAAGGGGACTGCACATGATGAAATGGAAGGGGGGATAAGGGGCTGCAAATGATGAAGCGGCACTGCAGATGAAGTGAGTGGGTGATAGGGGACTGCAATGGATGAAGTAAGGGGACTTCAAATTAAAGTGTGGACATTAAAGTGGATCCCCTATGGCCAGGATCACGTTGGTCGATTTTGTGCGTATTGGCCGTAGGACTACAGCTTATGTGCAATGTCTTTTTAGGCCATGTCTACACGTGGTGGAATGTTGTCGGTTTTCCGTATGGACCCGCAGCAAACCAAGTGCTGCGGTCTGTACGGCTGTCAATTCCCGCACGGGGACCGCAGCGCTCAGGTGGGAAGGGGGGTACAGGGGCCCAGGTTTTATGAACAGCCCCGGGCCCATAGTCCACTTAATCCGCCACTGCTTGCAGGGCAGTAGGCAGCAGAATGTAGAGGGGAAGAGCACCGAGTAACGAGCAGCAGCCACAGCAGGGAGTCCGCTAGCAGATGGGCAGGAGCCAGGCAGCCACAAAATACTCAGGACAGGAGAGCACATGACCCGGACTTAAATAATCAGGACAGACAAGAAGTTCCATGACAGGACGAGATCCAAGACTCCATCTTGGATCAGGGCGAACAGGTGCAAGGAAGTCCGGAATCCTTACACACTGGCTCAAGATTGCATGGACCAGGGATCATCCCACTGAACGCCCACTTTTTTTTTTTTACCATGGGTATAATACTACTCAGACAACACAGGGTTAGAGTAAAACAGTGTGGTAATACTATATTGAACCACAAGCAGATAATAACACATAGAACTGTCCCAACAAAATACCCTAAATGGTCCAAATTTACAGAATTTCACCCTTCCACTGACTCGCCCAGATTAAAGCAGCTGCGACTTCAAGCGCCAACTACCTCTACCCATGGCACGCACAGAGAGAAGGTAACAACAGGTAACAACAAGCTTAGGAAGCTGACAGTCCATTGAGGTACGAGGCCAAGTGACCTGACTTCTCTCAACATCTACATGGAGCCACAATAGTCAATCAGCATATTATCAAACACTGTTCAATGGCACCACACCCTTGTCTTGCAGAAATAACAGAGAATAAGTTACAACAAAAAGTAACTCAAACGTCAACATCCAGGTTCATACGAACAATAGTCTTTGCTTCTTGACCAACCAAAGGCAAACACATAAATTCAAAAGTCAGCATAAAGATAAAAGTCTATGCATACTTGCTTACTTAAACTTACATCTGACATAATTAAGAAGAAATGCTGTGTTGTCACATTGCTCCCCCATCTTAATTAGCCAGATGTGATAGACTTTCAATCATCCTTCTCTACTTACCGGCGACTATCCATCAGCATGTCTTGAAGCACAGACATGATTACACATATCATGCAGTTTCCTCAGAGCATATTTCATGTTTTACTTTGCGAATAAACTCTGCACGTAATTGATGAGAACCGACTCGTATCCATTGTGTCAACACATGGTGTCCTCCACATCAAGTGGTTTCTGGATTAAATCCGATCAAGTGTCAGTGGCCTGGTATTCTCTTAAAGATGGCACAGCACCTTTAGTTGCCATTTCTTTTATAGTTGCAGCTTTTTGTTGCAGTTATACATCCACTCTGGTCCTCTTCCCAAGGCAGAGCTGGTGGGGTTTGACATAGTGGCATATGAAACCTGGTGTGCATGCCTCACCTATGGTCTGCTGGGTCTTTTTGTATCTGTATGCCTTCCTGGCTTTGGAGCCCTGGGATGGTGTCTATGAACATCAGTCCCCTGCAGCTCTCCATATCCGTCGGGCTGAGTAGTATCCCGCTGCTACCACCAAAATGTGGAGACATGGGGGGGATCAACTGGTGCTGTAGTCCACTGGCCCACGACCGCATGTACCAGGGATCATCCCACTGAATGCCTGCTCACCTTTTACTCTGAGCATAATATTACTCAGATAACACAGAGTGAGGGTAAAACAGTGCAGTAATACTTAATTGAACCACGAACAGACAGCAACACATAGAACAGGCCCAGCAAAATACCCAAGATGGTCCATAATAACAGAGTCTCAGCCTTCTGTTGACTCGCCGAGATTAAAGCAGCTGCGACTTCCAGGGCTGGCTACCCCCACCTGTTACATACACAGAGAGGAGGTAATGACAAGCTTAGGAAGCTGACGGTCTACTGAGGTATGAGGCCAGGTGACCAGAGGGTCACAACCTGTCTTCTCCAAAGATCTCCATGGAGACAGGTGACCGGTGGACCCCAAACCTGGCTTTCCCAAACGTATCCATCGGGCTCAGGTGACTGGTGGGTCCAAATCCTGGCTTCACTAAATGTATCCATGGGTTCAGTGATGGTCAGAGCACCAGGACTACGTTTGTCATTCATTCATCTGTTACTGATCAATGTTAAAGCCAAAAATGCTGGCCCAAGCCCTGTCCCATGCATTCATGCTGCACAATTATACTATTTGTACTCTGGGTCAATTGATGCCACATTTCCTGGTATTAACCTCTAGTTTGAGCTGTTTTGAAATATTTTTGGCCTCAATGAAGGCGTTGTCTATGTGTTTGGTTTTGCCTTCTATTGTATTACTTGGGGTTCGGATATATTCGTTGAACCGTACAGCGAACATGTTCGGTGAACATCAGGGTGTTCATTGATCTGAACCTTGAAAAGTTCGCTCATCTTTACCCAGGAGGCATGACCGCTTGAAGATGCTCAAATTAATCCCCAATTATCATCAGAACAGAGGTCCTAATTGTGTGATATAATGGCTCTCTATCTAGACATATTCATCAGGAAGGACTTCCCTGGCCGTTCATCAAGTAAACAAAGGCAACCCCAACCATCAGATAGTCAGTATACCGGGTTTCTTTACAGGTAAAGGCAGATATTCAGTGGGAAACAGAGGAAATATTGAAACTGGGGGTAAGACGAAAGTCCAAAAGTAAGTGGGCCTCCCTAATTGTAATTGTTCCGAAACAGGACCAGACCATATTTTGTGGCTACTGCAAAACTTGCGATCATCTGATCACTCGTGCTATGCACCGTATTGCCACAGGATTGCTGTATATAACAAATATCATGGTCCCCTATGAATGGCAGTCACAAACTGGTTTTCACAGGAGTACCATTATGACAGCCACGCGGGTCATCAGCAGACTTCTGGTCATAATGGCAACCTATCAGCGAACCACGATCATTTCACTGCGGCACCAATGGACACACAGAACGGTTAGTCCACCTGCACATTAAATGCTACTGTCACAGATTGACAGCGGCATTTAACAGTTTAACAGCCGCTGACAGAACCACGCTCCTCTCGGCTGTTCGAGGCAGATGATGGTTGAATAACACAAGTAGACAACATTGATTGTAATATGTTTATCAACAATTTATGAATATTAAAGTTCAAATGTCCAACGCCATATCCATTGCTAGGCAGCTCTGAAAAAAACACTTGTAGAGATTCTCCAGGTCTTGGAAACTGCATCTGCTCATGTTCTCAGCGCAGGTCAGTGCAGATATTCACCTTTTTCTTCCGAGATGTGTCATGCCTGTATAGAAGCGATAAGTCGCCTTTCTCATTAACCTGAAAACAATTAAAAGGCATGTTTTAAAAAAACTAGACAATATGCACTGGTTATCAAATGAAACAAACTCAGCAAAGGCAACTTCAGCATTATATTTCTGGTCATCAGCTGAAGTTGAAATCGACATGAAATATTGCATTATATATTGTCTGCAAAAAGGGCCAATCTGGAAATTGAAAAAAGGAAGTTGCCAATATTAGTGTAATGATAGAAAAATGCAATATGAGCCATATGACTGGTGAGAGCACTCACAATAGATCTGTACGGCTTGTAATGTCTGAGGGACTTATCTCGCCCGTCAGATTGTGTGTTGGCGATTCTTCCGCAGCAGTAGGCTGATAACTTTCATTATTTCCTGCTTTTCTCAACCAGAATTAAAAAATTGTACAGCAAGAAAACATAATTATAAGAAATACAGTAATAAAAACTGTTTTACATTTCTTCTATTATTACACCTTGCTTACACTATCATGTCCTCGCTGTTGCTCTTCTTGAAAACAAGAATGATTGTTACTTACAATGATTTAGTATTGACATGAAGAACATATATAAATGGAGGAAAACCACAGAAATATTTACCTGGAAAATACATGGTGGAAGCTTTGTGTCAATCAGAATAGGTGGATTCTGAACATTTGCTGTTAGCTGCTTGTGAGAAGATGTAAACTGATTGTCTCCCTACGTGGGGAAAAAAAGGCAAAGTATATAAAAACATTTAAATTTTAAATGACAAAACTCAATAAGAGACTAAATTAGAGACTCAAGACTCTCAATATTTTAAAAATCACTTATAATAGATTGCTGACGATAGTGGAGGCTCCGTTCTTACCTCCATCACAGGTAGATGAGATGACGATATTTAGATAAGTCTCATTATTCAAATAATAAGCCTGAAAATATAAAGAAAAATAATTACATCCAACAAAGCTTAAACTCATAGAAGCTTTTCCAAAGCATTGTAGATAGATGCTGGGAATTGTCAATCATTCCATATCCAGCCAGTTATGGAAAATGTAACCGGGGTTTATCTGGTAACCTATGAGGACGGATTCCGGATATTTACTGCTAATTGCTGGTGATGAACACAGATATTCAATGTCTCACTACTCAGGGAAAATATATAAAAGTGTCTGAACTTTAAATTATAAAGAAACAAAATTAGAGACTGAATATTCTGAAGAATAGTTACATGTTTAGCTGATGGACAGTTGACGTAATCGTCCTCCGCATCGGCGACAGAAACATTTGTTGTCGGCTATTTTTTGAAAACGCCCAATTCTGCAAAGATAAGAGGAATATTGGTTACCGGAGTGGAATGAATGTTCACTTATACCATGGATTTAATTAAAAAGAACAAATTGAAACCAATATATTAAGATCTGGCCCCAGCACAGAAAATAGAACATGTAACATCCTAAACCCTACGGCTCCAAGGTCAGTCCACTCTGATAGTAGTAAAGTATAGAAGCATTCTACCAACAGAACCGCACGGACGTCTCCGCAGTGATTGTGTGTCATGAGGAGATAAATCATAAAATCCACTTACTCTTTATCACACAGGTCGCATTTATACTTGTACTTATAGTGGATGGTATAACTGTGATGTTCTGTCACTTTTGGCAGCTCGGGATGGATACGATTTACCCTCCTGGTGAGAGCCTGCCACCACGGGCCGTGGTTGTCTCTTTGTTCACCGATGATTATCCAACAGGCCGCATGGCACAACTCGTGCACAAGTGTGGATCGTACTCGCACTAAAACAAGAGGTTATACAGTTATGAGAAAATCTGAGTACACCCTGATTGAACTGTTTGGTTTTACATAGCAAGACAAAATACATCCTGATATGAGCAACACATGACAAGTCAACCGTGCCATTAGTTACAGAAAAATACTTACAAATGCAGTAGCAGAGAGTGAAAAATAAGTACACCCCATGAATCAATAGCTTTTAGAATCATCTTTAGCAGCAATAATTTGAAGTTGCATCAATGGTGTACTTAATTTATCACACATTGCTCTGGAATTTTGACTAAGTTTTTAAAGAAAAAAAAACCCACTACATCATTATTTATTTATCATGTTGTTTTCTGAGATTGAATTTTCCTACTTTTAGGACTTTCTAAGGACCTGATACTTTTTTTTTATTTTCTCCTGATATGTAAAATATTAGAATTCATAGAGGGTGTACTTAGTTTTTCTTATGACAGTATGTACAGTGATCTTATAAGATGTATTACATCACAAGCAGCAGTTTTTTGCTCTGTATACAGATTGTCTTATGAAGCCGCAGGATGGATGTGATGTGAAACCTACCGGCAGAATCCAAGACTTTCTCAGAAAGCTCAATAACTGAGACTCGGCGGTTGTTATCCAGCTTGTTCCAGCACTGAGCGGATGTTGATGTCAGCCTCTTGCTCCATGAAATGTCCATTTTCATAGGGAGCTAAAATAGAGGAAACAAATTCCATTACATCATTAAACTCTTTGACCCCAGTCTTACAAAGTCCCCAACTCTCATGTGTGATTTACAGCACTGGTCTACTTGTATGGGGCATGGGGTCTACCGAGAGATCCAAGATGTGAGAACAAAAATAAAAATAAACTTTTTTGAAAATGTCCAAATATCAACTAAATGGTTTTTATATATGTAAAAATCCTGCGAACTTCAAGCCAAAAGTTGCTAATCTTTTTGTCTCTGCGCGGTGGATCATCTAAGGTATCTTCTCATCCCACAGATAAGAAGAAGGTGATGACATTTACCAAACTAAGTGAGATTTACCTGATATATTCCATAACTATATTACAGAAACATGACAAAGAGGTTATGATACCCTTCAGAAAGTTATAGATATTTTTCTTGGAATTTGTTGTTTAATGGGGGAGATAATAGAGAAGTCATGTATCACCCAGAAACCGATGAAAAGATGTGATACCTTATTCCTGAAGACTGTCCTGTTGTACAGATTGTACAGTCGCTCCACCAGCTCATTCTTTGTTTCCTGGAAGTTGGTAACATAGATGGAGGTGGGAGAAATAATCTCTTCCAGGAAACAGCTGGGGATGTTACATAGTGGTGTCCTGGGTAAGATAAGGAATCATATATAAATCCACAGGAAACATCTTGCCTAGTTCATGGCTTTATATAGAGGTAGATGCACCTGGCATAACTTACCTCTCCTCTGTATCAGAGCTCTCCTCGCTGTCAGATGGTGAATTATCTGTACAGAAATATTGAAGCGTGAAAATACTTTTTATAAGGTTCAAATCAGACATGTTAGTATGCAGGTCCGTACCAGAGAGAGGTCTATAGATTATATAGAGTATAGACCACTGATAAGACTATGATTATGGGATCTGACCAAAGCAGAACACGTAGCTGACCAGACCACCAGAAGTCCACAGGATCATCCATTGGGATCAGGTTCTGAAATTATAATGGGGTTCAACAACAACAGGGCCTATAAACTCTCAGACGTCTATTCCACCTATTGCTCAGCTAATCGATCCTTATTAATGTTGTATGTGTTCAGTAAAAGATCAGAAGTGAACGTGTCCTCAATGACTGGAGGGTGGACCCTCAAATGGTAAGGGTCTGTTCTCTGGGGCCTTCATGTAAAATAAGACTAGATGTCCTATCACCTTATTTCCTGATTTATGGTAGCCTCCATTGGGTTTAATGGAGATGTGGGATTCCTTGTGCAGGGCTTTCTCTATTGATGTATATTGGATTTATGAAAAGAGAAAAGCAAATGTATTGCACATCTGTAATAAATTCTATAGGGACAGCAATGGCCATAAGTCAACATGGCGGTGAGTTGTTCTCCCAATATGGAAGTGTCTGAGATATAGGACCCACACCAATCAAGCATGTGTAAAATAGGATTACCTCTGTAAGGTATCTTTAATTTAACCCCTTAACACCTATGTACGGCGCTCGTCAGTAGAGAATGAATGGAGAGGTCTCTGGAGTTGAGCCCGACTCTTTCCCGGCAGATGATGGTTTTGTCATTCAGCCATCATCTGCCTCTGACAGTCGAGAGTAGATTAGAGCTCTGCCTGCTTCTGTTAACCTGTTAAATGCTACAGTCATTCTCTGACAGTGGCATTTACAGCACATTTCCCAAGTGGCTCACTGTTCCAACTCGTGATCAGTGCCCTTGTAATTGTTAGATTTGGAAACTGACCAGTGATAGTACCAAAAAGTCATTGTTATTTCTACAATAACATAAACCTGGATTGTGTCTAGAAATGATAACTTACTATTGTATGTGAAAGTTCCTCTAGTATTTGATTCGTCATCATCAATACTACTGATGTCATCGGAGCTGTGAAATGAGTGTAACAGAATATGAGCCACCATTAGTCATTAATCCCCATCATGGACTATCTAGTAATGGAGGAGGTGTAAGCCTTACCAGGTGGAACTGTCCGTATCATCTGATGATGGTGAAATCAGATCTGTGGGGGCAACACAACATAAATCCCTTTTTAGACTATTGTAATAGCAACGACTGAGGCTCAATATCAAATAAATACATTCTAATAAATTATGCAGTGTACTCCTATATGTACATGGGGCGAAAAATCACATTCAGCTACAGTAACTCACACTGTGCATGGCCACCATCAGAAGAAATCCCCAAATCTCATTTCTGGCTGACTTAAGAGCGAATGTATGAATAATGTTCCTGACAACATTGTGAAAATGGTGGTGGTGGACCTACACCAATAAAGCTTGACTAAAATAGGATTACCCCTTTAATGTATCTTTAATTTAAAAATGCACAGACCCTTCTATAATTTACCTTTAATTGTTACATTTGGAAACTGATCTGTGACAGTACAGAAGGTTCAGTGTTCTTTCTACAATAACCCCGGATGTTATCTAGAAATGATAACTTACTATTATACGTGGAAGTTCCTGCCCTATTGGAATCATTGTCATCATCATTAAGATCGATGTCATCGGAACTGTGAAATAAATGTAACAGGTAATGAGCCACCATTAATCATTAATCCCCATCATGTACTTAGTAATGGAGGAGACGTGTGTCTTACCAGGTGGTACTGTCCGGACCATGATCTGATGGTGGTAAACTCAGATCTGTGGGGGCAACACAACATAAACCTCTTATTAGAATATTGTAATAGCAATGACTGAGGCTCAATATCAAAAGAAATAAATCCTAATAAAGTATCCAGTGTACTTCTATATGTACATGGGGCAAAAAATGCATTCAGCTGCAGTAATCTGCCCTGTACATGGCCACCATGAGAAGCATTCCCCAAATCCCACTTCTGTCTGACTTCATAACTCCTGCATGAATATTCCTGACCAAATGCTGAAAAGAAATGGTTAATATGAGCTCATTTACTGTAGGCTTCCAATAGAAATAAATCCAAGCCCTGACCACAATGTGCACGTGATCTGCACCCAATGACTACAATATGGCATCGATATGTATCAGAGCCTTTACTCTGGATTAGGGATACAGTACCTGGTAAACTCGGAGTCGGGCCCGAATTGAAGCCAGTGATGTTATCTTGGCCTTGAGACCTAGGAATTGGCTTCTTTCTTGGATGATACTGAAAAAATGGCAAACATGTCAGATAGAATCTATAACCATGAACTTCTCCAATCTATAATATTTCTCCATATTCCACTGATTACAGGTAGACACAGATATGGATTTGGTTTCCATTGGCCTGTGCTTATTTCATATACAGAGTGTAAAGGGTGTACCGTACACTTATGGTTAGCTATGGATAGGGGCGATGGTGACATTTATGTGTCTTCATATAATATTATTATGTATCCTGTACATGGACATATTGTCACAAATATTACAAGTGAGGGCAGTCTTTACTCTGCAAACATGATCCAAAGTATCACCCCATCTACTTGAAGCTATATTTTTGGTCCCAACATCTTTTTCTGGAACATTTGTCCCAAATATATTTTAGTAATTTAAGAATATAAAATGATACCTGATGGAACTTGTCATCATCACTGCTGTCCTCACTGTCAGAGAGAACTATAATTCGCTTAAATCGCTTTTTTCGCATCATATTAGCACAAGTCACTCACAACACTCCTCTCTCCACAAACGCCTACAAAAACCCTCAACGGAATCCTGGATGACGGAGCGTTCTATAGCCTCCAGCCAATTGTGACATCATTAGAATGCTGCAATTGTTTGCTCATTTTTTTGTATTTTACAGCATTAAAAGTACAAAACATACTGTACAAATACAAAAAAAGGAAATCAGATAAAAACAACAATCTTCCTAATTCCTTCACTCCCGACCTTTTTCCAATTGTTCAGAAATATATAATAATTAAAAAACACATAAATCAACATAAAAAAATAAAGAAACCCCACTAATGTTTAAGCTGTTGATTATCCCTTTCTCCGTGTTTTAATGCTCTCCACTACATCTTTTTCCAATTGTTCTCCCAATTTTCAAAATTCTCTGAGGAGCAAAACCAGACCCTGTCATATTTTGTAACTCTCTTAAGTAATTTCTTCTCTTGTGTAATACTCCATTTTTTCCTTATCCATTTCCAAATGAAATCCACTCTTCCTATATAAAGCCGCCTACTTAAGACTCTTCTTCCTCATTTCATCTCTTCCGCTCCAAAGAGCATTTTACAATTGTTGACTTGATCTCAATGGAGATCTGAGTCCCCAGTTTCCAATCTATATCTTCATACCCTCTGATAAATGTATCAGATCTGCCCATGTTCCTTACACAGTTTACAAGTATTGTCCGCTTTCTTCTGCATTCTGTATAGTGCTTGGTGAAAATAATGGGACCAATGGATCAACTGGGTCAATTTATGAATTTATTGATTGACATCCCACTTATATGTAAATATATGTATATATAATGACTCTAATATTTTCTCCATACATTAATCTAACTCTCAAAGATAAAATTATGCATGTAATCTCCCCAGTTATTAGTGTATAAATGTATTTATTACATTATAGCATATTGTATGTTATATACAAGGTTATAATTATTAGATTTTTTTAGTGTGGCAAATGATCAATAAGTAATCCATTCCTCTGAGTGTTCATGTGAAAGTTATTTGATTCCTTCATACTCTTCACCGCTTGTTGAATCTGATAATATCTAAAATCGCGAACTCTACTTAAAGGGGTTGTCCCACAAACAAAGTTCATTTTAATCAATAGATCTCGGAATATTAATAATTTCCACAATTGGATGTGTTTAAATGAAATGTTCCTGTGCTGAGATAATCTTATAAATGTGCCCCTGATGTGTACTGTGTAATGGCTGTGTCTGACCGTGCAGGAACATGGTCTGATCATACCACAGCTCCTGGGCAAGGGAGGAAGCCAAGAGAGTATACAGACATTAAGGTACCGTCACACTTAGCGATGCACCAGTGATCCCGACAACGATATGACCCGGTCAGGATCGCTGGTGCATCGTTAAGTGGTCGCTAGTGAGCTGCCAAACAGGCAGATCTCACCAGCGACATAGCAGGGGTCAGGGGTCGCTACTTACCTGTCAGACGAGGCGATGAAGACGTCCTCCCGCCCGCGTCGACGCATCGCTCGTCTCCACAGCAGGAAGCTGACGACGAGAAATGGCTTAGGCCGTTCTCGCGCGATCAGCGAAAATCAGCGGGGGAGCCGGTTGGAGGTAAGTATCACACATAGCGATATCGCTGCTGCATCACAAAACCAGTGACGTTATAGCGATATTGCTAGCGATATCGCTATGTGTGACGGGGCCTTTACAGTACAGGATTGTAAATTCTTTCTTTGAGGTAAATTTTTTTTAAAAAATAGGCAGGGAAATGCTTTATCTCTGATCCAATGCTGTAATGTCTGTATACTCTCTTTTGCTTCCCCCCCAGCCGAGGAGCTATGGTATGATCAGACCATGTTCCTGTATGGTCAGACACGGCCATTACACAGTACACAGCAGGGGCACATTTATAAGATTATCTTGGTACAGAAACATTTTTTTTAAAAGACATCCAATTGTAGAACTTATTATTATTCCAAGATCTACTGATCTGGGAATAATAAGTCTGATATTAAGTCTGATAATAATAAGTCTGGTCTAATTGTACTGATTAAAAGAGAGCTTACTGCAGAGACCACAGCAGTGGGTGAATGAGAAGGATAAATGAGTTTGTTTTTTTAATCATAACTTTATGGTGGCCAGAATACTGTATGGAGAACTATGGGGGTGCATTATACTACATGGACAACTATAGGCAGTGCATTATACTGTATGTAGGACTATGGGGTCCATTTTACTACATGGAGGACTATGAAGCAGTGAATTATAATGTGGATTTGGCGACATTATGAGGGTCTGGTTGTGGGCACATTACAAGAGGGGCTGACTGTGGGAACATTACAAGGGGCTGGCTTTGGGGACATTACAAGAGGGGCTCTGGGGGACATCATATCATATGGGAGGCTGTTGGGGGCATTATACTGTATGTTAAGGGCTGTGCTGGTGACCATACTATATAATGGGGGCTGTGGTGCACATCATACTGCATAGGGGGCTGTGGTTGACATCATAGTGTATATTTGGAAGTTGTTGTGTATATACTGTATGGGTAGCTGTGGTGACCATCTTGCTGTGTAGTGGTACAGTTTGGAGAGGACAAAATGGTGAGCAGTATGAGGGCATAGTGTAAAGAGAAGGCACAAAATGGATATGGAAAGGGGACAGCGTGAAATGGTGCACAGTATGGACAAAGGTTAGCATAGCAGGGGACAGTATGGAGATATAGAGAGTGCAAGGGAAAGCAGTGGACAGGGGGCAACCATGGTATAGGCCGTGGTTCTTAATGATGGACATTGTGGCAGTTATAAAAAAACAACAAGATGCCAAGTCCTGTGGCAACCTCCAAATATCAAATTATCATATAAGAAAAATCAGGAAGTCATATTGCCATAAAAATATAAATTTTTATTAGGTAGTATTAAAATGATACAATGAACCTACTAAAAAGTTAAAAAAATGGGGACAAACAATGCAAAAAAGTACGGCTATTGGAGGAATGAAAAAGCAAGATGGTATGCACTAATAAGCAAATAATAGGTTGTATGAATTAATCTCACAATGCGAGTAATACACATATATATACATATCAAGCAGCCAGAGGGCCTGCTAGCAAAGTGCACAGTGCTTAAAAAAACAGTAACCAACTTTATAATGCTCATTATGTAGAGAGGGCACATACTATATACAATAGTAGTGGCAAAAATATATTATCCATATGTGAACCATATTAGGAGCAATCAGCTCTATTGCCTAAAAAACAATTGCTTCAATATCCGAGTGTCCCAAAATAGACTCAAGTGATGCGGTAAAGAAAAAGCACAGAGAGCAGTCTGAGAGATAAGTAAAAATTGGCAGCTGAATGCAATACGTCATACTTCCAATGAGCCATGGCACCCCTGACGCGTGTTTCGCATGATTCTTCTCCCAAGGGAGCGTGCGCACGCCCACACAGCAGCACCTCTCGCCTGCCTGCCGCCCGCCCTTCCTATCCACGCTCTGGCACAGCGCTCCTCTGTGTCAGGAAGTGCGGGCGGCGGGCAGGAAGCAGGATGGATCCTTGCAGCTCCGCTGCTATTTTCTTTTGCAGGCAGCAGAGCTACTTTGATCGCTCCCTGCCCACTGCCCTGCAGGGCCCCCCATGGCAGTACCAGATCGCAGCTCTGAATCTCCCCGGTTCGGGGAATCGGCTGCTTTTTTAACAAGCGGTTCCATCGAACCAGGGAGAACCGGCCAAATCCCACCCCTGGGTGTATGTATAGAAAAAATATTCCGGCACTCTCTTTGCAGGAGAAAAGTTATTTCTTTATTCATAAGATAGGAATCCAGAAAGGTTTATAATAATGTAATGTTTCGGTCTCAATTAGGACCTTCTTCAGACTTAATAAACAGAAAAAAAAAACAAAGTACATAGTCAGTCAATGTGAACTGGTTTACATACACATAATGCATCAAAGACTATAGTACATAGAAGCAGAAAAGATGGCTGCTAAACCCAAAAAGAGAGGTATCTCTATGTCATAAAGAAAAAAAACAAATATATCACAAGACAAAATATATAATAAATGATAAGCCTTTCACGCATAGTACATATTAAGGAAAAATGATCAATCTGAGATATAGCACTACATAATCTATAATAATAAATGCCCTAACCAGCTTCCGGTTGTAACAACTTCCGTCCAGTTGTAACCGGTGACGTCACCACACACACACGCACGTTAACCCTCAACACACCACACCGCCTCAACACACACTCCTCTCACCTTTCACCTCCACTCATGTCCACTCACTCTTTCACTCCACATACGTTCCTTTCTCTCACTCCGTTTCTCATACTCACACCGTCATCGTCGCTGCCCCGACATCTTCCTCCGCCGCCGCGATCCAGGATCCAGACGTTCTCCAGGCCGCCGACATCGGGATCCAAAAAGATGGCGTCGGCGAAATCTCGCGAGATTACGCCGACGCCATTTTGGATCCCGATGTCGCCCATGTCAGCGACATGTTGTTGCGGCAACGCCATCTTGAATATCGCGGGACTTCACGAAATCCAAGATGGCGTCCCGCAAGAACATGTCGGCGGCCTGGAGAACGTCTGGATCCTGGATCGCGGCGGCGGAGGAAGATGTCGGGGCAGCGACGATGACGGTGTGAGTATGAGAAACGGAGTGAGAGAAAGGAACGTATGTGGAGTGAAAGAGTGAGTGGACATGAGTGGAGGTGAAAGGTGAGAGGAGTGTGTGTTGAGGCGGTGTGGTGTGTTGAGGGTTAACATGGCAAGAGGTGTGAGGCTGTGTGCACACGCTGCGGATTTTGCTGCGGTTCCGCAGCGGTTTTGGCCACTGCGGACCCGCAGCAGTTTTTGCTGCGGTGTACAGTACCATGATTCCCTATGGGAATCAAAAACCACAGTGCAGACGGTGCGGAATTTTCCGCGCAAATTATCTGCGGTTTTCAATCCGCAGAAATAATTGACATGTCAATTCTTTCTGTGGATTCTCCTGCGGTTTGCCATCTCCTCTATTGAGGAGATGAAAAACCGCAGGGCAAAACCGCAGAGCAGTCCGCAGGTAAAACCGCAGGTCTTTTGACCTGCGGTTTCACCTGCGGATTTTACAAAATCCGCGCGGATGAATCCGCACCTAATCCGCAGCGTGTGCACACAGCCTTAACGACGTCGGCAAAATCTCGCAAGATTTCGCCGACGCCATCTTGCATTCGTGAAATTGCGTCATTTACCTCACGCAGACTTGCTGTGCGGACGCTTGGCATTGCCTGTACCACCATAACTACTGCTGCCTTGGTCCTATGCCTGTTTACTGCCGGTGTCTAATTACTGGACCAATTTGCCTATACTGCCATAACTATTGCTACCTTGCTACTCTGCCGGTGTCTAATTACAGGGCTAATTTGCCTCTACCGCCATAACTACTGCTGCCTTGCTCCTCTGCCGGTGTCTAATTACAGGGCTAATTTGCTTCTACCGCCATAACTACTGCTGCCTTGCTCCTCTGCCGGTGTCTAATTACAGGGCTAATTTGCCTCTACCGCCATAACTACTGCTGCATTGCTCCTCTGCCGGTGTCTAATTACAGGGCTAATTTGCCTATACCGCCATAACTACTGCTGCCTTGCTCCTCTGCCGGTGTCTAATTACAGGGCTAATTTGCCTCTACCGCCATAACTACTGCTGCATTGCTCCTCTGCCGGTGTCTAATTACAGGGCTAATTTGCCTCTACCGCCATAACTACTGCTGCCTTGCTCCTCTGCCGGTGTCGAATTACAGGGCTAATTTGCCTCTACCGCCATAACTACTGCTGCATTGCTCCTCTGCCGGTGTCTAATTACAGGGCTAATTTGCCTATACCGCCATAACTACTGCTGCCTTGCTCCTCTGCCGGTGTCGAATTACAGGGCTAATTTGCCTCTACCGCCATAACTACTGCTGCATTGCTCCTCTGCCGGTGTCTAATTACAGGGCCAATTTGCCTATACCGCCATAACTACTGCTGCCTTGCTCCTCTGCCGGTGTCTAATTACAGGGCTAATTTGCCTCTACCGCCATAACTACTGCTGTATTGCTCCTCTGCCGGTGTCTAATTACAGGATCAATTTGCCTCTACCGCCATAACTACTGCTGCCTTGCTCCTCTGCCGGTGTCTAATTGCAGGGCCAATTTGCCTCTACCGCCATAACTACTGCTGCCTTGCTCCTCTGCCAGTGTCTAATTACAGGATCAATTTGCCTCTACCGCCATAACTACTGCTGCATTGCTCCTCTGCTGGTGTCTAATTACAGGGCCAATTTGCCAATACCGCCATAACTACTGCTGCCTTGCTCCTCTGCCGGTGTCTAATTACAGGGCTAATTTGCCTCTACCGCCATAACTACTGCTGCCTTGCTCCTCTGCCGGTGTCTAATTACAGGGCTAATTTGCCTCTACCGCCATAACTACTGCTGCATTGCTCCTCTGCCGGTGTCTAATTACAGGGCCAATTTGCCTATACCGCCATAACTACTGCTGCCTTGCTCCTCTGCCGGTGTCTAATTACAGGGCTAATTTGCCTCTACCGCCATAACTACTGCTGCATTGCTCCTCTGCCGGTGTCTAATTACAGGGCCAATTTGCCTATACCGCCATAACTACTGCTGCCTTGCTCCTCTGCCGGTGTCTAATTACAGGGCTAATTTGCCTCTACCGCCATAACTACTGCTGCATTGCTCCTCTGCCGGTGTCTAATTACAGGATCAATTTGCCTCTACCGCCATAACTACTGCTGCCTTGCTCCTCTGCCGGTGTCTAATTACAGGGCCAATTTGCCTCTACCGCCATAACTACTGTTGCCTTGCTCCTCTGCCAGTGTCTAATTACAGGATCAATTTGCCTCTACCGCCATAACTACTGCTGCATTGCTCCTCTGCTGGTGTCTAATTACAGGGCCAATTTGCCAATACCGCCATAACTACTGCTGCCTTGCTCCTCTGCCGGTGTCTAATTACAGGGCTAATTTGCCTCTACCGCCATAACTACTGCTGCCTTGCTCCTCTGCCGGTGTCTAATTACAGGGCTAATTTGCCTCTACCGCCATAACTACTGCTGCATTGCTCCTCTGCCGGTGTCTAATTACAGGATCAATTTGCCTCTACCGCCATAACTACTGCTGCCTTGCTCCTCTGCCGGTGTCTAATTACAGGGCTAATTTGCCTCTACCGCCATAACTACTGCTGCCTTGCTCCTCTGCCGGTGTCTAATTACAGGATCAATTTGCCTCTACCGCCATAACTACTGCTGCATTGCTCCTCTGCTGGTGTCTAATTACAGGGCCAATTTGCCAATACCGCCATAACTACTGCTGCCTTGCTCCTCTGCTGGTGTCTAATTACAGGATCAATTTGCCTCTACCGCCATAACTACTGCTGCCTTGCTCCTCTGCCGGTGTCTAATTACAGGGCCAATTTGCCTCTACTGCCATAAGTACTGCTGCCTTGCTCCTCTGACTGTTCACTGCCTGTGTCTAATTACAGGGCCAATTTGCCTCTACCGCCATAACTACTGCTGCCTTGCTCCTCTGCCGGGGTCTAATTACAGGGCCAATTTGCCTCTACCGCCATAACTACTGCTGCCTTGCTCCTCTGCCGGTGTCTAATTACAGGGCCAATTTGCCTCTACCGCCATAACTACTGCTGCCTTGCTCCTCTGCCGGTGTCTAACTACAGGGCCAATTTGCCACTACCACTTCATAAACTACTGCTGGGCAATTACAGGGTCAATTAGTATCTGTTTACTCTACAATACTCCAGGACGCCTTCTTCACTGCCAGATAACTGCCAAATAGACTCCTTTACCTGTGCCAACATGAGACATAACAAAAAGTATGCCAATGCCAGTGAAAGGAAAGCAGCTTTAGCACTATGACAAAAACAACGCCGTGCTAATGAGACTCCTGAGGAAAAACACCATCGCCTTGAGAAGATTAAGGCTTTTAAACGCCGTCGCCTCACACACGAATCCCCTAACTCTAAATCCATAAGATTGGCTGAAGAAGCCTCTGCACGCCGTCACCGCCGACAACAGACGGCCTCTTCTTCATCATTATTATTAGACTCACAACAGGATGCTTCCACATCAGCATGTGGAACAATTTACTGCTACACTTCATCCCATATGCCGTTCACTGACATAACTAATCAGCAATCTGTTTCTGCCCTATCAATACCACCATTCAATACCGATGCACAGTATGCCAATGCCAGTGAAAGTAAAGCAGCTTTAGCACTACGACAAAAACAACGCCGTGCTAATGAGACTCCTGAGGAAAAACAGCATCGACTTGACAAGATTAAGGCTTATAAACGCCGTTGTCTCACACACGAATCCCCTAACTCTAAATCTATTACATTGGCTGAAGAAGCCTCTTCACGCCATCACCGCCAACAACAGACGGCTTCTTCCTCATCATCTATAATAATAAATGCCCTAAGCAGCTTCCGGTTGTAACAACTTCCGTTCAGTTGTAACCGGTGACGTCACCACACACACGCACATGTTAACCCTCAACACACCACACCGCCTCAACACACACTCCTCTCACCTTTCACCTCCACTCACGTCCACTCACTCTTTCACTCCACATACGTTCCTTTCTCTCACTCCGTTTCTCATACTCACACCGTCGTCGTCGCTGCCCCGACATCTTCCTCCGCCGCCGTGATCCTGGATCCAGACGTTCTCCAGGCCGCCGACATGTTCTTGCGGCGACGCCATCTTGGATTTCGTGAAATCCCGCGAGATTCAAGATGGCGTCGCCGCAAGAACATGTCGCTGGCGTGGACGACTCGGGATCCAAAAAGATGGCGTCGGTGAAATCTCGCGAGATTACGCCGACGCCATTTTGGATCCCGATGTCGTCCACGCCGGCGACATGTTCTTGCGGCGACGCCATTTTGGATCGGCGAAATCCCGCGATAGTCAAGATGGCGTCGCCGCAAGAACATGTCGCCGGCGAGGACGACGTCGGGATCCAAAATGGCGTCGGCGAAAACTCGCGAGATTTCGCCGACGCCATTTTGGATCCCGACGTCGTCCACGCCGGCGACATGTTCTTCCGGCGACGCTATCTTGACTATCGCGGGATTTCACGATACTCAAGATGGCGTCGCCGCAAGAACATGTCGCCGGCGTGGACAACGTCTGGATTCAAGATGGCGCCGGCGGAAGATGATGTCGGGGATCGTGGAGCAGCGGCGATGACGGCGTGAGTATGAGAGACAGAGTGAGAGAAGGGGTCGTATGTGGAGTGAAAGAGTGAGTGGAGATGGTGAAAGGTGAGAGGAGTGTGTGTTGAGGAGTGTGTGTGTTGAGGGTTAACATGGCAAGAGGTGTGATGCTATCGCATCCTCCCGATGCGATAGCATCGGGCCATAATCTAGTTTAAATATAAACACTATGTACAATTTGACTTAAAATTTAATAGAGTAATACTAATAGAGGGGTATGGAAAAATTAAATATAGCATCAGCATGTATCAGAATCACAAAGATATGTAGTATTGTATGGCTGATGAAAAGAAAAAGAAAAAGTGAGGCGTTTCTAGCCAGAAAAAAATATATAAAAAAATGAAAATAAAAATGGGGAAAATAAGACGAAAAAATTCTAATGCCTCTTACCCTTATAAACCTACAGAGATGCCCCGTGTGTTCCCTTGTATAATTAGTAGGTGAAATCGCCTATCATGGCACTGATAAGAGGTAATGACATGCTTAATACTAACATAGGCAAAAGGAGCCCAGCATAGTGTGCCTGTGAAAAAACATATTCAGCTTACCATATAAGCGCAAGAAACGGGGTGTCTGTGATAACGGAGCCTGTCAGAAATGCGGGTGTCTGCTGCAGGTATAGAGGTCACTAAAGTGAAAGTGCCAGTGTTCGGACTTATATATCGGTCGTGTGTAAGGGATAGAGTGTGCGCCCAGGGTCACATGTGTCGGCTTCCCAGAAGTGTGTCTGCTTGTGATGGATGCATCCCTGTGGAATGCAGGGTGGAACGCACAACCGGAAGTGCGTCATGGTAAAATGGCCGCGGCCGGAAGTACCGGTGACACGCATAGTGGAACGCAGAAGAAGTTGTGATGACGTCTGGATTCTCTTTTTTAACCAGGGATTCATCTGTAGAAGGACTCAATTGTAGAGAATGTTTCAAATAGAGCAAAAGACAATAGGCACAAAAATATAATAAAGGATATAAAGGTAAAATGAGAGGTGTAGGCCTGGTGCTCTGAGAGCCCTGCCAAATTAAGGCAACACACATGAAAGAGACCCAACTTGGAGTCTAAACCTTTCCAAATAAATTAGGGGCAGACACCAGGAAAAGTGGCATCAATTGACCCACAATAAAAATTTGTTAATGGCACAGGAGCAGTCAGCGATGGGCCATGCATGAGGTGTCAGGGTCTGGGGCATCATTTAGAGCTTTGAATTTAAGGATAGTAATACAGGTAGTTGACTGAAAGTAAGTGCAGGCCTGCCAGTCTGGGAGCCCTACTGCTACATGCAACACACATGAAGGAGACCCAACTTGTAGTGCAAACATTTAAAATAAAATATTTCCACACATCAATAAAGTGGCATCAATTTCCCCATAATAGAAATAGGGTAATGGGCCTCTGACACCCCTTCCATCACAAGCAAACCACGAGATGGAAACCCAACTTGGAGTGTCCATATTTAAAAAAAAATTGTCACACACCACTATAGTGTCACGAATTTTCCCTTAGTAGAAATAGTATAAGGGGCTTCTGGCACCCCTTCCATTACAGGCAACCTACCAGATGGAGACCTAACTTGGAGTCTCCACATTTAAAAAAAATAGTGAACACTAGTTTTGAGCGACTTTTGCTTTTTTAGGGTCGAGTTTCGTTTCATGAAACCCGACTTTTCCAAAAGTCGGGTCGAGCAAAATCGGCCGACTATAGGGAAAAGTCGATGGGGAATTAAAGTCGGCAGTGAGAGGAGGACAGGAAACACACCTACAGTGCCCATTTAAATGCCAAAAGCATCAATTCTTATTACTTAAGCTTGTCAACCTTAATTTACTTCATAATACTAGTTACACACTGAAAAATGGGGGTTATTTGGCTAAAGTTGTGGGGGGGTAGGGCTGGCTCCAGGTTTTCATGTGCCCTGGACGAAAGAGCGCCCCTTTAACACATACCACAACTCATGATGCTCCGATACGGCAGAGAAATAGCGGTATAGTACAATGAAAAATACATCACTTTTTACATCTCAAGACGAGGCCCATCTATTTCTCCATACAGAATCATTGGTCCCATATAATGTTTGAAACAGTATATGATGAGCTCCACATAATGCTACAGTATATGTTGGTCCCCATGGATGAAGCTCCACTGTCTTATGGGCCCAAATAATGCTCCAAACATAACGGGCCCCATTTCTAATTCTCTAGTGTGTAATGGGCCCTGTATATGCTGCTCCAGTGTCTGATGTCCACCTTTGGAATGTTCCAGTGTATGGTGGGCCCCATCTATCATTCTCCAGAGTATAGTGCTCCCCAAAAATTGCTGTCCCAACATTGAAAACAATGAAATAAGTCTCCTCGCTAGGGAATCCCTGTACTAGTCTGGACTCCTCGTCTTCCCCATCTTCCATCTCACTGCACAGTATTTCAACCTTGCAAGTGCTGTGATCCTGAGCAAGCAGGGGGGGCCCACTCATTGGCGACGGCACTGGCACAGGGCCCCTGATAGTACGGTAGTGTGTCTGACGGTGGGTGGGCCGAACCTGCACTTTCATCTGCAGCTTCCTCTTTGTCACCGTGTAAGATGGAACTGTATATGGGAAGGGTAACCTGAGTTTCCTCAGGGTCAGATTCAGGCCGTGTAGCGTGCAAGGGGAATGTAGTGGTCTGGGTCAATGTACCAGCAGATTCATCGAGCAGTGGCTGGGCATCAGTGCACTTGTGTCGCCCCCACGCGAGGGGGGCACGTGAGATTGGCCAATAACTGGTGTGTCATGCCCTTACATGTCCGTGGCTGCATGTGCACTACACTGAAAAGGCCAGCGTTTGTCGCTTACAGGTGCAGATAACCCGCTGAACAACGTTAGTGATGGGGATCTGGGATTACAATTATTACCCGCGAACGATGATTTCCAGAAAGTGCAGGTCAACCGCAGTTCCGGAATTAGGCCTAACCGTCATTCCTGAAAAAATGAAAAACTTACGTGTGCAAACCACAGGTGCTGTAGCTTGCTTAACAGCTCGCCAGCCGTTCTCAGGCCCAGTATGGATTACACGTGATTGCACAAAGGTGAGAAAGGGTACCGTATCCCCTGATAACATGTATGGATAGCATAGTGTACACATTCAAAATATATGTCTATAGATCAGGAGGCAGGCTCAGACGGTGTCAGGCCCAGTATGGATTACACGTGATTGCACAGAGGTGAGAAAGGGTACCGTATCCCCGGATAACATGTATGGATAGCATAGTGTACACATTCAAAATATATGTCTATAGATCAGGAGGCAGGCTCAAACGGTGTCAGGCCCAGTATGGATTACACGTGATTGCACAAAGGTGAGAAAGGGTACCGTATCCCCGGATAACATGTATGGATGGCATAGTTAGTGTACACATTCAAAATATATGTCTATAGATCAGGAGGCAGGCTCAGACGGTGTCAGGCCCAGTATGGATTACACGTGATTGCACAAAGGTGAGAAAGGGTACCGTATCACCGGATAACATGTATGGATAGCATAGTGTACACATTCAAAATATATGTCTATAGATCAGGAGGCAGGCTCAAACGGTGTCAGGCCCAGTATGGATTACACGTGATTGCACAAAGGTGAGAAAGGGTACCGTATCCCCGGATAACATGTATGGATAGCATAGTGTACACATTCAAAATATATGTCTATAGATCAGGAGGCAGGCTCAAACGGTGTCAGGCCCAGTATGGATTACACGCGATTGCACAAAGGTGAGAAAGGGTACCGTATCCCCGGATAACATGTATGGATAGCATAGTGTACACATTGAAAATATATGTCTATAGATCAGGAGGGCTCAGACGGTGTCAGGCCCAGTATGGATTTGATGGCCCAGACTACACAGCGGAGGAGCAGGGAGAGGTAAAGATTGCAAATGCTGGGGCCCTGCTCAAGCAAGGGGGGCCCACTCGTGGGCGTCGGTACTGGCACTGGGCCCCTCATAGTACGGCGGTGTGTCTGACGGCAGGTGTGCACCACCACCGTCAGAGACACTTGATTGCACTATGAGGGACCCTGTGCCAGTGCCCGCGCCCAAGAGTCGTCTTACCCACCTGTCCAGGGCAACGGCACTTGCACGGATTCGTGCGCTAGGTGATGACCCTGGCCATGGGGGGGAGGCAGCACAGTTAGGGAGTTTTAGAAAGTGGCATATGTTGATGTTGGACATTCAGCTGATGCAAAAGGCGAAATTGTTCAAGTCCCAGGAAGAGGAGGACCAAAGCAAGCCATTTTTCTGTCACCCTATGTGTCATCAGGGGAAGGTGGGACAAAATCCTTGGAAACCCATGCATGGATCATTTTAATGAAGGTTAGATCATCCACATTTTGGGTTGACAGACGGGTCCATTTTTCTGTCAGGATTGATCCAGCTGCACTGAAGACTCTTTCCGATAGCACACTTGCAGCTGGGCAAGCGAGCTCCTGTAAGGCATATTGTGCCAATTCAGGCCAGGTGTCCAGTTTAGCGGCCCAATAGTCAAAGGGGAATGACCTGTGCGGGAGAACATCGATATGGGAGGAAAAGTAGTTTGTAACCATAGTTGACAACTGCTGTCTCCCGTCACTTTCCATCGATGCAGTATTACCAGTTGTGTGAGCGGTACTTGAAAAATCAGTCCACAACATTGTCATGAAACCCCTGTCTCCAACACCACTTCTGCTGTGTGCACCACGAACACCTCTGCCAAGCTGCCCCCGGCCCGTATGGCTCGTGTGAGAACCATCACCGCTGCTGTGTGCTGGGAATGCCTCAACCAACCGGTTTACCAGAGTTGCTTGTTTATTAGCCAATATTAGGTCAAGGTTCTCGTGTGGCATGATGTTTTGTAATTTGCCTTTATAGCGTGGATCCAGGATACTGGCCAACCAGTAGTCGTCATCGTTCATCATTTTGGCAATGCGGGGGTCCCTTTTTAGGATCTGCAAGGCATAATCTGACATGTGGGCCAATGTTCCCGGTGTCAATGATGCACTGCGAGTGCTGGTTGGAAGAGCACTTTCTGGCAAATCCACATACCTCCAGTCATGCACAAACCCTGTACCAGACCTTGCCACGCCAACATTTTCACTTGCCCCACGAGATGCATCCTCCTCCCCTAAGTAATCATCCCCATCATCATCCTCCTCCTCTTCTTCCTCCACCTCGTCCAGAAGAGGTCCCTGAGCAGACAATGGCTGAATGTCATCAAGGAATCCCTCCTCCTCTTCCTCCTCGTCAACATTGGCTGCAGACGCCTGCTCCTTAAGGTGCGTCAAAGTTTGCATGAGCAGACGCATAAGTGGGATGCTCATGCTTAGGATGGGGTCGTCTGCGCTTACCAGCCGTGTGCATTCCTCAAAACACTGAAGGACTTTACAGAGGTCTTTCAGCTTCGACCACTGCACACCTGTCAACTCCATATCTGCTTTCAAAGTGCCTGGCCGTGTATCCTCCCACAAATGCATTATGGCCTGCCTCTGTTCGCACAGCCGCTCAACCATGTGCAGGGTGGAGTTCCACCTTGTTGCAATGTCCATAATGAGGCGGTGGTTGGGAAGGTGGAGCAATCGCTGCAGCTTCTGCATATGAATGGAGTGTACAGGCGACCGGCGGATGTGCGCGCACATTCTTCGCACCTTCTGGAGCAGGGCTGTTAACTCCGGATAATTGTTGAGGAAGCACTGCACCACTAGATTCAAGGTGTGAGCCAAGCAAGGTATGTGGCTGAGTTTTGAAAGGGCTATGGCTGCCACAAAATTATGGCCGTTATCACTAACTACCTTGCCTGCCTCAAGATTTATACTGCCCAGCCATGACTCAGTTTGTCGCTGAAAGTACTCGGCCAGCACCTCCGCGGTGTGTCTGTCGCCCAAACACATCATCTGCAACACAGCCTGCTGACGCTTTCCACTAGCTGCTCGATAGGGGGACACCTCGTGTGCAACAGTGGCAGCTGCAGATGGAGTGCTCGTACGACTGCGCTCTGTGGACAAGCTTTCACTTCTGGAGGAGGAGGAGGGTCGAACGCCTACAGCCAACTGTTAACTATACCGTGGGCTAGGCAGCACTGTGCCATCACAGCTGTCCCCTGTGGACCCTGCATCCACCACATTGACCCAGTGCGCAGTGATGGACACGTAACGGCCCTGGCCATGCCGACTGGACCATGCATCTGTTGTGAGGTGCACCTTTCCTCTCACTGACTGCTTGAGTGCATGGACAATGCAGTCTTTCACATGATGGTGGAGGGCTGGGATGGCTTTGCGAGAGAAGAAGTGGCGACTGGGTAGGTCATAGCGTGGTACTGCACAGGCCATGAGTTCGCGGAAAGCTGCGCTTTCCACCAACCGATAGGGCATCATCTCTAACGAGATTAGTTTGGCAATGTGGGCGTTCAAACCCAGTGTACGCGGATGAGATACTGAGTACTTTCTTGACCTACTCACAGTGTCTGGGAGGGTGAGCTGGCCTTGAGAGCTGCATATGGTGGAAGTAGCGGTGGACAGGGCGGACTGAGAGAGGGTTGATGATGGTGATGGAGTTGGTGTTCTTTCTGATGGCCTAGATTCAGTCTTTCGTTGATATAACAGTGGGATTCCCTGACTGCTTTGGCCTTGCAATGACACCTCACCATTTGCTGCTGTGATAACCGGTGGGCTCACAGGGGGGGAAACAATGTAGCGTTGCTGACTACCTTCTTTGTGATCAGTTGTACATGTGGTACTTGAGGTTTGGTGTTGTGTCCACGCTTGCAAGTGCATGCTGGTTAAATGTCTAAGCTTGCAACTGGTATTCAAATTTTTCAGATTTTTCCCTCGGCTAAAGGTCTTTGCGCACTTCTTACAGATAACCTTGGCCTGATCATGAGGATTTTGTTCAAAAAAGTGCCACACTGCACTCTTCCTACTTTGGAAGACATTTTGCGGCCTAGCACGCTGTGCTATTTTGACCGTCTGGACAAGCTGTCCAGCAACTCTTTTGATTTTTGGAACCTGTTTTTGGAGTGCTCCGGGCCTGCCAGATAACAGCTGTTGCGATGTCGATGTCGGCTGTGGATGCTCCTCCTCCTCATCTGAGCTATTGGAAGCAGCACCCTCCTCCCCCAATGGATCCCAATCTGGGTCAACAACTGGGTCATCCATCACCTCCTCTTCAATGTCATGTGCACCTTCCTCTGTGTCACCATGTATGGTGGTATAGTATGCGGGAAGGGGCACCTGAGTCTCATCAGGGTCAGAATCTGGCTCATTACACTGCGAGGACAATGTAGTGCTCTGAGTGAATGTACCAGCAGAATCATCTATCAGTGGCTGTGCATCAGTGCACTCCATGTCAGATTCATCTTGGCCTGGGTAATTCACCATTTCACTTGATAACCCAGGCATGGTATGTGAAAACAGCTCCATGGAGTAATCAGTTATATGGCCTGCGTCATCCTTCAAACTTGGTTGGGGTGAAGGACACAAGGAAAGGTGTGGTTCATGAACATGAGCCTCCAATGACGACTCAGTGCTTTTATTTTTTACAACTTCAGAAGAGGAGGCGATCGAGCTGGAGGCTGAGTCAGCAATGTAAGCCAAAACTTTTTCCTGAAGCTCTGGCTTTAAAAGCGGTTTGCCAACTCCTAGAAAACTAAGCCTTCGAGGCCTTGTGGAGCCAGACGATGACGCAGGCTCAACACCTCCTGCATTCGGTCCTATTTTGCTTTTGCCACTACCATCAGATCCACCACCAACGCCATCATTACCAGCTGGCAATCCCAGACCAATTCCATGGCCTCTTCCACCAGCCTTCCTCATTTTTGGTAAAAATGTACACAAAATCACACAAACTATATAGTAATGTAAAACAAGGTACAAGGTATATATAGGAAAGGGAAGACGTAGAATTTCTGAAAACACTTGTGGACACTGTTGGATTGTGAGGCCCAGTGAATATCACACCGCTATGTCACAGGCTCAATGTCGCAGGTGTGAAAAATGTCACTCTAGGACAGGGGAGACGTAGAATTTCTGAACACACTTGTGGACACTGTTGGATTGTGTGAGGCCCAGTGAATATCACACCGCTATGTCACAGGCTCAATGTCGTAGGTGTGAAAAATGTCACTATAGGACAGGGGAGATGTAGAATTTCTGAGCACACTTGTGGACACTGTTGTGTGAGTCCCAGTTAATATCACACCGCTATGTCACAGGCAGAAATTGTCTAGTGTATGACAAACTACAAGGTGTATATAGAATTGGGCAGAATAGGAATCTCCCTAGAGTGTAGGTCTGTAAGAACGGAACATGTCCTCGACTTATTCTTACAGAGTCACACACAGATAGCTTCACTGTGGCCGTGATAACAGCCGTTACACGGTACTGTGTGAGGAGCGTACACCGCTGTATGGTGTGAAAAAATGCATGCTCAGTACCTCACCAGGACAAAAAAAAAAATTTGGATTGCTTTTAAAAAAGCAGTTTGCAGAGCAGTGGGAAAACAGCAATGCAGCTATCAGGAAGCCTTATAAGGCAGCCTAACAACCAACACAGCTGATCCAGCAAAATATAGCCTCCACTTGCACTGCACAAACAGTGACTGGTGTGCTGTACAGGCAAAATTGCTAGCAGCAGAAGCAGTTTTTGGTGTCTTCTTCCCTGCCTAACGCTCTCCCTACAGAATCAGCAGCAGCAGCAGCTCTCCCTATTCTGAGATCAGCATGAGTAACATGGCGGTCGGCGTACACGCCCTTTTATACCCCCTGTGACGCCCCCCAAACCAAGCCAATCACTTGCATGCCCTTCTCAAAGATGGTGGTGACTCCTGCCTATGTCATCACGTTGCCCACAGTGTCCGTGGATCCTGAATGGCTGAAAAAGGGCGGAAAAGAAACTTTTGAAACGCGACTTTGGCGCTAAAGTCGCCGAGCTCGTGGCTGACCTCACCCTAGGATCGGGTTTCGTTTCATGAAACCCAACTTTACCAAAAGTCAGCGACTTTTGAAATTTTTCGACCCGTTTCGCTCATCTCTAGTGCACAGTATGGACAAAGGTTAGCATAGCAGGGGACAGTATGGAGATATAGAGAGTGCAAGGGAAAGCAGTGGACAGGGGGCAACCATGGTATAGGCCGTGGTTCTTAATGATGGACATTGTGGCAGTTATAAAAAACAACAAGATGCCTAGACCTGTGGCAACCTCCAAATATCAAATTATCATATAAGAAAAATCAGGAAGTCATATTGCCATAAAAATATAAATTTTTATTAGGTAGTATTAAAATTATACAATGAACCTACTAAAAAGTTAAAAAAATGGGGACAAACAATGCAAAAAAGAACGGCTATTGGAGGAATGAAAAAGCCGGATGGTATGCACTAATAAGCAAATAATAGGTTGTATGAATTAGTCTCACAATGCGAGTAATACACATATATATACATATCAAGCAGCCAGAGGGCCTGCTAGCAAAGTGCACAGTGCTTAAAAAAACAGTAACCAACTTTATAATGCTCATTATGTAGAGAGGGCACATACTATATACAATAGTAGTGGCGAAAATATATTATCCATATGTGAACCATATTAGGAGCAATCAGCTCTATTGCCTAAAAACCAATTGCTTCAATATCCGAGTGTCCCAAAATAGACTCAAGTGATGCGGTAAGGAAAAAGCACAGAGAGCAGGCTGAGAGATAAGTAAAAATTGGCAGCTGAATGCAATACGTCATACCTCCAATGAGCCATGACATCCCCGACGTGCGTTTCGCGTGATGCTTCTTCCAAGGGAGCGTGCGCACACAAACACAGCAGCACCTCTCTCGCCTGCCTGCCACCCGCTCTTCCTATCCACGCTCTGGCACAGCAGCGGCCGCTGAATGATGACGTCATTCAGCGGCGCTCCTCTGTGTCAGGAAGCGCGGGCAGGAAGCAGGACGGATCCTTGCAGCTCCGCTGCTATTTTCTTTTGAAGGCAGCAGAGTTACTTTGATCGCTCCCTGCCCGCTGCCCTGCAGGGTCCCCCATGGCAGTACCGGATCGCAGCTCTGAATCTCCCCGGTTCGGGGAACCGGCTGCTTTTTTAACAAGCGGTTCCATCGAACCAGGGAGAATCGGCCAAATCCCACCCCTGGGTGTATGTATAGAAAAAAATATTCCGGCACTCTCTTTGCAGGAGAAAAGTTATTTCTTTATTCACAAGATAGGAATCCAGAAAGGTTTATAATAATGTAACGTTTCGGTCTCAATTAGGACCTTCTTCAGACTTAATAAACAGAAAAAAAAAACAAAGTACATAGTCAGTCAATGTGAACTGGTTTACATACACATAATGCATCAAAGACTATAGTACATAGAAGCAGAAAAGATGGCTGCTAAACCCAAAAAGAGAGGTATCTCTATGTCATAAAGAAAAAAGCACGAATATATCACAAGAAAAAATATATAATAAATGATAAGCCTTTCATACATAGTACATATTAAGGAAAAATGATGAATCTGAGATATAGCACTACATAATTTAAATATAAACACTATGTACAATCTGACTTAAAATTTAATAGAGTAATACTAATAGAGGGGTATGGAAAAATTAAATATAGCATCAGCATATATCAGAATCACAAAGATATGTAGTATTGTATGGCTGATGAAAAGAAAAAGAAAAAGTGAGGTGTTTCTAGCCAGAAAAAAATAAATAAAAAAATAAAAATAAAAATGGGGAAAATAAGACAAAAAATTCTAATGCCTCTTACCCTTATAAACCTCCAGAGATGCCCCGTGTGTTCCCTTGTATAATTAGTAGGTGAAATCGCCTATCATGGCACTGATAAGAGGTAATGACATGCTTAATACTAACATAGGCAAAAGGAGCCCAGCATGGTGTGCCCGTTAAAAAACATATTCAGCTTACCACAGAAGTGCAGGAAACGGGGTGTCTGTGATAACGGCGCGTGTCAGAAATGCGGGTGTCCGCTGCAGGTGGAGAGGTCGCTAAAGTGAAAGTGCCAGTGTTCGGACTTATATATCGGTCGTGTGTCAGGGATAGAGTGTGCGCCCAGGCGCACATGTCTCGGCTTCCCAGAAGTGTGTCTGCTTGTAATAGATGCATCCCTGTGGAATGCAGGGTGGAACGCACAACCGGAAGTGCGTCATGGTAAAATGGCCGCGGCCGGAAGTACCGGTGACACGCATAGTGGAACGCAGAGGACGTTGTGATGACATCTGGATTCTCTTTTTTAACCAGGGATTCATCTGTAGAAGGAGTCAATTGTAGAGAATGTTTCAAATAGAGCAAAAGACAATAGGCACAAAAATATAATAAAGGGTATAAAGGTAAAATGAGAGGTGTAGGCCTGTTGCTCTGAGAGCCCTGCCAAATTAAGGCAACACACATGAAAGAGACCCAACTTGGAGTCTAAAGCTTTCCAAATAAATTAGGGGCAGACACCAGGAAAAGTGGCATCAATTGACCCACAGTAAAAATTTGTTAATGGCACAGGAGCAGTCATCGATGGGCCATGCATGAGGTGTCAGGGTCTGGGGCATCATTTAGAGCTTTGAATTTAAGTTTAAACTAATATGAGGTGGGTGAGGGACCGATGTGAGCCTTCTTTTCTGGGAGCCCTGATACATTATGCAACAGCTCAAATTGCTTTTTTCAACCACATTTGGGTGGCACAAATGTCAGCTTTTTAGACCACAAGTGTTAGAAAAATTTAAGGATAGTAATACAGGTAGTTGACTGAAAGTAAGTGCAAGCCTGCCAGTCTGGGAGCCCTACTGCTACATGCAACACACATGAAGGAGACCCAACTTGTAGTGCAAACATTTGAAAAATAAAATATTTCCACACATCAATAAAGTGGCATCAATTTCCCCATAATAGAAATAGGGTAATGGGCCTCTGACACCCCTTCCACTACAAGCAACCCATGAGATGGAAACCCAACTTGGAGTGTCCATATTTAAAAAAAAATTGTCACACACCACTATAGTGTCATGAATTTTCCCTTAGTAGAAATAGTATAAGGGGCTTCTGGCACCCCTTCCACTACAGGCAACCCACCAGATGGAGACCCAACTTGGAATCTCCACATTTCAAAAAATTATTGTTACACATCCCTAAAGTGGCATCAGTTTCCCAGAGTAGAAATATTATAATGGGCCTCTGATGCCCCTTCCACTACAGGCAACCCAACAACCCAATGAAGATCCAACTTGGAGTACCAACATTTAAAAAAATGATTGTCACACACCACTTAAGTTGCATCATATTTCACAGAGTATAAACCGTGTAATGGACCACTGACACAACTTCCACTACAGGCAACCTACCAGATGGAGACCTAACTTGGAGTCTCCACATTTAAAAAAAATAGTGAACACCACTAAAGTGGCATCAATTTCTACAGAGTAGAAATAATATAATGGGCCCTGACACCCTTTACACTACAGGCAACCTAACAGATAGAGACCCAACTTGGAGTCTCCGCAACTTTTTGATATCGGGTGCTCTGGTCCACTGTGTAATACCGTAATTATATGGGTACTTTGGAATCTGATCACGAGGGACAATAAGAGACAGAGACCAAAGTTGATGTAAATAAGTATATTTCACAAGAGTGACAAAACTAAACATAATACTTTCTGCAACAGTAACAGAATCGCAGCACAATATGGAATAATGCAGGTAAAGCAAAACCGGCAGTACACTTTCTGCAATTGTAACGAAAACTCAGCACAATATGGATATGTCCTAAGCGACTGAAGAGCAAGGTAAGACCCCTCTTTATAATCAGTCCAACAGTACTAATACTCAAGTGCGCACAGGGCACATAATGTAGGAGTCCAGCAGCAGATTCCGTATGTAAGGAAGTACAACGTATTAATGAGGCAGTCCCACGATGTAGTAAATCAGCATGCACACAGTACTAGGGTGCATAAGTCCAGCTAACATAAGGGTGAAATGCACACGGTATTCAAACATAGAAGTCCAGCGTGACCCAGGAGAAGCAAAACAGGAGAAGGTCGTTATATGTACCTATAGGGCTGAACGTCCTGCACAAGTCCAGCAACGCAGCCCCAACAGACTCAGACACAAAGGAGATGGCAAAAGTCATGATTCCATAATGGCCACAGCAGCTCCAAGGGTGATCATCTCCACACCAGAATTCCACACAGTAGTTGATTCTTGCAGGGCAGTAGGCAGCAGAATGTAGAGGGGAAGAGCACCGAGTAACGAGCAGCAGCCACAGCAGGGAGTACGCTAGCAGATGGGCAGGAGCCAGGCAGCCACAAAATACTCAGGCACAGGAGAGCACATGACCCGGACTTAAATAATCAGGACAGACAAGAAGTTCCATGACAGGACGAGATCCAAGACTCCATCTTGGATCAGGGCGAACTGGTGCAAGGAAGTCCGGAATCCTTACACACTGGCTCAAGATTGCATGGACCAGGGATCATCCCACTGAACGGCCACTTTTTTTTTTTTTTACCATGGGTATAATACTACTCAGACAACACAGGGTTAGAGTAAAACAGTGTGTCAATACTATATTGAACCACAAACAGATAATAACACATAGAACTGTCCCAACAAAATACCCTAAATGGTCCAAAATTACAGAATTTCACCCTTCTACTGACTCGCCCAGATTAAAGCAGCTGCGACTTCAAGCGCCAACTACCTCTACCCATGGCACGCACAGAGAGAAGGTAACAACAGGTAACAACAAGCTTAGGAAGCTGACAGTCCATTGAGGTACGAAGCCAGGTGACCTGACTTCTCTCAACATCTACATGGAGCCACAATAGTCAATCAGCATATTATCAAACACTGACTGTTCAATGGCACCACACCCTTGTCTTGCAGAAATAACAGAGAATAAGTTACAACAAAAAGTAACTCAAACGTCAACATCCAGGCTCATACGAAAAATAGTCTTTGCTTCTTGACCAACCAAAGGCAAACACATAAATTCAAAAGTCAGCATAAAGATAAAAGTCTATGCATACTTGCTTACTTAAACTTACATCTGACATAATTAAGAAGAAATGCTGTGTTGTCACATTGCTCCCCCATCTTAATTAGCCAGATGTGATAGACTTTCAATCATCCTTCTCTACTTACCGGCGACTATCCATCAGCATGTCTTGAAGCACAGACATGATTACACATATCATGCAGTTTCCTCAGAGCATATTTCATGTTTTACTTTGCGAATAAACTCTGCACGTAATTGATGAGAACCGACTCGTATCCATTTTGTCAACACATGGTGTCCTCCACATCAAGTGGTTTCTGGATTAAATCCGATCAAGTGTCAGTGGCCTGGCATTCTCTTAAAGCTGGCACAGCACCTTTAGTTGCCATTTCTTTTATAGTTGCAGCTTTTTGTTGCAGTTATACATCCACTCAGGTCCTCTTCCCAAGGCAGAGCTGGTGGGGTTTCACATAGTGGCATATGAAACCTGGTGTGCATGCCTCACCTATGGTCTGCTGGGTCTTTTTGTATCTGTATGCCTTCCTGGCTTTGGAGCCCTGGGATGGTGTCTATGAACATCAGTCCCCTGCAGCTCTCCATATCCGTCGGGCTGAGTAGTATCCCGCTGCTACCACCAAAATGTGGAGACATGGGGGGATCAACTGGTGCTGTAGTCCACTGGCCCACGACCGGGATCATCCCACTGAATGCCTGCTCACCTTTTACTCTGAGCATAATATTACTCAGATAACACAGAGTGAGGGTAAAACAGTGCGGTAATACTTAATTGAACCACGAACAGACAGTAACACATAGAACAGGCCCAGCAAAATACCCAAGATGGTCCATAATTACAGAGTCTCAGCCTTCTGTTGACTCGCCGAGATTAAAGCAGCTGCGACTTCCAGGGCTGGCTACCCCCACCTGTTACACACAGAGAGGAGGTAATGACAAGCTTAGGAAGCTGACGGTCTACTGAGGTATGAGGCCAGGTGACCAGAGGGTCACAACCTGTCTTCTCCAAACATCTCCATGGAGACAGGTGACCGTGGACCCCAAACCTGGCTTTCCCAAACGTATCCATCGGGCTCAGGTGACTGGTGGGTCCAAATCCTGGCTTCACTAAATGTATCCATGGGTTCAGTGATGGTCAGAGCACCAGGACTACGTTTGTCAATCATTCATCTGTTACTGATCAATGTTAAAGCCAAAAATGCTGGCCCAAGCCCTGTCCCATGCATTCATGCTGCACAATTATACTATTTGTACTCTGAGTCAATTGATGCCACATTTCCTGGTGTTAACCTCTAGTTTGAGCTGTTTTGAAATATTTTTGGCCTCAATGAAGGCGTTGTCTATGTGTTTGGTTTTGCCTTCTATTGTATTACTTGGGGTTCGGATATATTCGTTGAACCTTACAGCGAACATGTTCGGTGAACATCAGGGTGTTCATTGATCCGAACCTTGAAAAGTTCGCTCATCTTTACCCAGGAGGCATGACCGCTTGAAGATGCTCAAATTAATCCCCAATTATCATCAGAACAGAGGTCCTAATTGTGTGATATAATGGCTCTCTATCTAGACATATTCATCAGAAAGGACTTCCCTGGCCGTTCATCAAGTAAACAAAGGCAACCTCAACCATCAGATAGTCAGTATACCGGGTTTCTTTACAGGTAAAGGCAGATATTCAGTGGGAAACAGAGGAAATATTGAAACTGGGGGTAAGACGAAAGTCCAAAAGTAAGTGGGCCTCCCTAATTGTAATTGTTCCGAAACAGGACCAGACCATATTTTGTGGCTACTACAAAACTTGCGATCATCTGATCACTCGTGCTATGCACAGTATTGCCACAGGATTGCTGTATATAACAAATATCATGGTCCCCTATGAATGGCAGTCACAAACTGGTTTTCACAGGAGTACCATTATGACAGCCACGCGGGTCATCAGCAGACTTCTGGTCATAATGGCAACCTATCAGCGAACCACGATCATTTCACTGCGGCACCAATGGACACACAGAACGGTTAGTCCACCTGCACATTAAATGCTACTGTCACAGATTGACAGCGGCATTTAACAGTTTAACAGCCGCTGACAGAACCCCGATCCTCTCGGCTGTTCGAGGCAGATGATGGTTGAATAACACAAGTAGACAACATTGATTGTAATATGTTTATCAACAATTTATGAATATTAAAGTTCAAATGTCCAACTCCATATCCATTGCTGGGCAGCTCTGAAAAAAACACTTGTAGAGATTCTCCAGGTCTTGGAAACTGCATCTGCTCATGTTCTCAGCGCAGGTCAGTGCAGATATTCACCTTTTTCTTCCGAGATGTGTCATGCCTGTATAGAAGCGATAAGTCGCCTTTCTCATTAACCTGAAAACAAAAGGCATGTTTTAAAAAAACTAGACAATATGCACTGGTTATCAAATGAAACAAACTCAGCAAAGGCAACTTCAGCATTATATTTCTGGTCATCAGCTGAAGTTGAAATCGACATGAAATATTGCATTATATATTGTCTGCAAAAAGGGCCAATCTGGAAATTGAAAAAAGGAAGTTGCCAATATTAGTGTAATGATAGAAAAATGCAATATGAGCCATATGACTGGTGAGAGCACTCACAATAGATCTGTACGGCTTGTAATGTCTGAGGGACTTATCTCGCCCGTCAGATTGTGTGTTGGCGATTCTTCCGCAGCAGTAGGCTGATAACTTTCATTATTTCCTGCTTTTCTCAACCAGAATTAAAAAATTGTACAGCAAGAAAACATAATTATAAGAAATACAGTAATAAAAACTGTATTACATTTATTCTATTATTACACCTTGCTTACACTATCATGTCCTCGCTGTTGCTCTTCTTGAAAACAAGAATGATTGATACTTACAATGATTTAGTATTGACATGAAGAACATATATAAATGGAGGAAAACCACAGAAATATTTACCTGGAAAATACATGGTGGAAGCTTTGTGTCAATCAGAATAGGTGGATTCTGAACATTTGCTGTTAGCTGCTTGTGATGAAGATGTAAACTGATTGTCTCCCTACGTGGGGAAAAAAAGGCAAAGTATATAAAAACATTTAAAGTTTAAATGATAAAACTCAATAAGAGACTAAATTAGAGACTCAAGACTCTCAATATTTTAAAAATCACTTTTTATAGATTGCTGACGATAGTGGAGGCTCCGTTCTTACCTCCATCACAGGTAGATGAGATGACGATATTTAGATAAGTCTCATTATTCAAATAATAAGCCTGAAAATATAAAGAAAAATAATTACATCCAACAAAGCTTAAACTCATAGAAGCTTTTCCAAAGCATTGTAGATAGATGCTGGGAATTGTCAATCATTCCATATCCAGCCAGTTATGGAAAATGTAACCGGGGTTTATCTGGTAACCTATGAGGACGGATTCCGGATATTTACTGCTAATTGCTGGTGATGAACACAGATATTCAATGTCTCACTACTCAGGGAAAATATATAAAAGTGTCTGAACTTTAAATTATAAAGAAACAAAATTAGAGACTGAATATTCTGAAGAATAGTTACATGTTTAGCTGATGGACAGTTGACGTAATCGTCCTCCGCATCGGCGACAGAAACATTTGTTGTCGGCTATTTTTTGAAAACGCCCAATTCTGCAAAGATAAGAGGAATATTGGTTACCGGAGTGGAATGAATGTTCACTTATACCATGGATTTAATTAAAAAGAACAAATTGAAACCAATATATTAAGATCTGGCCCCAGCACAGAAAATATAACATGTAACATCCTAAACCCTACGGCTCCGAGGTCAGTCCACTCTGATAGTAGTAAAGTATAAAAGCATTCTACCAACAGAACCGCACGGACGTCTCCGCAGTGATTGTGTGTCATGAGGAGATAAATCATAAAATCCACTTACTCTTTATCACACAGGTCGCATTTATACTTGTACTTATAGTGGATGGTATAACTGTGATGTTCTGTCACTTTTGGCAGCTCGGGATGGATACGATTTACCCTCCTGGTGAGAGCCTGCCACCACGGGCCGTGGTTGTCTCTTTGTTCACCGATGATTATCCAACAGGCCGCATGGCACAACTCGTGCACAAGTGTGGATCGTACTCGCACTAAAACAAGAGGTTATACAGTTATGAGAAAATCTGAGTACACCCTGATTGAACTGTTTGGTTTTACATATCAGGACAAAATACATCCTGATATGAACAACACGTGACAAGTCAACCGTGCCATTAGTTACCAAAAAATACTTACAAATGCAGTAGCAGAGAGTGAAAAATAAGTACACCCCATGAATCAATAGCTTTTAGAATCATCTTTAGCAGCAATAATTTGAAGTTGCATCAATGGTGTACTTAATTTATCACACATTGCTCTGGAATTTTGACTAAGTTTTTAAAGAAAAAAAAAAACCACTACATCATTATTTATTTATCATGTTGTTTTCTGAGATTGAATTTCCCTACTTTTAGGACTTTCTAAGGACCTGATACTTTTTTTTAATTTTCTCCTGATATGTAAAATATTAGAATTCATAGAGGGTGTACTTAGTTTTTCTTATGACAGTATGTACAGTGATCTTATAAGATGTATTACATCACAAGCAGCAGTTTTTTGCTCTGTATACAGGTTGTCTTATGAAGCCGCAGGATGGATGTGATGTGAAACCTACCGGCAGAATCCAAGACTTTCTCAGAAAGCTCAATATCTGAGACTCGGCGGTTGTTATCCAGCTTGTTCCAGCACTGAGCGGATGTTGATGTCAGCCTCTTGCTCCATGAAATGTCCATTTTCATAGGGAGCTAAAATAGAGGAAACAAATTCCATTACATCATTAAACTCTTTGACCCCAGTCTTACAAAGTCCCCAACTCTCATGTGTGATTTACAGCACTGGTCTACTTGTATGGGGCATGGGGTCTACCGAGAGATCCAAGATGTGAGAACAAAAATAAAAATAAACTTTTTTGAAAATGTCCAAATATCAACTAAATGGTTTTTATATATGTAAAAATCCTGCGAACTTCAAGCCAAAAGTTGCTAATCTTTTTGTCTCTGCGTGGTGGATCATCTAAGGTATCTTCTCATCCCACAGATAAGAAGAAGGTGATGACATTTACCAAACTAAGTGAGATTTACCTGATATATTCCATAACTATATTACAGAAACATGACAAAGGGGTTATGATACCCTTCAGAGAGTTATAGATATTTTTCTTGGAATTTGTTGTTTAATGGGGGAGATAATAGAGAAGTCATGTATCACCCAGAAACCGATGAAAAGATGTGATACCTTATTCCTGAAGACTGTCCTGTTGTACAGATTGTACAGTCGCTCCACCAGCTCATTCTTTGTTTCCTGGAAGTTGGTAACATAGATGGAGGTGGGAGAAATAATCTCTTCCAGGAAACAGCTGGGGATGTTACATAGTGGTGTCCTGGGTAAGATAAGGAATCATATATAAATCCACAGGAAACATCTTGCCTAGTTCATGGCTTTATATAGAGGTAGATGCACCTGGCATAACTTACCTCTCCTCTGTATCAGAGCTCTCCTCGCTGTCAGATGGTGAATTATCTGTACAGAAATATTGAAGCGTGAAAATACTTTTTATAAGGTTCAAATCAGACATGTTAGTATGCAGGTCCGTACCAGAGAGAGGTCTATAGATTATATAGAGTATAGACCACTAATAAGACTATGAATATGGGATCTGACCAAAGCAGAACACGTAGCTGACCAGACCACCAGAAATCCACAGGATCATCCATTGGGATCAGGTTCTGAAATTATAATGGGGTTCAACAACAACAGGGCCTATAAACTCTCAGACGTCTATTCCACCTATTGCTCAGCTAATCGATCCTTATTAATGTTGTATGTGCTCAGTAAAAGATCAGAAGTGAACGTGTCCTCAATGACTGGAGGGTGGACCCTCAAATGGTAAGGGTCTGTTCTCTGGGGCCTTCATGTAAAATAAGACTAGATGTCCTATCACCTTATTTCCTGATTTATGGTAGCCTCCATTGGGTTTAATGGAGATGTGGGATTCCTTGTGCAGGGCTTTCTCTATTGATGTATATTGGATTTATGAAAAGAGGAAAGCAAATGTGTTGCACATCTGTAATAAATTCTATAGGGACAGCAATGGCCATAAGTCAACATGGCGGTTAGTTGTTCTCCCAATATGGAAGTGTATGAGATATAGGACCCACACCAATCAAGCATGTGTAAAATAGGATTACCTCTGTAAGGTATCTTTAATTTAACCCCTTAACACCTATGTACGGCGCTCGTCAGTAGAGAATGAATGAAAACTGACCAGTGACAGTACAAAAAAGTCATTGTTATTTCTACAATAACATAAACCTGGATTGTGTCTAGAAATCATAACTTACTATTGTATGTGAAAGTTCCTCTAGTATTTGATTCGTCATCATCAATACTACTGATGTCATCGGAGCTGTGAAATGAGTGTAACAGAATATGAGCCACCATTAGTCATTAATCCCCATCATGGACTATCTAGTAATGGAGGAGGTGTAAGCCTTACCAGGTGGAACTGTCCGTATCATCTGATGATGGTGAAATCAGATCTGTGGGGGCAACACAACATAAATCCCTTTTTAGACTATTGTAATAGCAACGACTGAGGCTCAATATCAAATAAAAACATTCTAATAAATTATGCAGTGTACCCCTATATGTACATGGGGCGAAAAATCACATTCAGCTACAGTAACTCACACTGTGCATGGCCACCATCAGAAGAAATCCCCAAATCTCATTTCTGGCTGACTTAAGAGCGAATGTATGAATAATGTTCCTGACAACATTGTGAAAATGGTGGTGGTGGACCTACACCAATAAAGCTTGACTAAAATAGGATTACCCCTTTAATGTATCTTTAATTTAAAAATGCACAGACCCTTCTATAATTTACCTTTAATTGTTACATTTGGAAACTGATCTGTGACAATAGAGAAGGTTCAGTGTTCTTTCTATAATAACCCCGGATGTTATCTAGAAATGATAACTTACTATTATACGTGGAAGTTCCTGCCCTATTGGAATCATTGTCATCATCATTAAGAATGATGTCATCGGAACTGTGAAATAAATGTAACAGGTAATGAGCCACCATTAATCATTAATCCCCATCATGTACTTAGTAATGGAGGAGACGTGCGTCTTACCAGGTGGTACTGTCCGGACCATGATCTGATGGTGGTAAACTCAGATCTGTGGGGGCAACACAACATAAACCTCTTATTAGAATATTGTAATAGCAATGACTGAGGCTCAATATCAAAAGAAATAAATCCTAATAAAGTATCCAGTGTACTTCTATATGTACATGGGGCAAAAAATGCATTCAGCTGCAGTAATCTGCCCTGTACATGGCCACCATGAGAAGCATTCCCCAAATCCCACTTCTGTCTGACTTCATAACTCCTGCATGAATATTCCTGACCAAATGCTGAAAAGAAAAGGTTAATATGAGCTCATTTACTGTAGGCTTCCAATAGAAATAAATCCAAGCCCTGACCACAATGTGCACGTGATCTGCACCCAATGCCTACAATATGGCATCGATATGTATCAGAGCCTTTACTCTGGATTAGGGATACAGTACCTGGTAAACTCGGAGTCAGGCCCGAATTGAAGCCAGTGATGTTATCTTGGCCTTGAGACCTAGGAATTGGCTTCTTTCTTGGATGATACTGAAAAAATGGCAAACATGTCAGATAGAATCTATAACCATGAACTTCTCCAATCTATAATATTTCTCCATATTCCACTGATTACAGGTAGACACAGATATGGATGTGGTTTCCATTGGCCTGTGCTTATTTCATATACAGAGTGTAAAGGGTGTACCGGACACTTATGGTTAGCTATGGATAGGGGCGGTGGTGACATTTATGTGTCTTCATATAATATTATTATGTATCCTGTACATGGACATATTGTCACAAATATTACAAGTGAGTGCAGTCTTTACTCTGCAAACATGATCCAAAGTATCACCCCATCTACTTGAAGCTATATTTTTGGTCCCACCATCTTTTTCTGGAACATTTGTCCCAAATATATTTTAGTAATTTAAGAATATAAAATGATACCTGATGGAAGTCGTCATCATCACTGCTGTCCTCGCTGTCAGAGAGAACTATAATTCGCTTAAATCGCTTTTTTCGCATCATATTAGCACAAGTCACTCACAACACTCCTCTCTCCACAAACGCCTACAAAAACCCTCAACGGAATCCTGGATGACGGAGCGTTCTATAGCCTCCAGCCAATTGTGACATCATTAGAATGCTGCAATTGTTTGCTCATTTTTTTGTATTTTACAACATTAATTATACAAAGCATACTGTATAAATACAAAAAAAGGAAATCAGATAAAAACAACAATCTTCCTAATTCCTTCACTCCCGACCTTTTTCCAATTGTTCGTAAATATATAATAATTAAAAAAACACATAAATCAACATAAAAAATAAAGAAACCCCACTAATGTTTAAGCTGTTGATTATCCCTTTCTCCGTGTTTTAATGCTCTCCACTACATCTTTTTCCAATTGTTCTCCCAATTTTCAAAATTCTCTGAGGAGCAAAACCAGACCCTGTCATATTTTGTAACTCTCTTAAGTAATTTCTTCTCTTGTGTAATACTCCATTTTTTCCTTATCCATTTCCAAATGAAATCCACTCTTCCTATATAAAGCCGCCTACTTAAGACTCTTCTTCCTCATTTCATCTCTTCCGCTCCAAAGAGCATTTTACAATTGTTGACTTGATCTCAATGGAGATCTGAGTCCCCAGTTTCCAATCTATATCTTCATACCCTCTGATAAATGTATCAGATCTGCCCATGTTCCTTACACAGTTTACAAGTATTGTCCGCTTTCTTCTGCATTCTGTATAGTGCTTGGTGAAAATAATGGGACCAATGGATCAACTGGGTCAATTTATGAATTTATTGATTGACATCCCACTTATATGTAAATATATGTATATATAATGACTCTAATATTTTCTCCATACATTAATCTAACTCTCAAAGATAAAATTATGCATGTAATCTCCCCAGTTATTAGTGTATAAATGTATTTATTACATTATAGCATATTGTATGTTATATACAAGGTTATTATTATTAGATTTTTTTCGTGTGGCAAATGATCAATAAGTAATCCATTCCTTTGAGTGTTGATGTGAAAATTATTTGATTCCTTCGTACTCTTCACCGCTTGTTGAATCTGACAATATCTAAAATCGTGAACTCTACTTAAAGGGGTTGTCCCACAAACAAAGTTCATTTTAATCAATAGATCTCGGAATAATAATAATTTCCACAATTGGATGTGTTTAAAAGAAATGTTCCTGTGCTGAGATAATCTTATAAATGTGCCCCTGATGTGTACTGTGTAATGGCTGTGTCTGACCGTGCAGGAACATGGTCTGATCATACCACAGCTCCTGGGCAAGGGAGGAAGCCAAGAGAGTATACAGACATTAAGGTACCGTCACACTTAGCGATGCACCAGTGATCCCGACAACGATATGACCCGGTCAGGATCGCTGGTGCATCGTTAAGGCTGGGTTCACACGTGGCTTTTTTTCGCGTTTCCGCGGCTGTTTTATCCGCGCGATTTTGCCGCGAAAACGCGAAAAATAAGCATCCCATGCATTCCTATGGGATTCCGCAATGCTGTGCTAATGCTGCGGTTTTTACCGCGGCGGAATCGCTTTGCGGTAAAAACCGCAGCATGCTCATTAATTTGCGGAATCGCGGCGATCCCGCACCCATAGGAATGCATTGTTCCGCTTACTTCCCGCATGTGGCTGTGCACAACATGCGGAAAGTAAGCAGAACATTTGCGGATGGTACCCATGGTCCGGAGGAGAGGAGACTGTCCTCCGGGCTTTGGATACCATATCCCTGTAAAAAAAAGAATTTAAAAATAAAAAATATTGTTATTCTCACCCTCCGGCGTCCCGCGCAGTCTTCCCACTTCTCTTCACGCTCCCGTTCCCAGTAGTCCTTTGCGAAAATGCCCGCGATGGCGTCCGATCTCGCGGGATCGCGAAGTCTTGCGGTCATTCGCGCGACGTCATCGCGAATTACCGCGAGACGTCGCGATCCCGCGAGAACTGACGTCATCGCGGGCATTTTCGCAAAGGATTACTGGGAACGGATGAGCGGGACGTCGGAGGGTAAGAATAACACCATTTTTTATTTTTTTTTACATTTTATCTTTTACTACTGATGCTGCATAGGCGGCCTCAGTAGTAAAAAGTTGGTCACACTCGTCAAACACTATGTTTGACGAGTGTGACCAACCTGTCAATCAGTTCTCCAGGCGATGCAACAGATCGCTTGGAGAACGCTAGCATTTTGCAAGCTAATTAGGCTTGCAAAATGCTAGTTTTTCCGTGGGAAAATCGCGGGAATTTAAAATGCGATTTTCCCGCGGAATGGAATTCCGGAATTCTCGCGGTAATTTCCGCGAGAGTTCCGGTACGTGTGCATTTAGATTTTTTTTGTGTGGCAAATGATCAATAAGTAATCCATTCCTTTGAGTGTTGATGTGAAAGTTATTTGATTCCTTCGTACTCTTCACCGCTTGTTGAATCTGACAATATCTAAAATCGTGAAGTCTACTTAAAGGGGTTGTCCCACAAACAAAGTTCATTTTAATCAATAGATCTCGGAATATTAATAATTATTCCGGAAGGAAGCCAAGAGAGTATACAGACATTAAGGTACCGTCACACTTAGCGATGCACCAGTGATCCCGACAACGATATGACCCGGTCAGGATCGCTGGTGCATCGTTAAGTGGTCGCTAGTGAGCTGCCAAACAGGCAGATCTCACCAGCGACATAGCAGGGGTTGGGGGTCGCTACTTACCTGTCAGACGAGGCGATGAAGATGTCCTCCCGCTCGCGTCCACGCATCGCTCGTCTCCACAGCAGGAAGCCCAGCAGGAAGCTGACGACAAGAAATGGCTTAGGCCGTTCTCGCGCGATCAGTGATAATCAGCGGGGGAGCCGGTTGGAGGTAAGTATCACACATAGCGATATCGCTGCTGCGTCACAAAACCAGTGACGTTATAGCGATATTGCTAGCGATATCGCTATGTGACGGGGCCTTTACAGTACAGGATTGTAAATTCTTTCTTTGAGGTAAATCTTTTTTAAAAAATAGGCAGGGAAATGCTTTATCTCACAAAAAGAATTAGCGGTGATCCAATGCTGTAATGTCTGTATACTCTCTTTTGCTTCCCCCCCAGCCGAGGAGCTGTGGTATGATCAGACCATGTTCCTGTATGGTCAGACACGGCCATTACACAGTACACAGCAGGGGCATATTTATAAGATTATCTTGGTACAGAAACATTTTTTTTAAAAGACATCCAATTGTAGAACTTATTATTATTCCAAGATCTACTGATCTGGGAATAATAAGTCTGATATTAAGTCTGATAATAATAAGTCTGGTCTAATTGTACTGATTAAAAGAGAGCTTACTGCAGAGACCACAGCAATGGGTGAATGAGAAGGATAAATGAGTTTGTTTTTTTAATCAGAACTTTATGGTGGCCAGAATATGGCCAGAATACTGTAAGGAAAACTATGGGGGTGCATTATACTACATGGACAACTATAGGCAGTGCATTATACTGTATGTAGGACTATGGGGTCCATTTTACTACATGGAGGACTATGAAGCAGTGAATTATAATGTGGATTTGACGACATTATGAGGGTCTGGTTGTGGGCACATTACAAGAGGGGCTGACTGTGGGAACATTACAAGGGGCTGGCTTTGGGGACATTACAAGAGGGGCTCTGGGGGACATCATATTATATGGGAGGCTGTTGGGGGCATTATACTGTATGTTAAGGGCTGTGCTGGTGACAATACTATATAATGGGGGCTGTGGTGCACATCATACTGCATAGGGGGCTGTGGTTGACATCATAGTGTATATTTGGAAGTTGTTGTGTATATACTGTATGGGTAGCTGTGGTGACCATCTTGCTGTGTAGTGGTACAGTTTGGAGAGGACAAAATGGTGAGCAGTATGAGGGCATAGTGTAAAGAGAAGGCACAAAATGGATATGGAAAGGGGACAGCGTGAAATGGTGCACAGTATGGACAAAGGTTAGCATAGCAGGGGACAGTATGGAGATATAGAGAGTGCAAGGGAAAGCAGTGGACAGGGGGCAACCATGGTATAGGCCGTGGTTCTTAATGATGGACATTGTGGCAGTTATAAAAAAACAACAAGATGCCTAGACCTGTGGGAACCTCCAAATATCAAATTATCATATAAGAAAAATCAGAAAGTCATATTGCCATAAAAATATAAATTTTTATTAGGTAGTATTAAAATGATACAATGAACCTACTAAAAAGTTAAAAAAATGGGGACAAACAATGCAAAAAAGAACGGCTATTGGAGGAATGAAAAAGCAAGATGGTATGCACTAATAAGCAAATAATAGGTTGTATGAATTAATCTCACAATGCGAGTAATACACATATATACATATCAAGCAGCCAGAGGGCCTGCTAGCAAAGTGCACAGTGCTTAAAAAAACAGTTACCAACTTTATAATGCTCATTATGTAGAGAGGGCACATACTATATACAATAGTAGTGGCGAAAATATATTATCCATATGTGAACCATATTAGGAGCAATCAGCTCTATTGCCTAAAAAACAATTGCTTCAATATCCGAGTGTCCCAAAATAGACTCAAGTGATGCGGTAAGGAAAAAGCACAGAGAGCAGTCTGAGAGATATGTAAAAATTGGCAGCTGAATGCAATACGTCATACCTCCAATGAGCCATGGCACCCCTGACGCGTGTTTCGCATGATTCTTCTTCCAAGGGAGCGTGTGCACGCCCACACAGCAGCACCTCTCGCCTGCCTGCCGCCCGCCCTTCCTTCCTATCCACGCTCTGGCACAGCAGCAGCCGCTGAATGATGACGTCATTCAGCGGCGCTCCTCTGTGTCAGGAAGCGCGGACGGCGGGCAGGAAGCAGGACGGATCCTTGCAGCTCCGCTGCTATTTTCTTTTGCAGGCAGCAGAGCTACTTTGATCGCTCCCTGCCCACTGCCCTGCAGGGCCCCCCATGGCAGTACCAGATTGCAGCTCTGAATCTCCCCGGTTCGGGGAATCGGCTGCTTTTTTAACAAGCGGTTCCATCGAACCAGGGAGAAATGGCCAAATCCCACCCCTGGGTGTATGTATAGAAAAAATATTCCGGCACTCTCTTTGCAGGAGAAAAGTTATTTCTTAATTCATAAGATAGAAAGGTTTATAATAATGTAACGTTTCGGTCTCAATTAGGACCTTCTTCAGACTTAATAAACAGAAAAAAAAAACAAAGTACATAGTCAGTCAATGTGAACTGGTTTACATACACATAATGCATCAAAGACTATAGTACATAGAAGCAGAAAAGATTGCTGCTAAACCCAAAAAGAGAGGTATCTCTATGTCATAAAGAAAAAAAACAAATATATCACAAGACAAAATATATAATAAATGATAAGCCTTTCCCGCATAGTACATATTAAGGAAAACTGATCAATCTGAGATATAGCACTACATAATTTAAATATAAACACTATGTACAATCTGACTTAAAATTTAATAGAGTAATACTAATAGAGGGGTATGGAAAAATTAAATATAGCATCAGCATATATCAGAATCACAAAGATATGTAGTATTGTATGGCTGATGAAAAGAAAAAGAAAAAGTGAGGCGTTTCTAGCCAGAAAAAAATAAATAAAAAAATGAAAATAAAAATGGGGAAAATAAGACGAAAAAATTCTAATGCCTCTTACCCTTATAAACCTACAGAGATGCCCCGTGTGTTCCCTTGTATAATTAGTAGGTGAAATCGCCTATCATGGCACTGATAAGAGGTAATGACATGCTTAATACTAACATAGGCAAAAGGAGCCCAGCATAGTGTGCCTGTGAAAAAAACATATTCAGCTTACCATATAAGCGCAGGAAACGGGGTGTCTGTGATAACGGCGCCTGTCAGAAATGCGGGTGTCTGCTGCAGGTATAGAGGTCGCTAAAGTGAAAGTGCCAGTGTTCGGACTTATATATCGGTCGTGTGTAAGGGATAGAGTGTGCGCCCAGGGTCACATGTGTCGGCTTCCCAGAAGTGTGTCTGCTTGTAATGGATGCATCCCTGTGGAATGCAGGGTGGAACGCACAACAGGAAGTGCGTCATGGTAAAATGGCCGCGGCCGGAAGTACCGGTGACACGCATAGTGGAACGCAGAGGAAGTTGTTATGACGTCTGGATTCTCTTTTTTAACCAGGGATTCATCTGTAGAAAGAGTCAATTGTAGAGAATGTTTCAAATAGAGCAAAAGACAATAGGCACAAAAATATAATAAAGGATATAAAGGTAAAATGAGAGGTGTAAGCCTGGTGCTCTGAGAGCCCTGCCAAATTAAGGCAACACACATGAAAGAGACCCAACTTGGAGTCTAAACCTTTCCAAATAAATTAGGGGCAGACACCAGGAAAAGTGGCATCAATTGACCCACAGTAAAAATTTGTTAATGGCACAGGAGCAGTCATCGATGGGCCATGCATGAGGTGTCAGGGTCTGGGGCATCATTTAGAGCTTTGAATTTAAGGATAGTAATACAGGCAGTTGACTGAAAGTAAGTGCAGGCCTGCCAGTCTGGGAGCCCTACTGCTACATGCAACACACATGAAGGAGACCCAACTTGTAGTGCAAACATTTAAAATAAAATATTTCCACACATCAATAAAGTGGCATCAATTTCCCCATAATAGAAATAGGGTAATGGGCCTCTGACACCCCTTTCATCACAAGCAAACCACGAGATGGAAACCCAACTTGGAGTGTCCATATTTAAAAAAAAATTGTCACATACCACTATAGTGTCACGAATTTTCCCTTAGTAGAAATAGTATAAGGGGCTTCTGGCACCCCTTCCATTACAGGCAACCCACCAGATGGAGACCCAACTTGGAATCTCCACATTTCAAAAAATTATTGTCACACACCCCTAAAGTGGCATCAGTTTCCCAGAGTAGAAATAGTATAGTGGACCTCTGATGCCCCTTCCACTAGAGGCAACCCAACAACCCAATGAAGATCCAACATGGAGTACCAACATTTAAAAAAATGATTGTCACACACCACTAAAGTTGCATCATGTTTCACAGAGTATAAACCGTATAATGGGCCACTGACACAACTTCCACTACAGGCAACCTACCAGATGGAGACCTAACTTGGAGTCTCCACATTTAAAAAAAATAGTGAACACTAGTTTTTAGCGACTTTTGCTTTTTTAGGGTCGAGTTTCGTTTCATGAAACCCGACTTTTACAAAAGTCGGGTCGAGCAAAATCGGCCGACTATAGGGAAAAGTCGGGGGTCCGACCGAAACACGAAACCCAATGTAAGTCAATGGGGAATTAAAGTCGGCAGTGAGAGGAGGACAGGAAACACACCTACAGTGCCCATTTAAATGCCAAAAGCATCAATTCTTATTACTTAAGCTTGTCAACCTTAATTTACTTCATAATACTAGTTACGCACTGAAAAATGGGGGTTATTTGGCTAAAGTTGTGGGGGGGTAGGGCTGGCTCCAGGTTTTCATGTGCCCTGGGCGAAAGAGCGCCCCTTTAACACATACCACAACTCATGATGCTCCGATACGGCAGAGAAATAGCGGTATAGTACAATGAAAAATACTTCACTTTTCACATCTCATGATGAGGCCCATCTATTTCTCTATACAGAATCATTGGTCCCATATAATGTTTGAAACAGTATATGATGTGCTCCACATAATGCTACAGTATATGTTGGTCCCCATGGATGAAGCTCCACTGTCTTACGGGCCCAAATAATGCTCCAAACATAATGGGCCCCATTTCTAATGCTCTAGTGTATAATGGGCCCTGTATATGCTGCTCCAGTGTCTGATGTCCACCTTTGGAATGTTCCAGTGTATGGTGGGCCCCATCTATCATTCTCCAGAGTATAGTGCTCCCCAAAAATTGCTGTCCCAACATTAAAAACAATGAAATAAGTCTCCTCGCAAGGGAATCCCTGTACTAGTCTGGACTCCTCGTCTTCCCCATCTTCCATCTCACTGCACAGTATTTCAACCTTGCAAGTGCTGTGATCCTGAGCAAGCAGGGGGGCCCACTCATTGGCGACGGCACTGGCACAGGGCCACTGATAGTACGGTAGTGTGTCTGACGGTGGGTGGGCCGAACCTGCACTTTCATCTGCAGCTTCCTCTTTGTCACCGTGTAAGATGGAACTGTATATGGGAAGGGTAACCTGAGTTTCATCAGGGTCAGATTCAGGCCGTGTAGCGTGCAAGGGGAATGTAGTGGTCTGGGTCAATGTACCAGCAGATTCATCGAGCAGTGGCTGGGCATCAGTGCACTTGTGTCGCCCCCAGAAGTACGGTCATCACAGTGGCATTATCTTCCTCCTAGGGAGTGTGATGTCATGCTTGGGAGCAACGAAGGATCTCTCTAGCGGGTTAACTGATTGGGCGGCGTTATTCCCACGAGTCACGACCCTCCAAACAGCGTTCATGAAGGCAAAGTGTTTGTTTTACGTGGGCAGTATGGTTGCAAAGCTGAACCTTAAAGGAATGTCCAGAAGGGCACCACCAGGAGTGGAGCCTACGGCATAATTTGACTCAACACGGGCAACCTCAACCATCCAGCAACAAAAAAGATGCACACATTGCAAGCTTAATTCCGTTAACGAACGAGACTCCGTCATGCCCCGCGGTCCGAGTCCGGCTTACTAGAGGGACACGCGAGGCTCTGGCACGTGAGATTGGCCAATAACTGGTGTGTCATGCCCTTACATGTCCGAGGCTGCATGTGCGCTACACTGAAAAGGCCAGCGTTTGTCGCTTACAGGTGCAGATAACCCGCTGAACAACGTTAGTGATGGGGATCTGGGATTACAATTATTACCCACGAACGATGATTTCCCAGTAAATGCAGGTCAACCGTAGTTCCGGAATTAGGCCTAACCATCATTCCTGAAAAAATGAAAAACTTACGTGTGCAAACCACAGGTGCTGTAGCTTGCTTAACAGCTCGCCAGCCGTTCTCAGGCCCAGTATGGATTACACGTGATTGCACAAAGGTGACAAAGGGTACCGTATCACCGGATAACATGTATGCATAGCATAGTGTACACATTCAAAATATATGTCTATAGATCAGGAGGCAGGCTCAAACGGTGTCAGGCCCAGTATGGATTACACGTGATTGCACAAAGGTGAGAAAGGGTACCGTATCCCCTGATAACATGTATGGATAGCATAGTGTACACATTCAAAATATATGTCTATAGATCAGGAGGCAGGCTCAAACGGTGTCAGGCCCAGTATGGATTACACGTGATTGCACAAAGGTGAGAAAGGGTACCGTATCCCCGGATAACATGTATGGATAGCATAGTTAGTGTACACATTCAAAATATATGTCTATAGATCAGGAGGCAGGCTCAGACGGTGTCAGGCCCAGTATGGATTACACATGATTGCACAAAGGTGAGAAAGGGTACCGTATCACCGGATAACATGTATGGATAGCATAGTGTACACATTCAAAATATATGTCTATAGATCAGGAGGCAGGCTCAGACGGTGTCAGGCCCAGTATGGATTTTACGGCCCAGACTACACAGCGGAGGAGCAGGGAGAGGTAAAGATTGCAAATGCTTGGGCCCTGCTCAAGCAAGGGGGGCCCACTCGTGGGCGTCGGTACTGGCACTGGGCCCCTCATAGTACGGCGGTGTGTCTGACGGCGGGTGTGCACCACCACCGTCCGAGACACTTGATTGCACTATGAGGGACCCTGTGCCAGTGCCCGCGCCCAAGAGTCGGCCTACCCACCTGTCCAGGGCAACGGCACTTGCACGGTTTCGTGTGCTAGGTGGTGACCCTGGCCATGGGGGGGGGGAGGCAGCACAGTTAGGGAGTTTTAGAAAGTGGCATATGTTGATGTTGGACATTCAGCTGATGCAAAAGGCGAAATTGTTCAAGTCCCAGGAAGAGGAGGACCAAAGCAAGCCATTTTTCTGTCACCCTATGTGTCATCAGGGGAAGGTGGGACAAAATCCTTGGAAACCCATGCATGGATCATTTTAATGAAGGTTGATGTTTTGTAATTTGCCTTTATAGCGTGGATCCAGGATGCTGGCCAACCAGTAGTCGTCGTCGTTCATCATTTTGGCAATGCGGGGGTCCCTTTTTAGGATCTGCAAGGCATAATCTGACATGTGGACCAATGTTCCCGGGGTCAATGATGCACTGCGAGTGCTGGTTGGAAGAGCACTTTCTGGCAAAACCACATACCTCCAGTCACGCACAAACCCTGTACCAGACCTTGCCACGCCAACATTTTCACTTGCCCCACGAGATGCATCCTCCTCCCCTAAGTAATCATCCACATAATCATTCGCCTCCTCCTCTTCTTCCTCCACCTCGTCCAGAAGAGGTCCCTGAGCAGACAATGGCTGAATGTCATCAAGGATTCCCTCCTCCTCTTCCTCCTCGTCAACATTGGCTGCAGACTCCTGCTCCTTAAGGTGCGTTAAAGTTTGCATGAGCAGACGCATAAGTGGGATGCTCATGCTTAGGATGGGGTCGTCTGCGCTTACCAGCCGTGTGCATTCCTCAAAACACTGAAGGACTTTACAGAGGTCTTTCAGCTTCGACCACTGCACACCTGTCAACTCCATGTCTGCTCTCAAAGTGCCTGGCCGTGTATCCTCCCACAAATGCATTATGGCCTGCCTCTGTTCGCACAGCCGCTCAACCATGTGCAGGGTGGAGTTCCACCTTGTTGCAATGTCCATAATGTGGCGGTGGTTGGGAAGGTGGAGCAATCACTGCAGCTTCTGCATATGAATGGAGTGTACAGGCGACCGGCGGATGTGCGCGCACAGTCTTTGCACCTTCTGGAGCAGGGCTGTTAACTCCGGATAATTGTTGAGGAAGCACTGCACCACCAGGTTCAAGGTGTGAGCCAAGCAAGGTATGTGGCTGAGTTTTGAAAGGGCTATGGCTGCCACAAAATTACGGCCGTTATCACTAACTACCTTGCCTGCCTCAAGATGTATACTGCCCAGCCATAACTCACTTTGTCGCTGAAAGTACTCGGCCAGCACCTCCACGGTGTGTCTGTCGCCCAAACACATTATCTGCAACACAGCCTGCTGACGCTTTCCATTAGCTGCTCGATAGGGGGACACCTCGTGTGCAATAGTGGCAGCTGCAGATGGAGTGCTCGTACGACTGCGCTCTGTGGACGAGCTTTCGCTTCTGGAGGAGGAGGAGGGTCGAACGCCTACAGCCAACTGTTTCCTATACCGTGGGCTAGGCAGCACTGTGCCATCACAGCTGTCCCCTGTGGACCCTGCATCCACCACATTGACCCAGTGCGCAGTGATGGACACGTAACGGCCCTGGCCATGCCGACTGGACCATGCATCTGTTGTGAGGTGCACCTTTCCACTCACTGACTGCTTGAGTGCATGGACAATGCAGTCTTTCACATGATGGTGGAGGGCTGGGATGGCTTTGCGAGAGAAGAAGTGGCGACTGGGTAGGTCATAGCGTGGTACTGCATAGGCCATGAGTTTGCGGAAAGCTGCGCTTTCCACCAACCGATAGGGCATCATTTCTAACGAGATTAGTTTGGCAATGTGGGCGTTCAAACCCAGTGTACGCGGATGAGAGACTGAGTACTTTCTTGACCTACTCATAGTGTCTGGGAGGGTGAGCTGGACTTGAGAGCTGCATATGGTGGAAGTAGCGGTGGACAGGGTGGACAGAGAGGGTTGATGATGGTGATGGAGTTGGTGTTTTTTCTGATGGCCTAGATTCAGTCTTTCGTTGATATAACAGTGGGATTCCCTGACTGCTTTGGCCTTGCAATGACACCTCAACATTTGCTGCTGTGATAACCGGTGGGCTCACAGTGGGGGAAACAATGTAGCGTTGCTGACTACCTTCTTTGTGATCAGTTGCACATGTGGTACTTGAGGTTTGGTGTTGTGTCCACGCTTGCAAGTGCATGCTGGTTAAATGTCTAAGCTTGCAACTGGTATTCAAATTTTTCAGATTTTTCCCTCGGCTAAAGGTCTTTGCGCACTTCTTACAGATAACCTTGGCCTGATCATGAGGATTTTGTTCAAAAAAGTACCACACTGCTCTCTTCCTGCTTTGGAAGACATTTTGTGGCCTGTGCTATTTTGACCGTTTGGACAAGCTGTGCAGCAACTCTTTTGATTTTTGGAACCTGTTTTTGGAGTGCTCCGGGCCTGCCAGATAACAGCTGTTGCGATGTCGATGTCGGCTGTGGATGCTCCTCCTCCTCATCTGAGCTATTGGAAGCAGCACCCTCTTCCCCCAATGGATGCCAATCTGGGTCAACAACTGGGTCATCCATCACCTCCTCTTCAATGGCATGTGCACCTTCCTCTGTGTCACCGTGTATGGTGGTATAGTATGCGGGAAGGGGCACCTGAGTCTTATCAGGGTCAGAATCTGGCTCATTACACTGCGAGGACAATGTAGTGCTCTGAGTGAATGTACCAGCAGAATCATCTATCAGTGGCTGTGCATCAGTGCACTCCATGTCAGATTCATCTTGGCCTGGGTAATTCACCATTTCACTTGATAACCCAGGCATGGTATGTGAAAACAGCTCCATGGAGTAATCAGTTGTATGGCCTGCGTCATCCTTCAATCTTGGTTGGGGTGAAGGACACAAGGAAAGGTGTGGTTCATGAACATGAGCCTCCAATGACGACTCAGTGCTTTTATTTTTTACAACTTCAGAAGAGGAGGCGATCGAGCTGGAGGCTGAGTCAGCAATGTAAGCCAAAACTTTTTCCTGAAGCTCTGGCTTTAAAAGCGGTTTGCCAACTCCTAGAAAACTAAGCCTTCGAGGCCTTGTGGAGCCAGACGATGACGCAGGCTCAACACCTCCTGCATTCGGTCCTATTTTGCTTTTGCCACTACCATCAGATCCACCACCAATGCCATCATTACCAGCTGGCAACCCCCGCCCAATTCCATGGCCTCTTCCACCAGCCTTCCTCATTTTTGGTAAAAATGTACACAAAATCCCACAAACTATATGGTAATGTAAAACAAGGTACAAGGTGTATATAGTACAGGGGAGACGTAGAATTTCTGAAAACACTTGTGGACACTGTTGGATTGTGAGGCCCAGTGAATATCACACCGCTATGTCACAGGCTCAATGTCGCAGGTGTGAAAAATGTCACTATAGGACAGGGGAGATGTAGAATTTCTGAACACACTTGTGGACACTGTTGGATTGTGTGAGGCCCAGTTAATATCACATCGCTATGTCACAGGCTCAATGTCGTAGGTGTGAAAAATGTCACTCTAGGACAGGGGAGACGTAGAATTTCTGAACACACTTGTGGACACTGTTGGATTGTGTGAGGCCCAGTGAATATCACACGGCTATGTCACAGGCTCAATGTCGCAGGTGTGAAAAATGTCACTATAGGACAGGGGAGATGTAGAATTTCTGAACACACTTGTGGACACTGTTGGATTGTGTGAGGCCCAGTTAATATCACACCGCTATGTTAAAGGCTCAATGTCGTAGGTGTGAAAAATGTCACTATAGGACAGGGGAGATGTAGAATTTCTGAACACACTTGTGGACATTGTTGGATTGTGTGAGGCCCAGTTAATATCACACCGCTATGTCACAGGCTCAATGTCGCAGGTGTGAAAAATGTCACTATAGGACAGGGGAGATGTAGAATTTCTGAACACACTTGTGGACACTGTTGTGTGAGGCCCAGTTAATATCACACCGCTATGTCACAGGCTCAATGTTGCAGGTGTGAAAAATGTCACTATAGAACAGGGGAGATATAGAATTTCTGAACACACTTGTGGACACTGTTGGATTGTGTGAGACCCAGTTAATATCACACCGCTATGTCACAGGCTCAATGTCGCAGGTGTGAAAAATGTCACTCTAGGACAGGGGAGATGTAGAATTTCTGAACACACTTGTGGACACTGTTGGATTGTGTGAGGCCCAGTTAATATCACATCGCTATGTCACAGGCTCAATGTCGTAGGTGTGAAAAATGTCACTCTAGGACAGGGGAGACCTAGAATTTCTGAACACACTTGTGGACACTGTTGGATTGTGTGAGGCCCAGTAAATATCACACGGCTATGTCACAGGCTCAATGTCGCAGGTGTGAAAAATGTCACTATAGGACAGGGGAGATGTAGAATTTCTGAACACACTTGTGGACACTGTTGGATTGTGTGAGGCCCAGTTAATATCACACCGCTATGTTAAAGGCTCAATGTCGTAGGTGTGAAAAATGTCACTGTAGGACAGGGGAGATGTAGAATTTCTGAACACACTTGTGGACATTGTTGGATTGTGTGAGGCCCAGTTAATATCACACCGCTATGTCACAGGCTCAATGTCGCAGGTGTGAAAAATGTCACTATAGGACAGGGGAGATGTAGAATTTCTGAACACACTTGTGAACACTGTTGTGTGAGGCCCAGTTAATATCTCACCGCTATGTCACAGGCTCAATGTTGCAGGTGTGAAAAATGTCACTATAGAACAGGGGAGATATAGAATTTCTGAACACACTTGTGGACACTGTTGGATTGTGTGAGACCCAGTTAATATCACACCGCTATGTCACAGGCTCAATGTCGCAGGTGTGAAAAATGTCACTATTGGACAGGGGAGATGTAGAATTTCTGAGCACACTTGTGGACACTGTTGTGTGAGGCCCAGTTAATATCACACCGCTATGTCACAGGCAGAAATTGGCTAGTGTATGACAAACTACAAGGTGTATATAGAATTGGGCAGAATAGGAATCTCCCTAGAGTGTAGGTCTGTAAGAACGGAACATGTCCTCGACTTATTCTTACAGAGTCACACATAGATAGCTTCACTGTGGCCGTGATAACAGCCGTTACACGGTACTGAGAGAGGAGCGTGCACGTACACCGCTGTCCGATGTCCGTAAAATTATCAATCTCCGTGTTTTTTAAGTATACGGACTGACACACGCTGTCTCTCTATAGTCTTGAATGTGATCAAACAGCAAATACACTTAACTGTTTGAAAATCAGTCAAAACTAGAAGGTGGAGGTCTGTAAGAACGGAACATGTCCTCGACTTATTCTTACAGAGTCACACACAGATAGCTTCACTGTGGCTGTGATAACAGCCGTTACACGGTACTGTGTGAGGAGCGTACACAGCTGTATGGTGTGAAAAAATGCACGCTCAGTACCTCACCAGGACAAAAAAAAAAATTTGGATTGCTTTTAAAATAGCAGTTTGCAGAGCAGTGGGAAAACAGCAATACAAATATCAGGAAGCCTTATAAGGCAGCCTAACAACCAACACAGCTGATCCAGCAAAATATAGCCTCCACTTGCACTGCACAAACAGTGACTGGTGTGTTGTACAGGCAAAATTGCTAGCAGCAGAAGCAGTTTTTGGTGTCTTCTTCCCTGCCTAACGCTCTCCCTACAGAATCATCAGCAGCAGCAGCTCTCCCTATTCTGAGATCAGCATGAGTAACATGGCGGTCGGCGTACACGCCCTTTTATACCCCTTGTGACGCCCCCCAAACCAAGCCAATCACTTGCATGCCCTTCTCAAAGATGGTGGTGACTCCTGCCTATGTCATCACGTTGCCCACAGTGTCCGTGGATCCTGATTGGCTGAAAAAGGGCGGAAAACAACCTTTTGAAATGCGACTTTGGCGCTAAAGTCGCCGAGCTCGTGGCTGACCTCACCCTAGGGTCGGGTTTCGTTTCATGAAACCCAACTTTACCAAAAGTCGGCGACTTTTGAAATTTTTCGACCCGTTTCGCTCATTTCTAGTGCACAGTATGGACAAAGGTTAGCATAGCAGGGGACAGTATGGAGATATAGAGAGTGCAAGGGAAAGCAGTGGACAGGGGGCAACCATGGTATAGGCCGTGGTTCTTAATGATGGACATTGTGGCAGTTATAAAAAACAACAAGATGCCAAGTCCTGTGGCAACCTCCAAATATCAAATTATCATATAAGAAAAATCAGGAAGTCATATTGCCATAAAAATATACATTTTTATTAGGTAGTATTAAAATGATACAATGAACCTACTAAAAAGTTAAAAAAATGGGGACAAACAATGCAAAAAAGAACGGCTATTGGAGGAATGAAAAAGCAAGATGGTATGCACTAATAAGCAAATAATAGGTTGTATGAATTAGTCTCACAATGCGAGTAATACACATATATATACATATCAAGCAGCCAGAGGGCCTGCTAGCAAAGTGCACAGTGCTTAAAAAAACAGTAAACAACTTTATAATGCTCATTATGTAGAGAGGGCACATACTATATACAATAGTAGTGGCGAAAATATATTATCCATATGTGAACCATATTAGGAGCAATCAGCTCTATTGCCTAAAAAACAATTGCTTCAATATCCGAGTGTCCCAAAATAGACTCAAGTGATGCGGTAAGGAAAAAGCACAGAGAGCAGGCTGAGAGATAAGTAAAAATTGGCAGCTGAATGCAATACGTCGTACCTCCAATGAGCCATGACACCCCCGACGCGTGTTTCGCGTGATGCTTTTTCCAAGGGAGCGTGCGCACACAAACACAGCAGCACCTCTCTCGCCTGCCTGCCACCCGCCCTTCCTATCCACGCTCTGGCACAGCAGCGGCCGCTGAATGATGACGTCATTCAGCGGCGCTCCTCTGTGTCAGCAAGCGCGGGCAGCGGGCAGGAAGCAGGACGGATCCTTGCAGCTCCGCTGCTATTTTCTTTTGAAAGCAGCAGAGTTACTTTGATCGCTCCCTGCCCGCTGTCCTGCAGGGTCCCCCATGGCAGTACCGGATCGCAGCTCTGAATCTCCCCGGTTCGGGGAACCGGCTGCTTTTTTAACAAGCGGTTCCATCGAACCAGGGAGAACCGGCCAAATCCCACCCCTGGGTGTATGTATAGAAAAAAATATTCCGGCACTCTCTTTGCAGGAGAAAAGTTATTTCTTTATTCACAAGATAGGAATCCAGAAAGGTTTATAATAATGTAACATTTCGGTCTCAATTAGGACCTTCTTCAGACTTAATAAACAGAAAAAAAAAACAAAGTACATAGTCAGTCAATGTGAACTGGTTTACATACACATAATGCATCAAAGACTATAGTACATAGAAGCAGAAAAGATGGCTGCTAAACCCAAAAAGAGAGGTATCTCTATGTCATAAAGAAAAAAGCACGAATATATCACAAGAAAAAATATATAATAAATGATAAGCCTTTCACACATAGTACATATTAAGGAAAAATGATCAATCTGAGATATAGCACTACATAGTTTAAATATAAACACTATGTACAATCTGACTTAAAACTTAATAGAGTAATACTAATAGAGGGGTATGGAAAAATTAAATATAGCATCAGCATATATCAGAATCACAAAGATATGTAGTATTGTATGGCTGATGAAAAGAAAAAGCGAGGCATTTCTAGCCAGAAAAAAATAAATAAAAAAATGAAAATAAAAATGGGGAAAATAAGACAAAAAATTCTAATGCCTCTTACCCTTATAAACCCCCAGAGATGCCCCGTGTGTTCCCTTGTATAATTAGTAGGTGAAATCGCCTATCATGGCACTGATAAGAGGTAATGACATGCTTAATACTAACATAGGCAAAAGGAGCCCAGCATGGTGTGCCCGTGAAAAAACATATTCAGCTTACCACAGAAGTGCAGGAAACGGGGTGTCTGTGATAACGGCGCCTGTCAGAAATGCGGGTGTCCGCTGCAGGTGGAGAGGTCGATAAAGTGAAAGTGCCAGTGTTCGGACTTATATATCGGTCGTGTGTCAGGGATAGAGTGTGCGCCCAGGCGCACATGTGTCGGCTTCCCAGAAGTGTGTCTGCTGTGGAATGCAGGGTGGAACGCACAACCGGAAGTGCGTCATGGTAAAATGGCCGTGGCCGGAAGTACCGGTGACACGCATAGTGGAACGCAGAGGAAGTTGTGATGACATCTGGATTCTCTTTTTTAACCAGGGATTTATCTGTAGAAGGAGTCAATTGTAGAGAATGTTTCAAATAGAGCAAAAGACAATAGACACAAAAATAAAATAAAGGGTATAAAGGTAAAATGAGAGGTGTAGGCCTGGTGCTCTGAGAGCCCTGCCAAATTACGGCAACACACATGAAAGAGACCCAACTTGGAGTCTAAACCTTTCCAAATAAATTAGGGGCAGACACCAGGAAAAGTGGCATCAATTGACCCACAGTAAAAATTTGTTAATGGCACAGGAGCAGTCATCGATGGGCCATGCATGAGGTGTCAGGGTCTGGGGCATCATTTAGAGCTTTGAATTTAAGTTTAAACTAATATGAGGTGGGTGAGGGACCGATGTGAGCCTTCTTTTCTGGGAGCCCTGATACATCATGCAACAGCTCAAATTGCTTTTTTCAACCACACTTGGGTGGCACAAATGTCAGCTTTTTAGACCACAAGTGTTAGAAAAATTTAAGGATAGTAATACAGGTAGGTGACTGAAAGTAAGTGCAAGCCTGCCAGTCTGGGAGCCCTACTGCTACATGCAACACACATGAAGGAGACCCAACTTGTAGTGCAAACATTTGAAAAATAAAATATTTCCACACATCAATAAAGTGGCATCAATTTCCCCATAATAGAAATAGGGTAATGGGCCTCTGACACCACTTCCACTACAAGCAACCCATGAGATGGAAACCCAACTTGGAGTGTCCATATTTAAAAAAAAATTGTCACACACCACTATAGTGTCATGAATTTTCCCTTAGTAGAAATAGTATAAGGGGCTTCTGGCACCCCTTCCACTACAGGCAACCCACCAGATGGAGACCCAACTTGGAATCTCCACATTTAAAAAAATTATTGTCACACATCCCTAAAGTGGCATCAGTTTCCCAGAGTAGAAATAGTATAATGGGCCTCTGATGCCCCTTCCACTACAGGCAACCCAACAACCCAATGAAGATCCAACTTGGAGTACCAACATTTAAAAAATTGATTGTCACACACCACTTAAGTTGCATTATATTTCACAGAGTATAAACCGTGTAATGGACCACTGACACAACTTCCACTACAGGCAACCTACCAGATGGAGACCTAACTTGGAGTCTCCACATTTAAAAAAAATAGTGAACACCACTAAAGTGGCATCAATTTCTACAGAGTAGAAATAATATAATGGGTCCTGACACCCTTTACACTACAGGCAACCTAACAGATAGAGACCCAACTTGGAGTCTCCGCAACTTTTTGATATCGGGTGCTCTGGTCCACTGTGTAATACCGTAATTATATGGGTACTTTGGAATCTGATCACGAGGGACAATAAGAGACAGAGACCAAAGTTGATGTAAATAAGTATATTTCACAAGAGTGACAAAACTAAACATAATACTTTCTGCAACAGTAACAGAAACGCAGCACAATATGGAATAATGCAGGTAAAGCAAAACCGGCAGTACACTTTCTGCAATTGTAACGAAAACTCAGCACAATATGGATATGTCCTAAGCGACTGAAGAGCAAGGTAAGACCCCTCTTTATAATCAGTCCAACAGTACTAATACTCAAGTGTGCACAGGGCACAGAACGTAGGAGTCCAGCAGCAGATTCCGTATGCAAGGAAGTACAACGTATTAATGAGGCAGTCCCACGATGTAGTAAATCAGCATGCACACAGTTCTAGGGTGCATAAGTCCAGCTAACATAAGGGTGAAATGCACACGGTATTCAAACATAGAAGTCCAGCGTGACCCAGGAGAAGCAAAACAGGAGAAGGTCGCTATATGTACCTATAGGGCTGAACGTCCTGCACAAGTCCAGCAACGCAGCCCCAACAGACTCAGACACAAAGGAGATGGCAAAAGTCATGATTCCATAAATGCCACAGCAGCTCCAAGGGTGATCATCTCCACACCAGAATTCCACACAGTAGTTGATTCTTGCAGGGCAGTAGGCAGCAGAATGTAGAGGGGAAGAGCACCGAGTAACGAGCAGCAGCCACAGCAGGGAGTCCGCTAGCAGATGGGCAGGAGCCAGGCAGCCACAAAATACTCAGGCACAGGAGAGCACATGACCCGGACTTAAATAATCAGGACAGACAAGAAGTTCCATGACAGGACGAGATCCAAGACTCCATCTTGGATCAGGGCAAACAGGTGCAAGGAAGTCCGGAATCCTTACACACTGGCTCAAGATTGCATGGACCAGGGATCATCCCACTGAACGCTCACTTTTTTTTTTTTTTACCATGGGTATAATACTACTCAGACAACACAGGGTTAGAGTAAAACAGTGTGGCAATACTATATTGAACCACAAACAGATAATAACACATAGAACTGTCCCAACAAAATACCCTAAATGGTGCAAAATTACAGAATTTCACCCTTCCACTGACTCGCCCAGATTAAAGCAGCTGCGACTTCAAGGGCCAACTACCTCTACCCATGGCACGCACAGAGAGAAGGTAACAACAGGTAACAACAAGCTTAGGAAGCTGACAGTCCATTGAGGTACGAGGCCAGGTGACCTGACTTCTCTCAACATCTACATGGAGCCACAATAGTCAATCAGCATATTATCAAACACTGACTGTTCAATGGCACCACACCCTTGTCTTGCAGAAATAACAGAGAATAAGTTACAACAAAAAGTAACTCAAACGTCAACATCCAGGCTCATATGAACAATAGTCTTTGCTTCTTGACCAACCAAAGGCAAACACATAAATTCAAAAGTCAGCATAAAGATAAAAGTCTATGCATACTTGCTTACTTAAACTTACATCTGACATAATTAAGAAGAAATGCTGTGTTGTCACATTGCTCCCCCATCTTAATTAGCCAGATGTGATAGACCTTCAATCATCCTTCTCTACTTACCGGCGACTATCCATCAGCATGTCTTGAAGCACAGACATGATTACACATATCATGCAGTTTCCTCAGAGCATATTTCATGTTTTACTTTGCGAATAAACTCTGCACGTAATTGATGAGAACCGACTCGTATCCATTTTGTCAACACATGGTGTCCTCCATATCAAGTGGTTTCTGGATTAAATCCGATCAAGTGTCAGTGGCCTGGTATTCTCTTAAAGATGGCACAGCACCTTTAGTTGCCATTTCTTTTATAGTTGCAGCTTTTTGTTGCAGTTATACATCCACTCTGGTCCTCTTCCCAAGGCAGAGCTGGTGGGGTTTGACATAGTGGCATATGAAACCTGGTGTGCATGCCTCACCTATGGTCTGCTGGGTCTTTTTGTATCTGTATGCCTTCCTGGCTTTGGAGCCCTGGGATGGTGTCTATGAACATCAGTTCCCTGCAGCTCTCCATATCCGTCGGGCTGAGTAGTATCCCGCTGCTACCACCAAAATGTGGAGACATGGGGGGATCAACTGGTGCTGTAGTTCACTGGCCCACGACCGCATGTACCAGGGATCATCCCACTGAATGCCTGCTCACCTTTTACTCTGAGCATAATATTACTCAGATAACACAGAGTGAGGGTAAAACAGTGCGGTAATACTTAATTGAACCACGAACAGACAGTAACACATAGAACAGGCCCAGCAAAATACCAAAGATGGTCCATAATTACAGAGTCTCAGCCTTCTGTTGACTCGCCGAGATTAAGGCAGCTGCGACTTCCAGGGCTGGCTACCCCCACCTGTTACACACAGAGAGGAGGTAATGACAAGCTTAGGAAGCTGACGGTCTACTGAGGTATGAGGCCAGGTGACCAGAGGGTCACAACCTGTCTTCTCCAAAGATCTCCATGGAGACAGGTGACCGGTGGACCCCAAACCTGGCTTTCCCAAGCGTATCCATCGGGCTCAGGTGACTGGTGGGTCCAAATCCTGGCTTCACTAAATGTATCCATGGGTTCAGTGATGGTCAGAGCACCAGGACTACGTTTGTCATTCATTTATCTGTTACTGATCAATGTTAAAGCCAAAAATGCTGGCCCAAGCCCTGTCCCATGCCTTCATGCTGCACAATTATACTATTTGTACTCTGGGTCAATTGATGCCACATTTCCTGGTGTTAACCTCTAGTTTGAGCTGTTTTGAAATATTTTTGGCCTCAATGAAGGCGTTGTCTATGTGTTTGGTTTTGCCTTCTATTGTATTACTTGGGGTTCGGATATATTCGTTGAACCGTACAGCGAACATGTTCGGTGAACATCAGGGTGTTCATTGATCCGAACCTTGAAAAGTTCGCTCATCTTTACCCAGGAGGCATGACCGCTTGAAGATGCTCAAATTAATCCCCAATTATCATCAGAACAGAGGTCCTAATTGTGTGATATAATGGCTCTCTATCTAGACATATTCATCAGGAAGGACTTCCCTGGCCGTTCATCAAGTAAACAAAGGCAACCCCAACCATCAGATAGTCAGTATACCGGGTTTCTTTACAGGTAAAGTCAGATATTCAGTGGGAAACAGAGGAAATATTGAAACTGGGGATAAGACGAAAGTCCAAAAGTAAGTGGGCCTCCCTAGTTGTAATTGTTCCGAAATAGGACCAGACCATATTTTGTGGGTACTACAGAACTTGCGATCATCTGATCACTCGTGCTATGCACAGTATTGCCACAGGATTCCTGTCTATAACAAATATCATGGTCCCCTATGAATGGCAGCCACAAACTGGTTTTCACAGGAGTACCATTATGACAGCCACGCGGGTCATCAGCAGACTTCTGGTCATAATGGCAACCCATCAGCGAACCACGATCACTTCACTGTGGCACCAATGGGCACACAGAACAGTTAGCCCCCCTGCACATTAAATGCTACTGTCACAGACTGACAGCGGCATTTAACAGTTTAACAGCCGCGGACAGAGCTCCGCTCCTCTCGGCTGTTCGAGGCAGATGATGGTTGAATAACACAAGTAGACAACATTGATTGTAATATGTTTATCAACAATTTATGAATATTAAAGTTCAAATGTCCAACGCCATATCCATTGCTGGGCAGCTCTGAAAAAAACACTTGTAGAGATTCTCCAGGTCTTGGAAACTGCATCTGCTCATGTTCTCAGCGCAGGTCAGTGCAGATATTCACCTTTTTCTTCCGAGATGTGTCATGCCTGTATAGAAGCGATAAGTCGCCTTTCTCATTAACCTGAAAACAATTAAAAGGCATGTTTTAAAAAAACTAGACAATATGCACTGGTTATCAAATGAAACAAACTCAGCAAAGGCAACTTCAGCATTATATTTCTGGTCATCAGCTGAAGTTGAAATCGACATGAAATATTGCATTATATATTGTCTGCAAAAAGGGCCAATCTGGAAATTGAAAAAAGGAAGTTGCCAATATTAGTGTAATGATAGAAAAATGCAATATGAGCCATATGACTGGTGAGAGCACTCACAATAGATCTGTACGGCTTGTAATGTCTGAGGGACTTATCTCGCCCGTCAGATTGTGTGTTGGCGATTCTTCCGCAGCAGTAGGCTGATAACTTTCATTATTTCCTGCTTTTCTCAACCAGAATTAAAAAATTGTACAGCAAGAAAACATAATTATAAGAAATACAGTAATAAAAACTGTTTTACATTTCTTCTATTATTACACCTTGCTTACACTATCATGTCCTCGCTGTTGCTCTTCTTGAAAACAAGAATGATTGTTACTTACAATGATTTAGTATTGACATGAAGAACATATATAAATGGAGGAAAACCACAGAAATATTTACCTGGAAAATACATGGTGGAAGCTTTGTGTCAATCAGAATAGGTGGATTCTGAACATTTGCTGTTAGCTGCTTGTGAGAAGATGTAAACTGATTGTCTCCCTACGTGGGGAAAAAAAGGCAAAGTATATAAAAACATTTAAAGTTTAAATGATAAAACTCAATAAGAGACTAAATTAGAGACTCAAGACTCTCAATATTTTAAAAATCACTTATTATAGATTGCTGACGATAGTGGAGGCTCCGTTCTTACCTCCATCACAGGTAGATGAGATGACGATATTTAGATAAGTCTCATTATTCAAATAATAAGCCTGAAAATATAAAGAAAAATAATTACATCCAACAAAGCTTAAACTCATAGAAGCTTTTCCAAAGCATTGTAGATTGATGCTGGGAATTGTCAATCATTCCATATCCAGCCAGTTATGGAAAATGTAACCGGGGTTTATCTGGTAGCCTATGAGGACGGATTCCGGATATTTACTGCTAATTGCTGGTCATGAACGCAGATATTCATTGTCTCACTACTCAGCGAAAATATATAAAAGTGTCTGAACTTTACATTATAAAGAAACAAAATTAGAGACTGAATATTCTGAAGAATAGTTACATGTTTAGCTGATGGACAGTTGACGTAATCGTCCTCCGCATCGGCGACAGAAACATTTGTTGTCGGCTATTTTTTGAAAACGCCCAATTCTGCAAAGATAAGAGGAATATTGGTTACCGGAGTGGAATGAATGTTCACTTATACCATGGATTTTATTAAAAAGAACAAATTGAAACCAATATATTAAGATCTGGCCCCAGCACAGAAAATATAACATGTAACATCCTAAACCCTACGGCTCCGAGGTCAGTCCGCTCTGATAGTAGTAAAGTATAAAAGCATTCTACCAACAGAACCGCACGGACGTCTCCGCAGTGATTGTGTGTCATGAGGAGATAAATCATAAAATCCACTTACTCTTTATCACACAGGTCGCATTTATACTTGTACTTATAGTGGATGGTATAACTGTGATGTTCTGTCACTTTTGGCAGCTCGGGATGGATACGATTTACCCTCCTGGTGAGAGCCTGCCACCACGGGCCGTGGTTGTCTCTTTGTTCACCGATGATTATCCAACAGGCCGCATGGCACAACTCGTGCACAAGTGTGGATCGTACTCGCACTAAAACAAGAGGTTATACAGTTATGAGAAAATCTGAGAACACCCTGATTGAACTGTTTGGTTTTACATATCAGGACAAAATACATCCTGATATGAACAACACGTGACAAGTCAACCGTGCCATTAGTTACAGAAAAATACTTACAAATGCAGTAGCAGAGAGTGAAAAATAAGTACACCCCATGAATCAATAGCTTTTAGAATCATCTTTAGCAGCAATAACTTGAAGTTGCGTCAATGGTGTACTTAATTTATCACACATTGCTCTGGAATTTTGACTAAGTTTTTAAAGAAAAAAAAACCACTACATCATTATTTATTTATCATGTTGTTTTCTGAGATTGAATTTCCCTACTTTTAGGACTTTCTAAGGACCTGATACTTTTTTTTAATTTTCTCCTGATATGTAAAATATTAGAATTCATAGAGGGTGTACTTAGTTTTTCTTATGACAGTATGTACAGTGATCTTATAAGATGTATTACATCACAAGCAGCAGTTTTTTGCTCTGTATACAGGTTGTCTTATGAAGCCGCAGGATGGATGTGATGTGAAACCTACCGGCAGAATCCAAGACTTTCTCAGAAAGCTCAATAACTGAGACTCGGCGGTTGTTATCCAGCTTGTTCCAGCACTGAGCGGATGTTGATGTCAGCCTCTTGCTCCATGAAATGTCCATTTTCATAGGGAGCTAAAATAGAGGAAACAAATTCCATTACATCATTAAACTCTTTGACCCCAGTCTTACAAAGTCCCCAACTCTCATGTGTGATTTACAGCACTGGTCTACTTGTATGGGGCATGGGGTCTACCGAGAGATCCAAGATGTGAGAACAAAAATAAAAATAAACTTTTTTGAAAATGTCCAAATATCAACTAAATGGTTTTTATATATGTAAAAATCCTGCGAACTTCAAGCCAAAAGTTGCTAATCTTTTTGTCTCTGCGCGGTGGATCATCTAAGGTATCTTCTCATCCCACAGATAAGAAGAAGGTGATGACATTTATCAAACTAAGTGAGATTTACCTGATATATTCCATAACTATATTACAGAAACATGACAAAGGGGTTATGATACCCTTCAGAAAGTTATAGATATTTTTCTTGGAATTTGTTGTTTAATGGGGGAGATAATAGAGAAGTCTTGTATCACCCAGAAACCGATGAAAAGATGTGATACCTTATTCCTGAAGACTGTCCTGTTGTACAGATTGTACAGTCGCTCCACCAGCTCATTCTTTGTTTCCTGGAAGTTGGTAACATAGATGGAGGTGGGAGAAATAATCTCTTCCAGGAAACAGCTGGGGATGTTACATAGTGGTGTCCTGGGTAAGATAAGGAATCATATATAAATCCACAGGAAACATCTTGCCTAGTTCATGGCTTTATATAGAGGTAGATGCACCTGGCATAACTTACCTCTCCTCTGTATCAGAGCTCTCCTCGCTGTCAGATGGTGAATTATCTGTACAGAAATATTGAAGCGTGAAAATACTTTTTATAAGGTTCAAATCAGACATGTTAGTATGCAGGTCTGTACCAGAGAGAGGTCTATAGATTATATAGAGTGTAGACCACTAATAAGACTATGAATATGGGATCTGACCAAAGCAGAACACGTAGCTGACCAGACCACCAGAAATCCACAGGATCATCCATTGGGATCAGGTTCTGAAATTATAATGGGGTTCAACAACAACAGGGCCTATAAACTCTCAGACGTCTATTCCACCTATTGCTCAGCTAATCGATCCTTATTAATGTTGTATGTGCTCAGTAAAAGATCAGAAGTGAACGTGTCCTCAATGACTGGAGGGTGGACCCTCAAATGGTAAGGGTCTGTTCTCTGGGGCCTTCATGTAAAATAAGACTAGATGTCCTATCACCTTATTTCCTGATTTATGGTAGCCTCCATTGGGTTTAATGGAGATGTGGGATTCCTTGTGCAGGGCTTTCTCTATTGATGTATATTGGATTTATGAAAAGAGAAAAGCAAATGTATTGCACATCTGTAATAAATTCTATAGGGACAGCAATGGCCATAAGTCAACATGGCGGTGAGTTGTTCTCCCAATATGGAAGTGTCTGAGATATAGGACCCACACCAATCAAGCATGTGTAAAATAGGATTACCTCTGTAAGGTATCTTTAATTTAACCCATTAACACCTATGTACGGCGCTCGTCAGTAGAGAATGAATGGAGAGGTCTCTGGAGTTGAGCCCGCCTCTTTCCCGGCAGATGATGGTTTTGTCATTCAGCCATCATCTGCCTCTGACAGTCGAGAGTAGATTAGAGCTCTGCCTGCTTCTGTTAACCTGTTAAATGCTGCTGTCATTCTCTGACAGTGGCATTTACAGCACATTTCCCAGGTGGCTCACTGTTCCAACTCGTGATCAGTGCCCTTGTAATTGTTAGATTTGGAAACTGACCAGTGACAGTACAAAAAAGTCATTGTTATTTCTACAATAACATAAACCTGGATTGTGTCTAGAAATGATAACTTACTATTGTATGTGAAAGTTCCTCTAGTATTTGATTCGTCATCATCAATACTACTGATGTCATCGGAGCTGTGAAATGAGTGTAACAGAATATGAGCCACCATTAGTCATTAATCCCCATCATGGACTATCTAGTAATGGAGGAGGTGTAAGTCTTACCAGGTGGAACTGTCCGTATCATCTGATGATGGTGAAATCAGATCTGTGGGGGCAACACAACATAAATCCCTTATTAGACTATTGTAATAGCAACGACTGAGGCTCAATATCAAATAAAAACATTCTAATAAATTATGCAGTGTACCCCTATATGTACATGGGGCGAAAAATCACATTCAGCTACAGTAACTCACACTGTGCATGGCCACCATCAGAAGAAATCCCCAAATCTCATTTCTGGCTGACTTAAGAGCGAATGTATGAATAATGTTCCTGACAACATTGTGAAAATGGTGGTGGTGGACCTACACCAATAAAGCTTGACTAAAATAGGATTACCCCTTTAATGTATCTTTAATTTAAAAATGCACAGACCCTTCTATAATTTACCTTTAATTGTTACATTTGGAAACTGATCTGTGACAGTAGAGAAGGTTCAGTGTTCTTTCTACAATAACCCCGGATGTTATCTAGAAATGATAACTTACTATTATACGTGGAAGTTCCTGCCCTATTGGAATCATTGTCATCATCATTAAGAATGATGTCATCGGAACTGTGAAATAAATGTAACAGGTAATGAGCCACCATTAATCCTTAATCCCCATCATGTACTTAGTAATGGAGGAGACGTGTGTCTTACCAGGTGGTACTGTCCGGACCATGATCTGATGGTGGTAAACTCAGATCTGTGGGGGAAAGACAACATAAATCTCTTGTTAGAATATTGTAATAGCAATGACTGAGGCTCAATATCAAAAGAAATAAATCCTAATAAAGTATCCAGTGTACTTCTATATGTACATGGGGCAAAAAATGCATTCAGCTGCAGTAATCTGCCCTGTACATGGCCACCATGAGAAGCATTCCCCAAATCCCACTTCTGTCTGACTTCATAACTCCTGCATGAATATTCCTGACCAAATGCTGAAAAGAAATGGTTAATATGAGCTCATTTACTGTAGGCTTCCAATAGAAATAAATCCAAGCCCTGACCACAATGTGCACGTGATCTGCACCCAATGACTACAATATGGCATCGATATGTATCAGAGCCTTTACCCTGGATTAGGGATACAGTACCTGGTAAACTCGGAGTCAGGCCCGAATTGAAGCCAGTGATGTTATCTTGGCCTTGAGACCTAGGAATTGGCTTCTTTCTTGGATGATACTGAAAAAATGGCAAACATGTCAGATAGAATCTATAACCATGAACTTCTCCAATCTATAATATTTCTCCATATTCCACTGATTACAGGTAGACACAGATATGGATTTGGTTTCCATTGGCCTGTGCTTAGTTCATATACAGAGTGTAAAGGGTGTACCGGACACTTATGGTTAGCTATGGATAGGGGCGGTGGTGACATTTATGTGTCTTCATATAATATTATTATGTATCCTGTACATGGACATATTGTCACAAATATTACAAGTGAGTGCAGTCTTTACTCTGCAAACATGATCCAAAGTATCACCCCATCTACTTGAAGCTATATTTTTGGTCCCACCATCTTTTTCTGGAACATTTGTCCCAAATATATTTTAGTAATTTAAGAATATAAAATGATACCTGATGGAAGTCGTCATCATCACTGCTGTCCTCGCTGTCAGAGAGAACTATAATTCGCTTAAATCGCTTTTTTCGCATCATATTAGCACAAGTCACTCACAACACTCCTCTCTCCACAAACGCCTACAAAAACCCTCAACGGAATCCTGGATGACGGAGCGTTCTATAGCCTCCAGCCAATTGTGACATCATTAGAATGCTGCAATTGTTTGCTCATTTTTTTGTATTTTACAACATTAATTGTACAAAGCATACTGTACAAATACAAAAAAAGGAAATCAGATAAAAACAACAATCTTCCTAATTCCTTCACTCCCGACCTTTTTCCAATTGTTCAGAAATATATAATAATTAAAAACACATAAATCAACATAAAAAATAAAGAAACTCCACTAATGTTTAAGCTGTTGATTATCCCTTTCTTCGTGTTTTAATGCTCTCCACTACATCTTTTTCCAATTGTTCTCCCAATTTTCAAAACTCTCTGAGGAGCAAAACCAGACCCTGTCATATTTTGTAACTCTCTTAAGTAATTTCTTCTCTTGTGTAATACTCCATTTTTTCCTTATCCATTTCCAAATGAAATTCACTCTTCTTATATAAAGCCGCCTACTTAAGACTCTTCTTCCTCATTTCATCTCTTCCGCTCCAAAGAGCATTTTACAATTGTTGACTTGATCTCAATGGAGATCTGAGTCCCCAGTTTCCAATCTATATCTTCATACCCTCTGATAAATGTATCAGATCTGCCCATGTTCCTTACACAGTTTACAAGTATTGTCCGCTTTCTTCTGCATTCTGTATAGTGCTTGGTGAAAATAATGGGACCAATGGATCAACTGGGTCAATTTATGAATTTATTGATTGACATCCCACTTATATGTAAATATATGTATATATAATGACTCTAATATTTTCTCCATACATTAATCTAACTCTCAAAGATAAAATTATGCATGTAATCTCCCCAGTTATTAGTGTATAAATGTATTTATTACATTATAGCATATTGTATGTTATATACAAGGTTATTATTATTAGATTTTTTTTGTGTGGCAAATGATCAATAAGTAATCCATTCCTTTGAGTGTTGATGTGAAAGTTATTTGATTCCTTCATACTCTTCACCTCTTGTTGAATCTGATAATATCTAAAATCGTGAACTCTACTTAAAGGGGTTGTCCCACAAACAAAGTTCATTTTAATCAATAGATCTTGGAATATTAATAATTTCCACAATTGGATGTGTTTAAATGAAATGTTCCTGTGCTGAGATAATCTTATAAATGTGCCCCTGATGTGTACTGTGTAATGGCTGTGTCTGACCATGCAGGAACATGGTCTGATCATACCACAGCTCCTGGGCAAGGGAGGAAGCCAAGAGAGTATACAGACATTAAGGTACCGTCACACTTAGCGATGCACCAGTGATCCCGACAACGATATGACCCGGTCAGGATCGCTGGTGCATCGTTAAGTGGTCGCTAGTGAGCTGCCAAACAGGCAGATCTCACCAGCGACATAGCAGGGGTCGGGGGTCGCTACTTACCTGTCAGACGAGGCGATGAAGACGTCCTCCCGCCCGCGTCCACGCATCGCTCGTCTCCACAGCAGGAAGCCCAGCAGGAAGCTGACGACAAGAAATGGCTTAGGCCATTCTCGCGCGATCAGCGATAATCAGCGGGGGAGCCGGTTGGAGGTAAGTATCACACATAACGATATCGCTGCTGCGTCACAAAACCAGTGACGTTATAGCGATATTGCTAGCGATATCGCTATGTGTGACGGGGCCTTTACAGTACAGGATCGTAAATTCTTTCTTTGAGGTAAATCTTTTTTAAAAAATAGGCAGGGAAATGCTTTATCTCACAAAAAGAATTAGCGGTGATCCAATGCTGTAATGTCTGTATACTCTCTTTTGCTTCCCCCCCAGCCGAGGAGCTATGGTATGATCAGACCATGTTCCTGTATGGTCAGACACGGCCATTACACAGTACACAGCAGGGGCACATTTATAAGATTATCTTGGTACAGAAACATTTTTTTTAAAAGACATCCAATTGTAGAACTTATTATTATTCCAAGATCTACTGATCTGGGAATAATAAGTCTGATATTAAGTCTGATAATAATAAGTCTGGTCTAATTGTACTGATTAAAAGAGAGCTTACTGCAGAGACCACAGCAATGGGTGAATGAGAAGGATAAATGCGTTTGTTTTTTTAATCATAACTTTATGGTGGCCAGAATACTGTATGGAGAACTATGGGGGTGCATTATACTACATGGACAACTATAGGCAGTGCATTATACTGTATGTAGGACTATGGGGTCCATTTTACTACATGGAGGACTATGAAGCAGTGAATTATAATGTGGATTTGGCGACATTATGAGGGTCTGGTTGTGGGCACATTACAAGAGGGGCTGACTGTGGGAACATTACAAGGGGCTGGCTTTGGGGACATTACAAGAGGGGCTCTGGGGGACATCATATTATATGGTAGGCTGTTGGGGGCATTATTCTGTATGTTAAGGGCTGTGCTGGTGACCATACTATATAATGGGGGCTGTGGTGGACATCATACTGCATAGGGGGCTGTGGTTGACATCATAGTGTATATTTGGAAGTTGTTGTGTATATACTGTATGGGTAGCTGTGGTGACCATCTTGCTGTGTAGTGGTACAGTTTGGAGAGGACAAAATGGTGAGCAGTATGAGGGCATAGTGTAAAGAGAAGGCACAAAATGGATATGGAAAGGGGACAGCGTGAAATGGTGCACAGTATGGACAAAGGTTAGCATAGCAGGGGACAGTATGGAGATATAGAGAGTGCAAGGGAAAGCAGTGGACAGGGGGCAACCATGGTATAGGCCGTGGTTCTTAATGATGGACATTGTGGCAGTTATAAAAAACAACAAGATGCCAAGTCCTGTGGCAACCTCCAAATATCAAATTATCATATAAGAAAAATCAGGAAGTCATATTGCCATAAAAATATACATTTTTATTAGGTAGTATTAAAATGATACAATGAACCTAATAAAAAGTTAAAAAAATGGGGACAAACAATGCAAAAAAGAACGGCTATTGGAGGAATGAAAAAGCCAGATGGTATGCACTAATAAGCAAATAATAGGTTGTATGAATTAATCTCACAATGCGAGTAATACACATATATATACATATCAAGCAGCCAGAGGGCCTGCTAGCAAAGTGCACAGTGCTTAAAAAAACAGTAACCAACTTTATAATGCTTATTATGTAGAGAGGGCACATACTATATACAATAGTAGTGGCGAAAATATATTATCCATATGTGAACCATATTAGGAGCAATCAGCTCTATTGCCTAAAAAACAATTGCTTCAATATCCGAGTGTCCCAAAATAGACTCAAGTGATGCGGTAAGGAAAAAGCACAGAGAGCAGTCTGAGAGATAAGTAAAAATTGGCAGCTGAATGCAATACGTCATACCTCCAATGAGCCATGGCACCCCTGACGCGTGTTTCGCATGATTCTTCTTCCAAGGGAGCGTGCGCACGCCCACACAGAAGCACCTCTCGCCTGCCTGCCGCCCGCCCTTCCTATCCACGCTCTGGCACAGCAGCAGCCGCTTGAATGATGATGTAATTCAGTGGCGCTCCTCTGTGTCAGGAAGCGCGGGCGGCGGGCAGGAAGCAGGACGGATCCTTGCAGCTCCGCTGCTATTTTCTTTTGCAGGCAGCAGAGCTACTTTGATCGCTCCCTGCCCACTGCCCTGCAGGGCCCCCCATGGCAGTACCAGATCGCAGCTCTGAATCTCCCCAGTTCGGGGAATCGGCTGCTTTTTTTACAAGCGGTTCCATCAAACCAGGGAGAACCGGCCAAATCCCACCCCTGGGTGTATGTATAGAAAAAATATTCCGGCACTCTCTTTGCAGGAGAAAAGTTATTTCTTAATTCATAAGATAGAAAGGTTTATAATAATGTAACGTTTCGGTCTCAATTAGGACCTTCTTCAGACTTAATAAACAGAAAAAAAAACCAAAGTACATAGTCAGTCAATGTGAACTGGTTTACATACAAATAATGCATCAAAGACTATAGTACATAGAAGCAGAAAAGATGGCTGCTAAACCCAAAAAGAGAGGTATCTCTATGTCATAAAGAAAAAAAACAAATATATCACAAGACAAAATATATAATAAATGATAAGCCTTTCACGCATAGTACATATTAAGGAAAAATGATCAATCTGAGATATAGCACTACATAATCTATAATAATAAATGCCCTAACCAGCTTCCGGTTGTAACAACTCCCGTCCAGTTGTAACCGGTGACGTCACCACACACACACGCACGTTAACCCTCAACACACCACACCGCCTCAACACACACTCCTCTCACCTTTCACCTCCACTCATGTCCACTCACTCTTTCACTCCACATACGTTCCTTTCTCTCACTCCGTTTCTCATACTCACACCGTCATCGTCGCTGATAAGCCTTTCACACATAGTACATATTAAGGAAAACTGATCAATCTGAGATATAGCACTACATAATTTAAATATAAACACTATGTACAATCTGACTTAAAATTTAATAGAGTAATACTAATAGAGGGGTATGGAAAAATTAAATATAGCATCAGCATATATCAGAATCACAAAGATATGTAGTATTGTATGGCTGATGAAAAGAAAAAGAAAAAGTGAGGTGTTTCTAGCCAGAAAAAAAAAAATAAAAAAATAAAAATAAAAATGGGGAAAATAAGACGAAAAAATTCTAATGCCTCTTACCCTTATAAACCTACAGAGATGCCCCGTGTGTTCCCTTGTATAATTAGTAGGTGAAATCGCCTATCATGGCACTGATAAGAGGTAATGACATGCTTAATACTAACATAGGCAAAAGGAGCCCAGCATAGTGTGCCTGTGAAAAAAACATATTCAGCTTACCATATAAGCGCAGGAAACGGGGTGTCTGTGATAACTGCGCCTGTCAGAAATGCGGGTGTCTGCTGCAGGTATAGAGGTCGCTAAAGTAAAAATGCCAGTGTTCGGACTTATATATCGGTCGTGTGTAAGGGATAGAGTGTGCGCCCAGGGTCACATGTGTTGGCTTCCCAGAAGTGTGTCTGCTTGTAATGGATGCATCCCTGTGGAATGCAGGGTGGAACGCACAACCGGAAGTGCGTCATGGTAAAATGGCCACGGCTGGAAGTACCGGTGACACGCATAGTGGAACGCAGAGGAAGTTGTGATGACGTCTGGATTCTCTTTTTTAACCAGGGATTCATCTGTAGAAGGAGTCAATTGTAGAGAATGTTTCAAATAGAGCAAAAGACAATAGGCACAAAAATATAATAAAGGATATAAAGGTAAAATGAGAGGTGTAAGCCTGGTGCTCTGAGAGCCCTGCCAAATTAAGGCAACACACATGAAAGAGACCCAACTTGGAGTCTAAACCTTTCCAAATAAATTAGGGGCAGACACCAGGAAAAGTGGCATCAATTGACCCACAGTAAAAATTTGTTAATGGCACAGGAGCAGTCAGCGATGGGCCATGCATGAGGTGTCAGGGTCTGGGGCATCATTTAGAGCTTTGAATTTAAGGATAGTAATACAGGTAGTTGACTGAAAGTAAGTGCAGGCCTGCCAGTCTGGGAGCCCTACTGCTACATGCAACACACATGAAGGAGACCCAACTTGTAGTGCAAACATTTAAAATAAAATATTTCCACACATCAATAAAGTGGCATCAATTTCCCCATAATAGAAATAGGGTAATGGGCCTCTGACACCCCTTCCATCACAAGCAAACCACGAGATGGAAACCCAACTTGGAGTGTCCATATTTAAAAAAAAATTGTCACACACCACTATAGTGTCACGAATTTTCCCTTAGTAGAAATAGTATAAGGGGCTTCTGGCACCCCTTCCATTACAGGCAACCCACCAGATGGAGACCCAACTTGGAATCTCCACATTTCAAAAAATTATTGTCACACACCCCTAAAGTGGCATCAGTTTCCCAGAGTAGAAATAGTATAATGGACCTCTGATGCCCCTTCCACTAGAGGCAACCCAACAACCCAATGAAGATCCAACATGGAGTACCAACATTTAAAAAAATGATTGTCACACACCACTAAAATTGCATCATGTTTCACATAGTATAAACCGTATAATGGGCCACTGACACAACTTCCACTACAGGCAACCTACCAGATGGAGACCTAACTTGGAGTCTCCACATTTAAAAAAAATAGTGAACACTAGTTTTGAGTGACTTTTGCTTTTTTAGGGTCGAGTTTCGTTTCATGAAACCCGACTTTTCCAAAAGTCGGGTCGAGCAAAATCGGCCGACTATAGGGAAAAGTCGGGGGTCCGACCGAAACACGAAACCCAATGTAAGTCAATGGGGAATTAAAGTCGGCAGTGAGAGGAGGACAGGAAACACACCTACAGTGCCCATTTAAATGCCAAAAGCATCAATTCTTATTACTTAAGCTTGTCAACCTTAATTTACTTCATAATACTAGTTACGCACTGAAAAATGTGGGTTATTTGGCTAAAGTTGTAGGGGGGTAGGGCTGGCTCCAGGTTTTCATGTGCCCTGGGCGAAAGAGCGCCCCTTTAACACATACCACAACTCATGATGCTCCGATACGGCAGAGAAATAGCGGTATAGTACAATGAAAAATACTTCACTTTTTACATCTCATGACGAGGCCCATACATTTCTCTATACAGAATCATTGGTCCAATATAATGCTACAGTATATGTTGGTCCCCATGGATGAAGCTCCACTGTCTTATGGGCCCAAATAATGCTCCAAACATAATGGGCCCCATTTCTAATGTTCTAGTGTATAATGGGCCTGCATATGCTGCTCCAGTGTCTGATGTCCACCTTTGGAATGTTCCAGTGTATGGTGGGCCCCATCTATCATTCTCCAGAGTATAGTGCTGCCCAAAAATTGCTGTCCCAACATTGAAAACAATGAAATAAGTCTCCTCGCTAGGGAATCCCTGTACTAGTCTGGACTCCTCATCTTCCCCATCTTCCATCTCACTGCACAGTATTTCAACCTTGCAAGTGCTGTGATCCTGAGCAAGCGGGGGGGCCCACTCATTGGCGACGGCACTGGCACAGGGCCCCTGATAGTACGGTAGTGTGTCTGACGGCGGGTGGGCCGAACCTGCACTTTCATCTGCAGCTTCCTCTTTGTCACCGTGTAAGATGGAACTGTATATGGGAAGGGTAACCTGAGTTTCATCAGGGTCAGATTCAGGCCGTGTAGCGTGCAAGGGGAATGTAGTGGTCTGGGTCAATGTACCAGCAGATTCATCGAGCAGTGGCTGGGCATCAGTGCACTTGTGTTGCCCCCAGAAGTACGGCCACCACAGTGGCATTATCTTCCTCCTAGGGAGTGTGATGTCATGCTTGGGAGCAACGAAGGATCTCTCTAGCAGGTTAACTGATTGGGCGGCGTTATTCCCACGAGTCACGACCCTCCAAACAGCGTTCATGAAGGCAAAGTGTTTGTTTTACGTGGGCAGTATGGTTGCAAAGCTGAACCTTAAAGGAATGTCCAGAAGGGCACCACCAGGAGTGGAGCCTACGGCATAATTTGACTCAACACGGGCAACCTCAACCATCCAGCAACAAAAAAGATGCACACATTGCAAGCTTAATTCCGTTAACGAACGAGACTCCGTCATGCCCCGCGGTCCGAGTCCGGCTTACTAGAGGGACACGCGAGGCTCTGGCACGTGAGATTGGCCAATAACTGGTGTGTCATGCCCTTACATGTCCGTGGCTGCATGTGCGCTACACTGAAAAGGCCAGCGTTTGTCGCTTACAGGTGCAGATAACCCGCTGAACAACGTTAGTGATGGGGATCTGGGATTACAATTATTACCCGCGAACGATGATTTCCCAGTAAGTGCAGGTCAACCACAGTTCCCGAATTAGGCCTAACCGTCATTCCTGAAAAAATGAAAAACTTACGTGTGCAAACCACAGGTGCTGTAGCTTGCTTAACAGCTCGCCAGCCGTTCTCAGGCCCAGTATGGATTACACGTGATTGCACAAAGGTGACAAAGGGTACCGCATCACCGGATAACATGTATGCATAGCATAGTGTACACATTCAAAATATATGTCTATAGATCAGGAGGCAGGCTCAAACGGTGTCAGGCCCAGTATGGATTACACGTGATTGCACAAAAGTGAGAAAGGGTACCGTATCCCCTGATAACATGTATGGATAGCATAGTGTACACATTCAAAATATATGTCTATAGATCAGGAGGCAGGCTCAAACGGTGTCAGGCCCAGTATGGATTACACGTGATTGCACAAAGGTGAGAAAGGGTACCGTATCCCCGGATAACATGTATGGATAGCATAATGTACACATTCAAAATATATGTGTATAGATCAGGAGGCAGGCTCAAACGGTGTCAGGCCCAGTATGGATTACATGTGATTGCACAAAGGTGAGAAAGGGTACCGTATCCCCGGATAACATGTATGGATAGCATAGTGTACACATTCAAAATATATGTCTATAGATCAGGAGGCAGGCTCAGACGGTGTCAGGCCCAGTATGGATTTGACGGCCCAGACTACACAGCGGAGGAGCAGGGAGAGGTAAAGATTGCAAATGCTGGGGCCCTGCTCAAGCAAGGGGGGCCCACTCGTGGGCGTCGGTACTGGCACTGGGCCCCTCGTAGTACGGCGGTGTGTCTGACGGCGGGTGTGCACCACCACCGTCAGAGACACTTGATTGCACTATGAGGGACCTTGTGCCAGTGCCCGCGCCCAAGAGTCGGCCTACCCACCTGTCCAGGGCAACGGCACTTGCACGGTTTCGTGCGCTAGGTGGTGACCCTGGCCATGGGGGGGATGCAGCACAGTTAGGGAGTTTTAGAAAGTGGCATATGTTGATGTTGGACATTTAGCTGATGCAAAAGGCGAAATTGTTCAAGTCCCAGGAAGAGGAGGACCAAAGCAAGCCATTTTTCTGTCACCCTATGTGTCATCAGGGGAAGGTGGGACAAAATCCTTGGAAACCCATGCATGATCATTTTAATGAAGGTTAGATCATCCACATTTTGGGTTGACAGACGGGTCCTTTTTTCTGTCAGGATTGATCCAGCTGCACTGAAGACTCTTTCCGATAGCACACTTGCAGCTGGGCAAGCGAGCTCCTGTAAGGCATATTGTGCCAATTCAGGCCAGGTGTCCAGTTTAGCGGCCCAATAGTCAAAGGGGAATGACCTGTGCGGGAGAACATCGATATGGGAGGAAAAGTAGTTTGTAACCATAGTTGAAAACTGCTGTCTCCCGTCACTTTCCATCGATGCAGTATTACCAGTTGTGTGAGCGGTACTTGAAAAATCAGTCCACAACATTGTCATGAAACCCCTGTCTCCAACACCACTTCTGCTGTGTGCACCACGAACACCTCTGCCAAGCTGCCCCCGGCCTGTATGGCTCGTGTGAGAACCATCACCGCTGCTGTGTGCTGGGAATGCCTCAACCAACCGGTTTACCAGAGTTGCTTGTTTATTAGCCAATATTAGGTCAAGGTTCTCCTGTGGCATGATGTTTTGTAATTTGCCTTTATAGCGTGGATCCAGGATGCTGGCCAACCAGTAGTCATCATCCTTCATCATTTTGGCAATGCAGGGGTCCCTTTTTAGGATCTGCAAGGCATAATCTGACATGTGGGCCAATGTTCCCGGTGTCAATGATGCACTGCGAGTGCTGGTTGGAAGAGCACTTTCTGGCAAATCCACATCCCTCCAGTCACGCACAAACCCTGTACCAGACCTTGCCACGCCAACATTTTCACTTGCCCCACGAGATGCATCCTCCTCCCCTAAGTAATCATCCCCATCATCATCCTCGTCCTCCTCTTCTTCCTCCACCTCGTCCAGAAGAGGTCCCTGAGCAGACAATGGCTGAATGTCATCAAGGATTCCCTCCTCCTCTTCCTCCTCGTCAACATTGGCTGCAGACTCCTGCTCCTTAAGGTGCGTCAAAGTTTGCATGAGCAGACGCATAAGTGGGATGCTCATGCTTAGGATGGGGTCGTCTGCGCTTACCAGCCGTGTGCATTCCTCAAAACACTGAAGGACTTTACAGAGGTCTTTCAGCTTCGACCACTGCACACCTGTCAACTCCATGTCTGCTCTCAAAGTGCCTGGCCGTGTATCCTCCCACAAATGCATTATGGCCTGCCTCTGTTCGCACAGCCGCTCAACCATGTGCAGGGTGGAGTTCCACCTTGTTGCAATGTCCATAATGAGGCGGTGGTTGGGAAGGTGGAGCAATGGCTGCAGCTTCTGCATATGAATGGAGTGTACAGGCGACCGGCGGATGTGCGCGCACAGTCTTCGCACCTTCTGGAGCAGGGCTGTTAACTCCGGATAATTGTTGAGGAAGCACTGCACCACCAGGTTCAAGGTGTGAGCCAAGCAAGGTATGTGGCTGAGTTTTGAAAGGGCTATGGCTGCCACAAAATTACGGCCGTTATCACTAACTACCTTGCCTGCCTCAAGATGTATACTGCCCAGCCATGACTCAGTTTGTCGCTGAAAGTACTCGGCCAGCACCTCCGCGGTGTGTCTGTCGCCCAAACACATTATCTGCAACACAGCCTGCTGACGCTTTCCACTAGCTGCTCGATAGGGGGACACCTCGTGTGCAACAGTGGCAGCTGCAGATGGAGTGCTCGTACGACTGCGCTCTGTGGACGAGCTTTCGCTTCTGGAGGAGGAGGAGGAGGAGGGTCGAACGCCTACAGCCAACTGTTTCCTATACCGTGGGCTAGGCAGCACTGTGCCATCACAGCTGTCCCCTGGGGACCCTGCATCCACCACATTGACCCAGTGCGCAGTGATGGACACGTAACGGCCCTGGCCATGCCGACTGGACCATGCATCTGTTGTGAGTTGCACCTTTCCACTCACTGACTGCTTGAGTGCATGGACAATGCAGTCTTTCACATGATGGTGGAGGGCTGGGATGGCTTTGCGAGAGAAGAAGTGGCGACTGGGTAGGTCATAGCGTGGTACTGCATAGGCCATGAGTTTGCGGAAAGCTGCGCTTTCCACCAACTGATAGGGCATCATCTCTAACGAGATTAGTTTGGCAATGTGGGCGTTCAAACCCAGTGTACGCGGATGAGAGACTGAGTACATTCTTGACCTACTCATAGTGTCTGGGAGGGTGAGCTGGACTTGAGAGCTGCATATGGTGGAAGTAGCGGTGGACAGGGCGGACTGAGAGAGGGTTTATGATGGTGATGGAGTTGGTGTTCTTTCTGATGGCCTAGATTCAGTCTTTCGTTGATATAACAGTGGGATTCCCTGACTGCTTTGGCCTTGCAATGACACCTCAACATTTGCTGCTGTGATAACCGGTGGGCTCACAGTGGGGGAAACCATGTAGCGTTGCTGACTACCTTCTTTGTGATCAGTTGCACATGTGGTACTTGAGGTTTGGTGTTGTGTCCATGCTTGCAAGTGCATGCTGGTTAAATGTCTAAGCTTGCAACTGGTATTCAAATTTTTCAGATTTTTCCCTCGGCTAAAGGTCTTTGCGCACTTCTTACAGATAACCTTGGCCTGATCATGAGGATTTTGTTCAAAAAAGTGCCACACTGCACTCTTCCTACTTTGGAAGACATTTTGCGGCCTAGCACGCTGTGCTATTTTGACCGTTTGGACAAGCTGTCCAGCAACTCTTTTGATTTTTGGAACCTGTTTTTGGAGTGCTCCGGGCCTGCCAGATAACAGCTGTTGCGATGTCGATGTCGGCTGTGGATGCTCCTCCTCCTCATCTGAGCTATTGGAAGCAGCACCCTCTTCCCTCAATGGATGCCAATCTGGGTCAACAACTGGGTCATCCATCACCTCCTCTTCAATGGCATGTGCACCTTCCTCTGTGTCACCGTGTATGGTGGTATAGTATGCGGGAAGGGGCACCTGAGTCTTATCAGGGTCAGAATCTGTCTCATTACACTGCGAGGACAATGTAGTGCTCTGAGTGAATGTACCAGCAGAATCATCTATCAGTGGCTGTGCATCAGTGCACTCCATGTCAGATTCATCTTGGCCTGGGTAATTCACCATTTCACTTGATAACCCAGGCATGGTATGTGAAAACCGCTCCATGGAGTAATCAGTTGTATGGCCTGCGTCATCCTTCAAACTTGGTTGGGGTGAAGGACACAAGGAAAGGTGTGGTTCATGAACATGAGCCTCCAATGACGACTCAGTGCTTTTATTTTTTACAACTTCAGAAGAGGAGGCAATAGAGCTGGAGACTGAGTCAGCAATGTAAGCCAAAACTTTTTCCTGAAGCTCTGGCTTTAAAAGCGGTTTGCCAACTCCTAGAAAACTAAGCCTTCGAGGCCTTGTGAAGCCAGACGATGACGCAGGCTCAACACCTCCTGCATTCGGTCCTATTTTGCTTTTGCCACTACCATCAGATCCACCACTAACGCCATCATTACCAGCTGGCAACCCCAGCCCAATTCCATGGCCTATTCCACGAGCCTTCCTCATTTTTGGTAAAAATATACACAAAATCCCACAAACTATATAGTAATGTAAAACAAGGTACAAGGTGTATATAGGACAGGGGAGACGTAGAATTTCTGAAAACACTTGTGGACACTGTTGGATTGTGAGGCCCAGTGAATATCACACCGCTATGTCACAGGCTCAATGTCGCAGGTGTGAAAAATGTCACTATAGGACAGGGGAGATGTAGAATTTCTGAACACACTTGTGGACACTGTTGGATTGTGTGAGGCCCAGTTAATATCACACCACTATGTCACAGGCTCAATGTCGTAGGTGTGAAAAATGTCACTCTAGGACAGGGGAGACGTAGAATTTCTGAACACACTTGTGGACACTGTTGGATTGTGTGAGGCCCAGTGAATATCACACCTCTATGTCACAGGCTCAATGTCGCAGGTGTGAAAAATGTCACTATAGGACAGGGGAGATGTAGAATTTCTGAACACACTTGTGGACACTGTTGGATTGTGTGAGGCCCAGTTAATATCACACCGCTATGTTACAGGCTCAATGTCATAGGTGTGAAAAATGTCACTATAGGACAGGGGAGATGTAGAATTTCTGAACACACTTGTGGACATTGTTGGATTGTGTGAGGCCAATTAATATCACACCGCTATGTCACAGGCTCAATGTCGCAGGTGTGAAAAATGTCACTATAGGACAGGGGAGATGTAGAATTTCTGAACACACTTGTTTACACTGTTGTGTGAGGCCCATTTAATATCACACCGCTATGTCACAGGCTCAATGTTGCAGGTGTGAAAAATGTCACTATAGGACAGGGGAGATGTAGAATTTCTGAACACACTTGTGGACACTGTTGTGTGAGGCCCAGTTAATATCACACCGCTATGTCACAGGCTCAATGTCGTAGGTGTGAAAAATGTCACTATAGGACAGGGGAGATGTAGAATTTTTGAACACACTTGTGGACACTGTTGGATTGTGTGAGACCCAGTTAATATCACACCGCTATGTCACAGGCTCAATGTCGCAGGTGTGAAAAATGTCACTATAGGACAGGGGAGATGTAGAATTTCTGAGCACACTTGTGGACACTGTTGTGTGAGGCCCAGTTAATATCACACCGCTATGTCACAGGCAGAAATTGGCTAGTGTATGACAAACTACAAGGTGTACATAGAATTGGGCAGAATAGGAATCTCCCTAGAGTCTAGGTCTGTAAGAACGGAACATGTCCTCGACTTATTCTTACAGAGTCACACACAGATAGCTTCACTGTGGCCGTGATAACAGCCGTTACACGGTACTGTGTGAGGAGCGTACACCGCTGTATGGTGTGAAAAAATGCACGCTCAGTACCTCACCAGGACAAAAAAAAAATTTGGATTGCTTTTAAAAAAGTAGTTTGCAGAGCAGTAGGAAACCAGCAATGCAGCTATCAGGAAGCCTTATAAGGCAGCCTAACAACCAACACAGCTGATCCAGCAAAATATAGCCTCCACTTGCACTGCACAAACAGTGACTGGTGTGTTGTACAGGCAAAATTGCTAGCAGCAGAAGCAGTTTTTGGTGTCTTCTTCCCTGCCTAACGCTCTCCCTACAGAATCATCAGCAGCAGCAGCTCTCCCTATTCTGAGATCAGCATTAGTAACATGGCGGTCGGCGTACACGCCTTTTTATACCCCCTGTGACGCCCCCCAAACCAAGCCAATCACTTGCATGCCCTTCTCAAAGATGGTGGTAACTCCTGCCTATGTCATCACGTTGCCCACAGTGTCCGTGGATCCTGATTGGCTGAAAAAGGGCGGAAAACAAACTTTTGAAACGCGACTTTGGCGCTAAAGTCGCCGAGCTCGTGGCTGACCTCACCCTAGGGTCGGGTTTCGTTTCATGAAACCCAACTTTACCAAAAGTCGGCGACTTTTGAAATTTTTCGACCCGTTTCGCTCATCTCTAGTGCACAGTATGGACAAAGGTTAGCATAGCAGGGGACAGTATGGAGATATAGAGAGTGCAAGGGAAAGCAGTGGACAGGGGGCAACCATGGTATAGGCCTTGGTTCTTAATGATGGACATTGTGGCAGTTATAAAAAACAACAAGATGCCTAGACCTGTGGCAACCTCCAAATATCAAATTATCATATAAGAAAAATCAGGAAGTCATATTGCCATAAAAATATAAATTTTTATTAGGTAGTATTAAAATGATACAATGAACCTACTAAAAAGTTAAAAAAATGGGGACAAACAATGCAAAAAAGAACGGCTATTGGAGGAATGAAAAAGCCGGATGGTATGCACTAATAAGCAAATAATAGGTTGTATGAATTAGTCTCACAATGCGAGTAATACACATATATATACATATCAAGCAGCCAGAGGGCCTGCTAGCAAAGTGCACAGTGCTTAAAAAAACAGTAACCAACTTTATAATGCTCATTATGTAGAGAGGGCACATACTATATACAATAGTAGTGGCGAAAATATATTATCCATATGTGAACCATATTAGGAGCAATCAGCTCTATTGCCTAAAAAACAATTGCTTCAATATCCGAGTGTCCCAAAATAGACTCAAGTGATGCGGTAAGGAAAAAGCACAGAGAGCAGGCTGAGAGATAAGTAAAAATTGGCAGCTGAATGCAATACGTCGTACCTTCAATGAGCCATGACACCCCCCACCGCGTGTTTCGCGTGATGCTTCTTCCAAGGGAGCATGCGCACACAAACACAGCAGCACCTCTCTCGCCTGCCTGCCACCCGCCCTTCCTATCCACGCTCTGGCACAGCAGCGGCCGCTGAATGATGACGTCATTCAGCGGCGCTCCTCTGTGTCAGGAAGCGCGGGCAGGAAGCAGGACGGATCCTTGCAGATCCGCTGCTATTTTCTTTTGAAGGCAGCAGAGTTACTTTGATCGCTCCCTGCCCGCTGCCCTGCAGGGTCCCCCATGGCAGTACCGGATCGCAGCTCTGAATCTCCCCGGTTCGGGGAACCGGCTGCTTTTTTAACAAGCGGTTCCATCGAACCAGGGAGAACTGGCCAAATCCCACCCCTGGGTGTATGTATAGAAAAAAATATTCCGGCACTCTCTTTGCAGGAGAAAAGTTATTTCTTTATTCACAAGATAGGAATCCAGAAAGGTTTATAATAATGTAACGTTTCGGTCTCAATTAGGACCTTCTTCAGACTTAATAAACAGAAAAAAAAAACAAAGTACATAGTCAGTCAATGTGAACTGGTTTACATACACATAATGCATCAAAGACTATAGTACATAGAAGCAGAAAAGATGGCTGCTAGACCCAAAAAGAGAGGTATCTCTATGTCATAAAGAAAAAAGCACGAATATATCACAAGAAAAAATATATAATAAATGATAAGCCTTTCATACATAGTACATATTAAGGAAAAATGATCAATCTGAGATATAGCACTACATAGTTTAAATATAAACACTATGTACAATCTGACTTAAAATTTAATAGAGTAATACTAATAGAGGGGTATGGAAAAATTAAATATAGCATCAGCATATATCAGAATCACAAAGATATGTAGTATTGTATGGCTGATGAAAAGAAAAAGAAAAAGCGAGGCATTTCTAGCCAGAAAAAAATAAATAAAAAAATGAAAATAAAAATGGGGAAAATAAGACAAAAAATTCTAATGCCTCTTACCCTTATAAACCTCCAGTGATGCCCCGTGTGTTCCCTTGTATAATTAGTAGGTGAAATCGCCTATCATGGCACTGATAAGAGGTAATGACATGCTTAATACTAACATAGGCAAAAGGAGCCCAGCATAGTGTGCCCGTGAAAAAACATATTCAGCTTACCACAGAAGTGCAGGAAACGGGGTGTCTGTGATAACGGCGCCTGTCAGAAATGCGGGTGTCCGCTGCAGGTGGAGAGGTCGCTAAAGTGAAAGTGCCAGTGTTCGGACTTATATATCGGTCGTGTGTCAGGGATAGAGTGTGCTCATCTGGATTCTCTTTTTTAACCAGGGATTTATCTGTAGAAGGAGTCAATTGTAGAGAATGTTTCAAATTGAGCAAAAGACAATAGGCACAAAAATATAATAAAGGGTATAAAGGTAAAATGAGAGGTGTAGGCCTGGTGCTCTGAGAGCCCTGCCAAATTAAGGCAACACACATGAAAGAGACCCAACTTGGAGTCTAAACCTTTCCAAATAAATTAGGGGCAGACACCAGGAAAAGTGGCATCAATTGACCCACAGTAAAAATTTGTTAATGGCACAGGAGCAGTCATCGATGGGCCATGCATGAGGTGTCAGGGTCTGGGGCATCATTTAGAGCTTTGAATTTAAGTTTAAACTAATATGAGGTGGGTGAGGGACCGATGTGAGCCTTCTTTTCTGGGAGCCCTGATACATCATGCAACAGCTCAAATTGCTTTTTTTAACCACACTTGGGTGGCACAAATGTCAGCTTTTTAGACCACAAGTGTTAGAAAAATTTAAGGATAGTAATACAGGTAGTTGACTGAAAGTAAGTGCAAGCCTGCCAGTCAGGGAGCCCTACTGCTACATGCAACACACATGAAGGAGACCCAACTTGTAGTGCAAACATTTGAAAAATAAAATATTTCCACACATCAATAAAGTGGCATCAATTTCCCCATAATAGAAATAGGGTAATGGGCCTCTGACACCCCTTACACTACAAGCAACCCATGAGATGGAAACCCAACTTGGAGTGTCCATATTTAAAAAAAAATTGTCACACACCACTATAGTGTCATGAATTTTCCCTTAGTAGAAATAGTATAAGGGGCTTCTGGCACCCCTTCCACTACAGGCAACCCACCAGATGGAGACCCAACTTGGAATCTCCACATTTCAAAAAATTATTGTCACACATCCCTAAAGTGGCATCAGTTTCCCAGAGTAGAAATAGTATAATGGGCCTCTGATGCCCCTTTCACTACAGGCAACCCAACAACCCAATGAAGATCCAACTTGGAGTACCAACATTTAAAAAAATGATTGTCACACACTACTTAAGTTGCATCATATTTCACAGAGTATAAACCGTGTAATGGACCACTGACACAACTTCCACTACAGGCAACCTACCAGATGGAGACCTAACTTGGAGTCTCCACATTTAAAAAAAATAGTGAACACCACTAAAGTGGCATATGTATGTAAGGAAGTACAACGTATTAATGAGGCAGTCCCACGATGTAGTAAATCAGCATGCACACAGTACTAGGGTGCATAAGTCCATCTAACATAAGGGTGAAATGCACACGGTATTCAAACATAGAAGCCCAGCGTGACCCAGGAGAAGCAAAACAGGAGAAGGTCGCTATATGTACCTATAGGGCTGAAAGTCCTGCACAAGTCCAGCAACGCAGCCCCAACAGACTCAGACACAAAGGAGATGGCAAAAGTCATGATTCCATAATGGCCACAGCAGCTCCAAGGGTGATCATCTCCACACCAGAATTCCACACAGTAGTTGATTCTTGCAGGCAATGGCGGATCTTAATAGGGGCGGATGGGGCGGTCGCCCCGGGCCCAAGGTTTTTTGGGGGCCCAGGGGCAGGGGCGGGCTGGGCCGGGTGGCAGAGAGGCAAATGCCCCCCGGACCGCTCCCCCAGCACCTGTACAGGGCCGGCCGTGCCCTGTGCTGTGATGCCGCCGGCAGCAGACAGCCGCCTGCGTCACATTCTATGAGGGGCCGGGAGCTGTGCACGGCCGTCACCTTGACGGCTACTCAGCTCCGGCTCCCTCCGGCTGTACTTCCGGGTCAGATGTCGGGCGTGCGCGATGACGTCATCGTGCACGCGCCGACATGTCCCAGAGGATGCTGAAAGCAGAGGCGCTGCTGGGGAGCGAGCCGGCTGTGAGGTAAGTATGGGGAACTGTTTTTATTTTTTTTATTTATAAAATGAATTAAATGGGGGAGGGGGGAGTGGGGGCTGTACACAATGAAGGGGGGGTGACTGGGGATGTACATGATGAAGGGGGGGTGACTGGGGCCTGTATATGATGAAGGGGGGGTGACTGGGGGCTGTACACAATGAAGGGGGGTGACTGGAGCCTGTATATGATGAAGGGGGGTGACTGGGGCCTGTATATGATGAAGGGGGGTGACTGGGGCTGTACATGATGAAGGGGGGTGACTGGGGCCTGTATATGATGACGGGGTGACTGGGGGCTGTATATGATGAAGGGGGGTGACTGGGGGCTGTATATGATGAAGGGGGGTGAGTGGGGTCTTCACATGATGAAGGGGGGTGAGTGGGGCTACACAGGATGAAGGGGGTGAGTCGGGGCTACACTTGATGAAGGGGGTTGAGTGGGGCTAGACATGATGAAGGGGGTGAGTGGGGTTGTACAGGATGAAGGGGGTGAGTGGGGGCTTCACATGATGAAGGGGGTGAGTGGGGGCTTCACATGATGAAGGGGGTGAGTGGGGCTGTACAGGATGAAGGGGGGTGACTGGGGTTGTACAGGATGAATGGGGTGAGTGGGGGCTTCACAGGATGAAGGGGGATGAGTGGGGGCTTCACATGATGAAGGGGGGTGAGTGGGGCTACACAGGATGAAGGGGGTGAGTCGGGGCTACACATGATGAAGGGGGTTGAGTGGGGCTAGACATGATGAAGGGGGTGAGTGGGGTTGTACAGGATGAAGGGGGTGAGTGGGGGCTTCACATGATGAAGGGGGTGAGTGGGGGCTTCACATGATGAAGGGGGTGAGTGGGGCTGTACAGGATGAAGGGGGGTGACTGGGGTTGTACAGGATGAAGGGGGTGAGTGGGGGCTTCACAGGATGAAGGGGGGTGAGTGGGGCTGCACATGATGAAGGGGGGGTGAGTGGGGCTGCATATGATGAAGGGGGGTGAGTGGGGCTGAACATGATGAAGTGGGGGATAAGTGGGGCTGCACATGATGAATTAAGGGGTAAGTGGGACTGCACATGATGAATTAAGGGGTAAGTGGGACTGCACATGATGAATTGGGGGTAAGGGGAACTGCACATGATGAATTAAGGGGTAAGTGGGACTGAACATGATGAATTTGGGGTAAGAGGGACTGCACATGATGAATTGGGGGTAAGGGGGACTGCACATGATGAAGTGGGGGTAAGGGGCACTGCACATGAAGTGGGGGTAAGGGGGACTGCACATTATGTGGGGTAAAATTAACTGCACATGATGATGGGGGAGTGGGGCTGCACATGAAGTTGGGGGGGAAGGGGACTGCACATGATGAAATGGAAGGGGGGATAAGGGGCTGCAAATGATGAAGCGGCACTGCAGATGAAGTGAGTGGGTGATAGGGGACTGCAATGGATGAAGTAAGGGGACTTCAAATTAAAGTGGGGACATTAAAGTGGATCCCCTATGGCCAGGATCACGTTGGGCGATTTTGTGCGTATTGGCCGTAGGACTACAGCTTATGTGCAATGTCTTTTTAGGCCATGTCTACACGTGGTGGAATGGTGGCGGGTTTTCCGTATGGACCCGCAGCAAACCAAGTGCTGCGGTCCGTACGGCTGTCAATTCCCGCACGGGGACCGCAGCGCTCAGGTGGGAAGGGGGGTACAGGGGCCCAGGTTTTATGAACAGCCCCGGGCCCATAGTCCACTTAATCCGCCACTGCTTGCAGGGCAGTAGGCAGCAGAATGTAGAGGGGAAGAGCACCGAGTAACGAGCAGCAGCCACAGCAGGGAGTCCGCTAGCAGATGGGCAGGAGCCAGGCAGCCACAAAATACTCAGGACAGGAGAGCACATGACCCGGACTTAAATAATCAGGACAGACAAGAAGTTCCATGACAGGACGAGATCCAAGACTCCATCTTGGATCAGGGCGAACAGGTGCAAGGAAGTCCGGAATCCTTACACACTGGCTCAAGATTGCATGGACCAGGGATCATCCCACTGAACGCCCACTTTTTTTTTTTTACCATGGGTATAATACTACTCAGACAACACAGGGTTAGAGTAAAACAGTGTGGCAATACTATATTGAACCACAAGCAGATAATAACACATAGAACTGTCCCAACAAAATACCCTAAATGGTCCAAATTTACAGAATTTCACCCTTCCACTGACTCGCCCAGATTAAAGCAGCTGCGACTTCAAGCGCCAACTACCTCTACCCATGGCACGCACAGAGAGAAGGTAACAACAGGTAACAACAAGCTTAGGAAGCTGACAGTCCATTGAGGTATGAGGCCAGGTGACCTGACTTCTCTCAACATCTACATGGAGCCACAATAGTCAATCAGCATATTATCAAACACTGTTCAATGGCACCACACCCTTGTCTTGCAGAAATAACAGAGAATAAGTTACAACAAAAAGTAACTCAAACGTCAACATCCAGGCTCATACGAACAATAGTCTTTGCTTCTTGACCAACCAAAGGCAAACACATAAATTCAAAAGTCAGCATAAAGATAAAAGTCTATGCATACTTGCTTACTTAAACTTACATCTGACATAATTAAGAAGAAATGCTGTGTTGTCACATTGCTCCCCCATCTTAATTAGCCAGATGTGATAGACCTTCAATCATCCTTCTCTACTTACCGGCGACTATCCATCAGCATGTCTTGAAGCACAGACATGTTTACACATATCATGCAGTTTCCTCAGAGCATATTTCATGTTTTACTTTGCGAATAAACTCTGCACGTAATTGATGAGAACCGACTCGTATCCATTGTGTCAACACATGGTGTCCTCCACATCAAGTGGTTTCTGGATTAAATCCGATCAAGTGTCAGTGGCCTGGTATTCTCTTAAAGATGGCACAGCACCTTTAGTTGCCATTTCTTTTATAGTTGCAGCTTTTTGTTGCAGTTATACATCCACTCTGGTCCTCTTCCCAAGGCAGAGCTGGTGGGGTTTGACATAGTGGCATATGAAACCTGGTGTGCATGCCTCACCTATGGTCTGCTGGGTCTTTTTGTATCTGTATGCCTTCCTGGCTTTGGAGCCCTGGGATGGTGTCTATGAACATCAGTCCCCTGCAGCTCTCCATATCCGTCGGGCTGAGTAGTATCCCGCTGCTACCACCAAAATGTGGAGACATGGGGGGGATCAACTGGTGCTGTAGTCCACTGGCCCACGACCGCATGTACCAGGGATCATCCCACTGAATGCCTGCTCACCTTTTACTCTGAGCATAATATTACTCAGATAACACAGAGTGAGGGTAAAACAGTGCAGTAATACTTAATTGAACCACGAACAGACAGTAACACATAGAACAGGCCCAGCAAAATACCCAAGATGGTCCATAATTACAGAGTCTCAGCCTTCTGTTGACTCGCCGAGATTAAACACAGAGAGATTAAACACACACAGAGAGGAGGTAATGACAAGCTTAGGAAGCTGACGGTCTACTGAGGTATGAGGCCAGGTGACCAGAGGGTCACAACCTGTCTTCTCCAAAGATCTCCATGGAGACAGGTGACCGGTGGACCCCAAACCTGGCTTTCCCAAACGTATCCATCGGGCTCAGGTGACTGGTGGGTCCAAATCCTGGCTTCACTAAATGTATCCATGGGTTCAGTGATGGTCAGAGCACCAGGACTACGTTTGTCATTCATTCATCTGTTACTGATCAATGTTAAAGCCAAAAATGCTGGCCCAAGCCCTGTCCCATGCATTCATGCTGCACAATTATACTATTTGTACTCTGGGTCAATTGATGCCACATTTCCTGGTGTTAACCTCTAGTTTGAGCTATTTTGAAATATTTTTGGCCTCAATGAAGGCGTTGTCTATGTGTTTGGTTTTGCCTTCTATTGTATTACTTGGGGTTCGGATATATTCGTTGAACCGTACAGCGAACATGTTCGGTGAACATCAGGGTGTTCATTGATCCGAACCTTGAAAAGTTCGCTCATCTTTACCCAGGAGGCATGACCGCTTGAAGATGCTCAAATTAATCCCCAATTATCATCAGAACAGAGGTCCTAATTGTGTGATATAATGGCTCTCTATCTAGACATATTCATCAGGAAGGACTTCCCTGGCCGTTCATCAAGTAACCAAAGGCAACCCCAACCATCAGATAGTCAGTATACCGGGTTTCTTTACAGGTAAAGGCAGATATTCAGTGGGAAACAGAGGAAATATTGAAACTGGGGGTAAGACGAAAGTCCAAAAGTAAGTGGGCCTCCCTAATTGTAATTGTTCCGAAACAGGACCAGACCATATTTTGTGGCTACTACAAAACTTGCGATCATCTGATCACTCGTGCTATGCACAGTATTGCCACAGGATTGCTGTATATAACAAATATCATGGTCCCCTATGAATGGCAGTCACAAACTGGTTTTCACAGGAGTACCATTATGACAGCCACGCGGGTCATCAGCAGACTTCTGGTCATAATGGCAACCTATCAGCGAACCACGATCATTTCACTGCGGCACCAATGGACACACAGAACGGTTAGTCCACCTGCACATTAAATGCTACTGTCACAGATTGACAGCGGCATTTAACAGTTTAACAGCCGCTGACAGAACCACGCTCCTCTCGGCTGTTCGAGGCAGATGATGGTTGAATAACACAAGTAGACAACATTGATTGTAATATGTTTATCAACAATTTATGAATATTAAAGTTCAAATGTCCAACGCCATATCCATTGCTGGGCAGCTCTGAAAAAAACACTTGTAGAGATTCTCCAGGTCTTGGAAACTGCATCTGCTCATGTTCTCAGCGCAGGTCAGTGCAGATATTCACCTTTTTCTTCCGAGATGTGTCATGCCTGTATAGAAGCGATAAGTCGCCTTTCTCATTAACCTGAAAACAATTAAAAGGCATGTTTTAAAAAAACTAGACAATATGCACTGGTTATCAAATGAAACAAACTCAGCAAAGGCAACTTCAGCATTATATTTCTGGTCATCAGCTGAAGTTGAAATCGACATGAAATATTGCATTATATATTGTCTGCAAAAAGGGCCAATCTGGAAATTGAAAAAAGGAAGTTGCCAATATTAGTGTAATGATAGAAAAATGCAATATGAGCCATATGACTGGTGAGAGCACTCACAATAGATCTGTACGGCTTGTAATGTCTGAGGGACTTATCTCGCCCATCAGATTGTGTGTTGGCGATTCTTCCGCAGCAGTAGGCTGATAACTTTCATTATTTCCTGCTTTTCTCAACCAGAATTAAAAAATTGTACAGCAAGAAAACATAATTATAAGAAATACAGTAATAAAAACTGTATTACATTTCTTCTATTATTACACCTTGCTTACACTATCATGTCCTCGCTGTTGCTCTTCTTGAAAACAAGAATGATTGTTACTTACAATGATTTAGTATTGACATGAAGAACATATATAAATGGAGGAAAACCACAGAAATATTTACCTGGAAAATACATGGTGGAAGCTTTGTGTCAATCAGAATAGGTGGATTCTGAACATTTGCTGTTAGCTGCTTGTGAGAAGATGTAAACTGATTGTCTCCCTACGTGGGGAAAAAAAGGCAAAGTATATAAAAACATTTAAATTTTAAATGACAAAACTCAATAAGAGACTAAATTAGAGACTCAAGACTCTCAATATTTTAAAAATCACTTATAATAGATTGCTGACGATAGTGGAGGCTCCGTTCTTACCTCCATCACAGGTAGATGAGATGACGATATTTAGATAAGTCTCATTATTCAAATAATAAGCCTGAAAATATAAAGAAAAATAATTACATCCAACAAAGCTTAAACTCATAGAAGCTTTTCCAAAGCATTGTAGATAGATGCTGGGAATTGTCAATCATTCCATATCCAGCCAGTTATGGAAAATGTAACCGGGGTTTATCTGGTAACCTATGAGGACGGATTCCGGATATTTACTGCTAATTGCTGGTCATGAACGCAGATATTCATTGTCTCACTACTCAGGGAAAATATATAAAAGTGTCTGAACTTTAAATTATAAAGAAACAAAATTAGAGACTGAATATTCTGAAGAATAGTTACATGTTTAGCTGATGGACAGTTGACGTAATCGTCCTCCGCATCGGCGACAGAAACATTTGTTGTCGGCTATTTTTTGAAAACGCCCAATTCTGCAAAGATAAGAGGAATATTGGTTACCGGAGTGGAATGAATGTTCACTTATACCATGGATTTTATTAAAAAGAACAAATTGAAACCAATATATTAAGATCTGGCCCCAGCACAGAAAATAGAACATGTAACATCCTAAACCCTACGGCTCCGAGGTCAGTCCACTCTGATAGTAGTAAAGCATAAAAGCATTCTACCAACAGAACCGCACGGACGTCTCCGCAGTGATTGTGTGTCATGAGGAGATAAATCATAAAATCCACTTACTCTTTATCACACAGGTCGCATTTATACTTGTACTTATAGTGGATGGTATAACTGTGATGTTCTGTCACTTTTGGCAGCTCGGGATGGATACGATTTACCCTCCTGGTGAGAGCCTGCCACCACGGGCCGTGGTTGTCTCTTTGTTCACCGATGATTATCCAACAGGCCGCATGGCACAACTCGTGCACAAGTGTGGATCGTACTCGCACTAAAACAAGAGGTTATACAGTTATGAGAAAATCTGAGTACACCCTGATTGAACTGTTTGGTTTTACATATCAGGACAAAATACATCCTGATATGAACAACACGTGACAAGTCAACCGTGCCATTAGTTACCAAAAAATACTTACAAATGCAGTAGCAGAGAGTGAAAAATAAGTACACCCCATGAATCAATAGCTTTTAGAATCATCTTTAGCAGCAATAACTTGAAGTTGCGTCAATAGTGTACTTAATTTATCACACATTGCTCTGGAATTTTGACTAAGTTTTTAAAGAAAAAAAAACCACTACATCATTATTTATTTATCATGTTGTTTTCTGAGATTGAATTTCCCTACTTTTAGGACTTTCTAAGGACCTGATACTTTTTTTTAATTTTCTCCTGATATGTAAAATATTAGAATTCATAGAGGGTGTACTTAGTTTTTCTTATGACAGTATGTACAGTGATCTTATAAGATGTATTACATCACAAGCAGCAGTTTTTTGCTCTGTATACAGGTTGTCTTATGAAGCCGCAGGATGGATGTGATGTGAAACCTACCGGCAGAATCCAAGACTTTCTCAGAAAGCTCAATAACTGAGACTCGGCGGTTGTTATCCAGCTTGTTCCAGCACTGAGCGGATGTTGATGTCAGCCTCTTGCTCCATGAAATGTCCATTTTCATAGGGAGCTAAAATAGAGGAAACAAATTCCATTACATCATTAAACTCTTTGACCCCAGTCTTACAAAGTCCCCAACTCTCATGTGTGATTTACAGCACTGGTCTACTTGTATGGGGCATGGGGTCTACCGAGAGATCCAAGATGTGAGAACAAAAATAAAAATAAACTTTTTTGAAAATGTCCAAATATCAACTAAATGGTTTTTATATATGTAAAAATCCTGCGAACTTCAAGCCAAAAGTTGCTAATCTTTTTGTTTCTGCGCGGTGGATCATCTAAGGTATCTTCTCTTCCCACAGATAAGAAGGTGATGACATTTACCAAACTAAGTGAGATTTACCTGATATATTCCATAACTATATTACAGAAACATGACAAAGGGGTTATGATACCCTTCAGAAAGTTATAGATATTTTTCTTGGAATTTGTTGTTTAATGGGGGAGATAATAGAGAAGTCTTGTATCACCCAGAAACCGATGAAAAGATGTGATACCTTATTCCTGAAGACTGTCCTGTTGTACAGATTGTACAGTCGCTCCACCAGCTCATTCTTTGTTTCCTGGAAGTTGGTAACATAGATGGAGCTGGGAGAAATAATCTCTTCCAGGAAACAGCTGGGGATGTTACATAGTGGTGTCCTGGGTAAGATAAGGAATCATATATAAATCCACAGGAAACATCTTGCCTAGTTCATGGCTTTATATAGAGGTAGATGCACCTGGCATAACTTACCTCTCCTCTGTATCAGAGCTCTCCTTGCTGTCAGATGGTGAATTATCTGTACAGAAATATTGAAGCGTGAAAATACTTTTTATAAGGTTCAAATCAGACATGTTAGTATGCAGGTCCGTACCAGAGAGAGGTCTATAGATTATATAGAGTGTAGACCACTAATAAGACTATGAATATGGGATCTGACCAAAGCAGAACACGTAGCTGACCAGACCACCAGAAATCCACAGGATCATCCATTGGGATCAGGTTCTGAAATTATAATGGGGTTCAACAACAACAGGGCCTATAAACTCTCAGACGTCTATTCCACCTATTGCTCAGCTAATCGATCCTTATTAATGTTGTATGTGCTCAGTAAAAGATCAGAAGTGAACGTGTCCTCAATGACTGGAGGGTGGACCCTCAAATGGTAAGGGTCTGTTCTCTGGGGCCTTCATGTAAAATAAGACTAGATGTCCTATCACCTTATTTCCTGATTTATGGTAGCCTCCATTGGGTTTAATGGAGATGTGGGATTCCTTGTGCAGGGCTTTCTCTATTGATGTATATTGGATTTATGAAAAGAGAAAAGCAAATGTATTGCTCATCTGTAATAAATTCTATAGGTACAGCAATGGCCATAAGTCAACTTGGCGGTGAGTTGTTCTCCCAACATGGAAGTGTCTGAGATATAGGACCCACACCAATCAAGCATGTGTAAAATAGGATTACCTCTGTAAGGTATCTTTAATTTAACCCCTTAACACCTATGTACGGCGCTCGTCAGTAGAGAATGAATGGAGAGGTCTCTGGAGTTGAGCCCGCCTCTTTCCCGGCAGATGATGGTTTTGTCATTCAGCCATCATCTGCCTCTGACAGTCGAGAGTAGATTAGAGCTCTGCCTGCTTCTGTTAACCTGTTAAATGCTGCTGTCATTCTCTGACAGTGGCATTTACAGCACATTTCCCAGGTGGTTCACTGTTCCAACTCGTGATCAGTGCCCTTGTAATTGTTAGATTTGGAAACTGACCAGTGACAGTACAAAAAAGTCATTGTTATTTCTACAATAACATAAACCTGGATTGTGTCTAGAAATGATAACTTACTATTGTATGTGAAAGTTCCTCTAGTATTTGATTCGTCATCATCAATACTACTGATGTCATCGGAGCTGTGAAATGAGTGTAACAGAATATGAGCCACCATTATTCATTAATCCCCATCATGGACTATCTAGTAATGGAGGAGGTGTAAGCCTTACCAGGTGGAACTGTCCGTATCATCTGATGATGGTGAAATCAGATCTGTGGGGGCAACACAACATAAATCCCTTATTAGACTATTGTAATAGCAACGACTGAGGCTCAATATCAAATAAAAACATTCTAATAAATTATGCAGTGTACCCCTATATGTACATGGGGCGAAAAATCACATTCAGCTACAGTAACTCACACTGTGCATGGCCACCATCAGAAGAAATCCCCAAATCTCATTTCTGGCTGACTTAAGAGCGAATGTATGAATAATGTTCCTGACAACATTGTGAAAATGGTGGTGGTGGACCTACACCAATAAAGCTTGACTAAAATAGGATTACCCCTTTAATGTATCTTTAATTTAAAAATGCACAGACCCTTCTATAATTTACCTTTAATTGTTACATTTGGAAACTGATCTGTGACAGTACAGAAGGTTCAGTGTTCTTTCTACAATAACCCCGGATGTTATCTAGAAATGATAACTTACTATTATATGTGGAAGTTCCTGCCCTATTGGAATCATTGTCATCATCATTAAGAATGATGTCATCGGAACTGTGAAATAAATGTAACAGGTAATGAGCTACCATTAATCATTAATCCCCATCATGTACTTAGTAATGGAGGAGACGTGTGTCTTACCAGGTGGTACTGTCCGGACCATGATCTGATGGTGGTAAACTCAGATCTGTGGGGGAAAGACAACATAAATCTCTTGTTAGAATATTGTAATAGCAATGACTGAGGCTCAATATCAAAAGAAATAAATCCTAATAAAGTATCCAGTGTACTTCTATATGTACATGGGGCAAAAAATGCATTCAGCTGCAGTAATCTGCCCTGTACATGGCCACCATGAGAAGCATTCCCCAAATCCCACTTCTGTCTGACTTCATAACTCCTGCATGAATATTCCTGACCAAATGCTGAAAAGAAATGGTTAATATGAGCTCATTTACTGTAGGCTTCCAATAGAAATAAATCCAAGCCCTGACCACAATGTGCACGTGATCTGCACCCAATGACTACAATATGGCATCGATATGTATCAGAGCCTTTACCCTGGATTAGGGATACAGTACCTGGTAAACTCGGAGTCAGGCCCGAATTGAAGCCAGTGATGTTATCTTGGCCTTGAGACCTAGGAATTGGCTTCTTTCTTGGATGATACTGAAAAAATGGCAAACATGTCAGATAGAATCTATAACCATGAACTTCTCCAATCTATAATATTTCTCCATATTCCACTGATTACAGGTAGACACAGATATGGATTTGGTTTCCATTGGCCTGTGCTTATTTCATATACAGAGTGTAAAGGGTGTACCGTACACTTATGGTTAGCTATGGATAGGGGCGATGGTGACATTTATGTGTCTTCATATAATATTATTATGTATCCTGTACATGGACATATTGTCACAAATATTACAAGTGAGGGCAGTCTTTACTCTGCAAACATGATCCAAAGTATCACCCCATCTACTTGAAGCTATATTTTTGGTCCCACCATCTTTTTCTGGAACATTTGTCCCAAATATATTTTAGTAATTTAAGAATATAAAATGATACCTGATGGAAGTCGTCATCATCACTGCTGTCCTCGCTGTCAGAGAGAACTATAATTCGCTTAAATCGCTTTTTTCGCATCATATTAGCACAAGTCACTCACAACACTCCTCTCTCCACAAACGCCTACAAAAACCCTCAACGGAATCCTGGATGACGGAGCGTTCTATAGCCTCCAGCCAATTGTGACATCATTAGAATGCTGCAATTGTTTGCTCATTTTTTTGTATTTTACAACATTAATTGTACAAAGCATACTGTACAAATACAAAAAAAGGAAATCAGATAAAAACAACAATCTTCCTAATTCCTTCACTCCCGACCTTTTTCCAATTGTTCAGAAATATATAATAATTAAAAACACATAAATCAACATAAAAAATAAAGAAACTCCACTAATGTTTAAGCTGTTGATTATCCCTTTCTTCGTGTTTTAATGCTCTCCACTACATCTTTTTCCAATTGTTCTCCCAATTTTCAAAATTCTCTGAGGAGCAAAACCAGACCCTGTCATATTTTGTAACTCTCATAAATAATTTCTTCTCTTGTGTAATACTCCATTTTTTCCTTATCCATTTCCAAATGAAATTCACTCTTCTTATATAAAGCCGCCTACTTAAGACTCTTCTTCCTCATTTCATCTCTTCCGCTCCAAAGAGCATTTTACAATTGTTGACTTGATCTCAATGGAGATCTGAGTCCCCAGTTTCCAATCTATATCTTCATACCCTCTGATAAATGTATCAGATCTGCCCATGTTCCTTACACAGTTTACAAGTATTGTCCGCTTTCTTCTGCATTCTGTATAGTGCTTGGTGAAAATAATGGGACCAATGGATCAACTGGGTCAATTTATGAATTTATTGATTGACATCCCACTTATATTTAAATATATGTATATATAATGACTCTAATATTTTCTCCATACATTAATCTAACTCTCAAAGATAAAATTATGCATGTAATCTCCCCAGTTATTAGTGTATAAATGTATTTATTACATTATAGCATATTGTATGTTATATACAAGGTTATTATTATTAGATTTTTTTTGTGTGGCAAATGATCAATAAGTAATCCATTCCTTTGAGTGTTGACGTGAAAGTTATTTGATTCCTTCATACTCTTCACCTCTTGTTGAATCTGATAATATCTAAAATCGTGAACTCTACTTAAAGGGGTTGTCCCACAAACAAAGTTCATTTTAATCAATAGATCTTGGAATATTAATAATTTCCACAATTGGATGTGTTTAAATGAAATGTTCCTGTGCTGAGATAATCTTATAAATGTGCCCCTGATGTGTACTGTGTAATGGCTGTGTCTGACCGTGCAGGAACATGGTCTGATCATACCACAGCTCCTGGGCAAGGGAGGAAGCCAAGAGAGTATACAGACATTAAGGTACCGTCACACTTAGCGATGCACCAGTGATCCCGACAACGATATGACCCGGTCAGGATCGCTGGTGCATCGTTAAGTGGTCGCTAGTGAGCTGCCAAACAGGCAGATCTCACCAGCGACATAGCAGGGGTCGGGGGTCGCTACTTACCTGTCAGACGAGGTGATGAAGACGTCCTCCCGCCCGCGTCCACGCATCGCTCGTCTCCACAGCAGGAAGCCCAGCAGGAAGCTGACGACAAGAAATGGCTTAGGCCATTCTCGCGCAATCAGCGATAATCAGCGGGGGAGCCGGTTGGAGGTAAGTATCACACATAGCGATATCGCTGCTGCGTCACAAAACCAGTGACGTTATAGCGATATTGCTAGCGATATCGCTATGTGTGACGGGGCCTTTACAGTACAGGATCGTAAATTCTTTCTTTGAGGTAAATCTTTTTTAAAAAATAGGCAGGGAAATGCTTTATCTCACAAAAAGAATTAGCGGTGATCCAATGCTGTAATGTCTGTATACTCTCTTTTGCTTCCCCCCCAGCCGAGGAGCTATGGTATGATCAGAACATGTTCCTGTATGGTCAGACACGGCCATTACACAGTACACAGCAGGGGCACATTTATAAGATTATCTTGGTACAGAAACATTTTTTTTAAAAGACATCCAATTGTAGAACTTATTATTATTCCAAGATCTACTGATCTGGGAATAATAAGTCTGATATTAAGTCTGATAATAATAAGTCTGGTCTAATTGTACTGATTAAAAGAGAGCTTACTGCAGAGACCACAGCAATGGGTGAATGAGAAGGATAAATGCGTTTGTTTTTTTAATCATAACTTTATGGTGGCCAGAATACTGTATGGAGAACTATGGGGGTGCATTATACTACATGGACAACTATAGGCAGTGCATTATACTGTATGTAGGACTATGGGGTCCATTTTACTACATGGAGGACTATGAAGCAGTGAATTATAATGTGGATTTGGCGACATTATGAGGGTCTGGTTGTGGGCACATTACAAGAGGGGCTGACTGTGGGAACATTACAAGGGGCTGGCTTTGGGGACATTACAAGAGGGGCTCTGGGGGACATCATATTATATGGGAGGCTGTTGGGGGCATTATACTGTATGTTAAGGGCTGTGCTGGTGACCATACTATATAATGGGGGCTGTGGTGCACATCATACTGCATAGGGGGCTGTGGTTGACATCATAGTGTATATTTGGAAGTTGTTGTGTATATACTGTATGGGTAGCTGTGGTGACCATCTTGCTGTGTAGTGGTACAGTTTGGAGAGGACAAAATGGTGAGCAGTATGAGGGCATAGTGTAAAGAGAAGGCACAAAATGGATATGGAAAGGGGACAGCGTGAAATGGTGCACAGTATGGACAAAGGTTAGCATAGCAGGGGACAGTATGGAGATATAGAGAGTGCAAGGGAAAGCAGTGGACAGAGGGCAACCATGGTATAGGCCGTGGTTCTTAATGATGGACATTGTGGCAGTTATAAAAAACAACAAGATGCCAAGTCCTGTGGCAACCTCCAAATATCAAATTATCATATAAGAAAAATCAGGAAGTCATATTGCCATAAAAATATAAATTTTTATTAGGTAGTATTAAAATGATACAATGAACCTAATAAAAAGTTAAAAAAATGGGGACAAACAATGCAAAAAAGAACGGCTATTGGAGGAATGAAAAAGCAAGATGGTATGCACTAATAAGCAAATAATAGGTTGTATGAATTAATCTCACAATGCGAGTAATACACATATATATACATATCAAGCAGCCAGAGGGCCTGCTAGCAAAGTGCACAGTGCTTAAAAAAACAGTAACCAATTTTATAATGCTCATTATGTAGAGAGGGCACATACTATATACAATAGTAGTGGCGAAAATATATTATCCATATGTGAACCATATTAGGAGCAATCAGCTCTATTGCCTAAAAAACAATTGCTTCAATATCCGAGTGTCCCAAAATAGACTCAAGTGATGCGGTAAGGAAAAAGCACAGAGAGCAGTCTGAGAGATAAGTAAAAATTGGCAGCTGAATGCAATACGTCATACCTCCAATGAGCCATGGCACCCCTGACGCGTGTTTCGCATGATTCTTCTTCCAAGGGAGCGTGCGCACGCCCACACAGAAGCACCTCTCGCCTGCCTGCCGCCCGCCCTTCCTATCCACGCTCTGGCACAGCAGCAGCCGCTGAATGATGATGTAATTCAGTGGCGCTCCTCTGTGTCAGGAAGCGCGGGCGGCGGGCAGGAAGCAGGACGGATCCTTGCAGCTCCGCTGCTATTTTCTTTTGCAGGCAGCAGAGCTACTTTGATCACTCCCTGCCCACTGCCCTGCAGGGCCCCCCATGGCAGTACCAGATCGCAGCTCTGAATCTCCCCGGTTCGGGGAATCGGCTGCTTTTTTAACAAGCGGTTCCATCAAACCAGGGAGAACCGGCCAAATCCCACCCCTGGGTGTATGTATAGAAAAAATATTCCGGCACTCTCTTTGCAGGAGAAAAGTTATTTCTTAATTCATAAGATAGAAAGGTTTATAATAATGTAATGTTTCGGACTCAATTAGGACCTTCTTCAGACTTAATAAACAGAAAAAAAAACCAAAGTACATAGTCAGTCAATGTGAACTGGTTTACATACAAATAATGCATCAAAGACTATAGTACATAGAAGCAGAAAAGATGGCTGCTAAACCCAAAAAGAGAGGTATCTCTATGTCATAAAGAAAAAAAACAAATATATCACAAGACAAAATATATAATAAATGATAAGCCTTTCACGCATAGTACATATTAAGGAAAACTGATCAATCTGAGATATAGCACTACATAATTTAAATATAAACACTATGTACAATCTGACTTAAAATTTAATAGAGTAATACTAATAGAGGGGTATGGAAAAATTAAATATAGCATCAGCATATATCAGAATCACAAAGATATGTAGTATTGTATGGCTGATGAAAAGAAAAAGAAAAAGTGAGGTGTTTCTAGCCAGAAAAAAATAAAAAAATAAAAATAAAAATGGGGAAAATAAGACGAAAAAATTCTAATGCCTCTTACCCTTATAAACCTACAGAGATGCCCCGTGTGTTCCCTTGTATAATTAGTAGGTGAAATCGCCTATCATGGCACTGATAAGAGGTAATGACATGCTTAATACTAACATAGGCAAAAGGAGCCCAGCATAGTGTGCCTGTGAAAAAAACATATTCAGCTTACCATATAAGCGCAGGAAACGGGGTGTCTGTGATAACTGCGCCTGTCAGAAATGCGGGTGTCTGCTGCAGGTATAGAGGTCGCTAAAGTGAAAATGCCAGTGTTCGGACTTATATATCGGTCGTGTGTAAGGGATAGAGTGTGCGCCCAGGGTCACATGTGTCGGCTTCCCAGAAGTGTGTCTGCTTGTAATGGATGCATCCCTGTGGAATGCAGGGTGGAACGCACAACCGGAAGTGCGTCATGGTAAAATGGCCACGGCTGGAAGTACCGGTGACACGCATAGTGGAACGCAGAGGAAGTTGTGATGACGTCTGGATTCTCTTTTTTAACCAGGGATTCATCTGTAGAAGGAGTCAATTGTAGAGAATGTTTCAAATAGAGCAAAAGACAATAGGCACAAAAATATAATAAAGGATATAAAGGTAAAATGAGAGGTGTAAGCCTGGTGCTCTGAGAGCCCTGCCAAATTAAGGCAACACACATGAAAGAGACCCAACTTGGAATCTAAACCTTTCCAAATAAATTAGGGGCAGACACCAGGAAAAGTGGCATCAATTGACCCACAGTAAAAATTTGTTAATGGCACAGGAGCAGTCAGCGATGGGCCATGCATGAGGTGTCAGGGTCTGGGGCATCATTTAGAGCTTTGAATTTAAGGATAGTAATACAGGTAGTTGACTGAAAGTAAGTGCAGGCCTGCCAGTCTGGGAGCCCTACTGCTACATGCAACACACATGAAGGAGACCCAACTTGTAGTGCAAACATTTAAAATAAAATATTTCCACACATCAATAAAGTGGCATCAATTTCCCCATAATAGAAATAGGGTAATGGGCCTCTGACACCCCTTCCATCACAAGCAAACCACGAGATGGAAACCCAACTTGGAGTGTCCATATTTAAAAAAAAATTGTCACACACCACTATAGTGTCACGAATTTTCCCTTAGTAGAAATAGTATAAGGGGCTTCTGGCACCCCTTCCATTACAGGCAACCCACCAGATGGAGACCCAACTTGGAATCTCCACATTTCAAAAAATTATTGTCACACACCCCTAAAGTGGCATCAGTTTCCCAGAGTAGAAATAGTATAAAGGACCTCTGATGCCCCTTCCACTAGAGGCAACCCAACAACCCAATGAAGATCCAACATGGAGTACCAACATTTAAAAAAATGATTGTCACATACCACTAAAATTGCATCATGTTTCACATAGTATAAACCGTATAATGGGCCACTGACACAACTTCCACTACAGGCAACCTACCAGATGGAGACCTAACTTGGAGTCTCCACATTTAAAAAAAATAGTGAACACTAGTTTTGAGTGACTTTTGCTTTTTTAGGGTCGAGTTTCGTTTCATGAAACCCGACTTTTCCAAAAGTCGGGTCGAGCAAAATCGGCCGACTATAGGGAAAAGTCGGGGGTCCGACCAAAACACGAAACCCAATGTAAGTCAATGGGGAATTAAAGTCGGCAGTGAGAGGAGGACAGGAAACACACCTACAGTGCCCATTTAAATGCCAAAAGCATCAATTCTTATTACTTAAGCTTGTCAACCTTAATTTACTTCATAATACTAGTTACGCACTGAAAAATGTGGGTTATTTGGCTAAAGTTGTGGGGGGGTAGGGCTGGCTCCAGGTTTTCATGTGCCCTGGGCGAAAGAGCGCCCCTTTAACACATACCACAACTCATGATGCTCCGATACGGCAGAGAAATAGCGGTATAGTACAATGAAAAATACTTCACTTTTTACATCTCATGACGAGGCCCATACATTTCTCTATACAGAATCATTGGTCCAATATAATGCTACAGTATATGTTGGTCCCCATGGATGAAGCTCCACTGTCTTATGGGCCCAAATAATGCTCCAAACATAATGGGCCCCATTTCTAATGTTCTAGTGTATAATGGGCCCTGTATATGCTGCTCCAGTGTCTGATGTCCACCTTTGGAATGTTCCAGTGTATGGTGGGCCCCATCTATCATTCTCCAGAGTATAGTGCTGCCCAAGAATTGCTGTCCCAACATTGAAAACAATGACATAAGTCTCCTCGTTAGGGAATCCCTGTACTAGTCTGGACTCCTCGTCTTCCCCATCTTCCATCTCACTGCACAGTATTTCAACCTTGCAAGTGCTGTGATCCTGAGCAAGCGGGGGGGCCCACTCATTGGCGACGGCACTGGCACAGGGCCCCTGATAGTACGGTAGTGTTTCTGACGGCGGGTGGGCCGAACCTGCACTTTCATCTGCAGCTTCCTCTTTGTCACCGTGTAAGATGGAACTGTATATGGGAAGGGTAACCTGAGTTTCATCAGGGTCAGATTCAGGCCGTGTAGCGTGCAAGGGGAATGTAGTGGTCTGGGTCAATGTACCAGCAGATTCATCGAGCAGTGGCTGGGCATCAGTGCACTTGTGTTGCCCCCAGAAGTACGGCCACCACAGTGGCATTATCTTCCTCCTAGGGAGTGTGACGTCATGCTTGGGAGCAACGAAGGATCTCTCTAGCAGGTTAACTGATTGGGCGGCGTTATTCCCACGAGTCACGACCCTCCAAACAGCGTTCATGAAGGCAAAGTGTTTGTTTTACGTGGGCAGTATGGTTGCAAAGCTGAACCTTAAAGGAATGTCCAGAAGGGCACCACCAGGAGTGGAGCCTACGGCATAATTTGACTCAACACGGGCAACCTCAACCATCCAGCAACAAAAAAGATGCACACATTGCAAGCTTAATTCCGTTAACGAACGAGACTCCGTCATGCCCCGCGGTCCGAGTCCGGCTTACTAGAGGGACACTCAAGGCTCTGGCACGTGAGATTGGCCAATAACTGGTGTGTCATGCCCTTACATGTCCGTGGCTGCATGTGCGCTACACTGAAAAGGCCAGCGTTTGTCGCTTACAGGTGCAGATAACCCGCTGAACAACGTTAGTGATGGGGATCTGGGATTACAATTATTACCCGCGAACGATGATTTCCCAGTAAGTGCAGGTCAACCACAGTTCCCGAATTAGGCCTAACCGTCATTCCTGAAAAAATGAAAAACTTACGTGTGCAAACCACAGGTGCTGTAGCTTGCTTAACAGCTCGCCAGCCGTTCTCAGGCCCAGTATGGATTACACGTGATTGCACAAAGGTGACAAAGGGTACCGCATCACCGGATAACATGTATGCATAGCATAGTGTACACATTCAAAATATATGTCTATAGATCAGGAGGCAGGCTCAAACGGTGTCAGGCCCAGTATGGATTACACGTGATTGCACAAAAGTGAGAAAGGGTACCGTATCCCCTGATAACATGTATGGATAGCATAGTGTACACATTCAAAATATATGTCTATAGATCAGGAGGCAGGCTCAAACGGTGTCAGGCCCAGTATGGATTACACGTGATTGCACAAAGGTGAGAAAGGGTACCGTATCCCCGGATAACATGTATGGATAGCATAGTGTACACATTCAAAATATATGTGTATAAATCAGGAGGCAGGCTCAAACGGTGTCAGGCCCAGTATGGATTACATGTGATTGCACAAAGGTGAGAAAGGGTACCGTATCCCCGGATAACATGTATGGATAGCATAGTGTACACATTCAAAATATATGTCTATAGATCAGGAGGCAGGCTCAGACGGTGTCAGGCCCAGTATGGATTTGACGGCCCAGACTACACAGCGGAGGAGCAGGGAGAGGTAAAGATTGCAAATTCTGGGGCCCTGCTCAAGCAAGGGGGGCCCACTCGTGGGCGTCGGTACTGGCACTGGGCCCCTCGTAGTACGGCAGTGTGTCTGACGGCGGGTGTGCACCACCACCGTCAGAGACACTTGATTGCACTATGAGGGACCTTGTGCCAGTGCCCGCGCCCAAGAGTCGGCCTACCCACCTGTCCAGGGCAACGGCACTTGCACGGTTTCGTGCGCTAGGTGGTGACCCTGGCCATGGGGGGGGATGCAGCACAGTTAGGGAGTTTTAGAAAGTGGCATATGTTGATGTTGGACATTTAGCTGATGCAAAAGGCGAAATTGTTCAAGTCCCAGGAAGAGGAGGACCAAAGCAAGCCATTTTTCTGTCACCCTATGTGTCATCAGGGGAAGGTGGGACAAAATCCTTGGAAACCCATGCATGGATCATTTTAATGAAGGTTAGATCATCCACATTTTGGGTTGACAGACGGGTCCTTTTTTCTGTCAGGATTGATCCAGCTGCACTGAAGACTCTTTCCGATAGCACACTTGCAGCTGGGCAAGCGAGCTCCTGTAAGGCATATTGTGCCAATTCAGGCCAGGTGTCCAGTTTAGCGGCCCAATAGTCAAAGGGGAATGACCTGTGCGGGAGAACATCGATATGGGAGGAAAAGTAGTTTGTAACCATAGTTGAAAACTGCTGTCTCCCGTCACTTTCCATCGATGCAGTATTACCAGTTGTGTGAGCGGTACTTGAAAAATCAGTCCACAACATTGTCATGAAACCCCTGTCTCCAACACCACTTCTGCTGTGTGCACCACGAACACCTCTGCCAAGCTGCCCCCGGCCTGTATGGCTCGTGTGAGAACCATCACCGCTGCTGTGTGCTGGGAATGCCTCAACCAACCGGTTTACCAGAGTTGCTTGTTTATTAGCCAATATTAGGTCAAGGTTCTCCTGTGGCATGATGTTTTGTAATTTGCCTTTATAGCGTGGATCCAGGATGCTGGCCAACCAGTAGTCGTCATCGTTCATCATTTTGGCAATGCAGGGGTCCCTTTTTAGGATCTGCAAGGCATAATCTGACATGTGGGCCAATGTTCCCGGTGTCAATGATGCACTGCGAGTGCTGGTTGGAAGAGCACTTTCTGGCAAATCCACATCCCTCCAGTCACGCACAAACCCTGTACCAGACCTTGCCACGCCAACATTTTCACTTGCCCCACGAGATGCATCCTCCTCCCCTAAGTAATCATCCCCATCATCATCCTCATCCTCCTCTTCTTCCTCCACCTCGTCCAGAAGAGGTCCCTGAGCAGACAATGGCTGAATGTCATCAAGGATTCCCTCCTCCTCTTCCTCCTCGTCAACATTGGCTGCAGACTCCTGCTCCTTAAGGTGCGTCAAAGTTTGCATGAGCAGACGCATAAGTGGGATGCTCATGCTTAGGATGGGGTCGTCTGCGCTTACCAGCCGTGTGCATTCCTCAAAACACTGAAGGACTTTACAGAGGTCTTTCAGCTTCGACCACTGCACACCTGTCAACTCCATGTCTGCTCTCAAAGTGCCTGGCCGTGTATCCTCCCACAAATGCATTATGGCCTGCCTCTGTTCGCACAGCCGCTCAACCATGTGCAGGGTGGAGTTCCACCTTGTTGCAATGTCCATAATGAGGCGGTGGTTGGGAAGGTGGAGCAATGGCTGCAGCTTCTGCATATGAATGGAGTGTACAGGCGACCGGCGGATGTGCGCGCACAGTCTTCGCACCTTCTGGAGCAGGGCTGTTAACTCCGGATAATTGTTGAGGAAGCACTGCACCACCAGGTTCAAGGTGTGAGCCAAGCAAGGTATGTGGCTGAGTTTTGAAAGGGCTATGGCTGCCACAAAATTACGGCCGTTATCACTAACTACCTTGCCTGCCTCAAGATGTATACTGCCCAGCCATGACTCAGTTTGTCGCTGAAAGAACTCGGCCAGCACCTCCGCGGTGTGTCTGTCGCCCAAACACATTATGTGCAACACAGCCTGCTGACGCTTTCCACTAGCTGCTCGATAGGGGGACACCTCGTGTGCAACAGTGGCAGCTGCAGATGGAGTGCTCGTACGACTGCGCTCTGTGGACGAGCTTTCGCTTCTGGAGGAGGAGGAGGAGGAGGGTCGAACGCCTACAGCCAACTGTTTCCTATACCGTGGACTAGGCAGCACTGTGCCATCACAGCTGTCCCCTGGGGACCCTGCATCCACCACATTGACCCAGTGCGCAGTGATGGACACGTAACGGCCCTGGCCATGCCGACTGGACCATGCATCTGTTGTGAGTTGCACCTTTCCACTCACTGACTGCTTGAGTGCATGGACAATGAAGTCTTTAACATGATGGTGGAGGGCTGGGATGGCTTTGCGAGAGAAGAAGTGGAGACTGGGTAGGTCATAGCGTGGTACTGCATAGGCCATGAGTTTGCGGAAAGCTGCGCTTTCCACCAACTGATAGGGCATCATCTCTAACGAGATTAGTTTGGCAATGTGGGCGTTCAAACCCAGTGTACGCGGATGAGAGACTGAGTACTTTCTTGACCTACTCATAGTGTCTGGGAGGGTGAGCTGGACTTGAGAGCTGCATATGGTGGAAGTAGCGGTGGACAGGGTGGACTGAGAGAGGGTTGATGATGGTGATGGAGTTGGTGTTCTTTCTGATGGCCTAGATTCAGTCTTTCGTTGATATAACAGTGGGATTCCCTGACTGCTTTGGCCTTGCAATGACACCTCAACATTTGCTGCTGTGATAACCGGTGGGCTCACAGTGGGGGAAACAATGTGGCGTTGCTGACTACCTTCTTTGTGATCAGTTGCACATGTGGTACTTGAGGTTTGGTGTTGTGTCCATGCTTGCAAGTGCATGCTGGTTAAATGTCTAAGCTTGCAACTGGTATTCAAATTTTTCAGATTTTTCCCTCGGCTAAAGGTCTTTGCGCACTTCTTACAGATAACCTTGGCCTGATCATGAGGATTTTGTTCAAAAAAGTGCCACACTGCACTCTTCCTACTTTGGAAGACATTTTGCGGCCTAGCACGCTGTGCTATTTTGACCGTTTGGACAAGCTGTCCAGCAACTCTTTTGATTTTTGGAACCTGTTTTTGGAGTGCTCCGGGCCTGCCAGATAACAGCTGTTGCGATGTCGATGTCGGCTGTGGATGCTCCTCCTCCTCATCTGAGCTATTGGAAGCAGCACCCTCTTCCCTCAATGGATGCCAATCTGGGTCAACAACTGGGTCATCCATCACCTCCTCTTCAATGGCATGTGCACCTTCCTCTGTGTCACCGTGTATGGTGGTATAGTATGCGGGAAGGGGCACCTGAGTCTTATCAGGGTCAGAATCTGTCTCATTACACTGCGAGGACAATGTAGTGCTCTGAGTGAATGTACCAGCAGAATCATCTATCAGTGGCTGTGCATCAGTGCACTCCATGTCAGATTCATCTTGGCCTGGGTAATTCACCATTTCACTTGATAACCCAGGCATGGTATGTGAAAACCGCTCCATGGAGTAATCAGTTGTATGGCCTGCGTCATCCTTCAAACTTGGTTGGGGTGAATGACACAAGGAAAGGTGTGGTTCATGAACATGAGCCTCCAATGACGACTCAGTGCTTTTATTTTTTACAACTTCAGAAGAGGAGGCGATAGAGCTGGAGGCTGAGTCAGCAATGTAAGCCAAAACTTTTTTCTGAAGCTCTGGCTTTAAAAGCGGTTTGCCAACTCCTAGAAAACTAAGCCTTCGAGGCCTTGTGGAGCCAGACGATGACGCAGGCTCAACACCTCCTGCATTCGGTCCTATTTTGCTTTTGCCACTACCATCAGATCCACCACCAACGCCATCATTACCAGCTGGCAACCCCAGCCCAATTCCATGGCCTCTTCCACCAGCCTTCCTCATTTTTGGTAAAAATATACACAAAATCCCACAAACTATATAGTAATGTAAAACAAGGTACAAGGTGTATATAGGACAGGGGAGACGTAGAATTTCTGAAAACACTTGTGGACACTGTTGGATTGTGAGGCCCAGTGAATATCACACCGCTATGTCACAGGCTCAATGTCGCAGGTGTGAAAAATGTCACTATAGGACAGGGGAGATGTAGAATTTCTGAACACACTTGTGGACACTGTTGGATTGTGTGAGGCCCAGTTAATATCACACCGCTATGTCACAGGCTCAATGTCGTAGGTGTGAAAAATGTCACTCTAGGACAGGGGAGACGTAGAATTTCTGAACACACTTGTGGACACTGTTGGATTGTGTGAGGCCCAGTGAATATCACACCTCTATGTCACAGGATCAATGTCGCAGGTGTGAAAAATGTCACTATAGGACAGGGGAGATGTAGAATTTCTGAACACACTTGTGGACACTGTTGGATTGTGTGAGGCCCAGTTAATATCACACCGCTATGTTACAGGCTCAATGTCGTAGGTGTGAAAAATGTCACTATAGGACAGGGGAGATGTAGAATTTCTGAACACACTTGTGGACATTGTTGGATTGTGTGAGGCCCAGTTAATATCACACCGCTATGTCACAGGCTCAATGTCGCAGGTGTGAAAAATGTCACTATAGGACAGGGGAGATGTAGAATTTCTGAACACACTTGTGGACACTGTTGTGTGAGGCCCATTTAATATCACACCGCTATGTCACAGGCTCAATGTTGCAGGTGTGAAAAATGTCACTATAGTACAGGGGAGATGTAGAATTTCTGAACACACTTGTGGACACTGTTGTGTGAAGCCCAGTTAATATCACACCGCTATGTCACAGGCTCAATGTCGTAGGTGTGAAAAATGTCACTATAGGACAGGCGAGATGTAGAATTTTTGAACACACTTCTGGACACTGTTGGATTGTGTGAGACCCAGTTAATATCACACCGCTATGTCACAGGCTCAATGTCGCAGGTGTGAAAAATGTCACTATAGGACAGGGGAGATGTAGAATTTCTGAGCACACTTGTGGACACTGTTGTGTGAGGCCCAGTTAATATCACACCGCTATGTCACAGGCAGAAATTGGCTAGTGTATGACAAACTACAAGGTGTACATAGAATTGGGCAGAATAGGAATCTCCCTAGAGTGTAGGTCTGTAAGAACGGAACATGTCCTCGACTTATTCTTACAGAGTCACACACAGATAGCTTCACTGTGGCCGTGATAACAGCCGTTACACGGTACTGAGAGAGGAGCGTGCACGTACGCCGCTGTCCGATGTCCGTAAAATTGTCAATCTCCGTGTTTTTTAAGTACACGGACTGACACACGCTGTCTCTCTATAGTTTTGAATGTGATCAAACAGCAAATATACTTAACTGTTTGAAAAGCAGACAAAACTAGAAGGTGGAGGTCTGTAAGAACGGAACATGTCCTCGACTTATTCTTACAGAGTCACACACAGATAGCTTTACTGTGGCCGTGATAACAGCCGTTACACGGTACTGTGTGAGGAGCGTACACCGCTGTATGGTGTGAAAAAATGCACGCTCAGTACCTCACCAGGACAAAAAAAAAATTTGGATTGCTTTTAAAAAAGCAGTTTGCAGAGCAGTGGGAAAACAGCAATGCAGCTATCAGGAAGCCTTATAAGGCAGCCTAACAACCAACACAGCTGATCCAGCAAAATATAGCCTCCACTTGCACTGCACAAACAGTGACTGGTGTGTTGTACAGGCAAAATTGCTAGCAGCAGAAGCAGTTTTTGGTGTCTTCTTCCCTGCTTAACGCTATCCCTACAGAATCATCAGCAGCAGCAGCTCTCCCTATTCTGAGATCAGCATTAGTAACATGGCGGTCGGCGTACACGCCTTTTTATACCCCCTGTGACGCCCCCCAAACCAAGCCAATCACTTGCATGCCCTTCTCAAAGATGGTGGTAACTCCTGCCTATGTCATCACGTTGCCCACAGTGTCCGTGGATCCTGATTGGCTGAAAAAGGGCGGAAAACAAACTTTTGAAACGCGACTTTGGCGCTAAAGTCGCCGAGCTCGTGGCTGACCTCACCCTAGGGTCGGGTTTCGTTTCATGAAACCCAACTTTACCAAAAGTCGGCGACTTTTGAAATTTTTCGACCCGTTTCGCTCATCTCTAGTGCACAGTATGGACAAAGGTTAGCATAGCAGGGGACAGTATGGAGATATAGAGAGTGCAAGGGAAAGCAGTGGACAGGGGGCAACCATGGTATAGGCCATGGTTCTTAATGATGGACATTGTGGCAGTTATAAAAAACAACAAGATGCCTAGACCTGTGGCAACCTCCAAATATCAAATTATCATATAAGAAAAATCAGGAAGTCATATTGCCATAAAAATATAAATTTTTATTAGGTAGTATTAAAATGATACAATGAACCTACTAAAAAGTTAAAAAAATGGGGACAAACAATGCAAAAAAGAACGGCTATTGGAGGAATGAAAAAGCCGGATGGTATGCACTAATAAGCAAATAATAGGTTGTATGAATTAGTCTCACAATGCGAGTAATACACATATATATACATATCAAGCAGCCAGAGGGCCTGCTAGCAAAGTGCACAGTGCTTAAAAAAACAGTAACCAACTTTATAATGCTCATTATGTAGAGAGGGCACATACTATATACAATAGTAGTGGCGAAAATATATTATCCATATGTGAACCATATTAGGAGCAATCAGCTCTATTGCCTAAAAAACAATTGCTTCAATATCCGAGTGTCCCAAAATAGACTCAAGTGATGCGGTAAGGAAAAAGCACAGAGAGCAGGCTGAGAGATAAGTAAAAATTGGCAGCTGAATGCAATACGTCGTACCTTCAATGAGCCATGACACCCCCCACCGCGTGTTTCGCGTGATGCTTCTTCCAAGGGAGCATGCGCACACAAACACAGCAGCACCTCTCTCGCCTGCCTGCCACCCGCCCTTCCTATCCACGCTCTGGCACAGCAGCGGCCGCTGAATGATGACGTCATTCAGCGGCGCTCCTCTGTGTCAGGAAGCGCGGGCAGGAAGCAGGACGGATCCTTGCAGATCCGCTGCTATTTTCTTTTGAAGGCAGCAGAGTTACTTTGATCGCTCCCTGCCCGCTGCCTGCAGGGTCCCCCATGGCAGTACCGGATCGCAGCTCTGAATCTCCCCGGTTCGGGGAACCGGCTGCTTTTTTAACAAGCGGTTCCATCGAACCAGGGAGAACCGGCCAAATCCCACCCCTGGGTGTATGTATAGAAAAAAATATTCCGGCACTCTCTTTGCAGGAGAAAAGTTATTTCTTTATTCACAAGATAGGAATCCAGAAAGGTTTATAATAATGTAACGTTTCGGTCTCAATTAGGACCTTCTTCAGACTTAATAATCAGAAAAAAAAAACAAAGTACATAGTCAGTCAATGTGAACTGGTTTACATACACATAATGCATCAAAGACTATAGTACATAGAAGCAGAAAAGATGGCTGCTAAACCCAAAAAGAGAGGTATCTCTATGTCATAAAGAAAAAAGCACGAATATATCACAAGAAAAAATATATAATAAATGATAAGCCTTTCATACATAGTACATATTAAGGAAAAATGATCAATCTGAGATATAGCACTACATAGTTTAAATATAAACACTATGTACAATCTGACTTAAAATTTAATAGAGTAATACTAATAGAGGGGTATGGAAAAATTAAATATAGCATCAGCATATATCAGAATCACAAAGATATGTAGTATTGTATGGCTGATGAAAAGAAAAAGAAAAAGCGAGGCATTTCTAGCCAGAAAAAAATAAATAAAAAAATGAAAATAAAAATGGGGAAAATAAGACAAAAAATTCTAATGCCTCTTACCCTTATAAACCTCCAGAGATGCCCCGTGTGTTCCCTTGTATAATTAGTAGGTGAAATCGCCTATCATGGCACTGATAAGAGGTAATGACATGCTTAATACTAACATAGGCAAAAGGAGCCCAGCATAGTGTGCCCGTGAAAAAACATATTCAGCTTACCACAGAAGTGCAGGAAACGGGGTGTCTGTGATAACGGCGCCTGTCAGAAATGCGGGTGTCCGCTGCAGGTGGAGAGGTCGCTAAAGTGAAAGTGCCAGTGTTCGGACTTATATATCGGTCGTGTGTCAGGGATAGAGTGTGCTCATCTGGATTCTCTTTTTTAACCAGGGATTTATCTGTAGAAGGAGTCAATTGTAGAGAATGTTTCAAATTGAGCAAAAGACAATAGGCACAAAAATATAATAAAGGGTATAAAGGTAAAATGAGAGGTGTAGGCCTGGTGCTCTGAGAGCCCTGCCAAATTAAGGCAACACACATGAAAGAGACCCAACTTGGAGTCTAAACCTTTCCAAATAAATTAGGGGCAGACACCAGGAAAAGTGGCATCAATTGACCCACAGTAAAAATTTGTTAATGGCACAGGAGCAGTCATCGATGGGCCATGCATGAGGTGTCAGGGTCTGGGGCATCATTTAGAGCTTTGAATTTAAGTTTAAACTAATATGAGGTGGGTGAGGGACCGATGTGAGCCTTCTTTTCTGGGAGCCCTGATACATCATGCAACAGCTCAAATTGCTTTTTTTAACCACACTTGGGTGGCACAAATGTCAGCTTTTTAGACCACAAGTGTTAGAAAAATTTAAGGATAGTAATACAGGTAGTTGACTGAAAGTAAGTGCAAGCCTGCCAGTCTGGGAGCCCTACTGCTACATGCAACACAAATGAAGGAGACCCAACTTGTAGTGCAAACATTTGAAAAATAAAATATTTCCACACATCAATAAAGTGGCATCAATTTCCCCATAATAGAAATAGGGTAATGGGCCTCTGACACCCCTTACACTACAAGCAACCCATGAGATGGAAACCTAACTTGGAGTGTCCATATTTAAAAAAAAATTGTCACACACCACTATAGTGTCATGAATTTTCCCTTAGTAGAAATAGTATAAGGGGCTTCTTGCACCCCCTTCCACTTCAGGCAACCCACCAGATGGAGACCCAACTTGGAATCTCCACATTTCAAAAAATTATTGTCACACATCCCTAAAGTGGCATCAGTTTCCCAGAGTAGAAATAGTATAATGGGCCTCTGATGCCCCTTTCACTACAGGCAACCCAACAACCCAATGAAGATCCAACTTGGAGTACCAACATTTAAAAAAATGATTGTCACACACCACTTAAGTTGCATCATATTTCACAGAGTATAAACCGTGTAATGGACCACTGACACAACTTCCACTACAGGCAACCTACCAGATGGAGACCTAACTTGGAGTCTCCACATTTAAAAAAAATAGTGAACACCACTAAAGTGGCATATGTATGTAAGGAAGTACAACGTATTAATGAGGCAGTCCTACGATGTAGTAAATCAGCATGCACACAGTACTAGGGTGCATAAGTCCATCTAACATAAGGGTGAAATGCACACGGTATTCAAACATAGAAGCCCAGCGTGACCCAGGAGAAGCAAAACAGGAGAAGGTCGCTATATGTACCTATAGGGCTGAAAGTCCTGCACAAGTCCAGCAACGCAGCCCCAACAGACTCAGACACAAAGGAGATGGCAAAAGTCATGATTCCATAATGGCCACAGCAGCTCCAAGGGTGATCATCTCCACACCAGAATTCCACACAGTAGTTGATTCTTGCAGGCAATGGCGGATCTTAATAGGGGCGGATGGGGCGGTCGCCCCGGGCCCAAGGTTTTTTGGGGGCCCAGGGGCAGGGGCGGGCTGGGCCAGGTGGCAGAGAGGCAAATGCCCCCCGGACCGCTCCCCCAGCACCTGTACAGGGCCGGCCGTGCCCTGTGCTGTGATGCCGCCGGCAGCAGACAGCCGCCTGCGTCACATTCTATGAGGGGCCGGGAGCTGTGCACGGCCGTCACCTTGACGGCTACTCAGCTCCGGCTCCCTCCGGCTGTACTTCCGGGTCAGATGTCGGGCGTGTGCGATGACGTCATCGTGCACGCGCCGACATGTCCCAGAGGATGCTGAAAGCAGAGGCGCTGCTGGGGAGCGAGCCGGCTGTGAGGTAAGTATGGGGAACTGTTTTTATTTTTTTTTATTTATAAAATGAATTAAATGGGGGAGGGGGTGAGTGGGGGCTGTACACAATGAAGGGGGGGTGACTGGGGATGTACATGATGAAGGGGGGGTGACTGGGGCCTGTATATGATGAAGGGGGGGTGACTGGGGGCTGTACACAATGAAGGGGGGTGACTGGAGCCTGTATATGATGAAGGGGGGTGACTGGGGCCTGTATATGATGAAGGGGGGTGACTGGGGCTGTACATGATGAAGGGGGGTGACTGGGGCCTGTATATGATGATGGGGGTGACTGGGGGCTGTATATGATGAAGGGGGGTGACTGGGGGCTGTATATGATGAAGGGGGGTGAGTGGGGTCTTCACATGATGAAGGGGGGTGAGTGGGGCTACACAGGATAAAGGGGGTGAGTCGGGGCTACACTTGATGAAGGGGGTTGAGTGGGGCTAGACATGATGAAGGGGGTGAGTGGGGTTGTACAGGATGAAGGGGGTGAGTGGGGGCTTCACATGATGAAGGGGGGTGAGTGGGGGCTTCACATGATGAAGGGGGTGAGTAGGGTTGTACAGGATGAATGGGGTGAGTGGGGGCTTCACAGGATGAAGGGGGATGAGTGGGGGCTTCACATGATGAAGGGGGGTGAGTGGGGCTACACAGGATGAAGGGGGTGAGTCGGCGCTACACATGATGAAGGGGGTTGAGTGGGGCTAGACATGATGAAGGGGGTGAGTGGGGTTGTACAGGATGAAGGGGGTGAGTGGGGGCTTCACATGATGAAGGGGGTGAGTGGGGGCTTCACATGATGAAGGGGGTGAGTGGGGCTGTACAGGATGAAGGGGGTGACTGGGGTTGTACAGGATGAAGGGGGTGAGTGGGGGCTTCACAGGATGAAGGGGGGATGAGTGGGGGCTTCACATGATGAAGGGGGGTGAGTGGGGCTGCACATGATGAAGGGGGGTGAGTGGGGCTGCATATGATGAAGGGGGGGTGAGTGGGGCTGAACATGATGAAGTGGGGGATAAGTGGGGCTGCACATGATGAATTAAGGGGTAAGTGGGACTGCACATGATGAATTAAGGGGTAAGTGGGACTGCACATGATGAATTGGGGGTAAGGGGAACTGCACATGATGAATTAAGGGGTAAGTGGGACTGAACATGATGAATTTGGGGTAAGAGGGACTGCACATGATGAATTGGGGGTAAGGGGGACTGCACATGATGAAGTGGGGGTAAGGGGCAGTGCACATGAAGTGGGGGTAAGGGGGACTGCACATTATGTGGGGTAAAATTAACTGCACATGATGATGGGGGAGTGGGGCTGCACATGAAGTTGGGGGGGAAGGGGACTGCACATGATGAAATGGAAGGGGGGATAAGGGGCTGCAAATGATGAAGCGGCACTGCAGATGAAGTGAGTGGGTGATAGGGGACTGCAGTGGATGAAGTAAGGGGACTTCAAATTAAAGTGTGGACATTAAAGTGGATCCCCTATGGCCAGGATCACGTTGGGCGATTTTGTGCGTATTGGCCGTAGGACTACAGCTTATGTGCAATGTCTTTTTAGGCCATGTCTACACGTGGTGGAATGGTGGCGGGTTTTCCGTATGGACCCGCAGCAAACCAAGTGCTGCGGTCTGTACGGCTGTCAATTCCCGCACGGGGACCGCAGCGCTCAGGTGGGAAGGGGGGTACAGGGGCCCAGGTTTTATGAACAGCCCCGGGCCCATAGTCCACTTAATCCGCCACTGCTTGCAGGGCAGTAGGCAGCAGAATGTAGAGGGGAAGAGCACCGAGTAACGAGCAGCAGCCACAGCAGGGAGTCCGCTAGCAGATGGGCAGGAGCCAGGCAGCCACAAAATACTCAGGACAGGAGAGCACATGACCCGGACTTAAATAATCAGGACAGACAAGAAGTTCCATGACAGGACGAGATCCAAGACTCCATCTTGGATCAGGGCGAACAGGTGCAAGGAAGTCCGGAATCCTTACACACTGGCTCAAGATTGCATGGACCAGGGATCATCCCACTGAACGCCCACTTTTTTTTTTTTACCATGGGTATAATACTACTCAGACAACACAGGGTTAGAGTAAAACAGTGTGGCAATACTATATTGAACCACAAGCAGATAATAACACATAGAACTGTCCCAACAAAATACCCTAAATGGTCCAAATTTACAGAATTTCACCCTTCCACTGACTCGCCCAGATTAAAGCAGCTGCGACTTCAAGCGCCAACTACCTCTACCCATGGCACGCACAGAGAGAAGGTAACAACAGGTAACAACAAGCTTAGGAAGCTGACAGTCCATTGAGGTACGAGGCCAGGTGACCTGACTTCTCTCAACATCTACATGGAGCCACAATAGTCAATCAGCATATTATCAAACACTGTTCAATGGCACCACACCCTTGTCTTGCAGAAATAACAGAGAATAAGTTACAACAAAAAGTAACTCAAACGTCAACATCCAGGCTCATACGAACAATAGTCTTTGCTTCTTGACCAACCAAAGGCAAACACATAAATTCAAAAGTCAGCATAAAGATAAAAGTCTATGCATACTTGCTTACTTAAACTTACATCTGACATAATTAAGAAGAAATGCTGTGTTGTCACATTGCTCCCCCATCTTAATTAGCCAGATGTGATAGACTTTCAATCATCCTTCTCTACTTACCGGCGACTATCCATCAGCATGTCTTGAAGCACAGACATGATTACACATATCATGCAGTTTCCTCAGAGCATATTTCATGTTGTACTTTGCGAATAAACTCTGCACGTAATTGATGAGAACCGACTCGTATCCATTGTGTCAACACATGGTGTCCTCCACATCAAGTGGTTTCTGGATTAAATCCGATCAAGTGTCAGTGGCCTGGTATTCTCTTAAAGATGGCACAGCACCTTTAGTTGCCATTTCTTTTATAGTTGCAGCTTTTTGTTGCAGTTATACATCCACTCTGGTCCTCTTCCCAAGGCAGAGCTGGTGGGGTTTGACATAGTGGCATATGAAACCTGGTGTGCATGCCTCACCTATGGTCTGCTGGGTCTTTTTGTATCTGTATGCCTTCCTGGCTTTGGAGCCCTGGGATGGTGTCTATGAACATCAGTCCCCTGCAGCTCTCCATATCCGTCGGGCTGAGTAGTATCCCGCTGCTACCACCAAAATGTGGAGACATGGGGGGGATCAACTGGTGCTGTAGTCCACTGGCCCACGACCGCATGTACCAGGGATCATCCCACTGAATGCCTGCTCACCTTTTACTCTGAGCATAATATTACTCAGATAACACAGAGTGAGGGTAAAACAGTGCAGTAATACTTAATTGAACCACGAACAGACAGTAACACATAGAACAGGCCCAGCAAAATACCCAAGATGGTCCATAATTACAGAGTCTCAGCCTTCTGTTGACTCGCCGAGATTAAAGCAGCTGCGACTTCCAGGGCTGGCTACCCCCACCTGTTACACACACAGAGAGGAGGTAATGACAAGCTTAGGAAGCTGACGGTCTACTGAGGTATGAGGCCAGGTGACCAGAGGGTCACAACCTGTCTTCTCCAAACATCTCCATGGAGACAGGTGACCGGTGGACCCCAAACCTGGCTTTCCCAAACGTATCCATCGGGCTCAGGTGACTGGTGGGTCCAAATCCTGGCTTCACTAAATGTATCCATGGGTTCAGTGATGGTCAGAGCACCAGGACTACGTTTGTCATTCATTCATCTGTTACTGATCAATGTTAAAGCCAAAAATGCTGGCCCAAGCCCTGTCCCATGCATTCATGCTGCACAATTATACTATTTGTACTCTGGGTCAATTGATGCCACATTTCCTGGTATTAACCTCTAGTTTGAGCTGTTTTGAAATATTTTTGGCCTCAATGAAGGCGTTGTCTATGTGTTTGGTTTTGCCTTCTATTGTATTACTTGGGGTTCGGATATATTCGTTGAACCGTACAGCGAACATGTTCGGTGAACATCAGGGTGTTCATTGATCTGAACCTTGAAAAGTTCGCTCATCTTTACCCAGGAGGCATGACCGCTTGAAGATGCTCAAATTAATCCCCAATTATCATCAGAACAGAGGTCCTAATTGTGTGATATAATGGCTCTCTATCTAGACATATTCATCAGGAAGGACTTCCCTGGCCGTTCATCAAGTAAACAAAGGCAACCCCAACCATCAGATAGTCAGTATACCGGGTTTCTTTACAGGTAAAGGCAGATATTCAGTGGGAAACAGAGGAAATATTGAAACTGGGGGTAAGACGAAAGTCCAAAAGTAAGTGGGCCTCCCTAATTGTAATTGTTCCGAAACAGGACCAGACCATATTTTGTGGCTACTACAAAACTTGCGATCATCTGATCACTCCTGCTATGCACCGTATTGCCACAGGATTGCTGTATATAACAAATATCATGGTCCCCTATGAATGGCAGTCACAAACTGGTTTTCACAGGAGTACCATTATGACAGCCACGCGGGTCATCAGCAGACTTCTGGTCATAATGGCAACCTATCAGCGAACCACGATCATTTCACTGCGGCACCAATGGACACACAGAACGGTTAGTCCACCTGCACATTAAATGCTACTGTCACAGATTGACAGCGGCATTTAACAGTTTAACAGCCGCTGACAGAACCCCGATCCTCTCGGCTGTTCGAGGCAGATGATGGTTGAATAACACAAGTAGACAACATTGATTGTAATATGTTTATCAACAATTTATGAATATTAAAGTTCAAATGTCCAACGCCATATCCATTGCTGGGCAGCTCTGAAAAAAACACTTGTAGAGATTCTCCAGGTCTTGGAAACTGCATCTGCTCATGTTCTCAGCGCAGGTCAGTGCAGATATTCACCTTTTTCTTCCGAGATGTGTCATGCCTGTATAGAAGCGATAAGTCGCCTTTCTCATTAACCTGAAAACAATTAAAAGGCATGTTTTAAAAAAACTAGACAATATGCACTGGTTATCAAATGAAACAAACTCAGCAAAGGCAACTTCAGCATTATATTTCTGGTCATCAGCTGAAGTTGAAATCGACATGAAATATTGCATTATATATTGTCTGCAAAAAGGGCCAATCTGGAAATTGAAAAAAGGAAGTTGCCAATATTAGTGTAATGATAGAAAAATGCAATATGAGCCATATGACTGGTGAGAGCACTCACAATAGATCTGTACGGCTTGTAATGTCTGAGGGACTTATCTCGCCCGTCAGATTGTGTGTTGGCGATTCTTCCGCAGCAGTAGGCTGATAACTTTCATTATTTCCTGCTTTTCTCAACCAGAATTAAAAAATTGTACAGCAAGAAAACATAATTATAAGAAATACAGTAATAAAAACTGTTTTACATTTCTTCTATTATTACACCTTGCTTACACTATCATGTCCTCGCTGTTGCTCTTCTTGAAAACAAGAATGATTGTTACTTACAATGATTTAGTATTGACATGAAGAACATATATAAATGGAGGAAAACCACAGAAATATTTACCTGGAAAATACATGGTGGAAGCTTTGTGTCAATCAGAATAGGTGGATTCTGAACATTTGCTGTTAGCTGCTTGTGAGAAGATGTAAACTGATTGTCTCCCTACGTGGGGAAAAAAAGGCAAAGTATATAAAAACATTTAAAGTTTAAATGATAAAACTCAATAAGAGACTAAATTAGAGACTCAAGACTCTCAATATTTTAAAAATCACTTATTATAGATTGCTGACGATAGTGGAGGCTCCGTTCTTACCTCCATCACAGGTAGATGAGATGACGATATTTAGATAAGTCTCATTATTCAAATAATAAGCCTGAAAATATAAAGAAAAATAATTACATCCAACAAAGCTTAAACTCATAGAAGCTTTTCCAAAGCATTGTAGATAGATGCTGGGAATTGTCAATCATTCCATATCCAGCCAGTTATGGAAAATGTAACCGGGGTTTATCTGGTAACCTATGAGGACGGATTCCGGATATTTACTGCTAATTGCTGGTGATGAACACAGATATTCAATGTCTCACTACTCAGGGAAAATATATAAAAGTGTCTGAACTTTAAATTATAAAGAAACAAAATTAGAGACTGAATATTCTGAAGAATAGTTACATGTTTAGCTGATGGACAGTTGACGTAATCGTCCTCCGCATCGGCGACAGAAACATTTGTTGTCGGCTATTTTTTGAAAACGCCCAATTCTGCAAAGATAAGAGGAATATTGGTTACCGGAGTGGAATGAATGTTCATTTATACCATGGATTTAATTAAAAAGAACAAATTGAAACCAATATATTAAGATCTGGCCCCAGCACAGAAAATATAACATGTAACATCCTAAACCCTACGGCTCCGAGGTCAGTCCACTCTGATAGTAGTAAAGTATAAAAGCATTCTACCAACAGAACCGCACGGACGTCTCCGCAGTGATTGTGTGTCATGAGGAGATAAATCATAAAATCCACTTACTCTTTATCACACAGGTCGCATTTATACTTGTACTTATAGTGGATGGTATAACTGTGATGTTCTGTCACTTTTGGCAGCTCGGGATGGATACGATTTACCCTCCTGGTGAGAGCCTGCCACCACGGGCCGTGGTTGTCTCTTTGTTCACCGATGATTATCCAACAGGCCGCATGGCACAACTCGTGCACAAGTGTGGATCGTACTCGCACTAAAACAAGAGGTTATACAGTTATGAGAAAATCTGAGTACACCCTGATTGAACTGTTTGGTTTTACATATCAGGACAAAATACATCCTGATATGAACAACACGTGACAAGTCAACCGTGCCATTAGTTACAGAAAAATACTTACAAATGCAGTAGCAGAGAGTGAAAAATAAGTACACCCCATGAATCAATAGCTTTTAGAATCATCTTTAGCAGCAATAATTTGAAGTTGCATCAATGGTGTACTTAATTTATCACACATTGCTCTGGAATTTTGACTAAGTTTTTAAAGAAAAAAAAACCCATTACATCATTATTTATTTATCATGTTGTTTTCTGAGATTGAATTTCCCTACTTTTAGGACTTTCTAAGGACCTGATACTTTTTTTTTATTTTCTCCTGATATGTAAAATATTAGAATTCATAGAGGGTGTACTTAGTTTTTCTTATGACAGTATGTACAGTGATCTTATAAGATGTATTACATCACAAGCAGCAGTTTTTTGCTCTGTATACAGATTGTCTTATGAAGCCACAGGATGGATGTGATGTGAAACCTACCGGCAGAATCCAAGACTTTCTCAGAAAGCTCAATAACTGAGACTCGGCGGTTGTTATCCAGCTTGTTCCAGCACTGAGCGGATGTTGATGTCAGCCTCTTGCTCCATGAAATGTCCATTTTCATAGGGAGCTAAAATAGAGGAAACAAATTCCATTACATCATTAAACTCTTTGACCCCAGTCTTACAAAGTCCCCAACTCTCATGTGTGATTTACAGCACTGGTCTACTTGTATGGGGCATGGGGTCTACCCAGAGATCCAAGATGTGAGAACAAAAATAAAAATAAACTTTTTTGAAAATGTCCAAATATCAACTAAATGGTTTTTATATATGTAAAAATCCTGCGAACTTCAAGCCAAAAGTTGCTAATCTTTTTGTCTCTGCACGGTGGATCATCTAAGGTATCTTCTCTTCCCACAGATAAGAAGAAGGTGATGACATTTACCAAACTAAGTGAGATTTACCTGATATATTCCATAACTGTATTACAGAAACATGACAAAGGGGTTATGATACCCTTCAAAAAGTTATAGATATTTTTCTTGGAATTTGTTGTTTAATGGGGGAGATAATAGAGAAGTCATGTATCACCCAGAAACCGATGAAAAGATGTGATACCTTATTCCTGAAGACTGTCCTATTGTACAGATTGTACAGTCGCTCCACCAGCTCATTCTTTGTTTCCTGGAAGTTGGTAACATAGATGGAGGTGGGAGAAATAATCTCTTCCAGGAAACAGCTGGTGATGTTACATAGTGGTGTCCTGGGTAAGATAAGGAATCATATATAAATCCACAGGAAACATCTTGCCTAGTTCATGGCTTTATATAGAGGTAGATGCACCTGGCATAACTTACCTCTCCTCTGTATCAGAGCTCTCCTCGCTGTCAGATGGTGAATTATCTGTACAGAAATATTGAAGCGTGAAAATACTTTTTATAAGGTTCAAATCAGACATGTTAGTATGCAGGTCCGTACCAGAGAGAGGTCTATAGATTATATAGAGTATAGACCACTGATAAGACTATGATTATGGGATCTGACCAAAGCAGAACACGTAGCTGACCAGACCACCAGAAGTCCACAGGATCATCCATTGGGATCAGGTTCTGAAATTATAATGGGGTTCAACAACAACAGGGCCTATAAACTCTCAGACGTCTATTCCACCTATTGCTCAGCTAATCGATCCTTATTAATGTTGTATGTGTTCAGTAAAAGATCAGAAGTGAACGTGTCCTCAATGACTGGAGGGTGGACCCTCAAATGGTAAGGGTCCGTTCTCTGAGGCCTTCATGTAAAATAAGACTAGATGTCCTATCACCTTATTTCCTGATTTATGGTAGCCTCCATTGGGTTTAATGGAGATGTGGGATTCCTTGTGCAGGGCTTTCTCTATTGATGTATATTGGATTTATGAAAAGAGAAAAGCAAATGTATTGCACATCTGTAATAAATTCTATAGGGACAGCAATGGCCATAAGTCAACATGGCGGTGAGTTGTTCTCCCAATATGGAAGTGTCTGAGATATAGGACCCACACCAATCAAGCATGTGTAAAATAGGATTACCTCTGTAAGGTATCTTTAATTTAACCCCTTAACACCTATGTACGGCGCTCGTCAGTAGAGAATGAATGGAGAGGTCTCTGGAGTTGAGCCCGACTCTTTCCCGGCAGATGATGGTTTTGTCATTCAGCCATCATCTGCCTCTGACAGTTGAGAGTAGATTAGAGCTCTGCCTGCTTCTGTTAACCTGTTAAATGCTACAGTCATTCTCTGACAGTGGCATTTACAGCACATTTCCCAAGTGGCTCACTGTTCCAACTCGTGATCAGTGCCCTTGTAATTGTTAGATTTGGAAACTGACCAGTGATAGTACAAAAAAGTCATTGTTATTTCTACAATAACATAAACCTGGATTGTGTCTAGAAATGATAACTTACTATTGTATGTGAAAGTTCCTCTAGTATTTGATTCGTCATCATCAATACTACTGATGTCATCGGAGCTGTGAAATGAGTGTAACAGAATATGAGCCACCATTAGTCATTAATCCCCATCATGGACTATCTAGTAATGGAGGAGGTGTAAGCCTTACCAGGTGGAACTGTCCGTATCATCTGATGATGGTGAAATCAGATCTGTGGGGGCAACACAACATAAATCCCTTTTTAGACTATTGTAATAGCAACGACTGAGGCTCAATATCAAATAAATACATTCTAATAAATTATGCAGTGTACTCCTATATGTACATGGGGCGAAAAATCACATTCAGCTACAGTAACTCACACTGTGCATGGCCACCATCAGAAGACATCCCCAAATCCAATTTCTGGCTGACTTAAGAGCGAATGTATGAATAATGTTCCTGACAACATTGTGAAAATGGTGGTGGTGGACCTACACCAATAAAGCTTGACTAAAATAGGATTACCCCTTTAATGTATCTTTAATTTAAAAATGCACAGACCCTTCTATAATTTACCTTTAATTGTTACATTTGGAAACTGATCTGTGACAGTACAGAAGGTTCAGTGTTCTTTCTACAATAACCCCGGATGTTATCTAGAAATGATAACTTACTATTATACGTGGAAGTTCCTGCCCTATTGGAATCATTGTCATCATCATTAAGATCGATGTCATCGGAACTGTGAAATAAATGTAACAGGTAATGAGCCACCATTAATCATTAATCCCCATCATGTACTTAGTAATGGAGGAGACGTGTGTCTTACCAGGTGGTACTGTCCGGACCATGATCTGATGGTGGTAAACTCAGATCTGTGGGGGCAACACAACATAAACCTCTTATTAGAATATTGTAATAGCAATGACTGAGGCTCAATATCAAAAGAAATAAATCCTAATAAAGTATCCAGTGTACTTCTATATGTACATGGGGCAAAAAATGCATTCAGCTGCAGTAATCTGCCCTGTACATGGCCACCATGAGAAGCATTCCCCAAATCCCACTTCTGTCTGACTTCATAACTCCTGCATGAATATTCCTGACCAAATGCTGAAAAGAAATGGTTAATATGAGCTCATTTACTGTAGGCTTCCAATAGAAATAAATCCAAGCCCTGACCACAATGTGCACGTGATCTGCACCCAATGACTACAATATGGCATCGATATGTATCAGAGCCTTTACTCTGGATTAGGGATACAGTACCTGGTAAACTCGGAGTCGGGCCCGAATTGAAGCCAGTGATGTTATCTTGGCCTTGAGACCTAGGAATTGGCTTCTTTCTTGGATGATACTGAAAAAATGGCAAACATGTCAGATAGAATCTATAACCATGAACTTCTCCAATCTATAATATTTCTCCATATTCCACTGATTACAGGTAGACACAGATATGGATTTGGTTTCCATTGGCCTGTGCTTATTTCATATACAGAGTGTAAAGGGTGTACCGGACACTTATGGTTAGCTATGGATAGGGGAGGTGGTGACATTTATGTGTCTTCATATAATTATTATTATTATTATTATTTATTGTTATAGCGCCATTTATTCCATGGCGCTTTACATGTGAGGGGGGTATACATAAAAACAAGTACAATAATCTTAAACAATACAAGTCATAACTGGTACAGGAGGAGAGAGGACCCTGCCCGCGAGGGCTCACAATCTTCAAGGGATGGGTGATAATACAGTAGGCGAGGGTAGAGCTGGTCGTGCAGCGGTTTATATATAATATTATTATGTATCCTGTACATGGACATATTGTCACAAATATTACAAGTGAGTGCAGTCTTTACTCTGCAAACATGATCCAAAGTATCACCCCATCTACTTGAAGCTATATTTTTGGTCCCACCATCTTTTTCTGGAACATTTGTCCCAAATATATTTTAGTAATTTAAGAATATAAAATGATACCTGATGGAAGTTGTCATCATCACTGCTGTCCTCACTGTCAGAGAGAACTATAATTCGCTTAAATCGCTTTTTTCGCATCATATTAGCACATGTCACTCACAACACTCCTCTCTCCACAAACGCCTACAAAAACCCTCAACGGAATCCTGGATGACGGAGCATTCTATAGCGTCCAGCCAATTGTGACATCATTAGAATGCTGCAATTGTTTGCTCATTTTTTTGTATTTTACAGCATTAAAAGTACAAAACATACTGTACAAATACAAAAAAAGGAAATCAGATAAAAACAACAATCTTCCTAATTCCTTCACTCCTGACCTTTTTCCAATTGTTCAGAAATATATAATAATTAAAAAACACATAAATCAACATAAAAAAATAAAGAAACCCCACTAATGTTTAAGCTGTTGATTATCCCTTTCTCCGTGTTTTAATGCTCTCCACTACATCTTTTTCCAATTGTTCTCCCAATTTTCAAAATTCTCTGAGGAGCAAAACCAGACCCTGTCATATTTTGTAACTCTCTTAAGTAATTTCTTCTCTTGTGTAATACTCCATTTTTTCCTTATCCATTTCCAAATGAAATCCACTCTTCCTATATAAAGCCGCCTACTTAAGACTCTTCTTCCTCATTTCATCTCTTCCGCTCCAAAGAGCATTTTACAATTGTTGACTTGATCTCAATGGAGATCTGAGTCCCCAGTTTCCAATCTATATCTTCATACCCTCTGATAAATGTATCAGATCTGCCCATGTTCCTTACACAGATTACAAGTATTGTCCGCTTTCTTCTTCATTCTGTATAGTGCTTGGTGAAAATAATGGGACCAATGGATCAACTGGGTCAATTTATGAATTTATTGATTGACATCCCACTTATATGTAAATATATGTATATATAATGACTCTAATATTTTCTCCATACATTAATCTAACTCTCAAAGATAAAATTATGCATGTAATCTCCCCAGTTATTAGTGTATAAATGTATTTATTACATTATAGCATATTGTATGTTATATACAAGGTTATAATTATTAGATTTTTTTAGTGTGGCAAATGATCAATAAGTAATCCATTCCTCTGAGTGTTCATGTGAAAGTTATTTGATTCCTTCATACTCTTCACCGCTTGTTGAATCTGATAATATCTAAAATCGCGAACTCTACTTAAAGGGGTTGTCCCACAAACAAAGTTCATTTTAATCAATAGATCTCGGAATATTAATAATTTCCACAATTGGATGTGTTTAAATGAAATGTTCCTGTGCTGAGATAATCTTATAAATGTGCCCCTGATGTGTACTGTGTAATGGCTGTGTCTGACCGTGCAGGAACATGGTCTGATCATACCACAGCTCCTGGGCAAGGGAGGAAGCCAAGAGAGTATACAGACATTAAGGTACCGTCACACTTAGCGATGCACCAGTGATCCCGACAACGATATGACCCGGTCAGGATCGCTGGTGCATCGTTAAGTGGTCGCTAGTGAGCTGCCAAACAGGCAGATCTCACCAGCGACATAGCAGGGGTCGGGGGTCGCTACTTACCTGTCAGACGAGGCGATGAAGACGTCCTCCCGCCCGCGTCGACGCATCGCTCGTCTCCACAGCAGGAAGCTGACGACGAGAAATGGCTTAGGCCGTTCTCGCGCGATCAGCGATAATCAGCGGGGGAGCCGGTTGGAGGTAAGTATCACACATAGCGATATCGCTGCTGCATCACAAAACCAGTGACGTTATAGCGATATTGCTAGCGATATCGCTAAGTGTGACGGGGCCTTTACAGTACAGGATTGTAAATTCTTTCTTTGAGGTAAATCTTTTTTAAAAAATAGGCAGGGAAATGCTTTATCTCTGATCCAATGCTGTAATGTCTGTATACTCTCTTTTGCTTCCCCCCCAGCCGAGGAGCTGTGGTATGATCAGACCATGTTCCTGTATGGTCAGACACGGCCATTACACAGTACACAGCAGGGGCACATTTATAAGATTATCTTGGTACAGAAACATTTTTTTTAAAAGACATCCAATTGTAGAACTTATTATTATTCCAAGATCTACTGATCTGGGAATAATAAGTCTGATATTAAGTCTGATAATAATAAGTCTGGTCTAATTGTACTGATTAAAAGAGAGCTTACTGCAGAGACCACAGCAGTGGGTGAATGAGAAGGATAAATGAGTTTGTTTTTTTAATCATAACTTTATGGTGGCCAGAATACTGTATGGAGAACTATGGGGGTGCATTATACTACATGGACAACTATAGGCAGTGCATTATACTGTATGTAGGACTAAGGGGTCCATTTTACTACATGGAGGACTATGAAGCAGTGAATTATAATGTGGATTTGGCGACATTATGAGGGTCTGGTTGTGGGCACATTACAAGAGGGGCTGACTGTGGGAACATTACAAGGGGCTGGCTTTGGGGACATTACAAGAGGGGCTCTGGGGGACATCATATCATATGGGAGGCTGTTGGGGGCATTATACTGTATGTTAAGGGCTGTGCTGGTGACCATACTATATAATGGGGGCTGTGGTGCACATCATACTGCATAGGGGGCTGTGGTTGACATCATAGTGTATATTTGGAAGTTGTTGTGTATATACTGTATGGGTAGCTGTGGTGACCATCTTGCTGTGTAGTGGTACAGTTTGGAGAGGACAAAATGGTGAGCAGTATGAGGGCATAGTGTAAAGAGAAGGCACAAAATGGATATGGAAAGGGGACAGCGTGAAATGGTGCACAGTATGGACAAAGGTTAGCATAGCAGGGGACAGTATGGAGATATAGAGAGTGCAAGGGAAAGCAGTGGACAGGGGGCAACCATGGTATAGGCCGTGGTTCTTAATGATGGACATTGTGGCAGTTATAAAAAACAACAAGATGCCAAGTCCTGTGGCAACCTCCAAATATCAAATTATCATATAAGAAAAATCAGGAAGTCATATTGCCATAAAAATATAAATTTTTATTAGGTAGTATTAAAATGATACAATGAACCTACTAAAAAGTTAAAAAAATGGGGACAAACAATGCAAAAAAGAACGGCTATTGGAGGAATGAAAAAGCAAGATGGTATGCACTAATAAGCAAATAATAGGTTGTATGAATTAATCTCACAATGCGAGTAATACACATATATATAAATATCAAGCAGCCAGAGGGCCTGCTAGCAAAGTGCACAGTGCTTAAAAAAACAGTAACCAACTTTATAATGCTCATTATGTAGAGAGGGCACATACTATATACAATAGTAGTGGCGAAAATATATTATCCATATGTGAACCATATTAGGAGCAATCAGCTCTATTGCCTAAAAAACAATTGCTTCAATATCCGAGTGTCCCAAAATAGACTCAAGTGATGCGGTAAAGAAAAAGCACAGAGAGCAGTCTGAGAGATAAGTAAAAATTGGCAGCTGAATGCAATACGTCATACTTCCAATGAGCCATGGCACCCCTGACGCGTGTTTCGCATGATTCTTCTCCCAAGGGAGCGTGCGCACGCCCACACAGCAGCACCTCTCGCCTGCCTGCCGCCCGCCCTTCCTATCCACGCTCTGGCACAGCGCTCCTCTGTGTCAGGAAGTGGGGGCGGCGGGCAGGAAGCAGGATGGATCCTTGCAGCTCCGCTGCTATTTTCTTTTGCAGGCAGCAGAGCTACTTTGATCGCTCCCTGCCCACTGCCCTGCAGGGCCCCCCATGGCAGTACCAGATCGCAGCTCTGAATCTCCCCGGTTCGGGGAATCGGCTGCTTTTTTAACAAGCGGTTCCATCGAACCAGGGAGAACCGGCCAAATCCCACCCCTGGGTGTATGTATAGAAAAAATATTCCGGCACTCTCTTTGCAGGAGAAAAGTTATTTCTTTATTCATAAGATAGGAATCCAGAAAGGTTTATAATAATGTAATGTTTCGGTCTCAATTAGGACCTTCTTCAGACTTAATAAACAGAAAAAAAAACCAAAGTACATAGTCAGTCAATGTGAACTGGTTTACATACACATAATGCATCAAAGACTATAGTACATAGAAGCAGAAAAGATGGCTGCTAAACCCAAAAAGAGAGGTATCTCTATGTCATAAAGAAAAAAAACAAATATATCACAAGACAAAATATATAATAAATGATAAGCCTTTCACGCATAGTACATATTAAGGAAAAATGATCAATCTGAGATATAGCACTACATAATCTATAATAATAAATGCCCTAACCAGCTTCCGGTTGTAACAACTTCCGTCCAGTTGTAACCGGTGACGTCACCACACACACACGCACGTTAACCCTCAACACACCACACCGCCTCAACACACACTCCTCTCACCTTTCACCTCCACTCATGTCCACTCACTCTTTCACTCCACATACGTTCCTTTCTCTCACTCCGTTTCTCATACTAACACCGTCATCGTCGCTGCCCCGACATCTTCCTCCGCCGCCGCGATCCAGGATCCAGACGTTCTCCAGGCCGCCGACATCGGGATCCAAAAAGATGGCGTCGGCGAAATCTCGCGAGATTACGCCGACGCCATTTTGGATCCCGATGTCGCCCATGCCAGCGACATGTTGTTGCGGCAACGCCATCTTGAATATCGCGGGACTTCACGAAATCCAAGATGGCGTCCCGCAAGAACATGTCGGCGGCCTGGAGAACGTCTGGATCCTGGATCGCGGCGGCGGAGGAAGATGTCGGGGCAGCGACGATGACGGTGTGAGTATGAGAAACGGAGTGAGAGAAAGGAACGTATGTGGAGTGAAAGAGTGAGTGGACATGAGTGGAGGTGAAAGGTGAGAGGAGTGTGTGTTGAGGCGGTGTGGTGTGTTGAGGGTTAACATGGCAAGAGGTGTGAGGCTGTGTGCACACGCTGCGGATTTTGCTGCGGTTCCGCAGCGGTTTTGGCCACTGCGGACCCGCAGCAGTTTTTGCTGCGGTGTACAGTACCATGATTCCCTATGGGAATCAAAAACCACAGTGCAGACGGTGCGGAATTTTCCGCGCGAATTATCTGCGGTTTTCAATCCGCAGAAATAATTGACATGTCAATTCTTTCTGCGGATTCTCCTGCGGTTTGCCATCTCCTCTATTGAGGAGATGAAAAACCGCAGGGCAAAACCGCAGAGCAGTCCGCAGGTAAAACCGCAGGTCTTTTGACCTGCGGTTTCACCTGCGGATTTTACAAAATCCGCGCGGATGAATCCGCACATAATCCGCAGCGTGTGCACACAGCCTTAACGACGTCGGCAAAATCTCGCAAGATTTCGCCGACGCCATCTTGCATTCGTGAAATTGCGTCATTTACCTCACGCAGACTTGCTGTGCGGACGCTTGGCATTGCCTGTACCACCATAACTACTGCTGCCTTGGTCCTATGCCTGTTTACTGCCGGTGTCTAATTACTGGACCAATTTGCCTATACTGCCATAACTATTGCTACCTTGCTACTCTGCCGGTGTCTAATTACAGGGCTAATTTGCCTCTACCGCCATAACTACTGCTGCCTTGCTCCTCTGCCGGTGTCTAATTACAGGGCTAATTTGCTTCTACCGCCATAACTACTGCTGCCTTGCTCTTCTGCCGGTGTCTAATTACAGGGCTAATTTGCCTCTACCGCCATAACTACTGCTGCATTGCTCCTCTGCCGGTGTCTAATTACAGGGCTAATTTGCCTATACCGCCATAACTACTGCTGCCTTGCTCCTCTGCCGGTGTCTAATTACAGGGCTAATTTGCCTCTACCGCCATAACTACTGCTGCATTGCTCCTCTGCCGGTGTCTAATTACAGGGCTAATTTGCCTCTACCGCCATAACTACTGCTGCCTTGCTCCTCTGCCGGTGTCGAATTACAGGGCTAATTTGCCTCTACCGCCATAACTACTGCTGCATTGCTCCTCTGCCAGTGTCTAATTACAGGGCTAATTTGCCTATACCGCCATAACTACTGCTGCCTTGCTCCTCTGCCGGTGTCGAATTACAGGGCTAATTTGCCTCTACCGCCATAACTACTGCTGCATTGCTCCTCTGCCGGTGTCTAATTACAGGGCCAATTTGCCTATACCGCCATAACTACTGCTGCCTTGCTCCTCTGCCGGTGTCTAATTACAGGGCTAATTTGCCTCTACCGCCATAACTACTGCTGTATTGCTCCTCTGCCGGTGTCTAATTACAGGATCAATTTGCCTCTACCGCCATAACTACTGCTGCCTTGCTCCTCTGCCGGTGTCTAATTACAGGGCCAATTTGCCTCTACCGCCATAACTACTGCTGACTTGCTCCTCTGCCAGTGTCTAATTACAGGATCAATTTGCCTCTACCGCCATAACTACTGCTGCATTGCTCCTCTGCTGGTGTCTAATTACAGGGCCAATTTGCCAATACCGCCATAACTACTGCTGCCTTGCTCCTCTGCCGGTGTCTAATTACAGGGCTAATTTGCCTCTACCGCCATAACTACTGCTGCCTTGCTCCTCTGCCGGTGTCTAATTACAGGGCTAATTTGCCTCTACTGCCATAACTACTGCTGCATTGCTCCTCTGCCGGTGTCTAATTACAGGGCCAATTTGCCTATACCGCCATAACTACTGCTGCCTTGCTCCTCTGCCGGTGTCTAATTACAGGGCTAATTTGCCTCTACCGCCATAACTACTGCTGCATTGCTCCTCTGCCGGTGTCTAATTACAGGGCCAATTTGCCTATACCGCCATAACTACTGCTGCCTTGCTCCTCTGCCAGTGTCTAATTACAGGGCTAATTTGCCTCTACCGCCATAACTACTGCTGCATTGCTCCTCTGCCGGTGTCTAATTACAGGATCAATTTGCCTCTACCGCCATAACTACTGCTGCCTTGCTCCTCTGCCGGTGTCTAATTACAGGGCCAATTTGCCTCTACCGCCATAACTACTGTTGCCTTGCTCCTCTGCCAGTGTCTAATTACAGGATCAATTTGCCTCTACCGCCATAACTACTGCTGCATTGCTCCTCTGCTGGTGTCTAATTACAGGGCCAATTTGCCAATACCGCCATAACTACTGCTGCCTTGCTCCTCTGCCGGTGTCTAATTACAGGGCTAATTTGCCTCTACCGCCATAACTACTGCTGCCTTGCTCCTCTGCCGGTGTCTAATTACAGGGCTAATTTGCCTCTACCGCCATAACTACTGCTGCATTGCTCCTCTGCCGGTGTCTAATTACAGGATCAATTTGCCTCTACCGCCATAACTACTGCTGCCTTGCTCCTCTGCCGGTGTCTAATTACAGGGCTAATTTGCCTCTACCGCCATAACTACTGCTGCCTTGCTCCTCTGCCGGTGTCTAATTACAGGATCAATTTGCCTCTACCGCCATAACAACTGCTGCATTGCTCCTCTGCTGGTGTCTAATTACAGGGCCAATTTGCCAATACCGCCATAACTACTGCTGCCTTGCTCCTCTGCTGGTGTCTAATTACAGGATCAATTTGCCTCTACCGCCATAACTACTGCTGCCTTGCTCCTCTGCCGGTGTCTAATTACAGGGCCAATTTGCCTCTACCGCCATAAGTACTGCTGCCTTGCTCCTCTGACTGTTCACTGCCTGTGTCTAATTACAGGGCCAATTTGCCTCTACCGCCATAACTACTGCTGCCTTGCTCCTCTGCCGGGGTCTAATTACAGGGCCAATTTGCCATAACTACTGCTGCCTTGCTCCTCTGCCGGTGTCGAATTACAGGGCTAATTTGCCTCTACCGCCATAACTACTGCTGCATTGCTCCTCTGCCGGTGTCTAATTACAGGGCCAATTTGCCTATACCGCCATAACTACTGCTGCCTTGCTCCTCTGCCGGTGTCTAATTACAGGGCTAATTTGCCTCTATCGCCATAACTACTGCTGTATTGCTCCTCTGCCGGTGTCTAATTACAGGATCAATTTGCCTCTACCGCCATAACTACTGCTGCCTTGCTCCTCTGCCGGTGTCTAATTACAGGGCCAATTTGCCTCTACCGCCATAACTACTGCTGCCTTGCTCCTCTGCCAGTGTCTAATTACAGGAACAATTTGCCTCTACCGCCATAACTACTGCTGCCTTGCTCCTCTGCCAGTGTCTAACTACAGGGCCAATTTGCCACTACCACTTCATAAACTACTGCTGGGCAATTACAGGGTCAATTAGTATCTGTTTACTCTACAATACTCCAGGACGCCTTCTTCACTGCCAGATAACTGCCAAATAGACTCCTTTACCTGTGCCAACATGAGTCATAACAAAAAGTATGCCAATGCCAGTGAAAGGAAAGCAGCTTTAGCACTATGACAAAAACAACGCCGTGCTAATGAGACTCCTGAGGAAAAACACCATCGCCTTGAGAAGATTAAGGCTTATAAACGCCGTCGCCTCACACACGAATCCCCTAACTCTAAATCCATAAGATTGGCTGAAGAAGCCTCTGCACGCCGTCACCGCCGACAACAGACGGCCTCTTCCTCATCATTATTATTAGACTCACAACAGGATGCTTCCACATCAGCATGTGGAACAATTTACTGCTACACTTCATCCCATATGCCGTTCACTGACATAACTAATCAGCAATCTGTTTCTGCCCTATCAATACCACCATTCAATACCGATGCACAGTATGCCAATGCCAGTGAAAGTAAAGCAGCTTTAGCACTACGACAAAAACAACGCCGTGCTAATGAGACTCCTGAGGAAAAACAGCATCGACTTGACAAGATTAAGGCTTATAAACGCCGTTGTCTCACACACGAATCCCCTAACTCTAAATCTATTACATTGGCTGAAGAAGCCTCTTCACGCCATCACCGCCAACAACAGACGGCTTCTTCCTCATCATCTATAATAATAAATGCCCTAAGCAGCTTCCGGTTGTAACAACTTCCGTCCAGTTGTAACCGGTGACGTCACCACACACACGCACATGTTAACCCTCAACACACCACACCGCCTCAACACACACTCCTCTCACCTTTCACCTCCACTCACGTCCACTCACTCTTTCACTCCACATACGTTCCTTTCTCTCACTCCGTTTCTCATACTCACACCGTCGTCGTCGCTGCCCCGACATCTTCCTCCGCCGCCGTGATCCTGGATCCAGACGTTCTCCAGGCCGCCGACATGTTCTTGCGGCGACGCCATCTTGGATTTCGTGAAATCCCGCGAGATTCAAGATAGCGTCGCCGCAAGAACATGTCGCTGGCGTGGACGACTCGGGATCCAAAAAGATGGCGTCGGTGAAATCTCGCGAGATTACGCCGACGCCATTTTGGATCCCGATGTCGTCCACGCCGGCGACATGTTCTTGCGGCGACGCCATTTTGGATCGGCGAAATCCCGCGATAGTCAAGATGGCGTCGCCACAAGAACATGTCGCCGGCGAGGACGACGTCGGGATCCAAAACGGCGTCGGCGAAAACTCGCGAGATTTCGCCGACGCCATTTTGGATCCCGACGTCGTCCACGCCGGCGACATGTTCTTCCGGCGACGCTATCTTGACTATCGCGGGATTTCACGATACTCAAGATGGCGTCGCCGCAAGAACATGTCGCCGGCGTGGACAACGTCTGGATTCAAGATGGCGCCGGCGGAAGATGATGTCGGGGATCGTGGAGCAGCGGCGATGACGGCGTGAGTATGAGAGACAGAGTGAGAGAAGGGGTCGTATGTGGAGTGAAAGAGTGAGTGGAGATGGTGAAAGGTGAGAGGAGTGTGTGTTGAGGAGTGTGTGTGTTGAGGGTTAACATGGCAAGAGGTGTGATGCTATCGCATCCTCCCGATGCGATAGCATCGGGCCATAATCTAGTTTAAATATAAACACTATGTACAATTTGACTTAAAATTTAATAGAGTAATACTAATAGAGGGGTATGGCAAAATTAAATATAGCATCAGCATGTATCAGAATCACAAAGATATGTAGTATTGTATGGCTGATGAAAAGAAAAAGAAAAAGTGAGGCGTTTCTAGCCAGAAAAAAATATATAAAAAAATGAAAATAAAAATGGGGAAAATAAGACGAAAAAATTCTAATGCCTCTTACCCTTATAAACCTACAGAGATGCCCCGTGTGTTCCCTTGTATAATTAGTAGGTGAAATCGCCTATCATGGCACTGATAAGAGGTAATGACATGCTTAATACTAACATAGGCAAAAGGAGCCCAGCATAGTGTGCCTGTGAAAAAACATATTCAGCTTACCATATAAGCGCAGGAAACGGGGTGTCTGTGATAACGGAGCCTGTCAGAAATGCGGGTGTCTGCTGCAGGTATAGAGGTCACTAAAGTGAAAGTGCCAGTGTTCGGACTTATATATCGGTCGTGTGTAAGGGATAGAGTGTGCGCCCAGGGTCACATGTGTCGGCTTCCCAGAAGTGTGTCTGCTTGTGATGGATGCATCCCTGTGGAATGCAGGGTGGAACGCACAACCGGAAGTGCGTCATGGTAAAATGGCCGCGGCCGGAAGTACCGGTGACACGCATAGTGGAACGCAGAAGAAGTTGTGATGACGTCTGGATTCTCTTTTTTAACCAGGGATTCATCTGTAGAAGGACTCAATTGTAGAGAATGTTTCAAATAGAGCAAAAGACAATAGGCACAAAAATATAATAAAGGATATAAAGGTAAAATGAGAGGTGTAGGCCTGGTGCTCTGAGAGCCCTGCCAAATTAAGGCAACACACATGAAAGAGACCCAACTTGGAGTCTAAACCTTTCCAAATAAATTAGGGGCAGACACCAGGAAAAGTGGCATCAATTGACCCACAATAAAAATTTGTTAATGGCACAGGAGCAGTCAGCGATGGGCCATGCATGAGGTGTCAGGGTCTGGGGCATCATTTAGAGCTTTGAATTTAAGGATAGTAATACAGGTAGTTGACTGAAAGTAAGTGCAGGCCTGCCAGTCTGGGAGCCCTACTGCTACATGCAACACACATGAAGGAGACCCAACTTGTAGTGCAAACATTTAAAATAAAATATTTCCACACATCAATAAAGTGGCATCAATTTCCCCATAATAGAAATAGGGTAATGGGCCTCTGACACCCCTTCCATCACAAGCAAACCACGAGATGGAAACCCAACTTGGAGTGTCCATATTTAAAAAAAAATTGTCACACACCACTATAGTGTCACGAATTTTCCCTTAGTAGAAATAGCATAAGGGGCTTCTGGCACCCCTTCCATTACAGGCAACCTACCAGATGGAGACCTAACTTGGAGTCTCCACATTTAAAAAAAATAGTGAACACTAGTTTTGAGCGACTTTTGCTTTTTTAGGGTCGAGTTTCGTTTCATGAAACCCGACTTTTCCAAAAGTCGGGTCGAGCAAAATCGGCCGACTATAGGGAAAAGTCGGGGGTCCGACCGAAACACGAAACCCAATGTAAGTCAATGGGGAATTAAAGTCGGCAGTGAGAGGAGGACAGGAAACACACCTACAGTGCCCATTTAAATGCCAAAAGCATCAATTCTTATTACTTAAGCTTGTCAACCTTAATTTACTTCATAATACTAGTTACGCACTGAAAAATGGGGGTTATTTGGCTAAAGTTGTGGGGGGGTAGGGCTGGCTCCAGGTTTTCATGTGCCCTGGACGAAAGAGCGCCCCTTTAACACATACCACAACTCATGATGCTCCGATACGGCAGAGAAATAGCGGTATAGTACAATGAAAAATACTTCACTTTTTACATCTCAAGACGAGGCCCATCTATTTCTCCATACAGAATCATTGGTCCCATATAATGTTTGAAACAGTATATGATGAGCTCCACATAATGCTACAGTATATGTTGGTCCCCATGGATGAAGCTCCACTGTCTTATGGGCCCAAATAATGCTCCAAACATAACGGGCCCCATTTCTAATGCTCTAGTGTATAATGGGCCCTGTATATGCTGCTCCAGTGTCTGATGTCCATCTTTGGAATGTTCCAGTGTATGGTGGGCCCCATCTATCATTCTCCAGAGTATAGTGCTCCCCAAAAATTGCTGTCCCAACATTGAAAACAATGAAATAAGTCTCCTCGCTAGGGAATCCCTGTACTAGTCTGGACTCCTCGTCTTCCCCATCTTCCATCTCACTGCACAGTATTTCAACCTTGCAAGTGCTGTGATCCTGAGCAAGCAGGGGGGGCCCACTCATTGGCGACGGCACTGGCACAGGGCCCCTGATAGTACGGTAGTGTGTCTGACGGTGGGTGGGCCGAACCTGCACTTTCATCTGCAGCTTCCTCTTTGTCACCGTGTAAGATGGAACTGTATATGGGAAGGGTAACCTGAGTTTCATCAGGGTCAGATTCAGGCCGTGTAGCGTGCAAGGGGAATGTAGTGGTCTGGGTCAATGTACCAGCAGATTCATCGAGCAGTGGCTGGGCATCAGTGCACTTGTGTCGCCCCCACGCGAGGGGGGCACGTGAGATTGGCCAATAACTGGTGTGTCATGCCCTTACATGTCCGTGGCTGCATGTGCACTACACTGAAAAGGCCAGCGTTTGTCGCTTACAGGTGCAGATAACCCGCTGAACAACGTTAGTGATGGGGATCTGGGATTACAATTATTACCCGCGAACGATGATTTCCAGAAAGTGCAGGTCAACCGCAGTTCCGGAATTAGGCCTAACCGTCATTCCTGAAAAAATGAAAAACTTACGTGTGCAAACCACAGGTGCTGTAGCTTGCTTAACAGCTCGCCAGCCGTTCTCAGGCCCTGTATGGATTACACGTGATTGCACAAAGGTGAGAAAGGGTACCGTATCCCCTGATAACATGTAAGGATAGCATAGTGTACACATTCAAAATATACACTCACTGGCCACTTTATTAGGTACACCTGTCCAACTGTGTGTTAAGACTTAATTTCTAATCAGCCAATCACATGGCGGCAACTCAGTGCATTTAGGCATGTAGACATGGTCAAGACAATCTCCTGCAGTTCAAACCGAGTATCAGTATGGGGAAGAAAGGTGATTTGAGTGCCTTTGAACGTGGCAAGATTGTTGGTGCCAGAAGGGCTGGTCTGAGTATTTCAGAAACTGCTGATCTACTGGGATTTTCACGCACAACCATCTCTAGGGTTTACAGAGAATGGTCCGAAAAAGAAAAAAAATCCAGTGAGCGGCAGTTCTGTGGCCGGAAATGCCTTGTTGATGCCAGAGGTCAGAGGAGAATGGGCATACTGGTTCGAGCTGATAGAAAGGCAACAGTGACTCAAATTGCCACCCGTTACAACCAAGGTAGGCAGAAGAGCATCTCTGAACGCACAGTGCGTCGAACTTTGAGGCAGATGGGCTACAGCAGCAGAAGACCACACTGGGTACCACTCCTCTCAGCTAAGAACAGGCATCTGATGGCTACTTTCAGCAGGATAATGCGCCATGTCATAAAGCTCGAATCATCTCAGATTGGTTTCTTGAACATGACAATGAGTTCACTGTACTCAAATGGCCTCCTCAGTCACCAGATCTCAATCCAATAGAGCATCTTTGGGATGTGGTGGAACGGGAGATTCGCATCAGGGATGTGCAGCCGACAAATCTGCGCCAACTGTGTGATGCCATCATGTCAATATGGTCCAAAATCTCTGAGGAATGCTTCCAGCACCTTGTTGAATCTCTGCCACGAAGAATTGAGGCAGTTCTGAAGGCAAAAGGGGGTCCAACCCGTTACTAGCATGGTGTACCTAATAAAGTGGCCAGTGAGTGTATGTCTATAGATCAGGAGGCAGGCTCACACGGTGTCAGGCCCAGTATGGATTACACGTGATTGCACAAAGGTGAGAAAGGGTACCGTATCCCTGGATAACATGTATGGATAGCATAGTGTACACATTCAAAATATATGTCTATAGATCAGGAGGCAGGCTCAAACGGTGTCAGGCCCAGTATGGATTACACTTGATTGCACAAAGGTGAGAAAGGGTACCGTATCCCCGGATAACATGTATGGATAGCATAGTTAGTGTACACATTCAAAATATATGTCTATAGATCAGGAGGCAGTCTCAGACGGTGTCAGGCCCAGTATGGATTACACGTGATTGCACAGAGGTGAGAAAGGGTACCGTATCCCCGGATAACATGTATGGATAGCATAGTGTACACATTCAAAATATATGTCTATAGATCAGGAGGCAGGCTCAAACGGTGTCAGGCCCAGTATGGATTACACGTGATTGCACAAAGGTGAGAAAGGGTACCGTATCCCCGGATAACATGTATGGATGGCATAGTTAGTGTACACATTCAAAATATATGTCTATAGATCAGGAGGCAGGCTCAGACGGTGTCAGGCCCAGTATGGATTACACGTGATTGCACAAAGGTGAGAAAGGGTACCGTATCACCGGATAACATGTATGGATAGCATAGTGTACACATTCAAAATATATTTCTATAGATCAGGAGGCAGGCTCAAACGGTGTCAGGCCCAGTATGGATTACACGTGATTGCACAAAGGTGAGAAAGGGTACCGTATCCCCGGATAACATGTATGGATAGCATAGTGTACACATTCAAAATATATGTCTATAGATCAGGAGGCAGGCTCAAACGGTGTCAGGCCCAGTATGGATTACACGTGATTGCACAAAGGTGAGAAAGGGTACCGTATCCCCGGATAACATGTATGGATAGCATAGTGTACACATTGAAAATATATGTCTATAGATCAGGAGGGCTCAGACGGTGTCAGGCCCAGTATGGATTTGATGGCCCAGACTACACAGCGGAGGAGCAGGGAGAGGTAAAGATTGCAAATGCTGGGGCCCTGCTCAAGCAAGGGGGGCCCACTCGTGGGCGTCGGTACTGGCACTGGGCCCCTCATAGTACGGCGGTGTGTCTGACGGCAGGTGTGCACCACCACCGTCAGAGACACTTGATTGCACTATGAGGGACCCTGTGCCAGTGCCCGCGCCCAAGAGTCGTCTTACCCACCTGTCCAGGGCAACGGCACTTGCACGGATTCGTGCGCTAGGTGATGACCCTGGCCATGGGGGGGGAGGCAGTACAGTTAGGGAGTTTTAGAAAGTGGCATAAGTTGATGTTGGACATTCAGCTGATGCAAAAGGCGAAATTGTTCAAGTCCCAGGAAGAGGAGGACCAAAGCAAGCCATTTTTCTGTCACCCTATGTGTCATCAGGGGAAGGTGGGACAAAATCCTTGGAAACCCATGCATGGATCATTTTAATGAAGGTTAGATCATCCACATTTTGGGTTGACAGACGGGTCCATTTTTCTGTCAGGATTGATCCAGCTGCACTGAAGACTCTTTCCGATAGCACACTTGCAGCTGGGCAAGCGAGCTCCTGTAAGGCATATTGTGCCAATTCAGGCCAGGTGTCCAGTTTAGCGGCCCAATAGTCAAAGGGGAATGACCTGTGCGGGAGAACATCGATATGGGAGGAAAAGTAGTTTGTAACCATAGTTGACAACTGCTGTCTCCCGTCACTTTCCATCGATGCAGTATTACCAGTTGTGTGAGCGGTACTTGAAAAATCAGTCCACAACATTGTCATGAAACCCCTGTCTCCAACACCACTTCTGCTGTGTGCACCACGAACACCTCTGCCAAGCTGCCCCCGGCCCGTATGGCTCGTGTGAGAACCATCACCGCTGCTGTGTGCTGGGAATGCCTCAACCAACCGGTTTACCAGAGTTGCTTGTTTATTAGCCAATATTAGGTCAAGGTTCTCGTGTGGCATGATGTTTTGTAATTTGCCTTTATAGCGTGGATCCAGGATACTGGCCAACCAGTAGTCGTCATCGTTCATCATTTTGGCAATGCGGGGGTCCCTTTTTAGGATCTGCAAGGCATAATCTGACATGTGGGCCAATGTTCCCGGTGTCAATGATGCACTGCGAGTGCTGGTTGGAAGAGCACTTTCTGGCAAATCCACATACCTCCAGTCATGCACAAACCCTGTACCAGACCTTGCCACGCCAACATTTTCACTTGGCCCACGAGATGCATCCTCCTCCCCTAAGTAATCATCCCCATCATCATCCTCCTCCTCTTCTTCCTCCACCTCGTCCAGAAGAGGTCCCTGAGCAGACAATGGCTGAATGTCATCAAGGAATCCCTCCTCCTCTTCCTCCTCGTCAACATTGGCTGCAGACGCCTGCTCTTTAAGGTGTGTCAAAGTTTGCATGAGCAGACGCATAAGTGGGATGCTCATGCTTAGGATGGGGTCGTCTGCGCTTACCAGCCGTGTGCATTCCTCAAAACACTGAAGGACTTTACAGAGGTCTTTCAGCTTCGACCACTGCACACCTGTCAACTCCGTATCTGCTTTCAAAGTGCCTGGCCGTGTATCCTCCCACAAATGCATTATGGCCTGCCTCTGTTCGCACAGCCGCTCAACCATGTGCAGGGTGGAGTTCCACCTTGTTGCAATGTCCATAATGAGGCGGTGGTTGGGAAGGTGGAGCAATCGCTGCAGCTTCTGCATATGAATGGAGTGTACAGGCGACCGGCGGATGTGCGCGCACAGTCTTCGCACCTTCTGGAGCAGGGCTGTTAACTCCGGATAATTGTTGAGGAAGCACTGCACCACTAGATTCAAGGTGTGAGCCAAGCAAGGTATGTGGCTGAGTTTTGAAAGGGCTATGGCTGCCACAAAATTACGGCCGTTATCACTAACTACCTTGCCTGCCTCAAGATTTATACTGCCCAGCCATGACTCAGTTTGTCGCTGAAAGTACTCGGCCAGCACCTCCGCGGTGTGTCTGTCGCCCAAACACATCATCTGCAACACAGCCTGCTGACGCTTTCCACTAGCTGCTCGATAGGGGGACACCTCGTGTGCAACAGTGGCAGCTGCAGATGGAGTGCTCGTACGACTGCGCTCTGTGGACAAGCTTTCGCTTCTGGAGGAGGAGGAGGGTCGAACGCCTACAGCCAACTGTTAACTATACCGTGGGCTAGGCAGCACTGTGCCATCACAGCTGTCCCCTGTGGACCCTGCATCCACCACATTGACCCAGTGCGCAGTGATGGACACGTAACGGCCCTGGCCATGCCGACTGGACCATGCATCTGTTGTGAGGTGCACCTTTCCACTCACTGACTGCTTGAGTGCATGGACAATGCAGTCTTTCACATGATGGTGGAGGGCTGGGATGGCTTTGCGAGAGAAGAAGTGGCGACTGGGTAGGTCATAGCGTGGTACTGCACAGGCCATGAGTTCACGGAAAGCTGCGCTTTCCACCAACCGATAGGGCATCATCTCTAACGAGATTAGTTTGGCAATGTGGGCGTTCAAACCCAGTGTACGCGGATGAGATACTGAGTACTTTCTTGACCTACTCATAGTGTCTGGGAGGGTGAGCTGGCCTTGAGAGCTGCATATGGTGGAAGTAGCGGTGGACAGGGCGGACTGAGAGAGGGTTGATGATGGTGATGGAGTTGGTGTTCTTTCTGATGGCCTAGATTCAGTCTTTCGTTGATATAACAGTGGGATTCCCTGACTGCTTTGGCCTTGCAATGACACCTCAACATTTGCTGCTGTGATAACCGGTGGGCTCACAGGGGGGGAAACAATGTAGCGTTGCTGACTACCTTCTTTGTGATCAGTTGCACATGTGGTACTTGAGGTTTGGTGTTGTGTCCACGCTTGCAAGTGCATGCTGGTTAAATGTCTAAGCTTGCAACTGGTATTCAAATTTTTCAGATTTTTCCCTCGGCTAAAGGTCTTTGCGCACTTCTTACAGATAACCTTGGCCTGATCATGAGGATTTTGTTCAAAAAAGTGCCACACTGCACTCTTCCTACTTTGGAAGACATTTTGCGGCCTAGCACGCTGTGCTATTTTGACCGTCTGGACAAGCTGTCCAGCAACTCTTTTGATTTTTGGAACCTGTTTTTGGAGTGCTCCGGGCCTGCCAGATAACAGCTGTTGCGATGTCGATGTCGGCTGTGGATGCTCCTCCTCATCTGAGCTATTGGAAGCAGCACCCTCCTCCCCCAATGGATCCCAATCTGGGTCAACAACTGGGTCATCCATCACCTCCTCTTCAATGTCATGTGCACCTTCCTCTGTGTCACCATGTATGGTGGTATAGTATGTGGGAAGGGGCACCTGAGTCTCATCAGGGTCAGAATCTGGCTCATTACACTGCGAGGACAATGTAGTGCTCTGAGTGAATGTACCAGCAGAATCATCTATCAGTGGCTGTGCATCAGTGCACTCCATGTCAGATTCATCTTGGCCTGGGTAATTCACCATTTCACTTGATAACCCAGGCATGGTATGTGAAAACAGCTCCATGGAGTAATCAGTTATATGGCCTGCGTCATCCTTCAAACTTGGTTGGGGTGAAGGACACAAGGAAAGGTGTGGTTCATGAACATGAGCCTCCAATGACGACTCAGTGCTTTTATTTTTTACAACTTCAGAAGAGGAGGCGATCGAGCTGGAGGCTGAGTCAGCAATGTAAGCCAAAACTTTTTCCTGAAGCTCTGGCTTTAAAAGCGGTTTGCCAACTCCTAGAAAACTAAGCCTTCGAGGCCTTGTGGAGCCAGACGATGACGCAGGCTCAACACCTCCTGCATTCGGTCCTATTTTGCTTTTGCCACTACCATCAGATCCACCACCAACGCCATCATTACCAGCTGGCAATCCCAGACCAATTCCATGGCCTCTTCCACCAGCCTTCCTCATTTTTGGTAAAAATGTACACAAAATCCCACAAACTATATAGTAATGTAAAACAAGGTACAAGGTATATATAGGAAAGGGGAGACGTGGAATTTCTGAAAACACTTGTGGACACTGTTGGATTGTGAGGCCCAGTGAATATCACACCGCTATGTCACAGGCTCAATGTCGCAGGTGTGAAAAATGTCACTCTAGGACAGGGGAGACGTAGAATTTCTGAACACACTTGTGGACACTGTTGGATTGTGTGAGGCCCAGTGAATATCACACCGCTATGTCACAGGCTCAATGTCGTAGGTGTGAAAAATGTCACTATAGGACAGGGGAGATGTAGAATTTCTGAGCACACTTGTGGACACTGTTGTGTGAGTCCCAGTTAATATCACACCGCTATGTCACAGGCAGAAATTGTCTAGTGTATGACAAACTACAAGGTGTATATAGAATTGGGCAGAATAGGAATCTCCCTAGAGTGTAGGTCTGTAAGAACGGAACATGTCCTCGACTTATTCTTACAGAGTCACACACAGATAGCTTCACTGTGGCCGTGATAACAGCCGTTACACGGTACTGTGTGAGGAGCGTACACCGCTGTATGGTGTGAAAAAATGCATGCTCAGTACCTCACCAGGACAAAAAAAAAAATTTGGATTGCTTTTAAAAAAGCAGTTTGCAGAGCAGTGGGAAAACAGCAATGCAGCTATCAGGAAGCCTTATAAGGCAGCCTAACAACCAACACAGCTGATCCAGCAAAATATAGCCTCCACTTGCACTGCACAAACAATGACTGGTGTGTTGTACAGGCAAAATTGCTAGCAGCAGAAGCAGTTTTTGGTGTCTTCTTCCCTGCCTAACGCTCTCCCTACAGAATCAGCAGCAGCAGCAGCTCTCCCTATTCTGAGATCAGCATGAGTAACATGGCGGTCGGCGTACACGCCCTTTTATACCCCCTGTGACGCCCCCCAAACCAAGCCAATCACTTGCATGCCCTTCTCAAAGATGGTGGTGACTCCTGCCTATGTCATCACGTTGCCCACAGTGTCCGTGGATCCTGATTGGCTGAAAAAGGGCGGAAAAGAAACTTTTGAAACGCGACTTTGGCGCTAAAGTCGCCGAGCTCGTGGCTGACCTCACCCTAGGATCGGGTTTCGTTTCATGAAACCCAACTTTACCAAAAGTCAGCGACTTTTGAAATTTTTCGACCCGTTTCGCTCATCTCTAGTGCACAGTATGGACAAAGGTTAGCATAGCAGGGGACAGTATGGAGATATAGAGAGTGCAAGGGAAAGCAGTGGACAGGGGGCAACCATGGTATAGGCCGTGGTTCTTAATGATGGACATTGTGGCAGTTATAAAAAACAACAAGATGCCTAGACCTGTGGCAACCTCCAAATATCAAATTATCATATAAGAAAAATCAGGAAGTCATATTGCCATAAAAATATAAATTTTTATTAGGTAGTATTAAAATTATACAATGAACCTACTAAAAAGTTAAAAAAATGGGGACAAACAATGCAAAAAAGAACGGCTATTGGAGGAATGAAAAAGCCGGATGGTATGCACTAATAAGCAAATAATAGGTTGTATGAATTAGTCTCACAATGCGAGTAATACACATATATATACATATCAAGCAGCCAGAGGGCCTGCTAGCAAAGTGCACAGTGCTTAAAAAAACAGTAACCAACTTTATAATGCTCATTATGTAGAGAGGGCACATACTATATACAATAGTAGTGGTGAAAATATATTATCCATATGTGAACCATATTAGGAGCAATCAGCTCTATTGCCTAAAAACCAATTGCTTCAATATCCGTGTGTCCCAAAATAGACTCAAGTGATGCGGTAAGGAAAAAGCACAGAGAGCAGGCTGAGAGATAAGTAAAAATTGGCAGCTGAATGCAATACGTCATACCTCCAATGAGCCATGACATCCCCGACGTGCGTTTCGCGTGATGCTTCTTCCAAGGGAGCGTGCGCACACAAACACAGCAGCACCTCTCTCGCCTGCCTGCCACCCGCTCTTCCTATCCACGCTCTGGCACAGCAGCGGCCGCTGAATGATGACGTCATTCAGCGGCGCTCCTCTGTGTCAGGAAGCGCGGGCAGGAAGCAGGACGGATCCTTGCAGCTCCGCTGCTATTTTCTTTTGAAGGCAGCAGAGTTACTTTGATCGCTCCCTGCCCGCTGCCCTGCAGGGTCCCCCATGGCAGTACCGGATCGCAGCTCTGAATCTCCCCGGTTCGGGGAACCGGCTGCTTTTTTAACAAGCGGTTCCATCGAACCAGGGAGAATCGGCCAAATCCCACCCCTTGGTGTATGTATAGAAAAAAATATTCCGGCACTCTCTTTGCAGGAGAAAAGTTATTTCTTTATTCACAAGATAGGAATCCAGAAAGGTTTATAATAATGTAACGTTTCGGTCTCAATTAGGACCTTCTTCAGACTTAATAAACAGAAAAAAAAAACAAAGTACATAGTCAGTCAATGTGAACTGGTTTACATACACATAATGCATCAAAGACTATAGTACATAGAAGCAGAAAAGATGGCTGCTAAACCCAAAAAGAGAGGTATCTCTATGTCATAAAGAAAAAAGCACGAATATATCACAAGAAAAAATATATAATAAATGATAAGCCTTTCACACATAGTACATATTAAGGAAAAATGATGAATCTGAGATATAGCACTACATAATTTAAATATAAACACTATGTACAATCTGACTTAAAATTTAATAGAGTAATACTAATAGAGGGGTATGGAAAAATTAAATATAGCATCAGCATATATCAGAATCACAAAGATATGTAGTATTGTATGGCTGATGAAAAGAAAAAGAAAAAGTGAGGTGTTTCTAGCCAGAAAAAAATAAATAAAAAAATGAAAATAAAAATGGGGAAAATAAGACAAAAAATTCTAATGCCTCTTACCCTTATAAACCTCCAGAGATGCCCCGTGTGTTCCCTTGTATAATTAGTAGGTGAAATCGCCTATCATGGCACTGATAAGAGGTAATGACATGCTTAATACTAACATAGGCAAAAGGAGCCCAGCATAGTGTGCCCGTTAAAAAACATATTCAGCTTACCACAGAAGTGCAGGAAACGGGGTGTCTGTGATAACGGCGCGTGTCAGAAATGCGGGTGTCCGCTGCAGGTGGAGAGGTCGCTAAAGTGAAAGTGCCAGTGTTCGGACTTATATATCGGTCGTGTGTCAGGAATAGAGTGTGCGCCCAGGCACACATGTCTCGGCTTCCCAGAAGTGTGTCTGCTTGTAATAGATGCATCCCTGTGGAATGCAGGGTGGAACGCACAACCGGAAGTGCGTCATGGTAAAATGGCCGCGGCCGGAAGTACCGGTGACACGCATAGTGGAACGCAGAGGAAGTTGTGATGACATCTGGATTCTCTTTTTTAACCAGGGATTCATCTGTAGAAGGAGTCAATTGTAGAGAATGTTTCAAATAGAGCAAAAGACAATAGGCACAAAAATATAATAAAGGGTATAAAGGTAAAATGAGAGGTGTAGGCCTGTTGCTCTGAGAGCCCTGCCAAATTAAGGCAACACACATGAAAGAGACCCAACTTGGAGTTTAAACCTTTCCAAATAAATTAGGGGCAGACACCAGGAAAAGTGGCATCAATTGACCCACAGTAAAAATTTGTTAATGGCACAGGAGCAGTCATCGATGGGCCATGCATGAGGTGTCAGGGTCTGGGGCATCATTTAGAGCTTTGAATTTAAGTTTAAACTAATATGAGGTGGGTGAGGGACCGATGTGAGCCTTCTTTTCTGGGAGCCCTGATACATTATGCAACAGCTCAAATTGCTTTTTTCAACCACACTTGGGTGGCACAAATGTCAGCTTTTTAGACCACAAGTGTTAGAAAAATTTAAGGATAGTAATACAGGTAGTTGACTGAAAGTAAGTGCAAGCCTGCCAGTCTGGGAGCCCTACTGCTACATGCAACACACATGAAGGAGACCCAACTTGTAGTGCAAACATTTGAAAAATAAAATATTTCCACACATCAATAAAGTGGCATCAATTTCCCCATAATAGAAATAGGGTAATGGACCTCTGACACCCCTTCCACTACAAGCAACCCATGAGATGGAAACCCAACTTGGAGTGTCCATATTTAAAAAAAAATTGTCACACACCACTATAGTGTCATGAATTTTCCCTTAGTAGAAATAGTATAAGGGGCTTCTGGCACCCCTTCCACTACAGGCAACCCACCAGATGGAGACCCAACTTGGAATCTCCACATTTCAAAAAATTATTGTTACACATCCCTAAAGTGGCATCAGTTTCCCAGAGTAGAAATAGTATAATGGGCCTCTGATGCCCCTTCCACTACAGGCAACCCAACAACCCAATGAAGATCCAACTTGGAGTACCAACATTTAAAAAAATGATTGTCACACACCACTTAAGTTGCATCATATTTCACAGAGTATAAACCGTGTAATGGACCACTGACACAACTTCCACTACAGGCAACCTACCAGATGGAGACCTAACTTGGAGTCTCCACATTTAAAAAAAATAGTGAACACCACTAAAGTGGCATCAATTTCTACAGAGTAGAAATAATATAATGGGCCCTGACACCCTTTACACTACAGGCAACCTAACAGATAGAGACCCAACTTGGAGTCTCCGCAACTTTTTGATATCGGGTGCTCTGGTCCACTGTGTAATACCGTAATTATATGGGTACTTTGGAATCTGATCACGAGGGACAATAAGAGACAGAGACCAAAGTTGATGTAAATAAGTATATTTCACAAGAGTGACAAAACTAAACATAATACTTTCTGCAACAGTAACAGAATCGCAGCACAATATGGAATAATGCAGGTAAAGCAAAACCGGCAGTACACTTTCTGCAATTGTAACGAAAACTCAGCACAATATGGATATGTCCTAAGCGACTGAAGAGCAAGGTAAGACCCCTCTTTATAATCAGTCCAACAGTACTAATACTCAAGTGCGCACAGGGCACAGAACGTAGGAGTCCAGCAGCAGATTCCGTATGTAAGGAAGTACAACGTATTAATGAGGCAGTCCCACGATGTAGTAAATCAGCATGCACACAGTACTAGGGTGCATAAGTCCAGCTAACATAAGGGTGAAATGCACACGGTATTCAAACATAGAAGTCCAGCGTGACCCAGGAGAAGCAAAACAGGAGAAGGTCGTTATATGTACCTATAGGGCTGAACGTCCTGCACAAGTCCAGCAACGCAGCCCCAACAGACTCAGACACAAAGGAGATGGCAAAAGTCATGATTCCATAATGGCCACAGCAGCTCCAAGGGTGATCATCTCCACACCAGAATTCCACACAGTAGTTGATTCTTGCAGGGCAGTAGGCAGCAGAATGTAGAGGGGAAGAGCACCGAGTAACGAGCAGCAGCCACAGCAGGGAGTACGCTAGCAGATGGGCAGGAGCCAGGCAGCCACAAAATACTCAGGCACAGGAGAGCACATGACCCGGACTTAAATAATCAGGACAGACAAGAAGTTCCATGACAGGACGAGATCCAAGACTCGATCTTGGATCAGGGCGAACTGGTGCAAGGAAGTCCGGAATCCTTACACACTGGCTCAAGATTGCATGGACCAGGGATCATCCCACTGAACGGCCACTTTTTTTTTTTTTTACCATGGGTATAATACTACTCAGACAACACAGGGTTAGAGTAAAACAGTGTGTCAATACTATATTGAACCACAAACAGATAATAACACATAGAACTGTCCCAACAAAATACCCTAAATGGTCCAAAATTACAGAATTTCACCCTTCCACTGACTCGCCCAGATTAAAGCAGCTGCGACTTCAAGGGCCAACTACCTCTACCCATGGCACGCACAGAGAGAAGGTAACAACAGGTAACAACAAGCTTAGGAAGCTGACAGTCCATTGAGGTATGAAGCCAGGTGACCTGACTTCTCTCAACATCTACATGGAGCCACAATAGTCAATCAGCATATTATCAAACACTGACTGTTCAATGGCACCACACCCTTGTCTTGCAGAAATAACAGAGAATAAGTTACAACAAAAAGTAACTCAAACGTCAACATCCAGGCTCATACGAACAATAGTCTTTGCTTCTTGACCAACCAAAGGCAAACACATAAATTCAAAAGTCAGCATAAAGATAAAAGTCTATGCATACTTGCTTACTTAAACTTACATCTGACATAATTAAGAAGAAATGCTGTGTTGTCACATTGCTCCCCCATCTTAATTAGCCAGATGTGATAGACTTTCAATCATCCTTCTCTACTTACCGGCGACTATCCATCAGCATGTCTTGAAGCACAGACATGATTACACATATCATGCAGTTTCCTCAGAGCATATTTCATGTTTTACTTTGCGAATAAACTCTGCACGTAATTGATGAGAACCGACTCGTATCCATTTTGTCAACACATGGTGTCCTCCACATCAAGTGGTTTCTGGATTAAATCCGATCAAGTGTCAGTGGCCTGGCATTCTCTTAAAGCTGGCACAGCACCTTTAGTTGCCATTTCTTTTATAGTTGCAGCTTTTTGTTGCAGTTATACATCCACTCAGGTCCTCTTCCCAAGGCAGAGCTGGTGGGGTTTGACATAGTGGCATATGAAACCTGGTGTGCATGCCTCACCTATGGTCTGCTGGGTCTTTTTGTATCTGTATGCCTTCCTGGCTTTGGAGCCCTGGGATGGTGTCTATGAACATCAGTCCCCTGCAGCTCTCCATATCCGTCGGGCTGAGTAGTATCCCGCTGCTACCACCAAAATGTGGAGACATGGGGGGATCAACTGGTGCTGTAGTCCACTGGCCCACGACCGGGATCATCCCACTGAATGCCTGCTCACCTTTTACTCTGAGCATAATATTACTCAGATAACACAGAGTGAGGGTAAAACAGTGCGGTAATACTTAATTGAACCACGAACAGACAGTAACACATAGAACAGGCCCAGCAAAATACCCAAGATGGTCCATAATTACAGAGTCTCAGCCTTCTGTTGACTCGCCGAGATTAAAGCAGCTGCGACTTCCAGGGCTGGCTACCCCCACCTGTTACACACACAGAGAGGAGGTAATGACAAGCTTAGGAAGCTGACGGTCTACTGAGGTATGAGGCCAGGTGACCAGAGGGTCACAACCTGTCTTCTCCAAACATCTCCATGGAGACAGGTGACCGGTGGACCCCAAACCTGGCTTTCCCAAACGTATCCATCGGGCTCAGGTGACTGGTGGGTCCAAATCCTGGCTTCACTAAATGTATCCATGGGTTCAGTGATGGTCAGAGCACCAGGACTACGTTTGTCATTCATTCATCTGTTACTGATCAATTTTAAAGCCAAAAATGCTGGCCCAAGCCCTGTCCCATGCATTCATGCTGCACAATTATACTATTTGTACTCTGGGTCAATTGATGCCACATTTCCTGGTGTTAACCTCTAGTTTGAGCTGTTTTGAAATATTTTTGGCCTCAATGAAGGCGTTGTCTATGTGTTTGGTTTTGCCTTCTATTGTATTACTTGGGGTTCGGATATATTCGTTGAACCTTACAGCGAACATGTTCGGTGAACATCAGGGTGTTCATTGATCCGAACCTTGAAAAGTTCGCTCATCTTTACCCAGGAGGCATGACCGCTTGAAGATGCTCAAATTAATCCCCAATTATCATCAGAACAGAGGTCCTAATTGTGTAATATAATGGCTCTCTATCTAGACATATTCATCAGAAAGGACTTCCCTGGCCGTTCATCAAGTAAACAAAGGCAACCCCAACCATCAGATAGTCAGTATACCGGGTTTCTTTACAGGTAAAGGCAGATATTCAGTGGGAAACAGAGGAAATATTGAAACTGGGGGTAAGACGAAAGTCCAAAAGTAAGTGGGCCTCCCTAATTGTAATTGTTCCGAAACAGGACCAGACCATATTTTGTGGCTACTACAAAACTTGCGATCATCTGATCACTCGTGCTATGCACAGTATTGCCACAGGATTGCTGTATATAACAAATATCATGGTCCCCTATGAATGGCAGTCACAAACTGGTTTTCACAGGAGTACCATTATGACAGCCACGCGGGTCATCAGCAGACTTCTGGTCATAATGGCAACCTATCAGCGAACCACGATCATTTCACTGCGGCACCAATGGACACACAGAACGGTTAGTCCACCTGCACATTAAATGCTACTGTCACAGATTGACAGCGGCATTTAACAGTTTAACAGCCGCTGACAGAACCCCGATCCTCTCGGCTGTTCGAGGCAGATGATGGTTGAATAACACAAGTAGACAACATTGATTGTAATATGTTTATCAACAATTTATGAATATTAAAGTTCAAATGTCCAACGCCATATCCATTGCTAGGCAGCTCTGAAAAAAACACTTGTAGAGATTCTCCAGGTCTTGGAAACTGCATCTGCTCATGTTCTCAGCGCAGGTCAGTGCAGATATTCACCTTTTTCTTCCGAGATGTGTCATGCCTGTATAGAAGCGATAAGTCGCCTTTCTCATTAACCTGAAAACAATTAAAAGGCATGTTTTAAAAAAACTAGACAATATGCACTGGTTATCAAATGAAACAAACTCAGCAAAGGCAACTTCAGCATTATATTTCTGGTCATCAGCTGAAGTTGAAATCGACATGAAATATTGCATTATATATTGTCTGCAAAAAGGGCCAATCTGGAAATTGAAAAAAGGAAGTTGCCAATATTAGTGTAATGATAGAAAAATGCAATATGAGCCATATGACTGGTGAGAGCACTCACAATAGATCTGTACGGCTTGTAATGTCTGAGGGACTTATCTCGCCCGTCAGATTGTGTGTTGGCGATTCTTCCGCAGCAGTAGGCTGATAACTTTCATTATTTCCTGCTTTTCTCAACCAGAATTAAAAAATTGTACAGCAAGAAAACATAATTATAAGAAATACAGTAATAAAAACTGTATTACATTTCTTCTATTATTACACCTTGCTTACACTATCATGTCCTCGCTGTTGCTCTTCTTGAAAACAAGAATGATTGTTACTTACAATGATTTAGTATTGACATGAAGAACATATATAAATGGAGGGAAACCACAGAAATATTTACCTGGAAAATACATGGTGGAAGCTTTGTGTCAATCAGAATAGGTGGATTCTGAACATTTGCTGTTAGCTGCTTGTGAGAAGATGTAAACTGATTGTCTCCCTACGTGGGGAAAAAAAGGCAAAGTATATAAAAACATTTAAATTTTAAATGATAAAACTCAATAAGAGACTAAATTAGAGACTCAAGACTCTCAATATTTTAAAAATCACTTATAATAGATTGCTGACGATAGTGGAGGCTCCGTTCTTACCTCCATCACAGGTAGATGAGATGACGATATTTAGATAAGTCTCATTATTCAAATAATAAGCCTGAAAATATAAAGAAAAATAATTACATCCAACAAAGCTTAAACTCATAGAAGCTTTTCCAAAGCATTGTAGATAGATGCTGGGAATTGTCAATCATTCCATATCCAGCCAGTTATGGAAAATGTAACCGGGGTTTATCTGGTAACCTATGAGGACGGATTCCGGATATTTACTGCTAATTGCTGGTGATGAACACAGATATTCAATGTCTCACTACTCAGGGAAAATATATAAAAGTGTCTGAACTTTAAATTATAAAGAAACAAAATTAGAGACTGAATATTCTGAAGAATAGTTACATGTTTAGCTGATGGACAGTTGACGTAATCGTCCTCCGCATCGGCGACAGAAACATTTGTTGTCGGCTATTTTTTGAAAACGCCCAATTCTGCAAAGATAAGAGGAATATTGGTTACCGGAGTGGAATGAATGTTCATTTATACCATGGATTTTATTAAAAAGAACAAATTGAAACCAATATATTAAGATCTGGCCCCAGCACAGAAAATATAACATGTAACATCCTAAACCCTACGGCTCCGAGGTCAGTCCACTCTGATAGTAGTAAAGTATAAAAGCATTCTACCAACAGAACCGCACGGACGTCTCCGCAGTGATTGTGTGTCATGAGGAGATAAATCATAAAATCCACTTACTCTTTATCACACAGGTCGCATTTATACTTGTACTTATAGTGGATGGTATAACTGTGATGTTCTGTCACTTTTGGCAGCTCGGGATGGATACGATTTACCCTCCTGGTGAGAGCCTGCCACCACGGGCCGTGGTTGTCTCTTTGTTCACCGATGATTATCCAACAGGCCGCATGGCACAACTCGTGCACAAGTGTGGATCGTACTCGCACTAAAACAAGAGGTTATACAGTTATGAGAAAATCTGAGTACACCCTGATTGAACTGTTTGGTTTTACATAGCAAGACAAAATACATCCTGATATGAACAACACATGACAAGTCAACCGTGCCATTAGTTACAGAAAAATACTTACAAATGCAGTAGCAGAGAGTGAAAAATAAGTACACCCCATGAATCAATAGCTTTTAGAATCATCTTTAGCAGCAATAATTTGAAGTTGCATCAATGGTGTACTTAATTTATCACACATTGCTCTGGAATTTTGACTAAGTTTTTAAAGAAAAAAAAACCCATTACATCATTATTTATTTATCATGTTGTTTTCTGAGATTGAATTTCCCTACTTTTAGGACTTTCTAAGGACCTGATACTTTTTTTTTATTTTCTCCTGATATGTAAAATATTAGAATTCATAGAGGGTGTACTTAGTTTTTCTTATGACAGTATGTACAGTGATCTTATAAGATGTATTACATCACAAGCAGCAGTTTTTTGCTCTGTATACAGATTGTCTTATGAAGCCGCAGGATGGATGTGATGTGAAACCTACCGGCAGAATCCAAGACTTTCTCAGAAAGCTCAATAACTGAGACTCGGCGGTTGTTATCCAGCTTGTTCCAGCACTGAGCGGATGTTGATGTCAGCCTCTTGCTCCATGAAATGTCCATTTTCATAGGGAGCTAAAATAGAGGAAACAAATTCCATTACATCATTAAACTCTTTGACCCCAGTCTTACAAAGTCCCCAACTCTCATGTGTGATTTACAGCACTGGTCTACTTGTATGGGGCATGGGGTCTACCGAGAGATCCAAGATGTGAGAACAAAAATAAAAATAAACTTTTTTGAAAATGTCCAAATATCAACTAAATGGTTTTTATATATGTAAAAATCCTGCGAACTTCAAGCCAAAAGTTGCTAATCTTTTTGTCTCTGCGCGGTGGATCATCTAAGGTATCTTCTCTTCCCACAGATAAGAAGAAGGTGATGACATTTACCAAACTAAGTGAGATTTACCTGATATATTCCATAACTGTATTACAGAAACATGACAAAGGGGTTATGATACCCTTCAAAAAGTTATAGATATTTTTCTTGGAATTTGTTGTTTAATGGGGGAGATAATAGAGAAGTCATGTATCACCCAGAAACCGATGAAAAGATGTGATACCTTATTCCTGAAGACTGTCCTGTTGTACAGATTGTACAGTCGCTCCACCAGCTCATTCTTTGTTTCCTGGAAGTTGGTAACATAGATGGAGGTGGGAGAAATAATCTCTTCCAGGAAACAGCTGGGGATGTTACATAGTGGTGTCCTGGGTAAGATAAGGAATCATATATAAATCCACAGGAAACATCTTGCCTAGTTCATGGCTTTATATAGAGGTAGATGCACCTGGCATAACTTACCTCTCCTCTGTATCAGAGCTCTCCTCGCTGTCAGATGGTGAATTATCTGTACAGAAATATTGAAGCGTGAAAATACTTTTTATAAGGTTCAAATCAGACATGTTAGTATGCAGGTCCGTACTAAAGAGAGGTCTATAGATTATATAGAGTGTAGACCACTAATAAGACTATGATTATGGGATCTGACCAAAGCAGAACACGTAGCTGACCAGACCACCAGAAGTCCACAGGATCATCCATTGGGATCAGGTTCTGAAATTATAATGGGGTTCAACAACAACAGGGCCTATAAACTCTCAGACGTCTATTCCACCTATTGCTCAGCTAATCGATCCTTATTAATGTTGTATGTGTTCAGTAAAAGATCAGAAGTGAACGTGTCCTCAATGACTGGAGGGTGGACCCTCAAATGGTAAGGGTCCGTTCTCTGGGGCCTTCATGTAAAATAAGACTAGTTGTCCTATCACCTTATTTCCTGATTTATGGTAGCCTCCATTGGGTTTAATGGAGATGTGGGATTCCTTGTGCAGGGCTTTCTCTATTGATGTATATTGGATTTATGAAAAGAGAAAAGCAAATGTATTGCACATCTGTAATAAATTCTATAGGGACAGCAATGGCCATAAGTCAACATGGCGGTGAGTTGTTCTCCCAATATGGAAGTGTCTGAGATATAGGACCCACACCAATCAAGCATGTGTAAAATAGGATTACCTCTGTAAGGTATCTTTAATTTAACCCCTTAACACCTATGTATGGCGCTCGTCAGTAGAGAATGAATGGAGAGGTCTCTGGAGTTGAGCCCGACTCTTTCCCGTCAGATGATGGTTTTGTCATTCAGCCATCATCTGCCTCTGACAGTCGAGAGTAGATTAGAGCTCTGCCTGCTTCTGTTAACCTGTTAAATGCTACAGTCATTATCTGACAGTGGCATTTACAGCACATTTCCCAAGTGGCTCACTGTTCCAACTCGTGATCAGTGCCCTTGTAATTGTTAGATTTGGAAACTGACCAGTGATAGTACAAAAAAGTCATTGTTATTTCTACAATAACATAAACCTGGATTGTGTCTAGAAATGATAACTTACTATTGTATGTGAAAGTTCCTCTAGTATTTGATTCGTCATCATCAATACTACTGATGTCATCGGAGCTGTGAAATGAGTGTAACAGAATATGAGCCACCATTAGTCATTAATCCCCATCATGGACTATCTAGTAATGGAGGAGGTGTAAGCCTTACCAGGTGGAACTGTCCGTATCATCTGATGATGGTGAAATCAGATCTGTGGGGGCAACACAACATAAATCCCTTTTTAGACTATTGTAATAGCAACGACTGAGGCTCAATATCAAATAAATACATTCTAATAAATTATGCAGTGTACTCCTATATGTACATGGGGCGAAAAATCACATTCAGCTACAGTAACTCACACTGTGCATGGCCATCATCAGAAGACATCCCCAAATCCCATTTCTGGCTGACTTAAGAGCGAATGTATGAATAATGTTCCTGACAACATTGTGAAAATGGTGGTGGTGGACCTACACCAATAAAGCTTGACTAAAATAGGATTACCCCTTTAATGTATCTTTAATTTAAAAATGCACAGACCCTTCTATAATTTACCTTTAATTGTTACATTTGGAAACTGATCTGTGACAGTACAGAAGGTTCAGTGTTCTTTCTACAATAACCCCGGATGTTATCTAGAAATGATAACTTACTATTATACGTGGAAGTTCCTGCCCTATTGGAATCATTGTCATCATCATTAAGAATGATGTCATCGGAACTGTGAAATAAATGTAACAGGTAATGAGCCACCATTAATCATTAATCCCCATCATGTACTTAGTAATGGAGGAGACGTGTGTCTTACCAGGTGGTACTGTCCGGACCATGATCTGATGGTGGTAAACTCAGATCTGTGGGGGCAACACAACATAAACCTCTTATTAGAATATTGTAATAGCAATGACTGAGGCTCAATATCAAAAGAAATAAATCCTAATAAAGTATCCAGTGTACTTCTATATGTACATGGGGCAAAAAATGCATTCAGCTGCAGTAATCTGCCCTGTACATGGCCACCATGAGAAGCATTCCCCAAATCCCACTTCTGTCTGACTTCATAACTCCTGCATGAATATTCCTGACCAAATGCTGAAAAGAAATGGTTAATATGAGCTCATTTACTGTAGGCTTCCAATAGAAATAAATCCAAGCCCTGACCACAATGTGCACGTGATCTGCACCCAATGACTACAATATGGCATCGATATGTATCAGAGCCTTTACTCTGGATTAGGGATACAGTACCTGGTAAACTCGGAGTCGGGCCCGAATTGAAGCCAGTGATGTTATCTTGGCCTTGAGACCTAGGAATTGGCTTCTTTCTTGGATGATACTGAAAAAATGGCAAACATGTCAGATAGAATCTATAACCATGAACTTCTCCAGTCTATAATATTTCTCCATATTCCACTGATTACAGGTAGACACAGATATGGATTTGGTTTCCATTGGCCTGTGCTTATTTCATATACAGAGTGTAAAGGGTGTACCGTACACTTATGGTTAGCTATGGATAGGGGCGATGGTGACATTTATGTGTCTTCATATAATATTATTATGTATCCTGTACATGGACATATTGTCACAAATATTACAAGTGAGGGCAGTCTTTACTCTGCAAACATGATCCAAAGTATCACCCCATCTACTTGAAGCTATATTTTTGGTCCCACCATCTTTTTCTGGAACATTTGTCCCAAATATATTTTAGTAATTTAAGAATATAAAATGATACCTGATGGAAGTCGTCATCATCACTGCTGTCCTCGCTGTCAGAGAGAACTATAATTCGCTTAAATCGCTTTTTTCGCATCATATTAGCACAAGTCACTCACAACACTCCTCTCTCCACAAACGCCTACAAAAACCCTCAACGGAATCCTGGATGACGGAGCATTCTATAGCGTCCAGCCAATTGTGACATCATTAGAATGCTGCAATTGTTTGCTCATTTTTTTGTATTTTACAACATTAATTGTACAAAGCATACTGTACAAATACAAAAAAAGGAAATCAGATAAAAACAACAATCTTCCTAATTCCTTCACTCCCGACCTTTTTCCAATTGTTCAGAAATATATAATAATTAAAAACACATAAATCAACATAAAAAATAAAGAAACTCCACTAATGTTTAAGCTGTTGATTATCCCTTTCTTCGTGTTTTAATGCTCTCCACTACATCTTTTTCCAATTGTTCTCCCAATTTTCAAAATTCTCTGAGGAGCAAAACCAGACCCTGTCATATTTTGTAACTCTCTTAAGTAATTTCTTCTCTTGTGTAATACTCCATTTTTTCCTTATCCATTTCCAAATGAAATTCACTCTTCTTATATAAAGCCGCCTACTTAAGACTCTTCTTCCTCATTTCATCTCTTCCGCTCCAAAGAGCATTTTACAATTGTTGACTTGATCTCAATGGAGATCTGAGTCCCCAGTTTCCAATCTATATCTTCATACCCTCTGATAAATGTATCAGATCTGCCCATGTTCCTTACACAGTTTACAAGTATTGTCCGCTTTCTTCTGCATTCTGTATAGTGCTTGGTGAAAATAATGGGACCAATGGATCAACTGGGTCAATTTATGAATTTATTGATTGACATCCCACTTATATGTAAATATATGTATATATAATGACTCTAATATTTTCTCCATACATTAATCTAACTCTCAAAGATAAAATTATGCATGTAATCTCCCCAGTTATTAGTGTATAAATGTATTTATTACATTATAGCATATTGTATGTTATATACAAGGTTATTATTATTAGATTTTTTTGTGTGGCAAATGATCAATAAGTAATCCATTCCTTTGAGTGTTGATGTGAAAGTTATTTGATTCCTTCATACTCTTCACCTCTTGTTGAATCTGATAATATCTAAAATCGTGAACTCTACTTAAAGGGGTTGTCCCACAAACAAAGTTCATTTTAATCAATAGATCTTGGAATATTAATAATTTCCACAATTGGATGTGTTTAAATGAAATGTTCCTGTGCTGAGATAATCTTATAAATGTGCCCCTGATGTGTACTGTGTAATGGCTGTGTCTGACCGTGCAGGAACATGGTCTGATCATACCACAGCTCCTGGGCAAGGGAGGAAGCCAAGAGAGTATACAGACATTAAGGTACCGTCACACTTAGCGATGCACCAGTGATCCCGACAACGATATGACCCGGTCAGGATCGCTGGTGCATCGTTAAGTGGTCGCTAGTGAGCTGCCAAACAGGCAGATCTCACCAGCGACATAGCAGGGGTCGGGGGTCGCTACTTACCTGTCAGACGAGGCGATGAAGACGTCCTCCCGCCCGCGTCCACGCATCGCTCGTCTCCACAGCAGGAAGCCCAGCAGGAAGCTGACGACAAGAAATGGCTTAGGCCATTCTCGCGCGATCAGCGATAATCAGCGGGGGAGCCGGTTGGAGGTAAGTATCACACATAGCGATATCGCTGCTGCGTCACAAAACCAGTGACGTTATAGCGATATTGCTAGCGATATCGCTATGTGTGACGGGGCCTTTACAGTACAGGATCGTAAATTCTTTCTTTGAGGTAAATCTTTTTTAAAAAATAGGCAGGGAAATGCTTTATCTCACAAAAAGAATTAGCTGTGATCCAATGCTGTAATGTCTGTATACTCTCTTTTGCTTCCCCCCCAGCCGAGGAGCTATGGTATGATCAGACCATGTTCCTGTATGGTCAGACACGGCCATTACACAGTACACAGCAGGGGCACATTTATAAGATTATCTTGGTACAGAAACATTTTTTTTAAAAGACATCCAATTGTAGAACTTATTATTATTCCAAGATCTACTGATCTGGGAATAATAAGTCTGATATTAAGTCTGATAATAATAAGTCTGGTCTAATTGTACTGATTAAAAGAGAGCTTACTGCAGAGACCACAGCAATGGGTGAATGAGAAGGATAAATGCGTTTGTTTTTTTAATCATAACTTTATGGTGGCCAGAATACTGTATGGAGAACTATGGGGGTGCATTATACTACATGGACAACTATAGGCAGTGCATTATACTGTATGTAGGACTATGGGGTCCATTTTACTACATGGAGGACTATGAAGCAGTGAATTATAATGTGGATTTGGCGACATTATGAGGGTCTGGTTGTGGGCACATTACAAGAGGGGCTGACTGTGGGAACATTACAAGGGGCTGGCTTTGGGGACATTACAAGAGGGGCTCTGGGGGACATCATATTATATGGGAGGCTGTTGGGGGCATTATACTGTATGTTAAGGGCTGTGCTGGTGACCATACTATATAATGGGGGCTGTGGTGGACATCATACTGCATAGGGGGCTGTGGTTGACATCATAGTGTATATTTGGAAGTTGTTGTGTATATACTGTATGGGTAGCTGTGGTGACCATCTTGCTGTGTAGTGGTACAGTTTGGAGAGGACAAAATGGTGAGCAGTATGAGGGCATAGTGTAAAGAGAAGGCACAAAATGGATATGGAAAGGGGACAGCGTGAAATGGTGCACAGTATGGACAAAGGTTAGCATAGCAGGGGACAGTATGGAGATATAGAGAGTGCAAGGGAAAGCAGTGGACAGAGGGCAACCATGGTATAGGCCGTGGTTCTTAATGATGGACATTGTGGCAGTTATAAAAAACAACAAGATGCCAAGTCCTGTGGCAACCTCCAAATATCAAATTATCATATAAGAAAAATCAGGAAGTCATATTGCCATAAAAATATAAATTTTTATTAGGTAGTATTAAAATGATACAATGAACCTAATAAAAAGTTAAAAAAATGGGGACAAACAATGCAAAAAAGAACGGCTATTGGAGGAATGAAAAAGCAAGATGGTATGCACTAATAAGCAAATAATAGGTTGTATGAATTAATCTCACAATGCGAGTAATACACATATATATACATATCAAGCAGCCAGAGGGCCTGCTAGCAAAGTGCACAGTGCTTAAAAAAACAGTAACCAACTTTATAATGCTCATTATGTAGAGAGGGCACATACTATATACAATAGTAGTGGCGAAAATATATTATCCATATGTGAACCATATTAGGAGCAATCAGCTCTATTGCCTAAAAAACAATTGCTTCAATATCCGAGTGTCCCAAAATAGACTCAAGTGATGCGGTAAGGAAAAAGCACAGAGAGCAGTCTGAGAGATAAGTAAAAATTGGCAGCTGAATGCAATACGTCATACCTCCAATGAGCCATGGCACCCCTGACGTGTGTTTCGCATGATTCTTCTTCCAAGGGAGCGTGCGCACGCCCACACAGAAGCACCTCTCGCCTGCCTGCCGCCCGCCCTTCCTATCCACGCTCTGGCACAGCAGCAGCCGCTGAATGATGATGTAATTCAGTGGCACTCCTCTGTGTCAGGAAGCGCGGGCGGCGGGCAGGAAGCAGGACGGATCCTTGCAGCTCCGCTGCTATTTTCTTTTGCAGGCAGCAGAGCTACTTTGATCGCTCCCTGCCCACTGCCCTGCAGGGCCCCCCATGGCAGTACCAGATCGCAGCTCTGAATCTCCCCGGTTCGGGGAATCGGCTGCTTTTTTTTACAAGCGGTTCCATCAAACCAGGGAGAACCGGCCAAATCCCACCCCTGGGTGTATGTATAGAAAAAATATTCCGGCACTCTCTTTGCAGGAGAAAAGTTATTTCTTAATTCATAAGATAGAAAGGTTTATAATAATGTAACGTTTCGGTCTCAATTAGGACCTTCTTCAGACTTAATAAACAGAAAAAAAAACCAAAGTACATAGTCAGTCAATGTGAACTGGTTTACATACAAATAATGCATCAAAGACTATAGTACATAGAAGCAGAAAAGATGGCTGCTAAACCCAAAAAGAGAGGTATCTCTATGTCATAAAGAAAAAAAACAAATATATCACAAGACAAAATATATAATAAATGATAAGCCTTTCCCGCATAGTACATATTAAGGAAAACTGATCAATCTGAGATATAGCACTACATAATTTAAATATAAACACTATGTACAATCTGACTTAAAATTTAATAGAGTAATACTAATAGAGGGGTATGGAAAAATTAAATATAGCATCAGCATATATCAGAATCACAAAGATATGTAGTATTGTATGGCTGATGAAAAGAAAAAGAAAAAGTGAGGTGTTTCTAGCCAGAAAAAAATAAATAAAAAAATAAAAATAAAAATGGGGAAAATAAGACCAAAAAATTCTAATGCCTCTTACCCTTATAAACCTACAGAGATGCCCCGTGTGTTCCCTTGTATAATTAGTAGGTGAAATCGCCTATCATGGCACTGATAAGAGGTAATGACATGCTTAATACTAACATAGGCAAAAGGAGCCCAGCATAGTGTGCCTGTGAAAAAAACATATTCAGCTTACCATATAAGCGCAGGAAACGGGGTGTCTGTGATAACTGCGCCTGTCAGAAATGCGGGTGTCTGCTGCAGGTATAGAGGTCGCTAAAGTGAAAATGCCAGTGTTCGGACTTATATATCGGTCGTGTGTAAGGGATAGAGTGTGCGCCCAGGGTCACATGTGTCGGCTTCCCAGAAGTGTGTCTGCTTGTGATAGATGCATCCCTGTGGAATGCAGGGTGGAACGCACAACCGGAAGTGCGTCATGGTAAAATGGCCACGGCTGGAAGTACCGGTGACACGCATAGTGGAACGCAGAGGAAGTTGTGATGACGACTGGATTCTCTTTTTTAACCAGGGATTCATCTGTAGAAGGAGTCAATTGTAGAGAATGTTTCAAATAGAGCAAAAGACAATAGGCACAAAAATATAATAAAGGATATAAAGGTAAAATGAGAGGTGTAAGCCTGGTGCTCTGAGAGCCCTGCCAAATTAAGGCAACACACATGAAAGAGACCCAACTTGGAGTCTAAACCTTTCCAAATAAATTAGGGGCAGACACCAGGAAAAGTGGCATCAATTGACCCACAGTAAAAATTTGTTAATGGCACAGGAGCAGTCAGCGATGGGCCATGCATGAGGTGTCAGGGTCTGGGGCATCATTTAGAGCTTTGAATTTAAGGATAGTAATACAGGTAGTTGACTGAAAGTAAGTGCAGGCCTGCCAGTCTGGGAGCCCTACTGCTACATGCAACACACATGAAGGAGACCCAACTTGTAGTGCAAACATTTAAAATAAAATATTTCCACACATCAATAAAGTGGCATCAATTTCCCCATAATAGAAATAGGGTAATGGGCCTCTGACACCCCTTCCATCACAAGCAAACCACGAGATGGAAACCCAACTTGGAGTGTCCACATTTAAAAAAAAATTGTCACACACCACTATAGTGTCACGAATTTTCCCTTAGTAGAAATAGTATAAGGGGCTTCTGGCACCCCTTCCATTACAGGCAACCCACCAGATGGAGACCCAACTTGGAATCTCCACATTTCAAAAAATTATTGTCACACACCCCTAAAGTGGCATCAGTTTCCCAGAGTAGAAATAGTATAATGGACCTCTGATGCCCCTTCCACTAGAGGCAACCCAACAACCCAATGAAGATCCAACATGGAGTACCAACATTTAAAAAAATGATTGTCACACACCACTAAAATTGCATCATGTTTCACATAGTATAAACCGTATAATGGGCCACTGACACAACTTCCACTACAGGCAACCTACCAGATGGAGACCTAACTTGGAGTCTCCACATTTAAAAAAAATAGTGAACACTAGTTTTGAGTGACTTTTGCTTTTTTAGGGTCGAGTTTCGTTTCATAAAACCCGACTTTTCCAAAAGTCGGGTCGAGCAAAATCGGCCGACTATAGGGAAAAGTCGGGGGTCCGACCGAAACACGAAACCCAATGTAAGTCAATGGGGAATTAAAGTCGGCAGTGAGAGGAGGACAGGAAACACACCTACAGTGCCCATTTAAATGCCAAAAGCATCAATTCTTATTACTTAAGCTTGTCAACCTTAATTTACTTCATAATACTAGTTACGCACTGAAAAATGGGGGTTATTTGGCTAAAGTTGTAGGGGGGTAGGGCTGGCTCCAGGTTTTCATGTGCCCTGGGCGAAAGAGCGCCCCTTTAACACATACCACAACTCATGATGCTCCGATACGGCAGAGAAATAGCGGTATAGTACAATGAAAAATACTTCACTTTTTACATCTCATGACGAGGCCCATACATTTCTCTATACAGAATCATTGGTCCAATATAATGCTACAGTATATGTTGGTCCCCATGGATGAAGCTCCACTGTCTTATGGGCCCAAATAATGCTCCAAACATAATGGGCCCCATTTCTAATGTTCTAGTGTATAATGGGCCCTGTATATGCTGCTCCAGTGTCTGATGTCCACCTTTGGAATGTTCCAGTGTATGGTGGGCCCCATCTATCATTCTCCAGAGTATAGTGCTGCCCAAAAATTGCTGTCCCAACATTGAAAACAATGAAATAAGTCTCCTCGCTAGGGAATCCCTGTACTAGTCTGGACTCCTCGTCTTCCCCATCTTCCATCTCACTGCACAGTATTTCAACCTTGCAAGTGCTGTGATCCTGAGCAAGTGGGGGGGCCCACTCATTGGCGACGGCACTGGCACAGGGCCCCTGATAGTACGGTAGTGTGTCTGACGGCGGGTGGGCCGAACCTGCACTTTCATCTGCAGCTTCCTCTTTGTCACCGTGTAAGATGGAACTGTATATGGGAAGGGTAACCTGAGTTTCATCAGGGTCAGATTCAGGCCGTGTAGCGTGCAAGGGAATGTAGTGGTCTGGGTCAATGTACCAGCAGATTCATCGAGCAGTGGCTGGGCATCAGTGCACTTGTGTTGCCCCCAGAAGTACGGCCACCACAGTGGCATTATCTTCCTCCTAGGTAGTGTGATGTCATGCTTGGGAGCAACGAAGGATCTCTCTAGCAGGTTAACTGATTGGGCGGCGTTATTCCCACGAGTCACGACCCTCCAAACAGCGTTCATGAAGGCAAAGTGTTTGTTTTACGTGGGCAGTATGGTTGCAAAGCTGAACCTTAAAGGAATGTCCAGAAGGGCACCACCAGGAGTGGAGCCTACGGCATAATTTGACTCAACACGGGCAACCTCAACCATCCAGCAACAAAAAAGATGCACACATTGCAAGCTTAATTCCGTTAACGAACGAGACTCCGTCATGCCCCGCGGTCCGAGTCCGGCTTACTAGAGGGACACGCGAGGCTCTGGCACGTGAGATTGGCCAATAACTGGTGTGTCATGCCCTTACATGTCCGTGGCTGCATGTGCGCTACACTGAAAAGGCCAGCGTTTGTCGCTTACAGGTGCAGATAACCCGCTGAACAACGTTAGTGATGGGGATCTGGGATTACAATTATTACCCGCGAACGATGATTTCCCAGTAAGTGCAGGTCAACCACAGTTCCCGAATTAGGCCTAACCGTCATTCCTGAAAAAATGAAAAACTTACGTGTGCAAACCACAGGTGCTGTAGCTTGCTTAACAGCTCGCCAGCCGTTCTCAGGCCCAGTATGGATTACACGTGATTGCACAAAGGTGACAAAGGGTACCGCATCACCGGATAACATGTATGCATAGCATAGTGTACACATTCAAAATATATGTCTATAGATCAGGAGGCAGGCTCAAACGGTGTCAGGCCCAGTATGGATTACACGTGATTGCACAAAAGTGAGAAAGGGTACCGTATCCCCTGATAACATGTATGGATAGCATAGTGTACACATTCAAAATATATGTCTATAGATCAGGAGGCAGGCTCAAACGGTGTCAGGCCCAGTATGGATTACACGTGATTGCACAAAGGTGAGAAAGGGTACCGTATCCCCGGATAACATGTATGGATAGCATAGTGTACACATTCAAAATATATGTGTATAGATCAGGAGGCAGGCTCAAACGGTGTCAGGCCCAGTATGGATTACATGTGATTGCACAAAGGTGAGAAAGGGTACCATATCCCCGGATAACATGTATGGATAGCATAGTGTACACATTCAAAATATATGTCTATAGATCAGGAGGCAGGCTCAGACGGTGTCAGGCCCAGTATGGATTTGACGGCCCAGACTACACAGCGGAGGAGCAGGGAGAGGTAAAGATTGCAAATGCTGGGGCCCTGCTCAAGCAAGGGGGGCCCACTCGTGGGCGTCGGTACTGGCACTGGGCCCCTCGTAGTACGGCGGTGTGTCTGACGGCGGGTGTGCACCACCACCGTCAGAGACACTTGATTGCACTATGAGGGACCTTGTGCCAGTGCCCGCGCCCAAGAGTCGGCCTACCCACCTGTCCAGGGCAACGGCACTTGCACGGTTTCGTGCGCTAGGTGGTGACCCTGGCCATGGGGGGGGATGCAGCACAGTTAGGGAGTTTTAGAAAGTGGCATATGTTGATGTTGGACATTTAGCTGATGCAAAAGGCGAAATTGTTCAAGTCCCAGGAAGAGGAGGACCAAAGCAAGCCATTTTTCTGTCACCCTATGTGTCATCAGGGGAAGGTGGGACAAAATCCTTGGAAACCCATGCATGATCATTTTAATGAAGGTTAGATCATCCACATTTTGGGTTGACAGACGGGTCCTTTTTTCTGTCAGGATTGATCCAGCTGCACTGAAGACTCTTTCCGATAGCACACTTGCAGCTGGGCAAGCGAGCTCCTGTAAGGCATATTGAGCCAATTCAGGCCAGGTGTCCAGTTTAGCGGCCCAATAGTCAAAGGGGAATGACCTGTGCGGGAGAACATCGATATGGGAGGAAAAGTAGTTTGTAACCATAGTTGAAAACTGCTGTCTCCCGTCACTTTCCATCGATGCAGTATTACCAGTTGTGTGAGCGGTACTTGAAAAATCAGTCCACAACATTGTCATGAAACCCCTGTCTCCAACACCACTTCTGCTGTGTGCACCACGAACACCTCTGCCAAGCTGCCCCCGGCCTGTATGGCTCGTGTGAGAACCATCACCGCTGCTGTGTGCTGGGAATGCCTCAACCAACCGGTTTACCAGAGTTGCTTGTTTATTAGCCAATATTAGGTCAAGGTTCTCCTGTGGCATGATGTTTTGTAATTTGCCTTTATAGCGTGGATCCAGGATGCTGGCCAACCAGTAGTCGTCATCGTTCATCATTTTGGCAATGCAGGGGTCCCTTTTTAGGATCTGCAAGGCATAATCTGACATGTGGGCCAATGTTCCCGGTGTCAATGATGCACTGCGAGTGCTGGTTGGAAGAGCACTTTCTGGCAAATCCACATCCCTCCAGTCACGCACAAACCCTGTACCAGACCTTGCCACGCCAACATTTTCACTTGCCCCACGAGATGCATCCTCCTCCCCTAAGTAATCATCCCCATCATCATCCTCGTCCTCCTCTTCTTCCTCCACCTCGTCCAGAAGAGGTCCCTGAGCAGACAATGGCTGAATGTCATCAAGGATTCCCTCCTCCTCTTCCTCCTCGTCAACATTGGCTGCAGACTCCTGCTCCTTAAGGTGCGTCAAAGTTTGCATGAGCAGACGCATAAGTGGGATGCTCATGCTTAGGATGGGGTCGTCTGCGCTTACCAGCCGTGTGCATTCCTCAAAACACTGAAGGACTTTACAGAGGTCTTTCAGCTTCGACCACTGCACACCTGTCAACTCCATGTCTGCTCTCAAAGTGCCTGGCCGTGTATCCTCCCACAAATGCATTATGGCCTGCCTCTGTTCGCACAGCCGCTCAACCATGTGCAGGGTGGAGTTCCACCTTGTTGCAATGTCCATAATGAGGCGGTGGTTGGGAAGGTGGAGCAATGGCTGCAGCTTCTGCATATGAATGGAGTGTACAGGCGACCGGCGGATGTGCGCGCACAGTCTTCGCACCTTCTGGAGCAGGGCTGTTAACTCCGGATAATTGTTGAGGAAGCACTGCACCACCAGGTTCAAGGTGTGAGCCAAGCAAGGTATGTGGCTGAGTTTTGAAAGGGCTATGGCTGCCACAAAATTACGGCCGTTATCACTAACTACCTTGCCTGCCTCAAGATGTATACTGCCCAGCCATGACTCAGTTTGTCGCTGAAAGTACTCGGCCAGCACCTCCGCGGTGTGTCTGTCGCCCAAACACATTATCTGCAACACAGCCTGCTGACGCTTTCCACTAGCTGCTCGATAGGGGGACACCTCGTGTGCAACAGTGGCAGCTGCAGATGGAGTGCTCGTACGACTGCGCTCTGTGGACGAGCTTTCGCTTCTGGAGGAGGAGGAGGAGGAGGGTCGAACGCCTACAGCCAACTGTTTCCTATACCGTGGGCTAGGCAGCACTGTGCCATCACAGCTGTCCCCTGGGGACCCTGCATCCACCACATTGACCCAGTGCGCAGTGATGGACACGTAACGGCCCTGGCCATGCCGACTGGACCATGCATCTGTTGTGAGTTGCACCTTTCCACTCACTGACTGCTTGAGTGCATGGACAATGCAGTCTTTCACATGATGGTGGAGGGCTGGGATGGCTTTGCGAGAGAAGAAGTGGCGACTGGGTAGGTCATAGCGTGGTACTGCATAGGCCATGAGTTTGCGGAAAGCTGCGCTTTCCACCAACTGATAGGGCATCATCTCTAACGAGATTAGTTTGGCAATGTGGGCGTTCAAACCCAGTGTACGCGGATGAGAGACTGAGTACTTTCTTGACCTACTCATAGTGTCTGGGAGGGTGAGCTGGACTTGAGAGCTGCATATGGTGGAAGTAGCGGTGGACAGGGCGGACTGAAAGAGGGTTGATGATGGTGATGGAGTTGGTGTTCTTTCTGATGGCCTAGATTCAGTCTTTCGTTGATATAACAGTGGGATTCCCTGACTGCTTTGGCCTTGCAATGACACCTCAACATTTGCTGCTGTGATAACCGGTGGGCTCACAGTGGGGGAAACCATGTAGCGTTGCTGACTACCTTCTTTGTGATCAGTTGCACATGTGGTACTTGAGGTTTGGTGTTGTGTCCATGCTTGCAAGTGCATGCTGGTTAAATGTCTAAGCTTGCAACTGGTATTCAAATTTTTCAGATTTTTCCCTCGGCTAAAGGTCTTTGCGCACTTCTTACAGATAACCTTGGCCTGATCATGAGGATTTTGTTCAAAAAAGTGCCACACTGCACTCTTCCTACTTTGGAAGACATTTTGCGGCCTAGCACGCTGTGCTATTTTGACCGTTTGGACAAGCTGTCCAGCAACTCTTTTGATTTTTGGAACCTGTTTTTGGAGTGCTCCGGGCCTGCCAGATAACAGCTGTTGCGATGTCGATGTCGGCTGTGGATGCTCCTCCTCCTCATCTGAGCTATTGGAAGCAGCACCCTCTTCCCTCAATGGATGCCAATCTGGGTCAACAACTGGGTCATCTATCACCTCCTCTTCAATGGCATGTGCACCTTCCTCTGTGTCACCGTGTATGGTGGTATAGTATGCGGGAAGGGGCACCTGAGTCTTATCAGGGTCAGAATCTGTCTCATTACACTGCGAGGACAATGTAGTGCTCTGAGTGAATGTACCAGCAGAATCATCTATCAGTGGCTGTGCATCAGTGCACTCCATGTCAGATTCATCTTGGCCTGGGTAATTCACCATTTCACTTGATAACCCAGGCATGGTATGTGAAAACCGCTCCATGGAGTAATCAGTTGTATGGCCTGCGTCATCCTTCAAACTTGGTTGGGGTGAAGGACACAAGGAAAGGTGTGGTTCATGAACATGAGCCTCCAATGACGACTCAGTGCTTTTATTTTTTACAACTTCAGAAGAGGAGGCGATAGAGCTGGAGGCTGAGTCAGCAATGTAAGCCAAAACTTTTTCCTGAAGCTCTGGCTTTAAAAGCGGTTTGCCAACTCCTAGAAAACTAAGCCTTCGAGGCCTTGTGGAGCCAGACGATGATGCAGGCTCAACACCTCCTGCATTCGGTCCTATTTTGCTTTTGCCACTACCATCAGATCCACCACCAACGCCATCATTACCAGCTGGCAACCCCAGCCCAATTCCATGGCCTATTCCACCAGCCTTCCTCATTTTTGGTAAAAATATACACAAAATCCCACAAACTATATAGTAATGTAAAACAAGGTACAAGGTGTATATAGGACAGGGGAGACGTAGAATTTCTGAAAACACTTGTGGACACTGTTGGATTGTGAGGCCCAGTGAATATCACACCGCTATGTCACAGGCTCAATGTCGCAGGTGTGAAAAATGTCACTATAGGACAGGGGAGATGTAGAATTTCTGAACACACTTGTGGACACTGTTGGATTGTGTGAGGCCCAGTTAATATCACACCGCTATGTCACAGGCTCAATGTCGTAGGTGTGAAAAATGTCACTCTAGGACAGGGGAGACGTAGAATTTCTGAACACACTTGTGGACACTGTTGGATTGTGTGAGGCCCAGTGAATATCACACCTCTATGTCACAGGCTCAATGTCGCAGGTGTGAAAAATGTCACTATAGGACAGGGGAGATGTAGAATTTCTGAACACACTTGTGGACACTGTTGGATTGTGTGAGGCCCAGTTAATATCACACCGCTATGTTACAGGCTCAATGTCATAGGTGTGAAAAATGTCACTACAGGACAGGGGAGATGTAGAATTTCTGAACACACTTGTGGACATTGTTGGATTGTGTGAGGCCCAGTTAATATCACACCGCTATGTCACAGGCTCAATGTCGCAGGTGTGAAAAATGTCACTATAGGACAGGGGAGATGTAGAATTTCTGAACACACTTGTGGACACTGTTGTGTGAGGCCCATTTAATATCACACCGCTATGTCACAGGCTCAATGTTGCAGGTGTGAAAAATGTCACTATAGGACAGGGGAGATGTAGAATTTCTGAACACACTTGTGGACACTGTTGTGTGAGGCCCAGTTAATATCACACCGCTATGTCACAGGCTCAATGTCGTAGGTGTGAAAAATGTCACTATAGGACAGGGGAGATGTAGAATTTTTGAACACACTTGTGGACACTGTTGGATTGTGTGAGACCCAGTTAATATCACACCGCTATGTCACAGGCTCAATGTCGCAGGTGTGAAAAATGTCACTATAGGACAGGGGAGATGTAGAATTTCTGAGCACACTTGTGGACACTGTTGTGTGAGGCCCAGTTAATATCACACCGCTATGTCACAGGCAGAAATTGGCTAGTGTATGACAAACTACAAGGTGTACATAGAATTGGGCAGAATAGGAATCTCCCTAGAGTGTAGGTCTGTAAGAACGGAACATGTCCTCGACTTATTCTTACAGAGTCACACACAGATAGCTTCACTGTGGCCGTGATAACAGCCGTTACACGGTACTGTGTGAGGAGCATACACCGCTGTATGGTGTGAAAAAATGCACGCTCAGTACCTCACCAGGACAAAAAAAAAATTTGGATTGCTTTTAAAAAAGCAGTTTGCAGAACAGTGGGAAAACAGCAATGCAGCTATCAGGAAGCCTTATAAGGCAGCCTAACAACCAACACAGCTGATCCAGCAAAATATAGCCTCCACTTGCACTGCACAAACAGTGACTGGTGTGTTGTACAGGCAAAATTGCTAGCAGCAGAAGCAGTTTTTGGTGTCTTCTTCTCTGCCTAACGCTCTCCCTACAGAATCATCATCAGCAGCAGCTCTCCCTATTCTGAGATCAGCATTAGTAACATGGCGGTCGGCGTACACGCCTTTTTATACCCCCTGTGACGCCCCCCAAACCAAGCCAATCACTTGCATGCCCTTCTCAAAGATGGTGGTAACTCCTGCCTATGTCATCACGTTGCCCACAGTGTCCGTGGATCCTGATTGGCTGAAAAAGGGCGGAAAACAAACTTTTGAAACGCGACTTTGGCGCTAAAGTCGCCGAGCTCGTGGCTGACCTCACCCTAGGGTCAGGTTTCGTTTCATGAAACCCAACTTTACCAAAAGTCGGCGACTTTTGAAATTTTTCGACCCGTTTCGCTCATCTCTAGTGCACAGTATGGACAAAGGTTAGCATAGCAGGGGACAGTATGGAGATATAGAGAGTGCAAGGGAAAGCAGTGGACAGGGGGCAACCATGGTATAGGCCGTGGTTCTTAATGATGGACATTGTGGCAGTTATAAAAAACAACAAGATGCCTAGACCTGTGGCAACCTCCAAATATCAAATTATCATATAAGAAAAATCAGGAAGTCATATTGCCATAAAAATATAAATTTTTATTAGGTAGTATTAAAATGATACAATGAACCTACTAAAAAGTTAAAAAAATGGGGACAAACAATGCAAAAAAGAACGGCTATTGGAGGAATGAAAAAGCCGGATGGTATGCACTAATAAGCAAATAATAGGTTGTATGAATTAGTCTGCGAGTAATACACATATATATACATATCAAGCAGCCAGAGGGCCTGCTAGCAAAGTGCACAGTGTTTAAAAAAACAGTAACCAACTTTATAATGCTCATTATGTAGAGAGGGCACATACTATATACAATAGTAGTGGCGAAAATATATTATCCATATGTGAACCATATTAGGAGCAATCAGCTCTATTGCCTAAAAAACAATTGCTTCAATATCCGAGTGTCCCAAAATAGACTCAAGTGATGCGGTAAGGAAAAAGCACAGAGAGCAGGCTGAGAGATAAGTAAAAATTGGCAGCTGAATGCAATACGTCGTACCTTCAATGAGCCATGACACCCCCCACCGCGTGTTTCGCGTGATGCTTCTTCCAAGGGAGCATGCGCACACAAACACAGCAGCACCTCTCTCGCCTGCCTGCCACCCGCCCTTCCTATCCACGCTCTGGCACAGCAGCGGCCGCTGAATGATGACGTCATTCAGCGGCGCTCCTCTGTGTCAGGAAGCGCGGGCAGGAAGCAGGACGGATCCTTGCAGATCCGCTGCTATTTTCTTTTGAAGGCAGCAGAGTTACTTTGATCGCTCCCTGCCCGCTGCCCTGCAGGGTCCCCAATGGCAGTACCGGATCGCAGCTCTGAATCTCCCAGGTTCGGGGAACCGGCTGCTTTTTTAACAAGCGGTTCCATCGAACCAGGGAGAACCGGCCAAATCCCACCCCTGGGTGTATGTATAGAAAAAAATATTCCGGCACTCTCTTTGCAGGAGAAAAGTTATTTCTTTATTCACAAGATAGGAATCCAGAAAGGTTTATAATAATGTAACGTTTCGGTCTCAATTAGGACCTTCTTCAGACTTAATAAACAGAAAAAAAAAACAAAGTACATAGTCAGTCAATGTGAACTGGTTTACATACACATAATGCATCAAAGACTATAGTACATAGAAGCAGAAAAGATGGCTGCTAAACCCAAAAAGAGAGGTATCTCTATGTCATAAAGAAAAAAGCACGAATATATCACAAGAAAAAATATATAATAAATGATAAGCCTTTCATACATAGTACATATTAAGGAAAAATGATCAATCTGAGATATAGCACTACATAGTTTAAATATAAACACTATGTACAATCTGACTTAAAATTTAATAGAGTAATACTAATAGAGGGGTATGGAAAAATTAAATATAGCATCAGCATATATCAGAATCACAAAGATATGTAGTATTGTATGGCTGATGAAAAGAAAAAGCGAGGCATTTCTAGCCAGAAAAAAATAAATAAAAAAATGAAAATAAAAATGGGGAAAATAAGACAAAAAATTCTAATGCCTCTTACCCTTATAAACCTCCAGAGATGCCCCGTGTGTTCCCTTGTATAATTAGTAGGTGAAATCGCCTATCATGGCACTGATAAGAGGTAATGACATGCTTAATACTAACATAGGCAAAAGGAGCCCAGCATAGTGTGCCCATGAAAAAACATATTCAGCTTACCACAGAAGTGCAGGAAACGGGGTGTCTGTGATAACGGCGCCTGTCAGACATGCGGGTGTCCGCTGCAGGTGGAGAGGTCGCTAAAGTGAAAGTGCCAGTGTTCGGACTTATATATCGGTCGTGTGTCAGGGATAGAGTGTGCTCATCTGGATTCTCTTTTTTAACCAGGGATTTATCTGTAGAAGGAGTCAATTGTAGAGAATGTTTCAAATTGAGCAAAAGACAATAGGCACAAAAATATAATAAAGGGTATAAAGGTAAAATGAGAGGTGTAGGCCTGGTGCTCTGAGAGCCCTGCCAAATTAAGGCAACACACATGAAAGAGACCCAACTTGGAGTCTAAACCTTTCCAAATAAATTAGGGGCAGACACCAGGAAAAGTGGCATCAATTGACCCACAGTAAAAATTTGTTAATGGCACAGGAGCAGTCATCGATGGGCCATGCATGAGGTGTCAGGGTCTGGGGCATCATTTAGAGCTTTGAATTTAAGTTTAAACTAATATGAGGTGGGTGAGGGACCGATGTGAGCCTTCTTTTCTGGGAGCCCTGATACATCATGCAACAGCTCAAATTGCTTTTTTTAACCACACTTGGGTGGCACAAATGTCAGCTTTTTAGACCACAAGTGTTAGAAAAATTTAAGGATAGTAATACAGGTAGTTGACTGAAAGTAAGTGCAAGCCTGCCAGTCTGGGAGCCCTACTGCTACATGCAACACACATGAAGGAGACCCAACTTGTAGTGCAAACATTTGAAAAATAAAATATTTCCACACATCAATAAAGTGGCATCAATTTCCCCATAATAGAAATAGGGTAATGGGCCTCTGACACCCCTTACACTACAAGCAACCCATGAGATGGAAACCCAACTTGGAGTGTCCATATTTAAAAAAAAATTGTCACACACCACTATAGTGTCATGAATTTTCCCTTAGTAGAAATAGTATAAGGGGCTTCTGGCACCCCTTCCACTACAGGCAACCCACCAGATGGAGACCCAACTTGGAATCTCCACATTTCAAAAAATTATTGTCACACATCCCTAAAGTGGCATCAGTTTCCCAGAGTAGAAATAGTATAATGGGCCTCTGATGCCCCTTTCACTACAGGCAACCCAACAACCCAATGAAGATCCAACTTGGAGTACCAACATTTAAAAAAATGATTGTCACACACCACTTAAGTTGCATCATATTTCACAGAGTATAAACCGTGTAATGGACCACTGACACAACTTCCACTACAGGCAACCTACCAGATGGAGACCTAACTTGGAGTCTCCACATTTAAAAAAAATAGTGAACACCACTAAAGTGGCATATGTATGTAAGGAAGTACAACGTATTAATGAGGCAGTCCCACGATGTAGTAAATCAGCATGCACACAGTACTAGGGTGCATAAGTCCATCTAACATAAGGGTGAAATGCACACGGTATTCAAACATAGAAGCCCAGCGTGACCCAGGAGAAGCAAAACAGGAGAAGGTCGCTATATGTACCTATAGGGCTGAAAGTCCTGCACAAGTCCAGCAACTCAGCCCCAACAGACTCAGACACAAAGGAGATGGCAAAAGTCATGATTCCATAATGGCCACAGCAGCTCCAAGGGTGATCATCTCCACACCAGAATTCCACACAGTAGTTGATTCTTGCAGGCAATGGCGGATCTTAATAGGGGCGGATGGGGAGGTCGCCCCGGGCCCAAGGTTTTTTGGGGGCCCAGGGGCAGGGGCGGGCTGGGCCGGGTGGCAGAGAGGCAAATGCCCCCCGGACCGCTCCCCCAGCACCTGTACAGGGCCGGCCGTGCCCTGTGCTGTGATGCCGCCGGCAGCAGACAGCCGCCTGCATCACATTCTATGAGGGGCCGGGAGCTGTGCACGGCCGTCACCTTGACGGCTACTCAGCTCCGGCTCCCTCCGGCTGTACTTCCGGGTCAGATGTCGGGCGTGCGCGATGACGTCATCGTGCACGCGCCGACATGTCCCAGAGGATGCTGAAAGCAGAGGCGCTGCTGGGGAGCGAGCCGGCTGTGAGGTAAGTATGGGGAACTGTTTTTATTTTTTTTATTTATAAAATGAATTAAATGGGGGAGGGGGTGAGTGGGGGCTGTACACAATGAAGGGGGGGTGACTGGGGATGTACATGATGAAGGGGGGTGACTGGGGCCTGTATATGATGAAGGGGGGGTGACTGGGGGCTGTACACAATGAAGGGGGGTGACTGGAGCCTGTATATGATGAAGGGGGGTGACTGGGGCCTGTATATGATGAAGGGGGGTGACTGGGGCTGTACATGATGAAGGGGGGTGACTGGGGCCTGTATATGATGACGGGGGTGACTGGGGGCTGTATATGATGAAGGGGGGTGACTGGGGGCTGTATATGATGAAGGGGGGTGAGTGGGGTCTTCACATGATGAAGGGGGGTGAGTGGGGCTACACAGGATAAAGGGGGTGAGTCGGGGCTACACTTGATGAAGGGGGTTGAGTGGGGCTAGACATGATGAAGGGGGTGAGTGGGGTTGTACAGGATGAAGGGGGTGAGTGGGGGCTTCACATGATGAAGGGGGTGAGTGGGGGCTTCACATGATGAAGGGGGTGAGTGGGGCTGTACAGGATGAAGGGGGGTGACTGGGGTTGTAGAGGATGAATGGGGTGAGTGGGGGCTTCACAGGATGAAGGGGGGATGAGTGGGGGCTTCACATGATGAAGGGGGGTGAGTGGGGCTACACAGGATGAAGGGGGTGAGTCGGGGCTACACATGATGAAGGGGGTTGAGTGGGGCTAGACATGATGAAGGGGGTGAGTGGGGTTGTACAGGATGAAGGGGGTGAGTGGGGGCTTCACATGATGAAGGGGGTGAGTGGGGGCTTCACATGATGAAGGGGGTGAGTGGGGCTGTACAGGATGAAGGGGGTGACTGGGGTTGTACAGGATGAAGGGGGTGAGTGGGGGCTTCACAGGATGAAGGGGGGATGAGTGGGGGCTTCACATGATGAAGGGGGGTGAGTGGGGCTGCACATGATGAAGGGGGGGTGAGTGGGGCTGCATATGATGAAGGGGGGGTGAGTGGGGCTGAACATGATGAAGTGGGGGATAAGTGGGGCTGCACATGATGAATTAAGGGGTAAGTGGGACTGCACATGATGAATTAAGGGGTAAGTGGGACTGCACATGATGAATTGGGGGTAAGGGGAACTGCACATGATGAATTAAGGGGTAAGTGGGACTGAACATGATGAATTTGGGGTAAGAGGGACTGCACATGATGAATTGGGGGTAAGGGGGACTGCACATGATGAAGTGGGGGTAAGGGGCACTGCACATGAAGTGGGGGTAAGGGGGACTGCACATTATGTGGGGTAAAATTAACTGCACATGATGATGGGGGAGTGGGGCTGCACATGAAGTTGGGGGGGAAGGGGACTGCACATGATGAAATGGAAGGGGGGATAAGGGGCTGCAAATGATGAAGCGGCACTGCAGATGAAGTGAGTGGGTGATAGGGGACTGCAATGGATGAAGTAAGGGGACTTCAAATTAAAGTGGATCCCCTATGGCCAGGATCACGTTGGTCGATTTTGTGCGTATTGGCCGTAGGACTACAGCTTATGTGCAATGTCTTTTTAGGCCATGTCTACACGTGGTGGAATGGTGGCGGGTTTTCCGTATGGACCCGCAGCAAACCAAGTGCTGCGGTCTGTACGGCTGTCAATTCCCGCACGGGGACCGCAGCGCTCAGGTGGGAAGGGGGGTACAGGGGCCCAGGTTTTATGAACAGCCCCGGGCCCATAGTCCACTTAATCCGCCACTGCTTGCAGGGCAGTAGGCAGCAGAATGTAGAGGGGAAGAGCACCGAGTAACGAGCAGCAGCCACAGCAGGGAGTCCGCTAGCAGATGGGCAGGAGCCAGGCAGCCACAAAATACTCAGGACAGGAGAGCACATGACCCGGACTTAAATAATCAGGACAGACAAGAAGTTCCATGACAGGACGAGATCCAAGACTCCATCTTGGATCAGGGCGAACAGGTGCAAGGAAGTCCGGAATCCTTACACACTGGCTCAAGATTGCATGGACCAGGGATCATCCCACTGAACGCCCACTTTTTTTTTTTTACCATGGGTATAATACTACTCAGACAACACAGGGTTAGAGTAAAACAGTGTGGTAATACTATATTGAACCACAAGCAGATAATAACACATAGAACTGTCCCAACAAAATACCCTAAATGGTCCAAATTTACAGAATTTCACCCTTCCACTGACTCGCCCAGATTAAAGCAGCTGCGACTTCAAGCGCCAACTACCTCTACCCATGGCACGCACAGAGAGAAGGTAACAACAGGTAACAACAAGCTTAGGAAGCTGACAGTCCATTGAGGTACGAGGCCAAGTGACCTGACTTCTCTCAACATCTACATGGAGCCACAATAGTCAATCAGCATATTATCAAACACTGTTCAATGGCACCACACCCTTGTCTTGCAGAAATAACAGAGAATAAGTTACAACAAAAAGTAACTCAAACGTCAACATCCAGGCTCATACGAACAATAGTCTTTGCTTCTTGACCAACCAAAGGCAAACACATAAATTCAAAAGTCAGCATAAAGATAAAAGTCTATGCATACTTGCTTACTTAAACTTACATCTGACATAATTAAGAAGAAATGCTGTGTTGTCACATTGCTCCCCCATCTTAATTAGCCAGATGTGATAGACTTTCAATCATCCTTCTCTACTTACCGGCGACTATCCATCAGCATGTCTTGAAGCACAGACATGATTACACATATCATGCAGTTTCCTCAGAGCATATTTCATGTTTTACTTTGCGAATAAACTCTGCACGTAATTGATGAGAACCGACTCGTATCCATTGTGTCAACACATGGTGTCCTCCACATCAAGTGGTTTCTGGATTAAATCCGATCAAGTGTCAGTGGCCTGGTATTCTCTTAAAGATGGCACAGCACCTTTAGTTGCCATTTCTTTTATAGTTGCAGCTTTTTGTTGCAGTTATACATCCACTCTGGTCCTCTTCCCAAGGCAGAGCTGGTGGGGTTTGACATAGTGGCATATGAAACCTGGTGTGCATGCCTCACCTATGGTCTGCTGGGTCTTTTTGTATCTGTATGCCTTCCTGGCTTTGGAGCCCTGTGATGGTGTCTATGAACATCAGTCCCCTGCAGCTCTCCATATCCGTCGGGCTGAGTAGTATCCCGCTGCTACCACCAAAATGTGGAGACATGGGGGGGATCAACTGGTGCTGTAGTCCACTGGCCCACGACCGCATGTACCAGGGATCATCCCACTGAATGCCTGCTCACCTTTTACTCTGAGCATAATATTACTCAGATAACACAGAGTGAGGGTAAAACAGTGCAGTAATACTTAATTGAACCACGAACAGACAGCAACACATAGAACAGGCCCAGCAAAATACCCAAGATGGTCCATAATAACAGAGTCTCAGCCTTCTGTTGACTCGCCGAGATTAAAGCAGCTGCGACTTCCAGGGCTGGCTACCCCCACCTGTTACACACACAGAGAGGAGGTAATGACAAGCTTAGGAAGCTGACGGTCTACTGAGGTATGAGGCCAGGTGACCAGAGGGTCACAACCTGTCTTCTCCAAAGATCTCCATGGAGACAGGTGACCGGTGGACCCCAAACCTGGCTTTCCCAAACGTATCCATCGGGCTCAGGTGACTGGTGGGTCCAAATCCTGGCTTCACTAAATGTATCCATGGGTTCAGTGATGGTCAGAGCACCAGGACTACGTTTGTCATTCATTCATCTGTTACTGATCAATGTTAAAGCCAAAAATGCTGGCCCAAGCCCTGTCCCATGCATTCATGCTGCACAATTATACTATTTGTACTCTGGGTCAATTGATGCCACATTTCCTGGTATTAACCTCTAGTTTGAGCTGTTTTGAAATATTTTTGGCCTCAATGAAGGCGTTGTCTATGTGTTTGGTTTTGCCTTCTATTGTATTACTTGGGGTTCGGATATATTCGTTGAACCGTACAGCGAACATGTTCGGTGAACATCAGGGTGTTCATTGATCTGAACCTTGAAAAGTTCGCTCATCTTTACCCAGGAGGCATGACCGCTTGAAGATGCTCAAATTAATCCCCAATTATCATCAGAACAGAGGTCCTAATTGTGTGATATAATGGCTCTCTATCTAGACATATTCATCAGGAAGGACTTCCCTGGCCGTTCATCAAGTAAACAAAGGCAACCCCAACCATCAGATAGTCAGTATACCGGGTTTCTTTACAGGTAAAGGCAGATATTCAGTGGGAAACAGAGGAAATATTGAAACTGGGGGTAAGACGAAAGTCCAAAAGTAAGTGGGCCTCCCTAATTGTAATTGTTCCGAAACAGGACCAGACCATATTTTGTGGCTACTACAAAACTTGCGATCATCTGATCACTCCTGCTATGCACCGTATTGCCACAGGATTGCTGTATATAACAAATATCATGGTCCCCTATGAATGGCAGTCACAAACTGGTTTTCACAGGAGTACCATTATGACAGCCACGCGGGTCATCAGCAGACTTCTGGTCATAATGGCAACCTATCAGCGAACCACGATCATTTCACTGCGGCACCAATGGACACACAGAACGGTTAGTCCACCTGCACATTAAATGCTACTGTCACAGATTGACAGCGGCATTTAACAGTTTAACAGCCGCTGACAGAACCACGCTCCTCTCGGCTGTTCGAGGCAGATGATGGTTGAATAACACAAGTAGACAACATTGATTGTAATATGTTTATCAACAATTTATGAATATTAAAGTTCAAATGTCCAACGCCATATCCATTGCTGGGCAGCTCTGAAAAAAACACTTGTAGAGATTCTCCAGGTCTTGGAAACTGCATCTGCTCATGTTCTCAGCGCAGGTCAGTGCAGATATTCACCTTTTTCTTCCGAGATGTGTCATGCCTGTATAGAAGCGATAAGTCGCCTTTCTCATTAACCTGAAAACAATTAAAAGGCATGTTTTAAAAAAACTAGACAATATGCACTGGTTATCAAATGAAACAAACTCAGCAAAGGCAACTTCAGCATTATATTTCTGGTCATCAGCTGAAGTTGAAATCGACATGAAATATTGCATTATATATTGTCTGCAAAAAGGGCCAATCTGGAAATTGAAAAAAGGAAGTTGCCAATATTAGTGTAATGATAGAAAAATGCAATATGAGCCATATGACTGGTGAGAGCACTCACAATAGATCTGTACGGCTTGTAATGTCTGAGGGACTTATCTCGCCCGTCAGATTGTGTGTTGGCGATTCTTCCGCAGCAGTAGGCTGATAACTTTCATTATTTCCTGCTTTTCTCAACCAGAATTAAAAAATTGTACAGCAAGAAAACATAATTATAAGAAATACAGTAATAAAAACTGTTTTACATTTCTTCTATTATTACACCTTGCTTACACTATCATGTCCTCGCTGTTGCTCTTCTTGAAAACAAGAATGATTGTTACTTACAATGATTTAGTATTGACATGAAGAACATATATAAATGGAGGAAAACCACAGAAATATTTACCTGGAAAATACATGGTGGAAGCTTTGTGTCAATCAGAATAGGTGGATTCTGAACATTTGCTGTTAGCTGCTTGTGAGAAGATGTAAACTGATTGTCTCCCTACGTGGGGAAAAAAAGGCAAAGTATATAAAAACATTTAAATTTTAAATGACAAAACTCAATAAGAGACTAAATTAGAGACTCAAGACTCTCAATATTTTAAAAATCACTTATAATAGATTGCTGACGATAGTGGAGGCTCCGTTCTTACCTCCATCACAGGTAGATGAGATGACGATATTTAGATAAGTCTCATTATTCAAATAATAAGCCTGAAAATATAAAGAAAAATAATTACATCCAACAAAGCTTAAACTCATACAAGCTTTTCCAAAGCATTGTAGATAGATGCTGGGAATTGTCAATCATTCCATATCCAGCAAGTTATGGAAAATGTAACCGGGGTTTACTTGGTAACCTATGAGGACGGATTCCGGATATTTACTGCTAATTGCTGGTGATGAACACAGATATTCAATGTCTCACTACTCAGGGAAAATATATAAAAGTGTCTGAACTTTAAATTATAAAGAAACAAAATTAGAGACTGAATATTCTGAAGAATAGTTACATGTTTAGCTGATGGACAGTTGACGTAATCGTCCTCCGCATCGGCGACAGAAACATTTGTTGTCGGCTATTTTTTGAAAACGCCCAATTCTGCAAAGATAAGAGGAATATTGGTTACCGGAGTGGAATGAATGTTCACTTATACCATGGATTTTATTAAAAAGAACAAATTGAAACCAATATATTAAGATCTGGCCCCAGCACAGAAAATAAAACATGTAACATCCTAAACCCTACGGCTCCGAGGTCAGTCCACTCTGATAGTAGTAAAGTATAAAAGCATTCTACCAACAGAACCGCACGGACGTCTCCGCAGTGATTGTGTGTCATGAGGAGATAAATCATAAAATCCACTTACTCTTTATCACACAGGTCGCATTTATACTTGTACTTATAGTGGATGGTATAACTGTGATGTTCTGTCACTTTTGGCAGCTCGGGATGGATACGATTTACCCTCCTGGTGAGAGCCTGCCACCACGGGCCGTGGTTGTCTCTTTGTTCACCGATGATTATCCAACAGGCCGCATGGCACAACTCGTGCACAAGTGTGGATCGTACTCGCACTAAAACAAGAGGTTATACAGTTATGAGAAAATCTGAGTACACCCTGATTGAACTGTTTGGTTTTACATATCAGGACAAAATACATCCTGATATGAACAACACGTGACAAGTCAACCGTGCCATTAGTTACCAAAAAATACTTACAAATGCAGTAGCAGAGAGTGAAAAATAAGTACACCCCATGAATCAATAGCTTTTAGAATCATCTTTAGCAGCAATAATTTGAAGTTGCATCAATGGTGTACTTAATTTATCACACATTGCTCTGGAATTTTGACTAAGTTTTTAAAGAAAAAAAAACCCACTACATCATTATTTATTTATCATGTTGTTTTCTGAGATTGAATTTCCCTACTTTTAGGACTTTCTAAGGACCTGATACTTTTTTTTTATTTTCTCCTGATATGTAAAATATTAGAATTCATAGAGGGTGTACTTAGTTTTTCTTATGACAGTATGTACAGTGATCTTATAAGATGTATTACATCACAAGCAGCAGTTTTTTGCTCTGTATACAGGTTGTCTTATGAAGCCGCAGGATGGATGTGATGTGAAACCTACCGGCAGAATCCAAGACTTTCTCAGAAAGCTCAATAACTGAGACTCGGCGGTTGTTATCCAGCTTGTTCCAGCACTGAGCGGATGTTGATGTCAGCCTCTTGCTCCATGAAATGTCCATTTTCATAGGGAGCTAAAATAGAGGAAACAAATTCCATTACATCATTAAACTCTTTGACCCCAGTCTTACAAAGTCCCCAACTCTCATGTGTGATTTACAGCACTGGTCTACTTGTATGGGGCATGGGGTCTACCGAGAGATCCAAGATGTGAGAACAAAAATAAAAATAAACTTTTTTGAAAATGTCCAAATATCAACTAAATGGTTTTTATATATGTAAAAATCCTGCGAACTTCAAGCCAAAAGTTGCTAATCTTTTTGTCTCTGCGCGGTGGATCATCTAAGGTATCTTCTCTTCCCACAGATAAGAAGGTGATGACATTTACCAAACTAAGTGAGATTTACCTGATATATTCCATAACTATATTACAGAAACATGACAAAGGGGTTATGATACCCTTCAGAAAGTTATAGATATTTTTCTTGGAATTTGTTGTTTAATGGGGGAGATAATAGAGAAGTCTTGTATCACCCAGAAACCGATGAAAAGATGTGATACCTTATTCCTGAAGACTGTCCTGTTGTACAGATTGTACAGTCGCTCCACCAGCTCATTCTTTGTTTCCTGGAAGTTGGTAACATAGATGGAGGTGGGAGAAATAATCTCTTCCAGGAAACAGCTGGGGATGTTACATAGTGGTGTCCTGGGTAAGATAAGGAATCATATATAAATCCACAGGAAACATCTTGCCTAGTTCATGGCTTTATATAGAGGTAGATGCACCTGGCATAACTTACCTCTCCTCTGTATCAGAGCTCTCCTCGCTGTCAGATGGTGAATTATCTGTACAGAAATATTGAAGCGTGAAAATACTTTTTATAAGGTTCAAATCAGACATGTTAGTATGCAGGTCTGTACCAGAGAGAGGTCTATAGATTATATAGAGTGTAGACCACTAATAAGACTATGAATATGGGATCTGACCAAAGCAGAACACGTAGCTGACCAGACCACCAGAAATCCACAGGATCATCCATTGGGATCAGGTTCTGAAATTATAATGGGGTTCAACAACAACAGGGCCTATAAACTCTCAGACGTCTATTCCACCTATTGCTCAGCTAATCGATCCTTATTAATGTTGTATGTGCTCAGTAAAAGATCAGAAGTGAACGTGTCCTCAATGACTGGAGGGTGGACCCTCAAATGGTAAGGGTCTGTTCTCTGGGGCCTTCATGTAAAATAAGACTAGATGTCCTATCACCTTATTTCCTGATTTATGGTAGCCTCCATTGGGTTTAATGGAGATGTGGGATTCCTTGTGCAGGGCTTTCTCTATTGATGTATATTGCATTTATGAAAAGAGAAAAGCAAATGTATTGCACATCTGTAATAAATTCTATAGGTACAGCAATGGCCATAAGTCAACATGGCGGTGAGTTGTTCTCCCAATATGGAAGTGTCTGAGATATAGGACCCACACCAATCAAGCATGTGTAAAATAGGATTACCTCTGTAAGGTATCTTTAATTTAACCCCTTAACACCTATGTACGGCGCTCGTCAGTAGAGAATGAATGGAGAGGTCTCTGGAGTTGAGCCCGCCTCTTTCCCGGCAGATGATGGTTTTGTCATTCAGCCATCATCTGCCTCTGACAGTCGAGAGTAGATTAGAGCTCTGCCTGCTTCTGTTAACCTGTTAAATGCTGCTGTCATTCTCTGACAGTGGCATTTACAGCACATTTCCCAGGTGGCTCACTGTTCCAACTCGTGATCAGTGCCCTTGTAATTGTTAGATTTGGAAACTGACCAGTGACAGTACAAAAAAGTCATTGTTATTTCTACAATAACATAAACCTGGATTGTGTCTAGAAATGATAACTTACTATTGTATGTGAAAGTTCCTCTAGTATTTGATTCGTCATCATCAATACTACTGATGTCATCGGAGCTGTGAAATGAGTGTAACAGAATATGAGCCACCATTAGTCATTAATCCCCATCATGGACTATCTAGTAATGGAGGAGGTGTAAGCCTTACCAGGTGGAACTGTCCGTATCATCTGATGATGGTGAAATCAGATCTGTGGGGGCAACACAACATAAATCCCTTATTAGACTATTGTAATAGCAACGACTGAGGCTCAATATCAAATAAAAACATTCTAATAAATTATGCAGTGTACCCCTATATGTACATGGGGCGAAAAATCACATTCAGCTACAGTAACTCACACTGTGCATGGCCACCATCAGAAGAAATCCCCAAATCTCATTTCTGGCTGACTTAAGAGCGAATGTATGAATAATGTTCCTGACAACATTGTGAAAATGGTGGTGGTGGACCTACACCAATAAAGCTTGACTAAAATAGGATTACCCCTTTAATGTATCTTTAATTTAAAAACGCACAGACCCTTCTATAATTTACCTTTAATTGTTACATTTGGAAACTGATCTGTGACAGTAGAGAAGGTTCAGTGTTCTTTCTACAATAACCCCGGATGTTATCTAGAAATGATAACTTACTATTATACGTGGAAGTTCCTGCCCTATTGGAATCATTGTCATCATCATTAAGAATGATGTCATCGGAACTGTGAAATAAATGTAACAGGTAATGAGCCACCATTAATCCTTAATCCCCATCATGTACTTAGTAATGGAGGAGACGTGTGTCTTACCAGGTGGTACTGTCCGGACCATGATCTGATGGTGGTAAACTCAGATCTGTGGGGGAAAGACAACATAAATCTCTTGTTAGAATATTGTAATAGCAATGACTGAGGCTCAATATCAAAAGAAATAAATCCTAATAAAGTATCCAGTGTACTTCTATATGTACATGGGGCAAAAAATGCATTCAGCTGCAGTAATCTGCCCTGTACATGGCCACCATGAGAAGCATTCCCCAAATCCCACTTCTGTCTGACTTCATAACTCCTGCATGAATATTCCTGACCAAATGCTGAAAAGAAATGGTTAATATGAGCTCATTTACTGTAGGCTTCCAATAGAAATAAATCCAAGCCCTGACCACAATGTGCACGTGATCTGCACCCAATGACTACAATATGGCATCGATATGTATCAGAGCCTTTACCCTGGATTAGGGATACAGTACCTGGTAAACTCGGAGTCAGGCCCGAATTGAAGCCAGTGATGTTATCTTGGCCTTGAGACCTTGGAATTGGCTTCTTTCTTGGATGATACTGAAAAAATGGCAAACATGTCAGATAGAATCTATAACCATGAACTTCTCCAATCTATAATATTTCTCCATATTCCACTGATTACAGGTAGACACAGATATGGATTTGGTTTCCATTGGCCTGTGCTTAGTTCATATACAGAGTGTAAAGGGTGTACCGGACACTTATGGTTAGCTATGGATAGGGGCGGTGGTGACATTTATGTGTCTTCATATAATATTATTATGTATCCTGTACATGGACATATTGTCACAAATATTACAAGTGAGTGCAGTCTTTACTCTGCAAACATGATCCAAAGTATCACCCCATCTACTTGAAGCTATATTTTTGGTCCCACCATCTTTTTCTGGAACATTTGTCCCAAATATATTTTAGTAATTTAAGAATATAAAATGATACCTGATGGAAGTCGTCATCATCACTGCTGTCCTCGCTGTCAGAGAGAACTATAATTCTCTTAAATCGCTTTTTTCGCATCATATTAGCACAAGTCACTCACAACACTCCTCTCTCCACAAACGCCTACAAAAACCCTCAACGGAATCCTGGATGACGGAGCGTTCTATAGCCTCCAGCCAATTGTGACATCATTAGAATGCTGCAATTGTTTGCTCATTTTTTTGTATTTTACAACATTAATTGTACAAAGCATACTGTACAAATACAAAAAAAGGAAATCAGATAAAAACAACAATCTTCCTAATTCCTTCACTCCCGACCTTTTTCCAATTGTTCAGAAATATATAATAATTAAAAACACATAAATCAACATTAAAAAATAAAGAAACTCCACTAATGTTTAAGCTGTTGATTATCCCTTTCTTCGTGTTTTAATGCTCTCCACTACATCTTTTTCCAATTGTTCTCCCAATTTTCAAAATTCTCTGAGGAGCAAAACCAGACCCTGTCATATTTTGTAACTCTCTTAAGTAATTTCTTCTCTTGTGTAATACTCCATTTTTTCCTTATCCATTTCCAAATGAAATTCACTCTTCTTATATAAAGCCGCCTACTTAAGACTCTTCTTCCTCATTTCATCTCTTCCGCTCCAAAGAGCATTTTACAATTGTTGACTTGATCTCAATGGAGATCTGAGTCCCCAGTTTCCAATCTATATCTTCATACCCTCTGATAAATGTATCAGATCTGCCCATGTTCCTTACACAGTTTACAAGTATTGTCCGCTTTCTTCTGCATTCTGTATAGTGCTTGGTGAAAATAATGGGACCAATGGATCAACTGGGTCAATTTATGAATTTATTGATTGACATCCCACTTATATGTAAATATATGTATATATAATGACTCTAATATTTTCTCCATACATTAATCTAACTCTCAAAGATAAAATTATGCATGTAATCTCCCCAGTTATTAGTGTATAAATGTATTTATTACATTATAGCATATTGTATGTTATATACAAGGTTATTATTATTAGATTTTTTTTGTGTGGCAAATGATCAATAAGTAATCCATTCCTTTGAGTGTTGATGTGAAAGTTATTTGATTCCTTCATACTCTTCACCTCTTGTTGAATCTGATAATATCTAAAATCGTGAACTCTACTTAAAGGGGTTGTCCCACAAACAAAGTTCATTTTAATCAATAGATCTTGGAATATTAATAATTTCCACAATTGGATGTGTTTAAATGAAATGTTCCTGTGCTGAGATAATCTTATAAATGTGCCCCTGATGTGTACTGTGTAATGGCTGTGTCTGACCGTGCAGGAACATGGTCTGATCATACCACAGCTCCTGGGCAAGGGAGGAAGCCAAGAGAGTATACAGACATTAAGGTACCGTCACACTTAGCGATGCACCAGTGATCCCGACAACGATATGACCCGGTCAGGATCGCTGGTGCATCGTTAAGTGGTCGCTAGTGAGCTGCCAAACAGGCAGATCTCACCAGCGACATAGCAGGGGTCGGGGGTCGCTACTTACCTGTCAGACGAGGCGATGAAGACGTCCTCCCGCCCGCGTCCACGCATCGCTCGTCTCCACAGCAGGAAGCCCAGCAGGAAGCTGACGACAAGAAATGGCTTAGGCCATTCTCGCGCGATCAGCGATAATCAGCGGGGGAGCCGGTTGGAGGTAAGTATCACACATAGCGATATCGCTGCTGCGTCACAAAACCAGTGACGTTATAGCGATATTGCTAGCGATATCGCTATGTGTGACGGGGCCTTTACAGTACAGGATCGTAAATTCTTTCTTTGAGGTAAATCTTTTTTAAAAAATAGGCAGGGAAATGCTTTATCTCACAAAAAGAATTAGCGGTGATCCAATGCTGTAATGTCTGTATACTCTCTTTTGCTTCCCCCCCAGCCGAGGAGCTATGGTATGATCAGACCATGTTCCTGTATGGTCAGACACGGCCATTACACAGTACACAGCAGGGGCACATTTATAAGATTATCTTGGTACAGAAACATTTTTTTTAAAAGACATCCAATTGTAGAACTTATTATTATTCCAAGATCTACTGATCTGGGAATAATAAGTCTGATATTAAGTCTGATAATAATGAGTCTGGTCTAATTGTACTGATTAAAAGAGAGCTTACTGCAGAGACCACAGCAATGGGTGAATGAGAAGGATAAATGAGTTTGTTTTTTTAATCATAACTTTATGGTGGCCAGAATACTGTATGGAAAACTATGGGGGTGCATTATACTACATGGACAACTATAGGCAGTGCATTATACTGTATGTAGGACTATGGGGTCCATTTTACTACATGGAGGACTATGAAGCAGTGAATTATAATGTGGATTTGGCGACATTATGAGGGTCTGGTTGTGGGCACATTACAAGAGGGGCTGACTGTGGGAACATTACAAGGGGCTGGCTTTGGGGACATTACAAGAGGGGCTCTGGGGGACATCATATTATATGGGAGGCTGTTGGGGGCATTATACTGTATGTTAAGGGCTGTGCTGGTGACCATACTATATAATGGGGGCTGTGGTGGACATCATACTGCATAGGGGGCTGTGGTTGACATCATAGTGTATATTTGGAAGTTGTTGTGTATATACTGTATGGGTAGCTGTGGTGACCATCTTGCTGTGTAGTGGTACAGTTTGGAGAGGACAAAATGGTGAGCAGTATGAGGGCATAGTGTAAAGAGAAGGCACAAAATGGATATGGAAAGGGGACAGCGTGAAATGGTGCACAGTATGGACAAAGGTTAGCATAGCAGGGGATAGTATGGAGATATAGAGAGAGTAAGGGAAAGCAGTGGACAGAGGGCAACCATGGTATAGGCCGTGGTTCTTAATGATGGACATTGTGGCAGTTATAAAAAACAACAAGATGCCAAGTCCTGTGGCAACCTCCAAATATCAAATTATCATATAAGAAAAATCAGGAAGTCATATTGCCATAAAAATATTCATTTTTATTAGGTAGTATTAAAATGATACAATGAACCTAATAAAAAGTTAAAAAAATGGGGACAAACAATGCAAAAAAGAACGGCTATTGGAGGAATGAAAAAGCCAGATGGTATGCACTAATAAGCAAATAATAGGTTGTATGAATTAATCTCACAATGCAAGTAATACACATATATATACATATCAAGCAGCCAGAGGGCCTGCTAGCAAAGTGCACAGTGCTTAAAAAAACAGTAACCAACTTTATAATGCTCATTATGTAGAGAGGGCACATACTATATACAATAGTAGTGGCGAAAATATATTATCCATATGTGAACCATATTAGGAGCAATCAGCTCTATTGCCTAAAAAGCAATTGCTTCAATATCCGAGTGTCCCAAAATAGACTCAAGTGATGCGGTAAGGAAAAAGCACAGAGAGCAGTCTGAGAGATACAGTCATATGTTAAAGTTTGGGCACCCCTATTAATGTTAACCTTTTTTCTTTATAACAATTTTGGTTTTTGCAACAGCTATTTCAGTTTCATATATCTAATAACTGATGGACTCAGTTATATTTCTGGATTCAAATGAGGTTTATTGTACTAACAGAAAATGTGCAATCTGCATTTAAACACAATTTGACCGGTGCATGGGCACCCTTATCATTTTCTTGATTTGAACACTCCTAACTACTTTTTACTGACTTCCTGAAGCACTAAATTGGTTTTGTAACCTCATTGAGCTTTGAACTTCATAGCCAGGTGTATCAAATCATGAGAAAAGGTATTTAAGGTGGCCACTTGCAAGTAGTTCTCCTATTTGATTCTCCTATGAAGAGTGGCATCATGGGCTCCTCAAAACAACTCTCAAATGATCTGAAAACAAAGATTATTCAGCATAGCTTTTCAGGGGAAGGATACAAAAAGTTGTCTCAGAGATTTAACCTGTCAGTTTCCACTGTGAGGAACATAGTAAGGAAATGGAAGAACACAGGTCCAGTTCTTGTTAAGCCCAGAAGTGGCAGGCCAAGAAAAATATCAGAAAGGCAGAGAAGAAGAATGGTGAGAACAGTCAAGGACAATCCCCAGACCACCTGCAAAGACCTGCAGCATCATCTTGCTGCAGATGGTGTCACTGTGCATCGGTCAACAATACAGCGTACTTTGCACAAGGAGAAGCTGTATGTGAGAGTGATGCGAAAGAAGCTGTTTCTGCAAGCACGCCACAAACAGAGTCACCTGAGGTATGCAAAAGCACATTTGGACAAGCCAGTTACATTTTGGAAGAAGGTCCTGTGGACTGATGAAACAAAGATTGAGTTGTTTGGTCATACAAAAAGGCGTTATGCATGGAGGCTAAAAAACACAGCATTCCAAGAAAAACACTTGCTTCCCACAGTAAAATTTGGTGGAGGTTCCATCATGCTTTGGGGCTGTGTGGCCAATGCCGGCACCGGGAATATTGTTAAAGTTGAGGGTCGCATGGATTCAACTCAGTATCAGCAGATTCATGACAATAATGTGCAAGAATCAGTGACGAAGTTGAAGTTACGCAGGGGATGGATATTTCAGCAAGACAATGATCTAAAACACCGCTCCAAATCCACTCAGGCATTCATGCAAAGGAACAATTACAATGTTCTGGAATGGCCATCCCAGTCCCCAGACCTGAATATCATTGAACATTTGTGGGATGATATAAAGCGGGCTGTCCATGCTCGGCGACCATCAAACTTAACTGAACTGGAATTGGTTTGTAAACAGGAATGGTCACAAATACCTTTATACAGGATCCAGGAACACATTAATAGCTACAGGAAGCTACTAGAGGCTGTTATTTTTGCAAAAGGAGGATCTACGAAATATTAATGTCACTTTTATGTTGAGGTGCCCATACTTTTGCACCGGTCAAATTTTGTTGAAATGCAGATTGCACATTTTCTGTTAGTACAATAAACCTCATTTGAATCCAGAAATATAACTGAGTCCATCAGTTATTAGATATATGAAACTGAAATAGCTGTTGCAAAAACCAAAATTGTTATAAAGAAAAAAGGTTAACATTAATAGGGGTGCCCAAACTTTAACATATGACTGTATGTAAAAATTGGCAGCTGAATGCAATACGTCATACCTCCAATGAGCCATGGCACCCCTGACGCGTGTTTCGCATGATTCTTCTTCCAAGGGAGCGTGCGCACGCCCACACAGCAGCACCTCTCGCCTGCCTGCCGCCCGCCCTTCCTATCCATGCTCTGGCACAGCAGCAGCCGCTGAATGATGACGTCATTCAGCGGCGCTCCTCTGTGTCAGGAAGCGCGGGCGGCGGGCAGGAAGCAGTACGGATCCTTGCAGCTCCGCTGCTATTTTCTTTTGCAGGCAGCAGAGCTACTTTGATCGCTCCCTGCCCACTGCCCTGCAGGGCCCCCATGGCAGTACCAGATCGCAGCTCTGAATCTCCCCGGTTCGGGGAATCGGCTGCTTTTTTAACAAGCGGTTCCATCGAACCAGGGAGAACCGGCCAAATCCCAACCCCTGGGTGTATGTATAGAAAAAATATTCCGGCACTCTCTTTGCAGGAGAAAAGTTATTTCTTAATTCATAAGATAGAAAGGTTTATAATAATGTAACGTTTCGGTCTCAATTAGGACCTTCTTCAGACTTAATAAACAGAAAAAAAAACAAAGTACATAGTCAGTCAATGTGAACTGGTTTACATACACATAATGCATCAAAGACTATAGTACATAGAAGCAGAAAAGATGGCTGCTAAACCCAAAAAGAGAGGTATCTCTATGTCATAAAGAAAAAAAACAAATATATCACAAGACAAAATATATAATAAATGATAAGCCTTTCACGCATAGTACATATTAAGGAAAACTGATCAATCTGAGATATAGCACTACATAATTTAAATATAAACACTATGTACAATCTGACTTAAAATTTAATAGAGTAATACTAATAGAGGGGTATGGAAAAATTAAATATAGCATCAGCATATATCAGAATCACAAAGAATGTAGTATTGTATGGCTGATGAAAAGAAAAAGAAAAAGTGAGGCGTTTCTAGCCAGAAAAAAATAAATAAAAAAATGAAAATAAAAATGGGGAAAATAAGACGAAAAAATTCTAATGCCTCTTACCCTTATAAACCTACAGAGATGCCCCGTGTGTTCCCTTGTATAATTAGTAGGTGAAATCGCCTATCATGGCACTGATAAGAGGTAATGACATGCTTAATACTAACATAGGCAAAAGGAGCCCAGCATAGTGTGCCTGTGAAAAAAACATATTCAGCTTACCATATAAGCGCAGGAAACGGGGTGTCTGTGATAACGGCGCCTGTCAGAAATGCGGGTGTCTGCTGCAGGTATAGAGGTCGCTAAAGTGAAAGTGCCAGTGTTCGGACTTATATATCGGTCGTGTGTAAGGGATAGAGTGTGCGCCCAGGGTCACATGTGTCGGCTTCCCAGAAGTGTGTCTGCTTGTAATGGATGCATCCCTGTGGAATGCAGGGTGGAACGCACAACCGGAAGTGCGTCATGGTAAAATGGCCGCGGCCGGAAGTACCGGTGACACGCATAGTGGAACGCAGAGGAAGTTGTGATGACGTCTGGATACTCTTTTTTAACCAGGGATTCATCTGTAGAAGGAGTCAATTGTAGAGAATGTTTCAAATAGAGCAAAAGACAATAGGCACAAAAATATAATAAAGGATATAAAGGTAAAATGAGAGGTGTAGGCCTGGTGCTCTGAGAGCCCTGCCAAATTAAGGCAACACACATGAAAGAGACCCAACTTGGAGTCTAAACCTTTCCAAATAAATTAGGGGCAGACACCAGGAAAAGTGGCATCAATTGACCCACAGTAAAAATTTGTTAATGGCACAGGAGCAGTCAGCGATGGGCCATGCATGAGGTGTCAGGGTCTGGGGCATCATTTAGAGCTTTGAATTTAAGGATAGTAATACAGGCAGTTGACTGAAAGTAAGTGCAGGCCTGCCAGTCTGGGAGCCCTACTGCTACATGCAACACACATGAAGGAGACCCAACTTGTAGTGCAAACATTTAAAATAAAATATTTCCACACATCAATAAAGTGGCATCAATTTCCCCATAATAGAAATAGGGTAATGGGCCTCTGACACCCCTTCCATCACAAGCAAACCACGAGATGGAAACCCAACTTGGAGTGTCCATATTTAAAAAAAAATTGTCACACACCACTATAGTGTCACGAATTTTCCCTTAGTAGAAATAGTATAAGGGGCTTCTGGCACCCCTTCCATTACAGGCAACCCACCAGATGGAGACCCAACTTGGAATCTCCACATTTCAAAAAATTATTGTCACACACCCCTAAAGTGGCATCAGTTTCCCAGAGTAGAAATAGTATAATGGACCTCTGATGCCCCTTCCACTAGAGGCAACCCAACAACCCAATGAAGATCCAACATGGAGTACCAACATTTAAAAAAATGATTGTCACACACCACTAAAGTTGCATCATGTTTCACAGAGTATAAACCGTATAATGGGCCACTGACACAACTTCCACTACAGGCAATCTACCAGATGGAGACCTAACTTGGAGTCTCCACATTTAAAAAAAATAGTGAACACTAGTTTTGAGCGACTTTTGCTTTTTTAGGGTCGAGTTTCGTTTCATGAAACCCGACTTTTACAAAAGTCGGGTCGAGCAAAATCGGCCGACTATAGGGAAAAGTCGGGGGTCCGACCGAAACACGAAACCCAATGTAAGTCAATGGGGAATTAAAGTCGGCAGTGAGAGGAGGACAGGAAACACACCTACAGTGCCCATTTAAATGCCAAAAGCATCAATTCTTATTAGTTAAGCTTGTCAACCTTAATTTACTTCATAATACTAGTTACGCACTGAAAAATGGGGGTTATTTGGCTAAAGTTGTGGGGGGGGTAGGGCTGGCTCCAGGTTTTCATGTGCCCTGGGCGAAAGAGCGCCCCTTCAACACATACCACAACTCATGATGCTCCGATACGGCAGAGAAATAGCGGTATAGTACAATGAAAAATACTTCACTTTTTACATCTCATGACGAGGCCCATCTATTTCTCTATACAGAATCATTGGTCCCATATAATGTTTGAAACAGTATATGATGAGCTCCACATAATGCTACAGTATATGTTGGTCCCCATGGATGAAGCTCTACTGTCTTGTGGGCCCAAATAATGCTCCAAACATAATGGGCCCCATTTCTAATGCTCTAGTGTATAATGGGCCCTGTAAATGCTGCTCCAGTGTCTGATGTCCACCTTTGGAATGTTCCAGTGTATGGTGGGCCCCATCTATCATTCTCCAGAGTATAGTGCTCCCCAAAAATTGCTGTCCCAACATTGAAAACAATGAAATAAGTCTCCTCGCTAGGGAATCCCTGTACTAGTCTGGACTCCTCGTCTTCCCCATCTTCCATCTCACTGCACAGTATTTCAACTTTGCAAGTGCTGTTATCCTGAGCAAGCAGGGGGGCCCACTCATTGGCGACGGCACTGGCACAGGGCCCCTGATAGTACGGTAGTGTGTCTGACGGCGGGTGGGCTGAACCTGCACTTTCATCTGCAGCTTCCTCTTTGTCACCGTGTAAGATGGAACTGTATATGGGAAGGGTAACCTGAGTTTCATCAGGGTCAGATTCAGGCCGTGTAGCATGCAAGGGGAATGTAGTGGTCTGGGTCAATGTAACAGCAGATTCATCGAGCAGTGGCTGGGCATCAGTGCACTTGTGTCGCCCCCAGAAGTACGGTCACCACAGTGGCATTATCTTCCTCCTAGGGAGTGTGATGTAATGCTTGGGAGCAACGAAGGATCTCTCTAGCAGGTTAACTGATTGGGCGGCGTTATTCCCACGAGTCACGACCCTCCAAACAGCGTTCATGAAGGCAAAGTGTTTGTTTTACGTGGGCAGTATGGTTGCAAAGCTGAACCTTAAAGGAATGTCCAGAAGGGCACCACCAGGAGTGGAGCCTACGGCATAATTTGACTCAACACGGGCAACCTCAACCATCCAGCAACAAAAAAGATGCACACATTGCAAGCTTAATTCCGTTAACGAACGAGACTCCGTCATGCCCCGCGGTCCGAGTCCGGCTTACTAGAGGGACACGCGAGGCTCTGGCACGTGAGATTGGCCAATAACTGGTGTGTCATGCCCTTACATGTCCGTGGCTGCATGTGCGCTACACTGAAAAGGCCAGCGTTTGTCGCTTACAGGTGCAGATAACCCGCTGAACAACGTTAGTGATGGGGATCTGGGATTACAATTATTACCCGCGAACGATGATTTCCTAGTAAGTGCAGGTCAACCGCAGTTCCGGAATTAGGCCTAACCGTCATTCCTGAAAAAATGAAAAACTTACGTGTGCAAACCACAGGTGCTGTAGCTTGCTTAACAGCTCGCCAGCCGTTCTCAGGCCCAGTATGGATTACACGTGATTGCACAAAGGTGACAAAGGGTACCGTATCACCGGATAACATGTATGCATAGCATAGTGTACACATTCAAAATATATGTCTATAGATCAGGAGGCAGGCTCAAACGGTGTCAGGCCCAGTATGGATTACACGTGATTGCACAAAGGTGAGAAAGGGTACCGTATCCCCGGATAACATGTATGGATAGCATAGTTAGTGTACACATTCAAAATATATGTCTATAGATCAGGAGGCAGGCTCAGACGGTGTCAGGCCCAGTATGGATTACACGTGATTGCACAAAGGTGAGAAAGGGTACCGTATCACCGGATAACATGTTTGGATAGCATAGTGTACACATTCAAAATATATGTCTATAGATCAGGAGGCAGGCTCAAACGGTGTCAGGCCCAGTATGGATTACACGTGATTTCACAAAGGTGAGAAAGGGTACCGTATCCCCGGATAACATGTATGGATAGCATAGTGTACACATTCAAAATATATGTCTATAGATCAGGAGGCAGGCTCAGACGGTGTCAGGCCCAGTATGGATTTGACGGCCCAGACTACACAGCGGAGGAGCAGGGAGAGGTAAAGATTGCAAATGCTGGGGCCCTGCTCAAACAAGGGGGGCCCACTCATGGGCGTCGGTACTGGCACTGGGCCCCTCATAGTACGGCGGTGTGTCTGACGGCGGGTGTGCACCACCACCATCAGAGACACTTGATTGCACTATGAGGGACCCTGTGCCAGGGCCCGCGCCCAATAGTCGGCCTAGCCACCTGTCCAGGGCAACGGCACTTGCACAGTTTTGTGTGCTAGGTGGTGACCCTGGCCATGGGGGGGGGAGGCAGCACAGTTAGGGAGTTTTAGAAAGTGGCATATGTTGATGTTGGACATTCAGCTGATGCAAAAGGCGAAATTGTTCAAGTCCCAGGAAGAGGAGGACCAAAGCAAGCCATTTTTCTGTCACCCTATGTGTCATCAGGGGAAGGTGGGACAAAATCCTTGGAAACCCATGCATGGATCATTTTAATGAAGGTTAGATCATCCACATTTTGGGTTGACAGACGGGTCCTTTTTTCTGTCAGGATTGATCCAGCTGCACTGAAGACTCTTTCCGATAGCACACTTGCAGCTGGGCAAGCGAGCTCCTGTAAGGCATATTGTGCCAATTCAGGCCAGGTGTCCAGTTTAGCGGCCCAATAGTCAAAGGGGAATGACCTGTGCGGGATAACATCGATATGGGAGGAAAAGTAGTTTGTAACCATAGTTGACAACTGCTGTCTCCCGTCACTTTCCATCGATGCAGTATTACCAGTTGTGTGAGCGGTACTTGAAAAATCAGACCACAACATTGTCATGAAACCCCTGTCTCCAACACCACTTCTGCTGTGTGCACCACGAACACCTCTGCCAAGCTGCCCCCGGCCCGTATGGCTCGTGTGAGAACCATCACCGCTGCTGTGTGCTGGGAATGCCTCAACCAACCGGTTTACCAGAGTTGCTTGTTTATTAGCCAATATTAGGTCAAGGTTCTCGTGTGGCATGATGTTTTGTAATTTGCCTTTATAGCGTGGATCCAGGATGCTGGGCAATCAGTAGTCGTCATCGATAATCATTTTGGCAATGCGGGGGTCCCTTTTTAGGATCTGCAAGGCATAATCTGACATGTGGGCCAATGTTCCCGGTGTCAATGATGCACTGCGAGTACTGGTTGGATCCAGGATGCTGGCCAACCAGTAGTTGTCATCGTTCATCATTTTGGCAATGCCGGGGTCCCTTTTTAGGATCTGCAAGGCATAATCTGACATGTGGGCCAATGTTCCCGGTGTCAATGATGCACTGCGAGTACTGGTTGGAAGAGCACTTTCTGGCAAATCCACATACCTCCAGTCACGCACAAACCCCGCACCAGACCTTGCCACGCCAACATTTTCACTTGCCCCACGAGATGCATCCTCCTCCCCTAAGTAATCATCCCCATCATCATCCTCCTCCTCCTCTTCTTCCTCCACCTCGTCCAGAAGAGGTCCCTGAGCAGACAATGGCTGAATGTCATCAAGGATTCCCTCCTCCTCTTCCTCCTCGTCAACATTGGCTGCAGACTCCTGCTCCTTAAGGTGCGTCAAAGTTTGCATGAGCAGACGCATAAGTGGGATGCTCATGCTTAGGATGGGGTCGTCTGCGCTTACCAGCCGTGTGCATTCCTCAAAACACTGAAGGACTTTACAGAGGTCTTTCAGCTTCGACCACTGCACACCTGTCAACTCCATGTCTGCTCTCAAAGTGCCTGGCCGTGTATCCTCCCACAAATGCATTATGGCCTGCCTCTGTTCGCACAGCCGCTCAACCATGTGCAGGGTGGAGTTCCACCTTGTTGCAATGTCCATAATGAGGCGGTGGTTGGGAAGGTGGAGCAATCGCTGCAGCTTCTGCATATGAATGGAGTGTACAGGCGACCGGTGGATGTGCGCGCACAGTCTTCGCACCTTCTGGAGCAGGGCTGTTAACTCCGGATAATTGTTGAGGAAGCACTGCACCACCAGGTTCAAGGTGTGAGCCAAGCAAGGTATGTGGCTGAGTTTTGAAAGGGCTATGGCTGCCACAAAATTACGGCTGTTATCACTAACTACCTTGCCTGCCTCAAGATGTATACTGCCCAGCCATAACTCAGTTTGTCGCTGAAAGTACTCGACCAGCACCTCCGCGGTGTGTCTGTCGCCCAAACACATTATCTGCAACACAGCCTGCTGACGCTTTCCACTAGCTGCTCGATAGGGGGACACCTCGTGTGCAACAGTGGCAGCTGCAGATGGAGTGCTCGTACGACTGCGCCCTGTGGACGAGCTTTCGCTTCTGGAGGAGGAGGAGGAGGAGGGTCGAACGCCTACAGCCAACTCTTTCCTATACCGTGGGCTAGGCAGCACTGTGCCATCACAGCTGTCCCCTGTGGACCCTGCATCCACCACATTGACCCAGTGCGCAGTGATGGACACATAACGGCCCTGGCCATGCCGACTGGACCATGCATCTGTTGTGAGGTGCACCTTTCCACTCACTGACTGCTTGAGTGCATGGACAATGCAGTCTTTCACATGATGGTGGAGGGCTGGGATGGCTTTGCGAGAGAAGAAATGGCGACTGGGTAAGTCATAGCGTGGTACTGCATAGGCCATGAGTTTGCGGAAAGCTGCGCTTTCCACCAACCGATAGGGCATCATCTCTAACGAGATTAGTTTGGCAATGTGGGCGTTCAAACCCAGTGTACACGGATGAGAGACTGAGTACTTTCTTGACCTACTCATAGTGTCTGGGAGGGTGAGCTGGACTTGAGAGCTGCATATGGTGGAAGTAGCGGTGGACAGGGCGGACTGAGAGAGGGTTGATGATGGTGATGGAGTTGGTGTTCTTGCTGATGGCCTAGATTCAGTCTTTCGTTGATATAACAGTGGGATTCCCTGACTGCTTTGGCCTTGCAATGACACCTCAACATTTGCTGCTGTGATAACCGGTGGGCTCACAGTGGGGGAAACAATGTAGCGTTGCTGACTACCTTCTTTGTGATCAGTTGCACATGTGGTACTTGAGGTTTGGTGTTGTGTCCACGCTTGCAAGTGCATGCTGGTTAAATGTCTAAGCTTGCAACTGGTATTCAAATTTTTCAGATTTTTCCCTCGGCTAAAGGTCTTTGCGCACTTCTTACAGATAACCTTGGCCTGATCATGAGGATTTTGTTCAAAAAAGTGCCACACTGCACTCTTCCTACTTTGGAAGACATTTTGTGGCCTAGCACGCTGTGCTATTTTGACCGTTTGGACAAGCTGTGCAGCAACTCTTTTGATTTTTGGAACCTGTTTTTGGAGTGCTCCGGGCCTGCCAGATAACAGCTGTTGCGATGTCGATGTCGGCTGTGGATGCTCCTCCTCCTCATCTGAGCTATTGGAAGCAGCACCCTCTTCCCCCAATGGATGCCAATCTGGGTCAACAACTGGGTCATCCATCACCTCCTCTTCAATGGCATGTGCACCTTCCTCTGTGTCACCGTGTATGGTGGTATAGTATGCGGGAAGGGGCACCTGAGTCTTATCAGGGTCAGAATCTGGCTCATTACACTGCGAGGACAATGTAGTGCTCTGAGTGAATGTACCAGCAGAATCATCTATCAGTGGCTGTGCATCAGTGCACTCCATGTCAGATTCATCTTGGCCTGGGTAATTCACCATTTCACTTGATAACCCAGGCATGGTATGTGAAAACAGCTCCATGGAGTAATCAGTTGTATGGCCTGCGTCATCCTTCAATCTTGGTTGGGGTGAAGGACACAAGGAAAGGTGTGGTTCATGAACATGAGCCTCCAATGACGACTCAGTGCTTTTATTTTTTACAACTTCAGAAGAGGAGGCGATCGAGCTGGAGGCTGAGTCAGCAATGTAAGCCAAAACTTTTTCCTGAAGCTCTGGCTTTAAAAGCGGTTTGCCAACTCCTAGAAAACTAAGCCTTCGAGGCCTTGTGGAGCCAGACGATGACGCAGGCTCAACACCTCCTGCATTCGGTCCTATTTTGCTTTTGCCACTACCATCAGATCCACCACCAACGCCATCATTACCAGCTGGCAACCCCCGCCCAATTCCATGGCCTCTTCCACCAGCCTTCCTCATTTTTGGTAAAAATGTACACAAAATCCCACAAACTATATGGTAATGTAAAACAAGGTACAAGGTGTATATAGGACAGGGGAGACGTAGAATTTCTGAAAACACTTGTGGACACTGTTGGATTGTGAGGCCCAGTGAATATCACACCGCTATGTCACAGGCTCAATGTCGCAGGTGTGAAAAATGTCACTATAGGACAGGGGAGATGTAGAATTTCTGAACACACTTGTGGACACTGTTGGATTGTGTGAGGCCCAGTTAATATCACATCGCTATGTCACAGGCTCAATGTCGTAGGTGTGAAAAATGTCACTCTAGGACAGGGGAGACGTAGAATTTCTGAACACACTTGTGGACACTGTTGGATTGTGTGAGGCCCAGTGAATATCACACGGCTATGTCACAGGCTCAATGTCGCAGGTGTGAAAAATGTCACTATAGGACAGGGGAGATGTAGAATTTCTGAACACACTTGTGGACACTGTTGGATTGTGTGAGGCCCAGTTAATATCACACCGCTATGTTAAAGGCTCAATGTCGTAGGTGTGAAAAATGTCACTATAGGACAGGGGAGATGTAGAATTTCTGAACACACTTGTGGACATTGTTGGATTGTGTGAGGCCCAGTTAATATCACACCGCTATGTCACAGGCTCAATGTCGCAGGTGTGAAAAATGTCACTATAGGACAGGGGAGATGTAGAATTTCTGAACACACTTGTGGACACTGTTGTGTGAGGCCCAGTTAATATCACACCGCTATGTCACAGGCTCAATGTTGCAGGTGTGAAAAATGTCACTATAGAACAGGGGAGATATAGAATTTCTGAACACACTTGTGGACACTGTTGGATTGTGTGAGACCCAGTTAATATCACACCGCTATGTCACAGGCTCAATGTCGCAGGTGTGAAAAATGTCACTATTGGACAGGGGAGATGTAGAATTTCTGAGCACACTTGTGGACACTGTTGTGTGAGGCCCAGTTAATATCACACCGCTATGTCACAGGCAGAAATTGGCTAGTGTATGACAAACTACAAGGTGTATATAGAATTGGGCAGAATAGGAATCTCCCTAGAGTGTAGGTCTGTAAGAACGGAACATGTCCTCGACTTATTCTTACAGAGTCACACATAGATAGCTTCACTGTGGCCGTGATAACAGCCGTTACACGGTACTGAGAGAGGAGCGTGCACGTACACCGCTGTCCGATGTCCGTAAAATTATCAATCTCCGTGTTTTTTAAGTATACGGACTGACACACGCTGTCTCTCTATAGTTTTGAATGTGATCAAACAGCAAATACACTTAACTGTTTGAAAATCAGTCAAAACTAGAAGGTGGAGGTCTGTAAGAACGGAACATGTCCTCGACTTATTCTTACAGAGTCACACACAGATAGCTTCACTGTGGCTGTGATAACAGCCGTTACACGGTACTGTGTGAGGAGCGTACACAGCTGTATGGTGTGAAAAAATGCACGCTCAGTACCTCACCAGGACAAAAAAAAAAATTTGGATTGCTTTTAAAATAGCAGTTTGCAGAGCAGTGGGAAAACAGCAATACAGATATCAGGAAGACTTATAAGGCAGCCTAACAACCAACACAGCTGATCCAGCAAAATATAGCCTCCACTTGCACTGCACAAACAGTGACTGGTGTGTTGTACAGGCAAAATTGCTAGCAGCAGAAGCAGTTTTTGGTGTCTTCTTCCCTGCCTAACGCTCTCCCTACAGAATCATCAGCAGCAGCAGCTCTCCCTATTCTGAGATCAGCATGAGTAACATGGCGGTCGGCGTACACGCCCTTTTATACCCCTTGTGATGCCCCCCAAACCAAGCCAATCACTTGCATGCCCTTCTCAAAGATGGTGGTGACTCCTGCCTATGTCATCACGTTGCCCACAGTGTCCGTGGATCCTGATTGGCTGAAAAAGGGCGGAAAACAAACTTTTGAAATGCGACTTTGGCGCTAAAGTCGCCGAGCTCGTGGCTGACCTCACCCTAGGGTCGGGTTTCGTTTCATGAAACCCAACTTTACCAAAAGTCGGCGACTTTTGAAATTTTTCGACCCGTTTCGCTCATTTCTAGTGCACAGTATGGACAAAGGTTAGCATAGCAGGGGACAGTATGGAGATATAGAGAGTGCAAGGGAAAGCAGTGGACAGGGGGCAACCATGGTATAGGCCGTGGTTCTTAATGATGGACATTGTGGCAGTTATAAAAAACAACAAGATGCCTAGACCTGTGGCAACCTCCAAATATCAAATTATCATATAAGAAAAATCAGGAAGTCATATTGCCATAAAAATATACATTTTTATTAGGTAGTATTAAAATGATACAATGAACCTACTAAAAAGTTAAAAAAATGGGGACAAACAATGCAAAAAAGAACGGCTATTGGAGGAATGAAAAAGCAAGATGGTATGCACTAATAAGCAAATAATAGGTTGTATGAATTAGTCTCACAATGCGAGTAATACACATATATATACATATCAAGCAGCCAGAGGGCCTGCTAGCAAAGTGCACAGTGCTTAAAAAAACAGTAACCAACTTTATAATGCTCATTATGTAGAGAGGGCACATACTATATACAATAGTAGTGGCGAAAATATATTATCCATATGTGAACCATATTAGGAGCAATCAGCTCTATTGCCTAAAAAACAATTGCTTCAATATCCGAGTGTCCCAAAATAGACTCAAGTGATGCGGTAAGGAAAAAGCACAGAGAGCAGGCTGAGAGATAAGTAAAAATTGGCAGCTGAATGCAATACGTCGTACCTCCAATGAGCCATGACACCCCCGACGCGTGTTTCGCGTGATGCTTTTTCCAAGGGAGCGTGCGCACACAAACACAGCAGCACCTCTCTCACCTGCCTGCCACCCGCCCTTCCTATCCACGCTCTGGCACAGCAGCGGCCGCTGAATGATGACGTCATTCAGCGGCGCTCCTCTGTGTCAGCAAGAGCGGGCAGCGGGCAGGAAGCAGGACGGATCCTTGCAGCTCCGCTGCTATTTTCTTTTGAAAGCAGCAGAGTTACTTTGATCGCTCCCTGCCCGCTGCCCTGCAGGGTCCCCCATGGCAGTACCGGAACGCAGCTCTGAATCTCCCCGGTTCGGGGAACCGGCTGCTTTTTTAACAAGCGGTTCCATCGAACCAGGGAGAACCGGCCAAATCCCACCCCTGGGTGTATGTATAGAAAAAAATATTCCGGCACTCTCTTTGCAGGAGAAAAGTTATTTCTTTATTCACAAGATAGGAATCCAGAAAGGTTTATAATAATGTAACATTTCGGTTTCAATTAGGACCTTCTTCAGACTTAATAAACAGAAAAAAAAAACAAAGTACATAGTCAGTCAATGTGAACTGGTTTACATACACATAATGCATCAAAGACTATAGTACATAGAAGCAGAAAAGATGGCTGCTAAACCCAAAAAGAGAGGTATCTCTATGTCATAAAGAAAAAAGCACGAATATATCACAAGAAAAAATATATAATAAATGATAAGCCTTTCACACATAGTACATATTAAGGAAAAATGATCAATCTGAGATATAGCACTACATAGTTTAAATATAAACACTATGTACAATCTGACTTAAAACTTAATAGAGTAATACTAATAGAGGTGTATGGAAAAATTAAATATAGCATCAGCATATATCAGAATCACAAAGATATGTAGTATTGTATGGCTGATGAAAAGAAAAAGCGAGGCATTTCTAGCCAGAAAAAAATAAATAAAAAAATGAAAATAAAAATGGGGAAAATAAGACAAAAAATTCTAATGCCTCTTACCCTTATAAACCCCCAGAGATGCCCCGTGTGTTCCCTTGTATAATTAGTAGGTGAAATCGCCTATCATGGCACTGATAAGAGGTAATGACATGCTTAATACTAACATAGGCAAAAGGAGCCCAGCATGGTGTGCCCGTGAAAAAACATATTCAGCTTACCACAGAAGTGCAGGAAACGGGGTGTCTGTGATAACGGCGCCTGTCAGAAATGCGGGTGTCCGCTGCAGGTGGAGAGGTCGATAAAGTGAAAGTGCCAGTGTTCGGACTTATATATCGGTCGTGTGTCAGGGATAGAGTGTGCGCCCAGGCGCACATGTGTCGGCTTCCCAGAAGTGTGTCTGCTGTGGAATGCAGGGTGGAACGCACAACCGGAAGTGCGTCATGGTAAAATGGCCGTGGCCGGAAGTACCGGTGACACGCATAGTGGAACGCAGAGGAAGTTGTGATGACATCTGGATTCTCTTTTTTAACCAGGGATTTATCTGTAGAAGGAGTCAATTGTAGAGAATGTTTCAAATAGAGCAAAAGACAATAGACACAAAAATAAAATAAAGGGTATAAAGGTAAAATGAGAGGTGTAGGCCTGGTGCTCTGAGAGCCCTGCCAAATTACGGCAACACACATGAAAGAGACCCAACTTGGAGTCTAAACCTTTCCAAATAAATTAGGGGCAGACACCAGGAAAAGTGGCATCAATTGACCCACAGTAAAAATTTGTTAATGGCACAGGAGCAGTCATCGATGGGCCATGCATGAGGTGTCAGGGTCTGGGGCATCATTTAGAGCTTTGAATTTAAGTTTAAACTAATATGAGGTGGGTGAGGGACCGATGTGAGCCTTCTTTTCTGGGAGCCCTGATACATCATGCAACAGCTCAAATTGCTTTTTTCAACCACACTTGGGTGGCACAAATGTCAGCTTTTTAGACCACAAGTGTTAGAAAAATTTAAGGATAGTAATACAGGTAGGTGACTGAAAGTAAGTGCAAGCCTGCCAGTCTGGGAGCCCTACTGCTACATGCAACACACATGAAGGAGACCCAACTTGTAGTGCAAACATTTGAAAAATAAAATATTTCCACACATCAATAAAGTGGCATCAATTTCCCCATAATAGAAATAGGGTAATGGGCCTCTGACACCACTTCCACTACAAGCAACCCATGAGATGGAAACCCAACTTGGAGTGTCCATATTTAAAAAAAAATTGTCACACACCACTATAGTGTCATGAATTTTCCCTTAGTAGAAATAGTATAAGGGGCTTCTGGCACCCCTTCCACTACAGGCAACCCACCAGATGGAGACCCAACTTGGAATCTCCACATTTAAAAAAATTATTGTCACACATCCCTAAAGTGGCATCAGTTTCCCAGAGTAGAAATAGTATAATGGGCCTCTGATGCCCCTTCCACTACAGGCAACCCAACAACCCAATGAAGATCCAACTTGGAGTACCAACATTTAAAAAATTGATTGTCACACACCACTTAAGTTGCATCATATTTCACAGAGTATAAACCGTGTAATGGACCACTGACACAACTTCCACTACAGGCAACCTACCAGATGGAGACCTAACTTGGAGTCTCCACATTTAAAAAAAATAGTGAACACCACTAAAGTGGCATCAATTTCTACAGAGTAGAAATAATATAATGGGTCCTGACACCCTTTACACTACAGGCAACCTAACAGATAGAGACCCAACTTGGAGTCTCCGCAACTTTTTGATATCGGGTGCTCTGGTCCACTGTGTAATACCGTAATTATATGGGTACTTTGGAATCTGATCACGAGGGACAATAAGAGACAGAGACCAAAGTTGATGTAAATAAGTATATTTCACAAGAGTGACAAAACTAAACATAATACTTTCTGCAACAGTAACAGAAACGCAGCACAATATGGAATAATGCAGGTAAAGCAAAACCGGCAGTACACTTTCTGCAATTGTAACGAAAACTCAGCACAATATGGATATGTCCTAAGCGACTGAAGAGCAAGGTAAGACCCCTCTTTATAATCAGTCCAACAGTACTAATACTCAAGTGTGCACAGGGCACAGAACGTAGGAGTCCAGCAGCAGATTCCGTATGCAAGGAAGTACAACGTATTAATGAGGCAGTCCCACGATGTAGTAAATCAGCATGCACACAGTTCTAGGGTGCATAAGTCCAGCTAACATAAGGGTGAAATGCACACGGTATTCAAACATAGAAGTCCAGCGTGACCCAGGAGAAGCAAAACAGGAGAAGGTCGCTATATGTACCTATAGGGCTGAACGTCCTGCACAAGTCCAGCAACGCAGCCCCAACAGACTCAGACACAAAGGAGATGGCAAAAGTCATGATTCCATAAATGCCACAGCAGCTCCAAGGGTGATCATCTCCACACCAGAATTCCACACAGTAGTTGATTCTTGCAGGGCAGTAGGCAGCAGAATGTAGAGGGGAAGAGCACCGAGTAACGAGCAGCAGCCACAGCAGGGAGTCCGCTAGCAGATGGGCAGGAGCCAGGCAGCCACAAAATACTCAGGCACAGGAGAGCACATGACCCGGACTTAAATAATCAGGACAGACAAGAAGTTCCATGACAGGACGAGATCCAAGACTCCATCTTGGATCAGGGCAAACAGGTGCAAGGAAGTCCGGAATCCTTACACACTGGCTCAAGATTGCATGGACCAGGGATCATCCCACTGAACGCTCACTTTTTTTTTTTTTTACCATGGGTATAATACTACTCAGACAACACAGGGTTAGAGTAAAACAGTGTGGCAATACTATATTGAACCACAAACAGATAATAACACATAGAACTGTCCCAACAAAATACCCTAAATGGTGCAAAATTACAGAATTTCACCCTTCCACTGACTCGCCCAGATTAAAGCAGCTGCGACTTCAAGGGCCAACTACCTCTACCCATGGCACGCACAGAGAGAAGGTAACAACAGGTAACAACAAGCTTAGGAAGCTGACAGTCCATTGAGGTACGAGGCCAGGTGACCTGACTTCTCTCAACATCTACATGGAGCCACAATAGTCAATCAGCATATTATCAAACACTGACTGTTCAATGGCACCACACCCTTGTCTTGCAGAAATAACAGAGAATAAGTTACAACAAAAAGTAACTCAAACGTCAACATCCAGGCTCATATGAACAATAGTCTTTGCTTCTTGACCAACCAAAGGCAAACACATAAATTCAAAAGTCAGCATAAAGATAAAAGTCTATGCATACTTGCTTACTTAAACTTACATCTGACATAATTAAGAAGAAATGCTGTGTTGTCACATTGCTCCCCCATCTTAATTAGCCAGATGTGATAGACCTTCAATCATCCTTCTCTACTTACCGGCGACTATCCATCAGCATGTCTTGAAGCACAGACATGATTACACATATCATGCAGTTTCCTCAGAGCATATTTCATGTTTTACTTTGCGAATAAACTCTGCACGTAATTGATGAGAACCGACTCGTATCCATTTTGTCAACACATGGTGTCCTCCATATCAAGTGGTTTCTGGATTAAATCCGATCAAGTGTCAGTGGCCTGGTATTCTCTTAAAGATGGCACAGCACCTTTAGTTGCCATTTCTTTTATAGTTGCAGCTTTTTGTTGCAGTTATACATCCACTCTGGTCCTCTTCCCAAGGCAGAGCTGGTGGGGTTTGACATAGTGGCATATGAAACCTGGTGTGCATGCCTCACCTATGGTCTGCTGGGTCTTTTTGTATCTGTATGCCTTCCTGGCTTTGGAGCCCTGGGATGGTGTCTATGAACATCAGTTCCCTGCAGCTCTCCATATCCGTCGGGCTGAGTAGTATCCCGCTGCTACCACCAAAATGTGGAGACATGGGGGGATCAACTGGTGCTGTAGTTCACTGGCCCACGACCGCATGTACCAGGGATCATCCCACTGAATGCCTGCTCACCTTTTACTCTGAGCATAATATTACTCAGATAACACAGAGTGAGGGTAAAACAGTGCGGTAATACTTAATTGAACCACGAACAGACAGTAACACATAGAACAGGCCCAGCAAAATACCAAAGATGGTCCATAATTACAGAGTCTCAGCCTTCTGTTGACTCGCCGAGATTAAGGCAGCTGCGACTTCCAGGGCTGGCTACCCCCACCTGTTACACACAGAGAGGAGGTAATGACAAGCTTAGGAAGCTGACGGTCTACTGAGGTATGAGGCCAGGTGACCAGAGGGTCACAACCTGTCTTCTCCAAAGATCTCCATGGAGACAGGTGACCGGTGGACCCCAAACCTGGCTTTCCCAAACGTATCCATCGGGCTCAGGTGACTGGTGGGTCCAAATCCTGGCTTCACTAAATGTATCCATGGGTTCAGTGATGGTCAGAGCACCAGGACTACGTTTGTCATTCATTCATCTGTTACTGATCAATGTTAAAGCCAAAAATGCTGGCCCAAGCCCTGTCCCATGCCTTCATGCTGCACAATTATACTATTTGTACTCTGGGTCAATTGATGCCACATTTCCTGGTGTTAACCTCTAGTTTGAGCTGTTTTGAAATATTTTTGGCCTCAATGAAGGCGTTGTCTATGTGTTTGGTTTTGCCTTCTATTGTATTACTTGGGGTTCGGATATATTCGTTGAACCGTACAGCGAACATGTTCGGTGAACATCAGGGTGTTCATTGATCCGAACCTTGAAAAGTTCGCTCATCTTTACCCAGGAGGCATGACCGCTTGAAGATGCTCAAATTAATCCCCAATTATCATCAGAACAGAGGTCCTAATTGTGTGATATAATGGCTCTCTATCTAGACATATTCATCAGGAAGGACTTCCCTGGCCGTTCATCAAGTAAACAAAGGCAACCCCAACCATCAGATAGTCAGTATACCGGGTTTCTTTACAGGTAAAGTCAGATATTCAGTGGGAAACAGAGGAAATATTGAAACTGGGGATAAGACGAAAGTCCAAAAGTAAGTGGGCCTCCCTAGTTGTAATTGTTCCGAAATAGGACCAGACCATATTTTGTGGGTACTACAGAACTTGCGATCATCTGATCACTCGTGCTATGCACAGTATTGCCACAGGATTCCTGTCTATAACAAATATCATGGTCCCCTATGAATGGCAGCCACAAACTGGTTTTCACAGGAGTACCATTATGACAGCCACGCGGGTCATCAGCAGACTTCTGGTCATAATGGCAACCCATCAGCGAACCACGATCACTTCACTGTGGCACCAATGGGCACACAGAACAGTTAGCCCCCCTGCACATTAAATGCTACTGTCACAGACTGACAGCGGCATTTAACAGTTTAACAGCCGCGGACAGAGCTCCGCTCCTCTCGGCTGTTCGAGGCAGATGATGGTTGAATAACACAAGTAGACAACATTGATTGTAATATGTTTATCAACAATTTATGAATATTAAAGTTCAAATGTCCAACGCCATATCCATTGCTGGGCAGCTCTGAAAAAAACACTTGTAGAGATTCCCCAGGTCTTGGAAACTGCATCTGCTCATGTTCTCAGCGCAGGTCAGTGCAGATATTCACCTTTTTCTTCCGAGATGTGTCATGCCTGTATAGAAGCGATAAGTCGCCTTTCTCATTAACCTGAAAACAATTAAAAGGCATGTTTTAAAAAAACTAGACAATATGCACTGGTTATCAAATGAAACAAACTCAGCAAAGGCAACTTCAGCATTATATTTCTGGTCATCAGCTGAAGTTGAAATCGACATGAAATATTGCATTATATATTGTCTGCAAAAAGGGCCAATCTGGAAATTGAAAAAAGGAAGTTGCCAATATTAGTGTAATGATAGAAAAATGCAATATGAGCCATATGACTGGTGAGAGCACTCACAATAGATCTGTACGGCTTGTAATGTCTGAGGGACTTATCTCGCCCGTCAGATTGTGTGTTGGCGATTCTTCCGCAGCAGTAGGCTGATAACTTTCATTATTTCCTGCTTTTCTCAACCAGAATTAAAAAATTGTACAGCAAGAAAACATAATTATAAGAAATACAGTAATAAAAACTGTTTTACATTTCTTCTATTATTACACCTTGCTTACACTATCATGTCCTCGCTGTTGCTCTTCTTGAAAACAAGAATGATTGTTACTTACAATGATTTAGTATTGACATGAAGAACATATATAAATGGAGGAAAACCACAGAAATATTTACCTGGAAAATACATGGTGGAAGCTTTGTGTCAATCAGAATAGGTGGATTCTGAACATTTGCTGTTAGCTGCTTGTGATGAAGATGTAAACTGATTGTCTCCCTACGTGGGGAAAAAAAGGCAAAGTATATAAAAGTATTTAATGTTTAAATGATAAAACTCAATAAGAGACTAAATTAGAGACTCAAGACTCTCAATATTTTAAAAATCACTTATTATAGATTGCTGACGATAGTGGAGGCTCCGTTCTTACCTCCATCACAGGTAGATGAGATGACGATATTTAGATAAGTCTCATTATTCAAATAATAAGCCTGAAAATATAAAGAAAAATAATTACATCCAACAAAGCTTAAACTCATAGAAGCTTTTCCAAAGCATTGTAGATAGATGCTGGGAATTGTCAATCATTCCATATCCAGCCAGTTATGGAAAATGTAACCGGGGTTTATCTGGTAACCTATGAGGACGGATTCCGGATATTTACTGCTAATTGCTGGTGATGAACACAGATATTCAATGTCTCACTACTCAGGGAAAATATATAAAAGTGTCTGAACTTTAAATTATAAAGAAACAAAATTAGAGACTGAATATTCTGAAGAATAGTTACATGTTTAGCTGATGGACAGTTGACGTAATCGTCCTCCGCATCGGCGACAGAAACATTTGTTGTCGGCTATTTTTTGAAAACGCCCAATTCTGCAAAGATAAGAGGAATATTGGTTACCGGAGTGGAATGAATGTTCACTTATACCATGGATTTTATTAAAAAGAACAAATTGAAACCAATATATTAAGATCTGGCCCCAGCACAGAAAATATAACATGTAACATCCTAAACCCTACGGCTCCGAGGTCAGTCCGCTCTGATAGTAGTAAAGTATAGAAGCATTCTACCAACAGAACCGCACGGACGTCTCCGCAGTGATTGTGTGTCATGAGGAGATAAATCATAAAATCCACTTACTCTTTATCACACAGGTCGCATTTATACTTGTACTTATAGTGGATGGTATAACTGTGATGTTCTGTCACTTTTGGCAGCTCGGGATGGATACGATTTACCCTCCTGGTGAGAGCCTGCCACCACGGGCCGTGGTTGTCTCTTTGTTCACCGATGATTATCCAACAGGCCGCATGGCACAACTCGTGCACAAGTGTGGATCGTACTCGCACTAAAACAAGAGGTTATACAGTTATGAGAAAATCTGAGTACACCCTGATTGAACTGTTTGGTTTTACATAGCAAGACAAAATACATCCTGATATGAACAACACGTGACAAGTCAACCGTGCCATTAGTTACCAAAAAATACTTACAAATGCAGTAGCAGAGAGTGAAAAATAAGTACACCCCATGAATCAATAGCTTTTAGAATCATCTTTATCAGCAATAACTTGAAGTTGCGTCAATGGTGTACTTAATTTATCACACATTGCTCTGGAATTTTGACTAAGTTTTTAAAGAAAAAAAAACCACTACATCATTATTTATTTATCATGTTGTTTTCTGAGATTGAATTTCCCTACTTTTAGGACTTTCTAAGGACCTGATACTTTTTTTTTATTTTCTCCTGATATGTAAAATATTAGAATTCATAGAGGGTGTACTTAGTTTTTCTTATGACAGTATGTACAGTGATCTTATAAGATGTATTACATCACAAGCAGCAGTTTTTTGCTCTGTATACAGATTGTCTTATGAAGCCGCAGGATGGATGTGATGTGAAACCTACCGGCAGAATCCAAGACTTTCTCAGAAAGCTCAATAACTGAGACTCGGCGGTTGTTATCCAGCTTGTTCCAGCACTGAGCGGATGTTGATGTCAGCCTCTTGCTCCATGAAATGTCCATTTTCATAGGGAGCTAAAATAGAGGAAACAAATTCCATTACATCATTAAACTCTTTGACCCCAGTCTTACAAAGTCCCCAACTCTCATGTGTGATTTACAGCACTGGTCTACTTGTATGGGGCATGGGGTCTACCGAGAGATCCAAGATGTGAGAACAAAAATAAAAATAAACTTTTTTGAAAATGTCCAAATATCAACTAAATGGTTTTTATATATGTAAAAATCCTGCGAACTTCAAGCCAAAAGTTGCTAATCTTTTTGTCTCTGCGCGGTGGATCATCTAAGGTATCTTCTCTTCCCACAGATAAGAAGGTGATGACATTTACCAAACTAAGTGAGATTTACCTGATATATTCCATAACTATATTACAGAAACATGACAAAGGGGTTATGATACCCTTCAGAAAGTTATAGATATTTTTCTTGGAATTTGTTGTTTAATGGGGGAGATAATAGAGAAGTCATGTATCACCCAGAAACCGATGAAAAGATGTGATACCTTATTCCTGAAGACTGTCCTGTTGTACAGATTGTACAGTCGCTCCACCAGCTCATTCTTTGTTTCCTGGAAGTTGGTAACATAGATGGAGGTGGGAGAAATAATCTCTTCCAGGAAACAGCTGGGGATGTTACATAGTGGTGTCCTGGGTAAGATAAGGAATCATATATAAATCCACAGGAAACATCTTGCCTAGTTCATGGCTTTATATAGAGGTAGATGCACCTGGCATAACTTACCTCTCCTCTGTATCAGAGCTCTCCTCGCTGTCAGATGGTGAATTATCTGTACAGAAATATTGAAGCGTGAAAATACTTTTTATAAGGTTCAAATCAGACATGTTAGTATGCAGGTCTGTACCAGAGAGAGGTCTATAGATTATATAGAGTGTAGACCACTAATAAGACTATGAATATGGGATCTGACCAAAGCAGAACACGTAGCTGACCAGACCACCAGAAATCCACAGGATCATCCATTGGGATCAGGTTCTGAAATTATAATGGGGTTCAACAACAACAGGGCCTATAAACTCTCAGACGTCTATTCCACCTATTGCTCAGCTAATCGATCCTTATTAATGTTGTATGTGTTCAGTAAAAGATCAGAAGTGAACGTGTCCTCAATGACTGGAGGGTGGACCCTCAAATGGTAAGGGTCTGTTCTCTGGGGCCTTCATGTAAAATAAGACTAGATGTCCAATCAACCTTAATTCCTGAATTATGGTAGCCTCCATTGGGTTTAATGGAGATGTGGGATTCCTTGTGCAGGGCTTTCTCTATTGATGTATATTGGATTTATGAAAAGAGAAAAGCAAATGTATTGCACATCTGTAATAAATTCTATAGGTACAGCAATGGCCATAAGTCAACATGGCAGTGAGTTGTTCTCCCAATATGGAAGTGTCTGAGATATAGGACCCACACCAATCAAGCATGTGTAAAATAGGATTACCTCTGTAAGGTATCTTTAATTTAACCCCTTAACACCTATGTACGGCGCTCGTCAGTAGAGAATGAATGGAGAGGTCTCTGGAGTTGAGCCCGCCTCTTTCCCGGCAGATGATGGTTTTGTCATTCAGCCATCATCTGCCTCTGACAGTCGAGAGTAGATTAGAGCTCTGCCTGCTTCTGTTAACCTGTTAAATGCTGCTGTCATTCTCTGACAGTGGCATTTACAGCACATTTCCCAGGTGGTTCACTGTTCCAACTCGTGATCAGTGCCCTTGTAATTGTTAGATTTGGAAACTGACCAGTGACAGTACAAAAAAGTCATTGTTATTTCTACAATAACATAAACCTGGATTGTGTCTAGAAATGATAACTTACTATTGTATGTGAAAGTTCCTCTAGTATTTGATTCGTCATCATCAATACTACTGATGTCATCGGAGCTGTGAAATGAGTGTAACAGAATATGAGCCACCATTAGTCATTAATCCCCATCATGGACTATCTAGTAATGGAGGAGGTGTAAGCCTTACCAGGTGGAACTGTCCGTATCATCTGATGATGGTGAAATCAGATCTGTGGGGGCAACACAACATAAATCCCTTATTAGACTATTGTAATAGCAACGACTGAGGCTCAATATCAAATAAAAACATTCTAATAAATTATGCATTGTACCCCTATATGTACATGGGGCGAAAAATCACATTCAGCTACAGTAACTCACACTGTGCATGGCCACCATCAGAAGAAATCCCCAAATCTCATTTCTGGCTGACTTAAGAGCGAATGTATGAATAATGTTCCTGACAACATTGTGAAAATGGTGGTGGTGGACCTACACCAATAAAGCTTGACTAAAATAGGATTACCCCTTTAATGTATCTTTAATTTAAAAATGCACAGACCCTTCTATAATTTACCTTTAATTGTTACATTTGGAAACTGATCTGTGACAGTACAGAAGGTTCAGTGTTCTTTCTACAATAACCCCGGATGTTATCTAGAAATGATAACTTACTATTATATGTGGAAGTTCCTGCCCTATTGGAATCATTGTCATCATCATTAAGAATGATGTCATCGGAACTGTGAAATAAATGTAACAGGTAATGAGCCACCATTAATCATTAATCCCCATCATGTACTTAGTAATGGAGGAGACGTGTGTCTTACCAGGTGGTACTGTCCGGACCATGATCTGATGGTGGTAAACTCAGATCTGTGGGGGAAAGACAACATAAATCTCCTGTTAGAATATTGTAATAGCAATGACTGAGGCTCAATATCAAAAGAAATAAATCCTAATAAAGTATCCAGTGTACTTCTATATGTACATGGGGCAAAAAATGCATTCAGCTGCAGTAATCTGCCCTGTACATGGCCACCATGAGAAGCATTCCCCAAATCCCACTTCTGTCTGACTTCATAACTCCTGCATGAATATTCCTGACCAAATGCTGAAAAGAAATGGTTAATATGAGCTCATTTACTGTAGGCTTCCAATAGAAATAAATCCAAGCCCTGACCACAATGTGCACGTGATCTGCACCCAATGACTACAATATGGCATCGATATGTATCAGAGCCTTTACCCTGGATTAGGGATACAGTACCTGGTAAACTCGGAGTCAGGCCCGAATTGAAGCCAGTGATGTTATCTTGGCCTTGAGACCTAGGAATTGGCTTCTTTCTTGGATGATACTGAAAAAATGGCAAACATGTCAGATAGAATCTATAACCATGAACTTCTCCAATCTATAATATTTCTCCATATTCCACTGATTACAGGTAGACACAGATATGGATTTGGTTTCCATTGGCCTGTGCTTAGTTCATATACAGAGTGTAAAGGGTGTACCGGACACTTATGGTTAGCTATGGATAGGGGCGGTGGTGACATTTATGTGTCTTCATATAATATTATTATGTATCCTGTACATGGACATATTGTCACAAATATTACAAGTGAGTGCAGTCTTTACTCTGCAAACATGATCCAAAGTATCACCCCATCTACTTGAAGCTATATTTTTGGTCCCACCATCTTTTTCTGGAACATTTGTCCCAAATATATTTTAGTAATTTAAGAATATAAAATGATACCTGATGGAAGTCGTCATCATCACTGCTGTCCTCGCTGTCAGAGAGAACTATAATTCGCTTAAATCGCTTTTTTCGCATCATATTAGCACAAGTCACTCACAACACTCCTCTCTCCACAAACGCCTACAAAAACCCTCAACGGAATCCTGGATGACGGAGCGTTCTATAGCCTCCAGCCAATTGTGACATCATTAGAATGCTGCAATTGTTTGCTCATTTTTTTGTATTTTACAACATTAATTGTACAAAGCATACTGTACAAATACAAAAAAAGGAAATCAGATAAAAACAACAATCTTCCTAATTCCTTCACTCCCGACCTTTTTCCAATTGTTCAGAAATATATAATAATTAAAAACACATAAATCAACATAAAAAATAAAGAAACTCCACTAATGTTTAAGCTGTTGATTATCCCTTTCTTCGTGTTTTAATGCTCTCCACTACATCTTTTTCCAATTGTTCTCCCAATTTTCAAAATTCTCTGAGGAGCAAAACCAGACCCTGTCATATTTTGTAACTCTCATAAATAATTTCTTCTCTTGTGTAATACTCCATTTTTTCCTTATCCATTTCCAAATGAAATTCACTCTTCTTATATAAAGCCGCCTACTTAAGACTCTTCTTCCTCATTTCATCTCTTCCGCTCCAAAGAGCATTTTACAATTGTTGACTTGATCTCAATGGAGATCTGAGTCCCCAGTTTCCAATCTATATCTTCATACCCTCTGATAAATGTATCAGATCTGCCCATGTTCCTTACACAGATTACAAGTATTGTCCGCTTTCTTCTGCATTCTGTATAGTGCTTGGTGAAAATAATGGGACCAATGGATCAACTGGGTCAATTTATGAATTTATTGATTGACATCCCACTTATATGTAAATATATGTATATATAATGACTCTAATATTTTCTCCATACATTAATCTAACTCTCAAAGATAAAATTATGCATGTAATCTCCCCAGTTATTAGTGTATAAATGTATTTATTACATTATAGCATATTGTATGTTATATACAAGGTTATTATTATTAGATTTTTTTTGTGTGGCAAATGATCAATAAGTAATCCATTCCTTTGAGTGTTGACGTGAAAGTTATTTGATTCCTTCATACTCTTCACCTCTTGTTGAATCTGATAATATCTAAAATCGTGAACTCTACTTAAAGGGGTTGTCCCACAAACAAAGTTCATTTTAATCAATAGATCTTGGAATATTAATAATTTCCACAATTGGATGTGTTTAAATGAAATGTTCCTGTGCTGAGATAATCTTATAAATGTGCCCCTGATGTGTACTGTGTAATGGCTGTGTCTGACCGTGCAGGAACATGGTCTGATCATACCACAGCTCCTGGGCAAGGGAGGAAGCCAAGAGAGTATACAGACATTAAGGTACCGTCACACTTAGCGATGCACCAGTGATCCCGACAACGATATGACCCGGTCAGGATCGCTGGTGCATCGTTAAGTGGTCGCTAGTGAGCTGCCAAACAGGCAGATCTCACCAGCGACATAGCAGGGGTCGGGGGTCGCTACTTACCTGTCAGACGAGGCGATGAAGACGTCCTCCCGCCCGCGTCCATGCATCGCTCGTCTCCACAGCAGGAAGCCCAGCAGGAAGCTGACGACAAGAAATGGCTTAGGCCATTCTCGCGCGATCAGCGATAATCAGCGGGGGAGCCGGTTGGAGGTAAGTATCACACATAGCGATATCGCTGCTGCGTCACAAAACCAGTGACGTTATAGCGATATTGCTAGCGATATCGCTATGTGTGACGGGGCCTTTACAGTACAGGATCGTAAATTCTTTCTTTGAGGTAAATCTTTTTTAAAAAATAGGCAGGGAAATGCTTTATCTCACAAAAAGAATTAGCGGTGATCCAATGCTGTAATGTCTGTATACTCTCTTTTGCTTCCCCCCCAGCCGAGGAGCTATGGTATGATCAGACCATGTTCCTGTATGGTCAGACACGGCCATTACACAGTACACAGCAGGGGCACATTTATAAGATTATCTTGGTACAGAAACATTTTTTTTAAAAGACATCCAATTGTAGAACTTATTATTATTCCAAGATCTACTGATCTGGGAATAATAAGTCTGATATTAAGTCTGATAATAATAAGTCTGGTCTAATTGTACTGATTAAAAGAGAGCTTACTGCAGAGACCACAGCAATGGGTGAATGAGAAGGATAAATGCGTTTGTTTTTTTAATCATAACTTTATGGTGGCCAGAATACTGTATGGAGAACTATGGGGGTGCATTATACTACATGGACAACTATAGGCAGTGCATTATACTGTATGTAGGACTATGGGGTCCATTTTACTACATGGAGGACTATGAAGCAGTGAATTATAATGTGGATTTGGCGACATTATGAGGGTCTGGTTGTGGGCACATTACAAGAGGGGCTGACTGTGGGAACATTACAAGGGGCTGGCTTTGGGGACATTACAAGAGGGGCTCTGGGGGACATCATATTATATGGGAGGCTGTTGGGGGCATTATACTGTATGTTAAGGGCTGTGCTGGTGACCATACTATATAATGGGGGCTGTGGTGGACATCATACTGCATAGGGGGCTGTGGTTGACATCATAGTGTATATTTGGAAGTTGTTGTGTATATACTGTATGGGTAGCTGTGGTGACCATCTTGCTGTGTAGTGGTACAGTTTGGAGAGGACAAAATGGTGAGCAGTATGAGGGCATAGTGTAAAGAGAAGGCACAAAATGGATATGGAAAGGGGACAGCGTGAAATGGTGCACAGTATGGACAAAGGTTAGCATAGCAGGGGACAGTATGGAGATATAGAGAGTGCAAGGGAAAGCAGTGGACAGAGGGCAAACATGGTATAGGCCGTGGTTCTTAATGATGGACATTGTGGCAGTTATAAAAAACAACAAGATGCCAAGTCCTGTGGCAACCTCCAAATATCAAATTATCATATAAGAAAAATCAGGAAGTCATATTGCCATAAAAATATAAATTTTTATTAGGTAGTATTAAAATGATACAATGAACCTAATAAAAAGTTAAAAAAATGGGGACAAACAATGCAAAAAAGAACGGCTATTGGAGGAATGAAAAAGCAAGATGGTATGCACTAATAAGCAAATAATAGGTTGTATGAATTAATCTCACAATGCGAGTAATACACATATATATACATATCAAGCAGCCAGAGGGCCTGCTAGCAAAGTGCACAGTGCTTAAAAAATCAGTAACCAATTTTATAATGCTCATTATGTAGAGAGGGCACATACTATATACAATAGTAGTGGCGAAAATATATTATCCATATGTGAACCATATTAGGAGCAATCAGCTCTATTGCCTAAAAAACAATTGCTTCAATATCCGAGTGTCCCAAAATAGACTCAAGTGATGCGGTAAGGAAAAAGCACAGAGAGCAGTCTGAGAGATAAGTAAATATTGGCAGCTGAATGCAATACGTCATACCTCCAATGAGCCATGGCACCCCTGACGCGTGTTTCGCATGATTCTTCTTCCAAGGGAGCGTGCGCACGCCCACACAGAAGCACCTCTCGCCTGCCTGCCGCCCGCCCTTCCTATCCACGCTCTGGCACAGCAGCAGCCGCTGAATGATGATGTAATTCAGTGGCGCTCCTCTGTGTCAGGAAGCGCGGGCGGCGGGCAGGAAGCAGGACGGATCCTTGCAGCTCCGCTGCTATTTTCTTTTGCAGGCAGCAGAGCTACTTTGATCACTCCCTGCCCACTGCCCTGCAGGGCCCCCCATGGCAGTACCAGATCGCAGCTCTGAATCTCCCCGGTTCGGGGAATCGGCTGCTTTTTTAACAAGCGGTTCCATCAAACCAGGGAGAACCGGCCAAATCCCACCCCTGGGTGTATGTATAGAAAAAATATTCCGGCACTCTCTTTGCAGGAGAAAAGTTATTTCTTAATTCATAAGATAGAAAGGTTTATAATAATGTAATGTTTCGGTCTCAATTAGGACCTTCTTCAGACTTAATAAACAGAAAAAAAAACCAAAGTACATAGTCAGTCAATGTGAACTGGTTTACATACAAATAATGCATCAAAGACTATAGTACATAGAAGCAGAAAAGATGGCTGCTAAACCCAAAAAGAGAGGTATCTCTATGTCATAAAGAAAAAAAACAAATATATCACAAGACAAAATATATAATAAATGATAAGCCTTTCACGCATAGTACATATTAAGGAAAACTGATCAATCTGAGATATAGCACTACATAATTTAAATATAAACACTATGTACAATCTGACTTAAAATTTAATAGAGTAATACTAATAGAGGGGTATGGAAAAATTAAATATAGCATCAGCATATATCAGAATCACAAAGATATGTAGTATTGTATGGCTGATGAAAAGAAAAAGAAAAAGTGAGGTGTTTCTAGCCAGAAAAAAATAAATAAAAAAATAAAAATAAAAATGGGGAAAATAAGACGAAAAAATTCTAATGCCTCTTACCCTTATAAACCTACAGAGATGCCCCGTGTGTTCCCTTGTATAATTAGTAGGTGAAATCGCCTATCATGGCACTGATAAGAGGTAATGACATGCTTAATACTAACATAGGCAAAAGGAGCCCAGCATAGTGTGCCTGTGAAAAAAACATATTCAGCTTACCATATAAGCGCAGGAAACGGGGTGTCTGTGATAACTGCGCCTGTCAGAAATGCGGGTGTCTGCTGCAGGTATAGAGGTCGCTAAAGTGAAAATGCCAGTGTTCGGACTTATATATCGGTCGTGTGTAAGGGATAGAGTGTGCGCCCAGGGTCACATGTGTCGGCTTCCCAGAAGTGTGTCTGCTTGTAATGGATGCATCCCTGTGGAATGCAGGGTGGAACGCACAACCGGAAGTGCGTCATGGTAAAATGGCCACGGCTGGAAGTACCGGTGACACGCATAGTGGAACGCAGAGGAAGTTGTGATGACGTCTGGATTCTCTTTTTTAACCAGGGATTCATCTGTAGAAGGAGTCAATTGTAGAGAATGTTTCAAATAGAGCAAAAGACAATAGGCACAAAAATATAATAAAGGATATAAAGGTAAAATGAGAGGTGTAGGCCTGGTGCTCTGAGAGCCCTGCCAAATTAAGGCAACACACATGAAAGAGACCCAACTTGGAGTCTAAACCTTTCCAAATAAATTAGGGGCAGACACCAGGAAAAGTGGCATCAATTGACCCACAGTAAAAATTTGTTAATGGCACAGGAGCAGTCAGCGATGGGCCATGCATGAGGTGTCAGGGTCTGGGGCATCATTTAGAGCTTTGAATTTAAGGATAGTAATACAGGTAGTTGACTGAAAGTAAGTGCAGGCCTGCCAGTCTGGGAGCCCTACTGCTACATGCAACACACATGAAGGAGACCCAACTTGTAGTGCAAACATTTAAAATAAAATATTTCCACACATCAATAAAGTGGCATCAATTTCCCCATAATAGAAATAGGGTAATGGGCCTCTGACACCCCTTCCATCACAAGCAAACCACGAGATGGAAACCCAACTTGGAGTGTCCATATTTAAAAAAAAATTGTCACACACCACTATAGTGTCACGAATTTTCCCTTAGTAGAAATAGTATAAGGGGCTTCTGGCACCCCTTCCATTACAGGCAACCCACCAGATGGAGACCCAACTTGGAATCTCCACATTTCAAAAAATTATTGTCACACACCCCTAAAGTGGCATCAGTTTCCCAGAGTAGAAATAGTATAATGGACCTCTGATGCCCCTTCCACTAGAGGCAACCCAACAACCCAATGAAGATCCAACATGGAGTACCAACATTTAAAAAAATGATTGTCACATACCACTAAAATTGCATCATGTTTCACATAGTATAAACCGTATAATGGGCCACTGACACAACTTCCACTACAGGCAACCTACCAGATGGAGACCTAACTTGGAGTCTCCACATTTAAAAAAAATAGTGAACACTAGTTTTGAGTGACTTTTGCTTTTTTAGGGTCGAGTTTCGTTTCATGAAACCCGACTTTTCCAAAAGTCGGGTCGAGCAAAATCGGCCGACTATAGGGAAAAGTCGGGGGTCCGACCGAAACACGAAACCCAATGTAAGTCAATGGGGAATTAAAGTCGGCAGTGAGAGGAGGACAGGAAACACACCTACAGTGCCCATTTAAATGCCAAAAGCATCAATTCTTATTACTTAAGCTTGTCAACCTTAATTTACTTCATAATACTAGTTACGCACTGAAAAATGGGGGTTATTTGGCTAAAGTTGTGGGGGGGTAGGGATGGCTCCAGGTTTTCATGTGCCCTGGGCGAAAGAGCGCCCCTTTAACACATACCACAACTCATGATGCTCCGATACGGCAGAGAAATAGCGGTATAGTACAATGAAAAATACTTCACTTTTTACATCTCATGACGAGGCCCATACATTTCTCTATACAGAATCATTGGTCCAATATAATGCTACAGTATATGTTGGTCCCCATGGATGAAGCTCCACTGTCTTATGGGCCCAAATAATGCTCCAAACATAATGGGCCCCATTTCTAATGTTCTAGTGTATAATGGGCCCTGTATATGCTGCTCCAGTGTCTGATGTCCACCTTTGGAATGTTCCAGTGTATGGTGGGCCCCATCTATCATTCTCCAGAGTATAGTGCTGCCCAAAAATTGCTGTCCCAACATTGAAAACAATGAAATAAGTCTCCTCGCTAGGGAATCCCTGTACTAGTCTGGACTCCTCGTCTTCCCCATCTTCCATCTCACTGCACAGTATTTCAACTTTGCAAGTGCTGTGATCCTGAGCAAGCGGGGGGGCCCACTCATTGGCGACGGCACTGGCACAGGGCCCCTGATAGTACGGTAGTGTTTCTGACGGCGGGTGGGCCGAACCTGCACTTTCATCTGCAGCTTCCTCTTTGTCACCGTGTAAGATGGAACTGTATATGGGAAGGGTAACCTGAGTTTCATCAGGGTCAGATTCAGGCTGTGTAGCGTGCAAGGGGAATGTAGTGGTCTGGGTCATTGTACCAGCAGATTCATCGAGCAGTGGCTGGGCATCAGTGCACTTGTGTTGCCCCCAGAAGTACGGCCACCACAGTGGCATTATCTTCCTCCTAGGGAGTGTGATGTCATGCTTGGGAGCAACGAAGGATCTCTCTAGCAGGTTAACTGATTGGGCGGCGTTATTCCCACGAGTCACGACCCTCCAAACAGCGTTCATGAAGGCAAAGTGTTTGTTTTACGTGGGCAGTATGGTTGCAAAGCTGAACCTTAAAGGAATGTCCAGAAGGGCACCACCAGGAGTGGAGCCTACGGCATAATTTGACTCAACACGGGCAACCTCAACCATCCAGCAACAAAAAAGATGCACACATTGCAAGCTTAATTCCGTTAACGAACGAGACTCCGTCATGCCCCGCGGTCCGAGTCCGGCTTACTAGAGGGACACGCGAGGCTCTGGCACGTGAGATTGGCCAATAACTGGTGTGTCATGCCCTTACATGTCCGTGGCTGCATGTGCACTACACTGAAAAGGCCAGCGTTTGTCGCTTACAGGTGCAGATAACCCGCTGAACAACGTTAGTGATGGGGATCTGGGATTACAATTATTACCCGCGAACGATGATTTCCCAGTAAGTGCAGGTCAACCACAGTTCCCGAATTAGGCCTAACCGTCATTCCTGAAAAAATGAAAAACTTACGTGTGCAAACCACAGGTGCTGTAGCTTGCTTAACAGCTCGCCAGCCGTTCTCAGGCCCAGTATGGATTACACGTGATTGCACAAAGGTGACAAAGGGTACCGCATCACCGGATAACATGTATGCATAGCATAGTGTACACATTCAAAATATATGTCTATAGATCAGGAGGCAGGCTCAAACGGTGTCAGGCCCAGTATGGATTACACGTGATTGCACAAAAGTGAGAAAGGGTACCGTATCCCCTGATAACATGTATGGATAGCATAGTGTACACATTCAAAATATATGTCTATAGATCAGGAGGCAGGCTCAAATGGTGTCAGGCCCAGTATGGATTACACGTGATTGCACAAAGGTGAGAAAGGGTACCGTATCCCCGGATAACATGTATGGATAGCATAGTGTACACATTCAAAATATATGTGTATAAATCAGGAGGCAGGCTCAAATGGTGTCAGGCCCAGTATGGATTACATGTGATTGCACAAAGGTGAGAAAGGGTACCGTATCCCCGGATAACATGTATGGATAGCATAGTGTACGCATTCAAAATATATGTCTATAGATCAGGAGGCAGGCTCAGACGGTGTCAGGCCCAGTATGGATTTGACGGCCCAGACTACACAGCGGAGGAGCAGGGAGAGGTAAAGATTGCAAATGCTGGGGCCCTGCTCAAGCAAGGGGGGCCCACTCGTGGGCGTCGGTACTGGCACTGGGCCCCTCGTAGTACGGCGGTGTGTCTGACGGCGGGTGTGCACCACCACCGTCAGAGACACTTGATTGCACTATGAGGGACCTTGTGCCAGTGCCCGCGCCCAAGAGTCGGCCTACCCACCTGTCCAGGGCAACGGCACTTGCACGGTTTCGTGCGCTAGGTGGTGACCCTGGCCATGGGGGGGGGATGCAGCACAGTTAGGGAGTTTTAGAAAGTGGCATATGTTGATGTTGGACATTTAGCTGATGCAAAAGGCGAAATTGTTCAAGTCCCAGGAAGAGGAGGACCAAAGCAAGCCATTTTTCTGTCACCCTATGTGTCATCAGGGGAAGGTGGGACAAAATCCTTGGAAACCCATGCATGGATCATTTTAATGAAGGTTAGATCATCCACATTTTGGGTTGACAGACGGGTCCTTTTTTCTGTCAGGATTGATCCAGCTGCACTGAAGACTCTTTCCGATAGCACACTTGCAGCTGGGCAAGCGAGCTCCTGTAAGGCATATTGTGCCAATTCAGGCCAGGTGTCCAGTTTAGCGGCCCAATAGTCAAAGGGGAATGACCTGTGCGGGAGAACATCGATATGGGAGGAAAAGTAGTTTGTAACCATAGTTGAAAACTGCTGTCTCCCGTCACTTTCCATCGATGCAGTATTACCAGTTGTGTGAGCGGTACTTGAAAAATCAGTCCACAACATTGTCATGAAACCCCTGTCTCCAACACCACTTCTGCTGTGTGCACCACGAACACCTCTGCCAAGCTGCCCCCGGCCTGTATGGCTCGTGTGAGAACCATCACCGCTGCTGTGTGCTGGGAATGCCTCAACCAACCGGTTTACCAGAGTTGCTTGTTTATTAGCCAATATTAGGTCAAGGTTCTCCTGTGGCATGATGTTTTGTAATTTGCCTTTATAGCGTGGATCCAGGATGCTGGCCAACCAGTAGTCGTCATCGTTCATCATTTTGGCAATGCAGGGGTCCCTTTTTAGGATCTGCAAGGCATAATCTGACATGTGGGCCAATGTTCCCGGTGTCAATGATGCACTGCGAGTGCTGGTTGGAAGAGCACTTTCTGGCAAATCCACATCCCTCCAGTCACGCACAAACCCTGTACCAGACCTTGCCACGCCAACATTTTCACTTGCCCCACGAGATGCATCCTCCTCTCCTAAGTAATCATCCCCATCATCATCCTCGTCCTCCTCTTCTTCCTCCACCTCGTCCAGAAGAGGTCCCTGAGCAGACAATGGCTGAATGTCATCAAGGATTCCCTCCTCCTCTTCCTCCTCGTCAACATTGGCTGCAGACTCCTGCTCCTTAAGGTGCGTCAAAGTTTGCATGAGCAGACGCATAAGTGGGATGCTCATGCTTAGGATGGGGTCGTCTGCGCTTACCAGCCGTGTGCATTCCTCAAAACACTGAAGGACTTTACAGAGGTCTTTCAGCTTCAACCACTGCACACCTGTCAACTCCATGTCTGCTCTCAAAGTGCCTGGCCGTGTATCCTCCCACAAATGCATTATGGCCTGCCTCTGTTCGCACAGCCGCTCAACCATGTGCAGGGTGGAGTTCCACCTTGTTGCAATGTCCATAATGAGGCGGTGGTTGGGAAGGTGGAGCAATGGCTGCAGCTTCTGCATATGAATGGAGTGTACAGGCGACCGGCGGATGTGCGCGCACAGTCTTTGCACCTTCTGGAGCAGGGCTGTTAACTCCGGATAATTGTTGAGGAAGCACTGCACCACCAGGTTCAAGGTGTGAGCCAAGCAAGGTATGTGGCTGAGTTTTGAAAGGGCTATGGCTGCCACAAAATTACGGCCGTTATCACTAACTACCTTGCCTGCCTCAAGATGTATACTGCCCAGCCATGACTCAGTTTGTCGCTGAAAGTACTCAGCCAGCACCTCCGCGGTGTGTCTGTCGCCCAAACACATTATCTGCAACACAGCCTGCTGACGCTTTCCACTAGCTGCTCGATAGGGGGACACCTCGTGTGCAACAGTGGCAGCTGCAGATGGAGTGCTCGTACGACTGTGCTCTGTGAACGAGCTTTCGCTTCTGGAGGAGGAGGAGGAGGAGGGTCGAACGCCTACAGCCAACTCTTTCCTATACCGTGGACTAGGCAGCACTGTGCCATCACAGCTGTCCCCTGGGGACCCTGCATCCACCACATTGACCCAGTGCGCAGTGATGGACACGTAACGGCCCTGGCCATGCCGACTGGACCATGCATCTGTTGTGAGTTGCACCTTTCCACTCACTGACTGCTTGAGTGCATGGACAATGCAGTCTTTCACATGATGGTGGAGGGCTGGGATGGCTTTGCGAGAGAAGAAGTGGAGACTGGGTAGGTCATAGCGTGGTACTGCATAGGCCATGAGTTTGCGGAAAGCTGCGCTTTCCACCAACTGATAGGGCATCATCTCAAACGAGATTAGTTTGGCAATGTGGGCGTTCAAACCCAGTGTACGCGGATGAGAGACTGAGTACTTTCTTGACCTACTCATAGTGTCTGGGAGGGTGAGCTGGACTTGAGAGCTGCATATGGTGGAAGTAGCGGTGGACAGGGCGGACTGAGAGAGGGTTGATGATGGTGATGGAGTTGGTGTTCTTTCTGATGGCCTAGATTCAGTCTTTCGTTGATATAACAGTGGGATTCCCTGACTGCTTTGGCCTTGCAATGACACCTCAACATTTGCTGCTGTGATAACCGGTGGGCTCACAGTGGGGGAAACAATGTAGCGTTGCTGACTACCTTCTTTGTGATCAGTTGCACATGTGGTACTTGAGGTTTGGTGTTGTGTCCATGCTTGCAAGTGCATGCTGGTTAAATGTCTAAGCTTGCAACTGGTATTCAAATTTTTCAGATTTTTCCCTCGGCTAAAGGTCTTTGCGCACTTCTTACAGATAACCTTGGCCTGATCATGAGGATTTTGTTCAAAAAAGTGCCACACTGCACTCTTCCTACTTTGGAAGACATTTTGCGGCCTAGCACGCTGTGCTATTTTGACCGTTTGACAAGCTGTCCAGCAACTCTTTTGATTTTTGGAACCTGTTTTTGGAGTGCTCCGGGCCTGCCAGATAACAGCTGTTGCGATGTCGATGTCGGCTGTGGATGCTCCTCCTCCTCATCTGAGCTATTGGAAGCAGCACCCTCTTCCCTCAATGGATGCCAATCTGGGTCAACAACTGGGTAATCCATCACCTCCTCTTCAATGGCATGTGCACCTTCCTCTGTGTCACCGTGTATGGTGGTATAGTATGCGGGAAGGGGCACCTGAGTCTTATCAGGGTCAGAATCTGTCTCATTACACTGCGAGGACAATGTAGTGCTCTGAGTGAATGTACCAGCAGAATCATCTATCAGTGGCTGTGCATCAGTGCACTCCATGTCAGATTCATCTTGGCCTGGGTAATTCACCATTTCACTTGATAACCCAGGCATGGTATGTGAAAACCGCTCCATGGAGTAATCAGTTGTATGGCCTGCGTCATCCTTCAAACTTGGTTGGGGTGAACGACACAAGGAAAGGTGTGGTTCATGAACATGAGCCTCCAATGACGACTCAGTGCTTTTATTTTTTACAACTTCAGAAGAGGAGGCGATAGAGCTGGAGGCTGAGTCAGCAATGTAAGCCAAAACTTTTTCCTGAAGCTCTGGCTTTAAAAGCGGTTTGCCAACTCCTAGAAAACTAAGCCTTCGAGGCCTTGTGGAGCCAGACGATGACGCAGGCTCAACACCTCCTGCATTCGGTCCTATTTTGCTTTTGCCACTACCATCAGATCCACCACCAACGCCATCATTACCAGCTGGCAACCCCCGCCCAATTCCATGGCCTCTTCCACCAGCCTTCCTCATTTTTGGTAAAAATATACACAAAATCCCACAAACTATATAGTAATGTAAAACAAGGTACAAGGTGTATATAGGACAGGGGAGACGTAGAATTTCTGAAAACACTTGTGGACACTGTTGGATTGTGAGGCCCAGTGAATATCACACCGCTATGTCACAGGCTCAATGTCGCAGGTGTGAAAAATGTCACTATAGGACAGGGGAGATGTAGAATTTCTGAACACACTTGTGGACACTGTTGGATTGTGTGAGGCCCAGTTAATATCACACCGCTATGTCACAGGCTCAATGTCGTAGGTGTGAAAAATGTCACTCTAGGACAGGGGAGACGTAGAATTTCTGAACACACTTGTGGACACTGTTGGATTGTGTGAGGCCCAGTGAATATCACACCTCTATGTCACAGGCTCAATGTCGCAGGTGTGAAAAATGTCACTATAGGACAGGGGAGATGTAGAATTTCTGAACACACTTGTGGACACTGTTGGATTGTGTGAGGCCCAGTTAATATCACACCGCTATGTTACAGGCTCAATGTCGTAGGTGTGAAAAATGTCACTATAGGACAGGGGAGATGTAGAATTTCTGAACACACTTGTGGACATTGTTGGATTGTGTGAGGCCCAGTTAATATCACACCGCTATGTCACAGGCTCAATGTCGCAGGTGTGAAAAATGTCACTATAGGACAGGGGAGATGTAGAATTTCTGAACACACTTGTGGACACTGTTGTGTGAGGCCCATTTAATATCACACCGCTATGTCACAGGCTCAATGTTGCAGGTGTGAAAAATGTCACTATAGTACAGGGGAGATGTAGAATTTCTGAACACACTTGTGGACACTGTTGTGTGAGGCCCAGTTAATATCACACCGCTATGTCACAGGCTCAATGTCGTAGGTGTGAAAAATGTCACTATAGGACAGGCGAGATGTAGAATTTTTGAACACACTTGTGGACACTGTTGGATTGTGTGAGACCCAGTTAATATCACACCGCTATGTCACAGGCTCAATGTCGCAGGTGTGAAAAATGTCACTATAGGACAGGGGAGATGTAGAATTTCTGAGCACACTTGTGGACACTGTTGTGTGAGGCCCAGTTAATATCACACCGCTATGTCACAGGCAGAAATTGGCTAGTGTATGACAAACTACAAGGTGTACATAGAATTGGGCAGAATAGGAATCTCCCTAGAGTGTAGGTCTGTAAGAACGGAACATGTCCTCGACTTATTCTTACAGAGTCACACACAGATAGCTTCACTGTGGCCGTGATAACAGCCGTTACACGGTACTGAGAGAGGAGCGTGCACGTACACCGCTGTCCGATGTCCGTAAAATTGTCAATCTCCGTGTTTTTTAAGTATACGGACTGACACACGCTGTCTCTCTATAGTTTTGAATGTGATCAAACAGCAAATATACTTAACTGTTTGAAAAGCAGACAAAACTAGAAGGTGGAGGTCTGTAAGAACGGAACATGTCCTCGACTTATTCTTACAGAGTCACACACAGATAGCTTTACTGTGGTCGTGATAACAGCCGTTACACGGTACTGTGTGAGGAGCGTACACCGCTGTATGGTGTGAAAAAATGCACGCTCAGTACCTCACCAGGACAAAAAAAAAATTTGGATTGCTTTTAAAAAAGCAGTTTGCAGAGCAGTGGGAAAACAGCAATGCAGCTATCAGGAAGCCTTATAAGGCAGCCTAACAACCAACACAGCTGATCCAGCAAAATATAGCCTCCACTTGCACTGCACAAACAGTGACTGGTGTGTTGTACAGGCAAAATTGCTAGCAGCAGAAGCAGTTTTTGGTGTCTTCTTCCCTGCCTAACGCTATCCCTACAGAATCAGCAGCAGCAGCAGCTCTCCCTATTCTGAGATCAGCATTAGTAACATGGCGGTCGGCGTACACGCCTTTTTATACCCCCTGTGACGCCCCCCAAACCAAGCCAATCACTTGCATGCCCTTCTCAAAGATGGTGGTAACTCCTGCCTATGTCATCACGTTGCCCACAGTGTCCGTGGATCCTGATTGGCTGAAAAAGGGCGGAAAACAAACTTTTGAAATGCGACTTTGGCGCTAAAGTCGCCGAGCTCGTGGCTGACCTCACCCTAGGGTCGGGTTTCGTTTCATGAAACCCAACTTTACCAAAAGTCGGCGACTTTTGAAATTTTTCGACCCGTTTCGCTCATCTCTAGTGCACAGTATGGACAAAGGTTAGCATAGCAGGGGACAGTATGGAGATATAGAGAGTGCAAGGGAAAGCAGTGGACAGGGGGCAACCATGGTATAGGCCGTGGTTCTTAATGATGGACATTGTGGCAGTTATAAAAAACAACAAGATGCCTAGACCTGTGGCAACCTCCAAATATCAAATTATCATATAAGAAAAATCAGGAAGTCATATTGCCATAAAAATATAAATTTTTATTAGGTAGTATTAAAATGATACAATGAACCTACTAAAAAGTTAAAAAAATGGGGACAAACAAGCAGCACCTCTCTCGCCTGCCTGCCACCCGCCCTTCCTATCCACGCTCTGGCACAGCAGCGGCCGCTGAATGATGACGTCATTCAGCGGCGCTCCTCTGTCAGGAAGCGCGGGCAGCGGGCAGGAAGCAGGACGGATCCTTGCAGCTCCGCTGCTATTTTCTTTTGAAGGCAGCAGAGTTACTTTGATCGCTCCCTGCCCGCTGCCCTGCAGGGTCCCCCATGGCAGTACCGGATCGCAGCTCTGAATCTCCCCGGTTCGGGGAACCGGCTGCTTTTTTAACAAGCGGTTCCATCGAACCAGGGAGAACCGGCCAAATCCCACCCCTGGGTGTATGTATAGAAAAAAATATTCCGGCACTCTCTTTGCAGGAGAAAAGTTATTTCTTTATTCACAAGATAGGAATCCAGAAAGGTTTATAATAATGTAACGTTTCGGTCTCAATTAGGACCTTCTTCAGACTTAATAAACAGAAAAAAAAAACAAAGTACATAGTCAGTCAATGTGAACTGGTTTACATACACATAATGCACCAAAGACTATAGTACATAGAAGCAGAAAAGATGGCTGCTAAACCCAAAAAGAGAGGTATCTCTATGTCATAAAGAAAAAAGCACGAATATATCACAAGAAAAAATGTATAATAAATGATAAGCCTTTCATACATAGTACATATTAAGGAAAAATGATCAATCTGAGATATAGCACTACATAGTTTAAATATAAACACTATGTTCAATCTGACTTAAAATTTAATAGAGTAATACTAATAGAGGGGTATGGAAAAATTAAATATAGCATCAGCATATATCAGAATCACAAAGATATGTAGTATTGTATGGCTGATGAAAAGAAAAAGAAAAAGCGAGGCATTTCTAGCCAGAAAAAAATAAATAAAAAAATGAAAATAAAAATGGGGAAAATAAGACAAAAAATTCTAATGCCTCTTACCCTTATAAACCTCCAGAGATGCCCCGTGTGTTCCCTTGTATAATTAGTAGGTGAAATCGCCTATCATGGCACTGATAAGAGGTAATGACATGCTTAATACTAACATAGGCAAAAGGAGCCCAGCATAGTGTGCCCGTGAAAAAACATATTCAGCTTACCACAGAAGTGCAGGAAACGGGGTGTCTGTGATAACGGCGCCTGTCAGAAATGCGGGTGTCCGCTGCAGGTGGAGAGGTCGCTAAAGTGAAAGTGCCAGTGTTCGGACTTATATATCGGTCGTGTGTCAGGGATAGAGTGTGCTCATCTGGATTCTCTTTTTTAACCAGGGATTTATCTGTAGAAGGAGTCAATTGTAGAGAATGTTTCAAATTGAGCAAAAGACAATAGGCACAAAAATATAATAAAGGGTATAAAGGTAAAATGAGAGGTGTAGGCCTGGTGCTCTGAGAGCCCTGCCAAATTAAGGCAACACACATGAAAGAGACCCAACTTGGAGTCTAAACCTTTCCAAATAAATTAGGGGCAGACACCAGGAAAAGTGGCATCAATTGACCCACAGTAAAAATTTGTTAATGGCACAGGAGCAGTCATCGATGGGCCATGCATGAGGTGTCAGGGTCTGGGGCATCATTTAGAGCTTTGAATTTAAGTTTAAACTAATATGAGGTGGGTGAGGGACCGATGTGAGCCTTCTTTTCTGGGAGCCCTGATACATCATGCAACAGCTCAAATTGCTTTTTTTAACCACACTTGGGTGGCACAAATGTCAGCTTTTTAGACCACAAGTGTTAGAAATATTTAAGGATAGTAATACAGGTAGTTGACTGAAAGTAAGTGCAAGCCTGCCAGTCTGGGAGCCCTACTGCTACATGCAACACACATGAAGGAGACCCAACTTGTAGTGCAAACATTTGAAAAATAAAATATTTCCACACATCAATAAAGTGGCATCAATTTCCCTATAATAGAAATAGGGTAATGGGCCTCTGACACCCCTTACACTACAAGCAACCCATGAGATGGAAACCCAACTTGGAGTGTCCATATTTAAAAAAAAATTGTCACACACCACTATAGTGTCATGAATTTTCCCTTAGTAGAAATAGTATAAGGGGCTTCTGGCACCCCTTCCACTACAGGCAACCCACCAGATGGAGACCCAACTTGGAATCTCCACATTTCAAAAAATTATTGTCACACATCCCTAAAGTGGCATCAGTTTCCCAGAGTAGAAATAGTATAATGGGCCTCTGATGCCCCTTTCACTACAGGCAACCCAACAACCCAATGAAGATCCAACTTGGAGTACCAACATTTAAAAAAATGATTGTCACACACCACTTAAGTTGCATCATATTTCACAGAGTATAAACCGTGTAATGGACCACTGACACAACTTCCACTACAGGCAACCTACCAGATGGAGACCTAACTTGGAGTCTCCACATTTAAAAAAAATAGTGAACACCACTAAAGTGGCATATGTATGTAAGGAAGTACAACGTATTAGGCTGGTTTCACATTTGCGTTTTTTAGCGCTGGAAAAAACCGCACACCTGCGCATGCGTTTTTTCCCCTATATTTAACATGGGTGCGCATACCTGCGCACTGGTCAGCGCATGTATGCGATTTTCATGCGCTGCGTTTTTTTGGGGTGTGCGTTGGGATTTTCCAGACGCAGCATGTTGCATTTTTTGGCCCTGCAAAAAAGCGCATGCGCACATATGCGCACGTTTTGCGCTAAAAATGGCCATTATAGCCTATGGATGCGCATATGTGCGCACTGGCATGCTCATGTATGCGTTTTTTTGCATATGCGTTTTTTTTTTATACCATGGAATTTAGGGGTTTGGGTTAGAGTTAGGGTTAGTTAAGGGGGTTTAGGGTTAGGGTTATGGTCAGGGTCAGGGTTAGGGTTAGGGTTAGGGTCAGGGTTAGGGTTAAGTATGGTTTTGTTAAGGATTAGGGTCATGGTTAGGGTCAGGATTAGGGTTAAGTATGGTTTTGTTAAGGGTTAGGGTCAGGGTTAGGGTTAGGGTTAGGGTTAGGGTCAGGGTTAGGGTTAGGGTTAGGGTTAGGGTCAGGGTTAGGGTCAGGATTAGGGTTAAGTATGGTTTTGTTAAGGATTAGGGTCAGGGTTAGGGTCAGGATTAGGGTTAAGTATGGTTTTGTTATGAAGGGGGTGAGTGGGGGCTTCACATGATGAAGGGGGTGAGTGGGGCTGTACAGGATGAAGGAGGGTGACTGGGGTTGTACAGGATGAATGGGGTGAGTGGGGGCTTCACAGGATGAAGGGGGGATGAGTGGGGGCTTCACATGATGAAGGGGGGTGAGTGGGGCTACACAGGATGAAGGGGGTGAGTCGGGGCTACACATGATGAAGGGGGTTGAGTGGGGCTAGACATGATGAAGGGGTGAGTGGGGTTGTACAGGATGAAGGGGGTGAGTGGGGGCTTCACATGATGAAGGGGGTGAGTGGGGGCTTCACATGATGAAGGGGGTGAGTGGGGCTGTACAGGATGAAGGGGGTGACTGGGGTTGTACAGGATGAAGGGGGTGAGTGGGGGCTTCACAGGATGAAGGGGGGATGAGTGGGGGCTTCACATGATGAAGGGGGGTGAGTGGGGCTGCACATGATGAAGGGGGGGTGAGTGGGGCTGCATATGATGAAGGGGGGGTGAGTGGGGCTGAACATGATGAAGTGGGGGATAAGTGGGGCTGCACATGATGAATTAAGGGGTAAGTGGGACTGCACATGATGAATTGGGGGTAAGGGGAACTGCACATGATGAATTAAGGGGTAAGTGGGACTGAACATGATGAATTTGGGGTAAGAGGGACTGCACATGATGAATTGGGGGTAAGGGGGACTGCACATGATGAAGTGGGGGTAAGGGGCACTGCACATGAAGTGGGGGTAAGGGGGACTGCACATTATGTGGGGTAAAATTAACTGCACATGATGATGGGGGAGTGGGGCTGCACATGAAGTTGGGGGGGAAGGGGACTGCACATGATGAAATGGAAGGGGGGATAAGGGGCTGCAAATGATGAAGCGGCACTGCAGATGAAGTGAGTGGGTGATAGGGGACTGCAATGGATGAAGTAAGGGGACTTCAAATTAAAGTGGGGACATTAAAGTGGATCCCCTATGGCCAGGATCACGTTGGGCGATTTTGTGCGTATTGGCCGTAGGACTACAGCTTATGTGCAATGTCTTTTTAGGCCATGTCTACACGTGGTGGAATGGTGGCGGGTTTTCCGTATGGACCCGCAGCAAACCAAGTGCTGCGGTCCGTACGGCTGTCAATTCCCGCACGGGGACCGCAGCGCTCAGGTGGGAAGGGGGGTACAGGGGCCCAGGTTTTATGAACAGCCCCGGGCCCATAGTCCACTTAATCCGCCACTGCTTGCAGGGCAGTAGGCAGCAGAATGTAGAGGGGAAGAGCACCGAGTAACGAGCAGCAGCCACAGCAGGGAGTCCGCTAGCAGATGGGCAGGAGCCAGGCAGCCACAAAATACTCAGGACAGGAGAGCACATGACCCGGACTTAAATAATCAGGACAGACAAGAAGTTCCATGACAGGACGAGATCCAAGACTCCATCTTGGATCAGGGCGAACAGGTGCAAGGAAGTCCGGAATCCTTACACACTGGCTCAAGATTGCATGGACCAGGGATCATCCCACTGAACGCCCACTTTTTTTTTTTTACCATGGGTATAATACTACTCAGACAACACAGGGTTAGAGTAAAACAGTGTGGCAATACTATATTGAACCACAAGCAGATAATAACACATAGAACTGTCCCAACAAAATACCCTAAATGGTCCAAAATTACAGAATTTCACCCTTCCACTGACTCGCCCAGATTAAAGCAGCTGCGACTTCAAGCGCCAACTACCTCTACCCATGGCATGCACAGAGAGAAGGTAACAACAGGTAACAACAAGCTTAGGAAGCTGACAGTCCATTGAGGTACGAGGCCAGGTGACCTGACTTCTCTCAACATCTACATGGAGCCACAATAGTCAATCAGCATATTATCAAACACTGTTCAATAGCACCACACCCTTGTCTTGCAGAAATAACAGAGAATAAGTTACAACAAAAAGTAACTCAAACGTCAACATCCAGGCTCATACGAACAATAGTCTTTGCTTCTTGACCAACCAAAGGCAAACACATAAATTCAAAAGTCAGCATAAAGATAAAAGTCTATGCATACTTGCTTACTTAAACTTACATCTGACATAATTAAGAAGAAATGCTGTGTTGTCACATTGCTCCCCCATCTTAATTAGCCAGATGTGATAGACTTTCAATCATCCTTCTCTACTTACCGGTGACTATCCATCAGCATGTCTTGAAGCACAGACATGATTACACATATCATGCAGTTTCCTCAGAGCATATTTCATGTTTTACTTTGCGAATAAACTCTGCACGTAATTGATGAGAACCGACTCGTATCCATTGTGTCAACACATGGTGTCCTCCACATCAAGTGGTTTCTGGATTAAATCCGATCAAGTGTCAGTGGCCTGGTATTCTCTTAAAGATGGCACAGCACCTTTAGTTGCCATTTCTTTTATAGTTGCAGCTTTTTGTTGCAGTTATACATCCACTCTGGTCCTCTTCCCAAGGCAGAGCTGGTGGGGTTTGACAAAGTGGCATATGAAACCTGGTGTGCATGCCTCACCTATGGTCTGCTGGGTCTTTTTGTATCTGTATGCCTTCCTGGCTTTGGAGCCCTGGGATGGTGTCTATGAACATCAGTTCCCTGCAGCTCTCCATATCCGTCGGGCTGAGTAGTATCCCGCTGCTACCACCAAAATGTGGAGACATGGGGGGATCAACTGGTGCTGTAGTCCACTGGCCCACGACCGCATGTACCAGGGATCATCCCACTGAATGCCTGCTCACCTTTTACTCTGAGCATAATATTACTCAGATAACACAGAGTGAGGGTAAAACAGTGCGGTAATACTTAATTGAACCACGAACAGACAGTAACACATAGAACAGGCCCAGCAAAATACCAAAGATGGTCCATAATTACAGAGTCTCAGCCTTCTGTTGACTCGCCGAGATTAAGGCAGCTGCGACTTCCAGGGCTGGCTACCCCCACCTGTTACACACAGAGAGGAGGTAATGACAAGCTTAGGAAGCTGACGGTCTACTGAGGTATGAGGCCAGGTGACCAGAGGGTCACAACCTGTCTTCTCCAAAGATCTCCATGGAGACAGGTGACCGGTGGACCCCAAACCTGGCTTTCCCAAACGTATCCATCGGGCTCAGGTGACTGGTGGGTCCAAATCCTGGCTTCACTAAATGTATCCATGGGTTCAGTGATGGTCAGAGCACCAGGACTACGTTTGTCATTCATTCATCTGTTACTGATCAATGTTAAAGCCAAAAATGCTGGCCCAAGCCCTGTCCCATGCCTTCATGCTGCACAATTATACTATTTGTACTCTGGGTCAATTGATGCCACATTTCCTGGTGTTAACCTCTAGTTTGAGCTGTTTTGAAATATTTTTGGCCTCAATGAAGGCGTTGTCTATGTGTTTGGTTTTGCCTTCTATTGTATTACTTGGGGTTCAGATATATTCGTTGAACCGTACAGCGAACATGTTCGGTGAACATCAGGGTGTTCATTGATCCGAACCTTGAAAAGTTCGCTCATCTTTACCCAGGAGGCATGACCGCTTGAAGATGCTCAAATTAATCCCCAATTATCATCAGAACAGAGGTCCTAATTGTGTGATATAATGGCTCTCTATCTAGACATATTCATCAGGAAGGACTTCCCTGGCCGTTCATCAAGTAAACAAAGGCAACCCCAACCATCAGATAGTCAGTATACCGGGTTTCTTTACAGGTAAAGTCAGATATTCAGTGGGAAACAGAGGAAATATTGAAACTGGGGGTAAGACGAAAGTCCAAAAGTAAGTGGGCCTCCCTAATTGTAATTGTTCCGAAACAGGACCAGACCATATTTTGTGGCTACTACAAAACTTGCGATCATCTGATCACTCGTGCTATGCACAGTATTGCCACAGGATTGCTGTATATAACAAATATCATGGTCCCTTATGAATGGCAGTCACAAACTGGTTTTCACAGGAGTACCATTATGACAGCCACGCGGGTCATCAGCAGACTTCTGGTCATAATGGCAACCTATCAGCGAACCACGATCATTTCACTGCGGCACCAATGGACACACAGAACGGTTAGTCCACCTGCACATTAAATGCTACTGTCACAGATTGACAGCGGCATTTAACAGTTTAACAGCCGCTGACAGAACCACGCTCCTCTCGGCTGTTCGAGGCAGATGATGGTTGAATAACACAAGTAGACAACATTGATTGTAATATGTTTATCAACAATTTATGAATATTAAAGTTCAAATGTCCAACGCCATATCCATTGCTAGGCAGCTCTGAAAAAAACACTTGTAGAGATTCTCCAGGTCTTGGAAACTGCATCTGCTCATGTTCTCAGCGCAGGTCAGTGCAGATATTCACCTTTTTCTTCCGAGATGTGTCATGCCTGTATAGAAGCGATAAGTCGCCTTTCTCATTAACCTGAAAACAATTAAAAGGCATGTTTTAAAAAAACTAGACAATATGCACTGGTTATCAAATGAAACAAACTCAGCAAAGGCAACTTCAGCATTATATTTCTGGTCATCAGCTGAAGTTGAAATCGACATGAAATATTGCATTATATATTGTCTGCAAAAAGGGCCAATCTGGAAATTGAAAAAAGGAAGTTGCCAATATTAGTGTAATGATAGAAAAATGCAATATGAGCCATATGACTGGTGAGAGCACTCACAATAGATCTGTACGGCTTGTAATGTCTGAGGGACTTATCTCGCCCGTCAGATTGTGTGTTGGCGATTCTTCCGCAGCAGTAGGCTGATAACTTTCATTATTTCCTGCTTTTCTCAACCAGAATTAAAAAATTGTACAGCAAGAAAACATAATTATAAGAAATACAGTAATAAAAACTGTTTTACATTTCTTCTATTATTACACCTTGCTTACACTATCATGTCCTCGCTGTTGCTCTTCTTGAAAACAAGAATGATTGTTACTTACAATGATTTAGTATTGACATGAAGAACATATATAAATGGAGGAAAACCACAGAAATATTTACCTGGAAAATACATGGTGGAAGCTTTGTGTCAATCAGAATAGGTGGATTCTGAACATTTGCTGTTAGCTGCTTGTGAGAAGATGTAAACTGATTGTCTCCCTACGTGGGGAAAAAAAGGCAAAGTATATAAAAACATTTAAATTTTAAATGACAAAACTCAATAAGAGACTAAATTAGAGACTCAAGACTCTCAATATTTTAAAAATCACTTATAATAGATTGCTGACGATAGTGGAGGCTCCGTTCTTACCTCCATCACAGGTAGATGAGATGACGATATTTAGATAAGTCTCATTATTCAAATAATAAGCCTGAAAATATAAAGAAAAATAATTACATCCAACAAAGCTTAAACTCATAGAAGCTTTTCCAAAGCATTGTAGATAGATGCTGGGAATTGTCAATCATTCCATATCCAGCCAGTTATGGAAAATGTAACCGGGGTTTATCTGGTAGCCTATGAGGACGGATTCCGGATATTTACTGCTAATTGCTGGTGATGAACACAGATATTCATTGTCTCACTACTCAGGGAAAATATATAAAAGTGTCTGAACTTTACATTATAAAGAAACAAAATTAGAGACTGAATATTCTGAAGAATAGTTACATGTTTAGCTGATGGACAGTTGACGTAATCGTCCTCCGCATCGGCGACAGAAACATTTGTTGTCGGCTATTTTTTGAAAACGCCCAATTCTGCAAAGATAAGAGGAATATTGGTTACCGGAGTGGAATGAATGTTCACTTATACCATGGATTTTATTAAAAAGAACAAATTGAAACCAATATATTAAGATCTGGCCCCAGCACAGAAAATATAACATGTAACATCCTAAACCCTACGGCTCCGAGGTCAGTCCACTCTGATAGTAGTAAAGTATAAAAGCATTCTACCAACAGAACCGCACGGACGTCTCCGCAGTGATTGTGTGTCATGAGGAGATAAATCATAAAATCCACTTACTCTTTATCACACAGGTCGCATTTATACTTGTACTTATAGTGGATGGTATAACTGTGATGTTCTGTCACTTTTGGCAGCTCGGGATGGATACGATTTACCCTCCTGGTGAGAGCCTGCCACCACGGGCCGTGGTTGTCTCTTTGTTCACCGATGATTATCCAACAGGCCGCATGGCACAACTCGTGCACAAGTGTGGATCGTACTCGCACTAAAACAAGAGGTTATACAGTTATGAGAAAATCTGAGTACACCCTGATTGAACTGTTTGGTTTTACATATCAGTACAAAATACATCCTGATATGAACAACACGTGACAAGTCAACCGTGCCATTAGTTACCAAAAAATACTTACAAATGCAGTAGCAGAGAGTGAAAAATAAGTACACCCCATGAATCAATAGCTTTTAGAATCATCTTTAGCAGCAATAACTTGAAGTTGCGTCAATGGTGTACTTAATTTATCACACATTGCTCTGGAATTTTGACTAAGTTTTTAAAGAAAAAAAAAACACTACATCATTATTTATTTATCATGTTGTTTTCTGAGATTGAATTTCCCTACTTTTAGGACTTTCTAAGGACCTGATACTTTTTTTTAATTTTCTCCTGATATGTAAAATATTAGAATTCATAGAGGGTGTACTTAGTTTTTCTTATGACAGTATGTACAGTGATCTTATAAGATGTATTACATCACAAGCAGCAGTTTTTTGCTCTGTATACAGGTTGTCTTATGAAGCCGCAGGATGGATGTGATGTGAAACCTACCGGCAGAATCCAAGACTTTCTCAGAAAGCTCAATAACTGAGACTCGGCGGTTGTTATCCAGCTTGTTCCAGCACTGAGCGGATGTTGATGTCAGCCTCTTGCTCCATGAAATGTCCATTTTCATAGGGAGCTAAAATAGAGGAAACAAATTCCATTACATCATTAAACTCTTTGACCCCAGTCTTACAAAGTCCCCAACTCTCATGTGTGATTTACAGCACTGGTCTACTTGTATGGGGCATGGGGTCTACCGAGAGATCCAAGATGTGAGAACAAAAATAAAAATAAACTTTTTTGAAAATGTCCAAATATCAACTAAATGGTTTTTATATATGTAAAAATCCTGCGAACTTCAAGCCAAAAGTTGCTAATCTTTTTGTCTCTGCGCGGTGGATCATCTAAGGTATCTTCTCTTCCCACAGATAAGAAGGTGATGACATTTACCAAACTAAGTGAGATTTACCTGATATATTCCATAACTATATTACAGAAACATGACAAAGGGGTTATGATACCCTTCAGAAAGTTATAGATATTTTTCTTGGAATTTGTTGTTTAATGGGGGAGATAATAGAGAAGTCTTGTATCACCCAGAAACCGATGAAAAGATATGATACCTTATTCCTGAAGACTGTCCTGTTGTACAGATTGTACAGTCGCTCCACCAGCTCATTCTTTGTTTCCTGGAAGTTGGTAACATAGATGGAGGTGGGAGAAATAATCTCTTCCAGGAAACAGCTGGGGATGTTACATAGTGGTGTCCTGGGTAAGATAAGGAATCATATATAAATCCACAGGAAACATCTTGCCTAGTTCATGGCTTTATATAGAGGTAGATGCACCTGGCATAACTTACCTCTCCTCTGTATCAGAGCTCTCCTCGCTGTCAGATGGTGAATTATCTGTACAGAAATATTGAAGCGTGAAAATACTTTTTATAAGGTTCAAATCAGACATGTTAGTATGCAGGTCTGTACCAGAGAGAGGTCTATAGATTATATAGAGTGTAGACCACTAATAAGACTATGAATATGGGATCTGACCAAAGCAGAACACGTAGCTGACCAGACCACCAGAAATCCACAGGATCATCCATTGGGATCAGGTTCTGAAATTATAATGGGGTTCAACAACAACAGGGCCTATAAACTCTCAGACGTCTATTCCACCTATTGCTCAGCTAATCGATCCTTATTAATGTTGTATGTGCTCAGTAAAAGATCAGAAGTGAACGTGTCCTCAATGACTGGAGGGTGGACCCTCAAATGGTAAGGGTCTGTTCTCTGGGGCCTTCATGTAAAATAAGACTAGATGTCCTATCACCTTATTTCCTGATTTATGGTAGCCTCCATTGGGTTTAATGGAGATGTGGGATTCCTTGTGCAGGGCTTTCTCTATTGATGTATATTGGATTTATGAAAAGAGAAAAGCAAATGTATTGCACATCTGTAATAAATTCTATAGGTACAGCAATGGCCATAAGTCAACATGGCGGTGAGTTGTTCTCCCAATATGGAAGTGTCTGAGATATAGGACCCACACCAATCAAGCATGTGTAAAATAGGATTACCTCTGTAAGGTATCTTTAATTTAACCCCTTAACACCTATGTACGGCGCTCGTCAGTAGAGAATGAATGGAGAGGTCTCTGGAGTTGAGCCCGCCTCTTTCCCGGCAGATGATGGTTTTGTCATTCAGCCATCATCTGCCTCTGACAGTCGAGAGTAGATTAGAGCTCTGCCTGCTTCTGTTAACCTGTTAAATGCTGCTGTCATTCTCTGACAGTGGCATTTACAGCACATTTCCCAGGTGGCTCACTGTTCCAACTCGTGATCAGTGCCCTTGTAATTGTTAGATTTGGAAACTGACCAGTGACAGTACAAAAAAGTCATTGTTATTTCTACAATAACATAAACCTGGATTGTGTCTAGAAATGATAACTTACTATTGTATGTGAAAGTTCCTCTAGTATTTGATTCGTCATCATCAATACTACTGATGTCATCGGAGCTGTGAAATGAGTGTAACAGAATATGAGCCACCATTATTCATTAATCCCCATCATGGACTATCTAGTAATGGAGGAGGTGTAAGTCTTACCAGGTGGAACTGTCCGTATCATCTGATGATGGTGAAATCAGATCTGTGGGGGCAACACAACATAAATCCCTTATTAGACTATTGTAATAGCAACGACTGAGGCTCAATATCAAATAAAAACATTCTAATAAATTATGCAGTGTACCCCTATATGTACATGGGGCGAAAAATCACATTCAGCTACAGTAACTCACACTGTGCATGGCCACCATCAGAAGAAATCCCCAAATCTCATTTCTGGCTGACTTAAGAGCGAATGTATGAATAATGTTCCTGACAACATTGTGAAAATGGTGGTGGTGGACCTACACCAATAAAGCTTGACTAAAATAGGATTACCCCTTTAATGTATCTTTAATTTAAAAATGCACAGACCCTTCTATAATTTACCTTTAATTGTTACATTTGGAAACTGATCTGTGACAGTACAGAAGGTTCAGTGTTCTTTCTACAATAACCCCGGATGTTATCTAGAAATGATAACTTACTATTATACGTGGAAGTTCCTGCCCTATTGGAATCATTGTCATCATCATTAAGAATGATGTCATCGGAACTGTGAAATAAATGTAACAGGTAATGAGCCACCATTAATCATTAATCCCCATCATGTACTTAGTAATGGAGGAGACGTGTGTCTTACCAGGTGGTACTGTCCGGACCATGATCTGATGGTGGTAAACTCAGATCTGTTGGGGCAACACAACATAAACCTCTTATTAGAATATTGTAATAGCAATGACTGAGGCTCAATATCAAAAGAAATAAATCCTAATAAAGTATCCAGTGTACTTCTATATGTACATGGGGCAAAAAATGCATTCAGCTGCAGTAATCTGCCCTGTACATGGCCACCATGAGAAGCATTCCCCAAATCCCACTTCTGTCTGACTTCATAACTCCTGCATGAATATTCCTGACCAAATGCTGAAAAGAAATGGTTAATATGAGCTCATTTACTGTAGGCTTCCAATAGAAATAAATCCAAGCCCTGACCACAATGTGCACGTGATCTGCACCCAATGACTACAATATGGCATCGATATGTATCAGAGCCTTTACCCTGGATTAGGGATACAGTACCTGGTAAACTCGGAGTCAGGCCCGAATTGAAGCCAGTGATGTTATCTTGGCCTTGAGACCTAGGAATTGGCTTCTTTCTTGGATGATACTGAAAAAATGGCAAACATGTCAGATAGAATCTATAACCATGAACTTCTCCAATCTATAATATTTCTCCATATTCCACTGATTACAGGTAGACACAGATATGGATTTGGTTTCCATTGGCCTGTGCTTAGTTCATATACAGAGTGTAAAGGATGTACCGGACACTTATGGTTAGCTATGGATAGGGGCGGTGGTGACATTTATGTGTCTTCATATAATATTATTATGTATCCTGTACATGGACATATTGTCACAAATATTACAAGTGAGTGCAGTCTTTACTCTGCAAACATGATCCAAAGTATCACCCCATCTACTTGAAGCTATATTTTTGGTCCCACCATCTTTTTCTGGAACATTTGTCCCAAATATATTTTAGTAATTTAAGAATATAAAATGATACCTGATGGAAGTCGTCATCATCACTGCTGTCCTCGCTGTCAGAGAGAACTATAATTCTCTTAAATCGCTTTTTTCGCATCATATTAGCACAAGTCACTCACAACACTCCTCTCTCCACAAACGCCTACAAAAACCCTCAACGGAATCCTGGATGACGGAGCGTTCTATAGCCTCCAGCCAATTGTGACATCATTAGAATGCTGCAATTGTTTGCTCATTTTTTTGTATTTTACAACATTAATTGTACAAAGCATAGTGTACAAATACAAAAAAAGGAAATCAGATAAAAACAACAATCTTCCTAATTCCTTCACTCCCGACCTTTTTCCAATTGTTCAGAAATATATAATAATTAAAAACACATAAATCAACATAAAAAATAAAGAAACTCCACTAATGTTTAAGCTGTTGATTATCCCTTTCTCCGTGTTTTAATGCTCTCCACTACATCTTTTTCCAATTGTTCTCCCAATTTTCAAAATTCTCTGAGGAGCAAAACCAGACCCTGTCATATTTTGTAACTCTCTTAAGTAATTTCTTCTCTTGTGTAATACTCCATTTTTTCCTTATCCATTTCCAAATGAAATTCACTCTTCTTATATAAAGCCGCCTACTTAAGACTCTTCTTCCTCATTTCATCTCTTCCGCTCCAAAGAGCATTTTACAATTGTTGACTTGATCTCAATGGAGATCTGAGTCCCCAGTTTCCAATCTATATCTTCATACCCTCTGATAAATGTATCAGATCTGCCCATGTTCCTTACACAGTTTACAAGTATTGTCCGCTTTCTTCTGCATTCTGTATAGTGCTTGGTGAAAATAATGGGACCAATGGATCAACTGGGTCAATTTATGAATTTATTGATTGACATCCCACTTATATGTAAATATATGTATATATAATGACTCTAATATTTTCTCCATACATTAATCTAACTCTCAAAGATAAAATTATGCATGTAATCTCCCCAGTTATTAGTGTATAAATGTATTTATTACATTATAGCATATTGTATGTTATATACAAGGTTATTATTATTAGATTTTTTTGTGTGGCAAATGATCAATAAGTAATCCATTCCTTTGAGTGTTGATGTGAAAGTTATTTGATTCCTTCATACTCTTCACCTCTTGTTGAATCTGATAATATCTAAAATCGTGAACTCTACTTAAAGGGGTTGTCCCACAAACAAAGTTCATTTTAATCAATAGATCTTGGAATATTAATAATTTCCACAATTGGATGTGTTTAAATGAAATGTTCCTGTGCTGAGATAATCTTATAAATGTGCCCCTGATGTGTACTGTGTAATGGCTGTGTCTGACCGTGCAGGAACATGGTCTGATCATACCACAGCTCCTGGGCAAGGGAGGAAGCCAAGAGAGTATACAGACATTAAGGTACCGTCACACTTAGCGATGCACCAGTGATCCCGACAACGATATGACCCGGTCAGGATCGCTGGTGCATCGTTAAGTGGTCGCTAGTGAGCTGCCAAACAGGCAGATCTCACCAGCGACATAGCAGGGGTCGGGGGTCGCTACTTACCTGTCAGACGAGGCGATGAAGACGTCCTCCCGCCCGCGTCCACGCATCGCTCGTCTCCACAGCAGGAAGCCCAGCAGGAAGCTGACGACAAGAAATGGCTTAGGCCATTCTCGCGCGATCAGCGATAATCAGCGGGGGAGCCGGTTGGAGGTAAGTATCACACATAGCGATATCGCTGCTGCGTCACAAAACCAGTGACGTTATAGCGATATTGCTAGCGATATCGCTATGTGTGACGGGGCCTTTACAGTACAGGATCGTAAATTCTTTCTTTGAGGTAAATCTTTTTTAAAAAATAGGCAGGGAAATGCTTTATCTCACAAAAAGATTTAGCGGTGATCCAATGCTGTAATGTCTGTATACTCTCTTTTGCTTCCCCCCCAGCCGAGGAGCTATGGTATGATCAGACCATGTTCCTGTATGGTCAGACACGGCCATTACACAGTACACAGCAGGGGCACATTTATAAGATTATCTTGGTACAGAAACATTTTTTTTAAAAGACATCCAATTGTAGAACTTATTATTATTCCAAGATCTACTGATCTGGGAATAATAAGTCTGATATTAAGTCTGATAATAATAAGTCTGGTCTAATTGTACTGATTAAAAGAGAGCTTACTGCAGAGACCACAGCAATGGGTGAATGAGAAGGATAAATGCGTTTGTTTTTTTAATCATAACTTTATGGTGGCCAGAATACTGTATGGAGAACTATGGGGGTGCATTATACTACATGGACAACTATAGGCAGTGCATTATACTGTATGTAGGACTATGGGGTCCATTTTACTACATGGAGGACTATGAAGCAGTGAATTATAATGTGGATTTGGCGACATTATGAGGGTCTGGTTGTGGGCACATTACAAGAGGGGCTGACTGTGGGAACATTACAAGGGGCTGGCTTTGGGGACATTACAAGAGGGGCTCTGGGGGACATCATATTATATGGGAGGCTGTTGGGGGCATTATACTGTATGTTAAGGGCTGTGCTGGTGACCATACTATATAATGGGGGCTGTGGTGGACATCAAACTGCATAGGGGGCTGTGGTTGACATCATAGTGTATATTTGGAAGTTGTTGTGTATATACTGTATGGGTAGCTGTGGTGACCATCTTGCTGTGTAGTGGTACAGTTTGGAGAGGACAAAATGGTGAGCAGTATGAGGGCATAGTGTAAAGAGAAGGCACAAAATGGATATGGAAAGGGGACAGAGTGAAATGGTGCACAGTATGGACAAAGGTTAGCATAGCAGGGGACAGTATGGAGATATAGAGAGTGCAAGGGAAAGCAGTGGACAGGGGGCAACCATGGTATAGGCCGTGGTTCTTAATGATGGACATTGTGGCAGTTATAAAAAACAACAAGATGCCAATTCCTGTGGCAACCTCCAAATATCAAATTATCATATAAGAAAAATCAGGAAGTCATATTGCCATAAAAATATAAATTTTTATTAGGTAGTATTAAAATGATACAATGAACCTACTAAAAAGTTAAAAAAATGGGGACAAACAATGCAAAAAAGAACGGCTATTGGAGGAATGAAAAAGCAAGATGGTATGCACTAATAAGCAAATAATAGGTTGTATGAATTAATCTCACAATGCGAGTAATACACATATATATACATATCAAGCAGCCAGAGGGCCTGCTAGCAAAGTGCACAGTGCTTAAAAAAACAGTAACCAACTTTATAATGCTCATTATGTAGAGAGGGCACATACTATATACAATAGTAGTGGCGAAAATATATTATCCATATGTGAACCATATTAGGAGCAATCAGCTCTATTGCCTAAAAAACAATTGCTTCAATATCCGAGTGTCCCAAAATAGACTCAAGTGATGCGGTAAGGAAAAAGCACAGAGAGCAGTCTGAGAGATAAGTAAAAATTGGCAGCTGAATGCAATACGTCATACCTCCAATGAGCCATGGCACCCCTGACGCGTGTTTCGCATGATTCTTCTTCCAAGGGAGCGTGCGCACGCCCACACAGAAGCACCTCTCGCCTGCCTGCCGCCCGCCCTTCCTATCCATGCTCTGGCACAGCAGCAGCCGCTGAATGATGATGTAATTCAGTGGCGCTCCTCTGTGTCAGGAAGCGCGGGCGGCGGGCAGGAAGCAGGACGGATCCTTGCAGCTCCGCTGCTATTTTCTTTTGCAGGCAGCAGAGCTACTTTGATCGCTCCCTGCCCACTGCCCTGCAGGGCCCCCCATGGCAGTACCAGATCGCAGCTCTGAATCTCCCCGGTTCGGGGAATCGGCTGCTTTTTTAACAAGCGGTTCCATCAAACCAGGGAGAACCGGCCAAATCCCACCCCTGGGTGTATGTATAGAAAAAATATTCCGGCACTCTCTTTGCAGGAGAAAAGTTATTTCTTAATTCATAAGATAGAAAGGTTTATAATAATGTAATGTTTCGGTCTCAATTAGGACCTTCTTCAGACTTAATAAACAGAAAAAAAAACCAAAGTACATAGTCAGTCAATGTGAACTTTTTTACATACAAATAATGCATCAAAGACTATAGTACATAGAAGCAGAAAAGATGGCTGCTAAACCCAAAAAGAGAGGTATCTCTATGTCATAAAGAAAAAAAACAAATATATCACAAGACAAAATATATAATAAATGATAAGCCTTTCACGCATAGTACATATTAAGGAAAACTGATCAATCTGAGATATAGCACTACATAATTTAAATATAAACACTATGTACAATCTGACTTAAAATTTAATAGAGTAATACTAATAGAGGGGTATGGAAAAATTAAATATAGCATCAGCATATATCAGAATCACAAAGATATGTAGTATTGTATGGCTGATGAAAAGAAAAAGAAAAAGTGAGGTGTTTCTAGCCAGAAAAAAATAAATAAAAAAATAAAAATAAAAATGGGGAAAATAAGACGAAAAAATTCTAATGCCTCTTACCCTTATAAACCTACAGAGATGCCCCGTGTGTTCCCTTGTATAATTAGTAGGTGAAATCGCCTATCATGGCACTGATAAGAGGTAATGACATGCTTAATACTAACATAGGCAAAAGGAGCCCAGCATAGTGTGCCTGTGAAAAAAACATATTCAGCTTACCATATAAGCGCAGGAAACGGGGTGTCTGTGATAACTGCGCCTGTCAGAAATGCGGGTGTCTGCTGCAGGTATAGAGGTCGCTAAAGTGAAAGTGCCAGTGTTCGGACTTATATATCGGTCGTGTGTAAGGGATAGAGTGTGCGCCCAGGGTCACATGTGTCGGCTTCCCAGAAGTGTGTCTGCTTGTAATGGATGCATCCCTGTGGAATGCAGGGTGGAACGCACAACCGGAAGTGCGTCATGGTAAAATGGCCACGGCTGGAAGTACCGGTGACACGCATAGTGGAACGCAGAGGAAGTTGTGATGACGTCTGGATTCTCTTTTTTAACCAGGGATTCATCTGTAGAAGGAGTCAATTGTAGAGAATGTTTCAAATGGAGCAAAAGACAATAGGCACAAAAATATAATAAAGGATATAAAGGTAAAATGAGAGGTGTAAGCCTGGTGCTCTGAGAGCCCTGCCAAATTAAGGCAACACACATGAAAGAGACCCAACTTGGAATCTAAACCTTTCCAAATAAATTAGGGGCAGACACCAGGAAAAGTGGCATCAATTGACCCACAGTAAAAATTTGTTAATGGCACAGGAGCAGTCAGCGATGGGCCATGCATGAGGTGTCAGGGTCTGGGGCATCATTTAGAGCTTTGAATTTAAGGATAGTAATACAGGTAGTTGACTGAAAGTAAGTGCAGGCCTGCCAGTCTAGGAGCCCTACTGCTACATGCAACACACATGAAGGAGACCCAACTTGTAGTGCAAACATTTAAAATAAAATATTTCCACACATCAATAAAGTGGCATCAATTTCCCCATAATAGAAATAGGGTAATGGGCCTCTGACACCCCTTCCATCACAAGCAAACCACGAGATGGAAACCCAACTTGGAGTGTCCATATTTAAAAAAAAATTGTCACACACCACTATAGTGTCACGAATTTTCCCTTAGTAGAAATAGTATAAGGGGCTTCTGGCACCCCTTCCATTACAGGCAACCCACCAGATGGAGACCCAACTTGGAATCTCCACATTTCAAAAAATTATTGTCACACACCCCTAAAGTGGCATCAGTTTCCCAGAGTAGAAATAGTATAAAGGACCTCTGATGCCCCTTCCACTAGAGGCAACCCAACAACCCAATGAAGATCCAACATGGAGTACCAACATTTAAAAAAATGATTGTCACATACCACTAAAATTGCATCATGTTTCACATAGTATAAACCGTATAATGGGCCACTGACACAACTTCCACTACAGGCAACCTACCAGATGGAGACCTAACTTGGAGTCTCCACATTTAAAAAAAATAGTGAACACTAGTTTTGAGTGACTTTTGCTTTTTTAGGGTCGAGTTTCGTTTCATGAAACCCGACTTTTCCAAAAGTCGGGTCGAGCAAAATCGGCCGACTATAGGGAAAAGTCGGGGGTCCGACCGAAACACGAAACCCAATGTAAGTCAATGGGGAATTAAAGTCGGCAGTGAGAGGAGGACAGGAAACACACCTACAGTGCCCATTTAAATGCCAAAAGCATCAATTCTTATTACTTAAGCTTGTCAACCTTAATTTACTTCATAATACTAGTTACGCACTGAAAAATGGGGGTTATTTGGCTAAAGTTGTGGGGGGGTAGGGCTGGCTCCAGGTTTTCATGTGCCCTGGGCGAAAGAGCGCCCCTTTAACACATACCACAACTCATGATGCTCCGATACGGCAGAGAAATAGCGGTATAGTACAATGAAAAATACTTCACTTTTTACATCTCATGACGAGGCCCATACATTTCTCTATACAGAATCATTGGTCCAATATAATGCTACAGTATATGTTGGTCCCCATGGATGAAGCTCCACTGTCTTATGGGCCCAAATAATGCTCCAAACATAATGGGCCCCATTTCTAATGTTCTAGTGTATAATGGGCCCTGTATATGCTACTCCAGTGTCTGATGTCCACCTTTGGAATGTTCCAGTGTATGGTGGGCCCCATCTATCATTCTCCAGAGTATAGTGCTGCCCAAGAATTGCTGTCCCAACATTGAAAACAATGACATAAGTCTCCTCGCTAGGTAATCCCTGTACTAGTCTGGACTCCTCGTCTTCCCCATCTTCCATCTCACTGCACAGTATTTCAACCTTGCAAGTGCTGTGATCCTGAGCAAGCGGGGGGGCCCACTCATTGGCGACGGCACTGGCACAGGGCCCCTGATAGTACGGTAGTGTTTCTGACGGCGGGTGGGCCGAACCTGCACTTTCATCTGCAGCTTCCTCTTTGTCACCGTGTAAGATGGAACTGTATATGGGAAGGGTAACCTGAGTTTCATCAGGGTCAGATTCAGGCCGTGTAGCGTGCAAGGGGAATGTAGTGGTCTGGGTCAATGTACCAGCAGATTCATCGAGCAGTGGCTGGGCATCAGTGCACTTGTGTTGCCCCCAGAAGTACGGCCACCACAGTGGCATTATCTTCCTCCTAGGGAGTGTGATGTCATGCTTGGGAGCAACGAAGGATCTCTCTAGCAGGTTAACTGATTGGGCGGCGTTATTCCCACGAGTCACGACCCTCCAAACAGCGTTCATGAAGGCAAAGTGTTTGTTTTACGTGGGCAGTATGGTTGCAAAGCTGAACCTTAAAGGAATGTCCAGAAGGGCACCACCAGGAGTGGAGCCTACGGCATAATTTGACTCAACACGGGCAAACTCAACCATCCAGCAACAAAAAAGATGCACACATTGCAAGCTTAATTCCTTTAACGAACGAGACTCCGTCATGCCCCGCGGTCCGAGTCCGGCTTACTAGAGGGACACGCGAGGCTCTGGCACGTGAGATTGGCCAATAACTGGTGTGTCATGCCCTTACATGTCCGTGGCTGCATGTGCGCTACACTGAAAAGGCCAGCGTTTGTCGCTTACAGGTGCAGATAACCCGCTGAACAAAGTTAGTGATGGGGATCTGGGATTACAATTATTACCCGCGAACGATGATTTCCCAGTAAGTGCAGGTCAACCACAGTTCCCGAATTAGGCCTAACCGTCATTCCTGAAAAAATGAAAAACTTACGTGTGCAAACCACAGGTGCTGTAGCTTGCTTAACAGCTCGCCAGCCGTTCTCAGGCCCAGTATGGATTACACGTGATTGCACAAAGGTGACAAAGGGTACCGCATCACCGGATAACATGTATGCATAGCATAGTGTACACATTCAAAATATATGTCTATAGATCAGGAGGCAGGCTCAAACGGTGTCAGGCCCAGTATGGATTACACGTGATTGCACAAAAGTGAGAAAGGGTACCGTATCCCCTGATAACATGTATGGATAGCATAGTGTACACATTCAAAATATATGTCTATAGATGAGGAGGCAGGCTCAAACGGTGTCAGGCCCAGTATGGATTACACGTGATTGCACAAAGGTGAGAAAGGGTACCGTATCCCCGGATAACATGTATGGATAGCATAGTGTACACATTCAAAATATATGTGTATAGATCAGGAGGCAGGCTCAAACGGTGTCAGGCCCAGTATGGATTACATGTGATTGCACAAAGGTGAGAAAGGGTACCATATCCCCGGATAACATGTATGGATAGCATAGTGTACGCATTCAAAATATATGTCTATAGATCAGGAGGCAGGCTCTGACGGTGTCAGGCCCAGTATGGATTTGACGGCCCAGACTACACAGCGGAGGAGCAGGGAGAGGTAAAGATTGCAAATGCTGGGGCCCTGCTCAAGCAAGGGGGGCCCACTCGTGGGCGTCGGTACTGGCACTGGGCCCCTCGTAGTACGGCGGTGTGTCTGACGGCGGGTGTGCACCACCACCGTCAGAGACACTTGATTGCACTATGAGGGACCTTGTGCCAGTGCCCGCGCCCAAGAGTCGGCCTACCCATCTGTCCAGGGCAACGGCACTTGCACGGTTTCGTGCGCTAGGTGGTGACCCTGGCCATGGGGGGGGATGCAGCACAGTTAGGGAGTTTTAGAAAGTGGCATATGTTGATGTTGGACATTTAGCTGATGCAAAAGGCGAAATTGTTCAAGTCCCAGGAAGAGGAGGACCAAAGCAAGCCATTTTTCTGTCACCCTATGTGTCATCAGGGGAAGGTGGGACAAAATCCTTGGAAACCCATGCATGATCATTTTAATGAAGGTTAGATCATCCACATTTTGGGTTGACAGACGGGTCCTTTTTTCTGTCAGGATTGATCCAGCTGCACTGAAGACTCTTTCCGATAGCACACTTGCAGCTGGGCAAGCGAGCTCCTGTAAGGCATATTGTGCCAATTCAGGCCAGGTGTCCAGTTTAGCGGCCCAATAGTCAAAGGGGAATGACCTGTGCGGGAGAACATCGATATGGGAGGAAAAGTAGTTTGTAACCATAGTTGAAAACTGCTGTCTCCCGTCACTTTCCATCGATGCAGTATTACCAGTTGTGTGAGCGGTACTTGAAAAATCAGTCCACAACATTGTCATGAAACCCCTGTCTCCAACACCACTTCTGCTGTGTGCACCACGAACACCTCTGCCAAGCTGCCCCCGGCCTGTATGGCTCGTGTGAGAACCATCACCGCTGCTGTGTGCTGGGAATGCCTCAACCAACCGGTTTACCAGAGTTGCTTGTTTATTAGCCAATATTAGGTCAAGGTTCTCCTGTGGCATGATGTTTTGTAATTTGCCTTTATAGCGTGGATCCAGGATGCTGGCCAACCAGTAGTCGTCATCGTTCATCATTTTGGCAATGCAGGGGTCCCTTTTTAGGATCTGCAAGGCATAATCTGACATGTGGGCCAATGTTCCCGGTGTCAATGATGCACTGCGAGTGCTGGTTGGAAGAGCACTTTCTGGCAAATCCACATCCCTCCAGTCACGCACAAACCCTGTACCAGACCTTGCCACGCCAACATTTTCACTTGCCCCACGAGATGCATCCTCCTCCCCTAAGTAATCATCCCCATCATCATCCTCGTCCTCCTCTTCTTCCTCCACCTCGTCCAGAAGAGGTCCCTGAGCAGACAATGGCTGAATGTCATCAAGGATTCCCTCCTCCTCTTCCTCCTCGTCAACATTGGCTGCAGACTCCTGCTCCTTAAGGTGCGTCAAAGTTTGCATGAGCAGACGCATAAGTGGGATGCTCATGCTTAGGATGGGGTCGTCTGCGCTTACCAGCCGTGTGCATTCCTCAAAACACTGAAGGACTTTACAGAGGTCTTTCAGCTTCGACCACTGCACACCTGTCAACTCCATGTCTGCTCTCAAAGTGCCTGGCCGTGTATCCTCCCACAAATGCATTATGGCCTGCCTCTGTTCGCACAGCCGCTCAACCATGTGCAGGGTGGAGTTCCACCTTGTTGCAATGTCCATAATGAGGCGGTGGTTGGGAAGGTGGAGCAATGGCTGCAGCTTCTGCATATGAATGGAGTGTACAGGCGACCGGCGGATGTGCGCGCACAGTCTTCGCACCTTCTGGAGCAGGGCTGTTAACTCCGGATAATTGTTGAGGAAGCACTGCACCACCAGGTTCAAGGTGTGAGCCAAGCAAGGTATGTGGCTGAGTTTTGAAAGGGCTATGGCTGCCACAAAATTACGGCCGTTATCACTAACTACCTTGCCTGCCTCAAGATGTATACTGCCCAGCCATGACTCAGTTTGTCGCTGAAAGTACTCGGCCAGCACCTCCGCGGTGTGTCTGTCGCCCAAACACATTATCTGCAACACAGCCTGCTGACGCTTTCCACTAGCTGCTCGATAGGGGGACACCTCGTGTGCAACAGTGGCAGCTGCAGATGGAGTGCTCGTACGACTGCGCTCTGTGGACGAGCTTTCGCTTCTGGAGGAGGAGGAGGAGGAGGGTCGAACGCCTACAGCCAACTGTTTCCTATACCGTGGGCTAGGCAGCACTGTGCCATCACAGCTGTCCCCTGGGGACCCTGCATCCACCACATTGACCCAGTGCGCAGTGATGGACACGTAACGGCCCTGGCCATGCCGACTGGACCATGCATCTGTTGTGAGTTGCACCTTTCCACTCACTGACTGCTTGAGTGCATGGACAATGCAGTCTTTCACATGATGGTGGAGGGCTGGGATGGCTTTGCGAGAGAAGAAGTGGCGACTGGGTAGGTCATAGCGTGGTACTGCATAGGCCATGAGTTTGCGGAAAGCTGCGCTTTCCACCAACTGAAGGCATCATCTCTAACGAGATTAGTTTGGCAATGTGGGCGTTCAAACCCAGTGTACGCGGATGAGAGACTGAGTACTTTCTTGACCTACTCATAGTGTCTGGGAGGGTGAGCTGGACTTGAGAGCTGCATATGGTGGAAGTAGCGGTGGACAGGGCGGACTGAGAGAGGGTTGATGATGGTGATGGAGTTGGTGTTCTTTCTGATGGCCTAGATTCAGTCTTTCGTTGATATAACAGTGGGATTCCCTGACTGCTTTGGCCTTGCAATGACACCTCAACATTTGCTGCTGTGATAACCGGTGGGCTCACAGTGGGGGAAACCATGTAGCGTTGCTGACTACCTTCTTTGTGATCAGTTGCACATGTGGTACTTGAGGTTTGGTGTTGTGTCCATGCTTGCAAGTGCATGCTGGTTAAATGTCTAAGCTTGCAACTGGTATTCAAATTTTTCAGATTTTTCCCTCGGCTAAAGGTCTTTGCGCACTTCTTACAGATAACCTTGGCCTGATCATGAGGATTTTGTTCAAAAAAGTGCCACACTGCACTCTTCCTACTTTGGAAGACATTTTGCAGCCTAGCACGCTGTGCTATTTTGACCGTTTGGACAAGCTGTCCAGCAACTCTTTTGATTTTTGGAACCTGTTTTTGGAGTGCTCCGGGCCTGCCAGATAACAGCTGTTGCGATGTCGATGTCGGCTGTGGATGCTCCTCCTCCTCATCTGAGCTATTGGAAGCAGCACCCTCTTCCCTCAATGGATGCCAATCTGGGTCAACAACTGGGTCATCCATCACCTCCTCTTCAATGGCATGTGCACCTTCCTCTGTGTCACCGTGTATGGTGGTATAGTATGCGGGAAGGGGCACCTGAGTCTTATCAGGGTCAGAATCTGTCTCATTACACTGCGAGGACAATGTAGTGCTCTGAGTGAATGTACCAGCAGAATCATCTATCAGTGGCTGTGCATCAGTGCACTCCATGTCAGATTCATCTTGGCCTGGGTAATTCACCATTTCACTTGATAACCCAGGCATGGTATGTGAAAACCGCTCCATGGAGTAATCAGTTGTATGGCCTGCGTCATCCTTCAAACTTGGTTGGGGTGAAGGACACAAGGAAAGGTGTGGTTCATGAACATGAGCCTCCAATGACGACTCAGTGCTTTTATTTTTTACAACTTCAGAAGAGGAGGCGATAGAGCTGGAGGCTGAGTCAGCAATGTAAGCCAAAACTTTTTCCTGAAGCTCTGGCTTTAAAAGCGGTTTGCCAACTCCTAGAAAACTAAGCCTTCGAGGCCTTGTGGAGCCAGACGATGACGCAGGCTCAACACCTCCTGCATTCGGTCCTATTTTGCTTTTGCCACTACCATCAGATCCACCACCAACGCCATCATTACCAGCTGGCAACCCCAGCCCAATTCCATGGCCTATTCCACCAGCCTTCCTCATTTTTGGTAAAAATATACACAAAATCCCACAAACTATATAGTAATGTAAAACAAGGTACAAGGTGTATATAGGACAGGGGAGACGTAGAATTTCTGAAAACACTTGTGGACACTGTTGGATTGTGAGGCCCAGTGAATATCACACCGCTATGTCACAGGCTCAATGTCGCAGGTGTGAAAAATGTCACTATAGGACAGGGGAGATGTAGAATTTCTGAACACACTTGTGGACACTGTTGGATTGTGTGAGGCCCAGTTAATATCACACCGCTATGTCACAGGCTCAATGTCGTAGGTGTGAAAAATGTCACTCTAGGACAGGGGAGACGTAGAATTTCTGAACACACTTGTGGACACTGTTGGATTGTGTGAGGCCCAGTGAATATCACACCTCTATGTCACAGGATCAATGTCGCAGGTGTGAAAAATGTCACTATAGGACAGGGGAGATGTAGAATTTCTGAACACACTTGTGGACACTGTTGGATTGTGTGAGGCCCAGTTAATATCACACCGCTATGTTACAGGCTCAATGTCATAGGTGTGAAAAATGTCACTATAGGACAGGGGAGATGTAGAATTTCTGAACACACTTGTGGACATTGTTGGATTGTGTGAGGCCCAGTTAATATCACACCGCTATGTCACAGGCTCAATGTCGCAGGTGTGAAAAATGTCACTATAGGACAGGGGAGATGTAGAATTTCTGAACACACTTGTGGACACTGTTGTGTGAGGCCCATTTAATATCACACCGCTATGTCACAGGCTCAATGTTGCAGGTGTGAAAAATGTCACTATAGGACAGGGGAGATGTAGAATTTCTGAACACACTTGTGGACACTGTTGTGTGAGGCCCAGTTAATATCACACCGCTATGTCACAGGCTCAATGTCGTAGGTGTGAAAAATGTCACTATAGGACAGGGGAGATGTAGAATTTTTGAACACACTTGTGGACACTGTTGGATTGTGTGAGACCCAGTTAATATCACACCGCTATGTCACAGGCTCAATGTCGCAGGTGTGAAAAATGTCACTATAGGACAGGGGAGATGTAGAATTTCTGAGCACACTTGTGGACACTGTTGTGTGAGGCCCAGTTAATATCACACCGCTATGTCACAGGCAGAAATTGGCTAGTGTATGACAAACTACAAGGTGTACATAGAATTGGGCAGAATAGGAATCTCCCTAGAGTGTAGGTCTGTAAGAACGGAACATGTCCTCGACTTATTCTTACAGAGTCACACACAGATAGCTTCACTGTGGCCGTGATAACAGCCGTTACACGGTACTGAGAGAGGAGCGTGCACGTACGCCGCTGTCCGATGTCCGTAAAATTGTCAATCTCCGTGTTTTTTAAGTATACGGACTGACACACGCTGTCTCTCTATAGTTTTGAATGTGATCAAACAGCAAATATACTTAACTGTTTGAAAAGCAGACAAAACTAGAAGGTGGAGGTCTGTAAGAACGGAACATGTCCTCGACTTATTCTTACAGAGTCACACACAGATAGCTTCACTGTGGCCGTGATAACAGCCGTTACACGGTACTGTGTGAGGAGCGTACACCGCTGTATGGTGTGAAAAAATGCACGCTCAGTACCTCACCAGGACAAAAAAAAAATTTGGATTGCTTTTAAAAAAGCAGTTTGCAGAGCAGTGGGAAAACAGCAATGCAGCTATCAGGAAGCCTTATAAGGCAGCCTAACAACCAACACAGCTGATCCAGCAAAATATAGCCTCCACTTGCACTGCACAAACAGTGACTGGTGTGTTGTACAGGCAAAATTGCTAGCAGCAGAAGCAGTTTTTGGTGTCTTCTTCTCTGCCTAACGCTCTCCCTACAGAATCATCAGCAGCAGCAGCTCTCCCTATTCTGAGATCAGCATTAGTAACATGGCGGTCGGCGTACACGCCTTTTTATACCCCCTGTGACGCCCCCCAAACCAAGCCAATCACTTGAATGCCCTTCTCAAAGATGGTGGTAACTCCTGCCTATGTCATCACGTTGCCCACAGTGTCTGTGGATCCTGATTGGCTGAAAAAGGGCGGAAAACAAACTTTTGAAACGCGACTTTGGCGCTAAAGTCGCCGAGCTCGTGGCTGACCTCACCCTAGGGTCGGGTTTCGTTTCATGAAACCCAACTTTACCAAAAGTCGGCGACTTTTGAAATTTTTCGACCCGTTTCGCTCATCTCTAGTGCACAGTATGGACAAAGGTTAGCATAGCAGGGGACAGTATGGAGATATAGAGAGTGCAAGGGAAAGCAGTGGACAGGGGGCAACCATGGTATAGGCCATGGTTCTTAATGATGGACATTGTGGCAGTTATAAAAAACAACAAGATGCCTAGACCTGTGGCAACCTCCAAATATCAAATTATCATATAAGAAAAATCAGGAAGTCATATTGCCATAAAAATATAAATTTTTATTAGGTAGTATTAAAATGATACAATGAACCTACTAAAAAGTTAAAAAAATGGGGACAAACAATGCAAAAAAGAACGGCTATTGGAGGAATGAAAAAGCCGGATGGTATGCACTAATAAGCAAATAATAGGTTGTATGAATTAGTCTCACAATGCGAGTAATACACATATATATACATATCAAGCAGCCAGAGGGCCTGCTAGCAAAGTGCACAGTGCTTAAAAAAACAGTAACCAACTTTATAATGCTCATTATGTAGAGAGGGCACATACTATATACAATAGTAGTGGCGAAAATATATTATCCATATGTGAACCATATTAGGAGCAATCAGCTCTATTGCCTAAAAAACAATTGCTTCAATATCCGAGTGTCCCAAAATAGACTCAAGTGATGCGGCAAGGAAAAAGCACAGAGAGCAGGCTGAGAGATAAGTAAAAATTGGCAGCTGAATGCAATACGTCGTACCTTCAATGAGCCATGACACCCCCCACCGCGTGTTTCGCGTGATGCTTCTTCCAAGGGAGCATGCGCACACAAACACAGCAGCACCTCTCTCGCCTGCCTGCCACCCGCCCTTCCTATCCACGCTCTGGCACAGCAGCGGCCGCTGAATGATGACGTCATTCAGCGGCGCTCCTCTGTGTCAGGAAGCGCGGGCAGGAAGCAGGACGGATCCTTGCAGATCCGCTGCTATTTTCTTTTGAAGGCAGCAGAGTTACTTTGATCGCTCCCTGCCCGCTGCCCTGCAGGGTCCCCCATGGCAGTACCGGATCGCAGCTCTGAATCTCCCAGGTTCGGGGAACCGGCTGCTTTTTTAACAAGCGGTTCCATCGAACCAGGGAGAACCGGCCAAATCCCACCCCTGGGTGTATGTATAGAAAAAAATATTCCGGCACTCTCTTTGCAGGAGAAAAGTTATTTCTTTATTCACAAGATAGGAATCCAGAAAGGTTTATAATAATGTAACGTTTCGGTCTCAATTAGGACCTTCTTCAGACTTAATAAACAGAAAAAAAAAACAAAGTACATAGTCAGTCAATGTGAACTGGTTTACATACACATAATGCATCAAAGACTATAGTACATAGAAGCAGAAAAGATGGCTGCTAAACCCAAAAAGAGAGGTATCTCTATGTCATAAAGAAAAAAGCACGAATATATCACAAGAAAAAATATATAATAAATGATAAGCCTTTCATACATAGTACATATTAAGGAAAAATGATCAATCTGAGATATAGCACTACATAGTTTAAATATAAACACTATGTACAATCTGACTTAAAATTTAATAGAGTAATACTAATAGAGGGGTATGGAAAAATTAAATATAGCATCAGCATATATCAGAATCACAAAGATATGTAGTATTGTATGGCTGATGAAAAGAAAAAGAAAAAGCGAGGCATTTCTAGCCAGAAAAAAATAAATAAAAAAATGAAAATAAAAATGGGGAAAATAAGACAAAAAATTCTAATGCCTCTTACCCTTATAAACCTCCAGAGATGCCCCGTGTGTTCCCTTGTATAATTAGTAGGTGAAATCGCCTATCATGGCACTGATAAGAGGTAATGACATGCTTAATACTAACATAGGCAAAAGGAGCCCAGCATAGTGTGCCCGTGAAAAAACATATTCAGCTTACCACAGAAGTGCAGGAAACGGGGTGTCTGTGATAACGGCGCCTGTCAGAAATGCGGGTGTCCGCTGCAGGTGGAGAGGTCGCTAAAGTGAAAGTGCCAGTGTTCGGACTTATATATCGGTCGTGTGTCAGGGATAGAGTGTGCTCATCTGGATTCTCTTTTTTAACCAGGGATTTATCTGTAGAAGGAGTCAATTGTAGAGAATGTTTCAAATTGAGCAAAAGACAATAGGCACAAAAATATAATAAAGAGTATAAAGGTAAAATGAGAGGTGTAGGCCTGGTGCTCTGAGAGCCCTGCCAAATTAAGGCAACACACATGAAAGAGACCCAACTTGGAGTCTAAACCTTTCCAAATAAATTAGGGGCAGACACCAGGAAAAGTGGCATCAATTGACCCACAGTAAAAATTTGTTAATGGCACAGGAGCAGTCATCGATGGGCCATGCATGAGGTGTCAGGGTCTGGGGCATCATTTAGAGCTTTGAATTTAAGTTTAAACTAATATGAGGTGGGTGAGGGACCGATGTGAGCCTTCTTTTCTGGGAGCCCTGATACATCATGCAACAGCTCAAATTGCTTTTTTTAACCACACTTGGGTGGCACAAATGTCAGCTTTTTAGACCACAAGTGTTAGAAAAATTTAAGGATAGTAATACAGGTAGTTGACTGAAAGTAAGTGCAAGCCTGCCAGTCTGGGAGCCCTACTGCTACATGCAACACAAATGAAGGAGACCCAACTTGTAGTGCAAACATTTGAAAAATAAAATATTTCCACACATCAATAAAGTGGCATCAATTTCCCCATAATAGAAATAGGGTAATGGGCCTCTGACACCCCTTACACTACAAGCAACCCATGAGATGGAAACCCAACTTGGAGTGTCCATATTTAAAAAAAAATTGTCACACACCACTATAGTGTCATGAATTTTCCCTTAGTAGAAATAGTATAAGGGGCTTCTTGCACCCCTTCCACTACAGGCAACCCACCAGATGGAGACCCAACTTGGAATCTCCACATTTCAAAAAATTATTGTCACACATCCCTAAAGTGGCATCAGTTTCCCAGAGTAGAAATAGTATAATGGGCCTCTGATGCCCCTTTCACTACAGGCAACCCAACAACCCAATGAAGATCCAACTTGGAGTACCAACATTTAAAAAAATGATTGTCACACACCACTTAAGTTGCATCATATTTCACAGAGTATAAACCGTGTAATGGACCACTGACACAACTTCCACTACAGGCAACCTACCAGATGGAGACCTAACTTGGAGTCTCCACATTTAAAAAAAATAGTGAACACCACTAAAGTGGCATATGTATGTAAGGAAGTACAACGTATTAATGAGGCAGTCCTACGATGTAGTAAATCAGCATGCACACAGTACTAGGGTGCATAAGTCCATCTAACATAAGGGTGAAATGCACACGGTATTCAAACATAGAAGCCCAGCGTGACCCAGGAGAAGCAAAACAGGAGAAGGTCGCTATATGTACCTATAGGGCTGAAAGTCCTGCACAAGTCCAGCAACGCAGCCCCAACAGACTCAGACACAAAGGAGATGGCAAAAGTCATGATTCCATAATGGCCACAGCAGCTCCAAGGGTGATCATCTCCACACCAGAATTCCACACAGTAGTTGATTCTTGCAGGCAATGGCGGATCTTAATAGGGGCGGATGGGGCGGTCGCCCCGGGCCCAAGGTTTTTTGGGGGCCCAGGGGCAGGGGCGGGCTGGGCCGGGTGGCAGAGAGGCAAATGCCCCCCGGACCGCTCCCCCAGCACCTGTACAGGGCCGGCCGTGCCCTGTGCTGTGATGCCGCCGGCAGCAGACAGCCGCCTGCGTCACATTCTATGAGGGGCCGGGAGCTGTGCACGGCCGTCACCTTGACGGCTACTCAGCTCCGGCTCCCTCCGGCTGTACTTCCGGGTCAGATGTCGGGCGTGTGCGATGACGTCATCGTGCACGCGCCGACATGTCCCAGAGGATGCTGAAAGCAGAGGCGCTGCTGGGGAGCGAGCCGGCTGTGAGGTAAGTATGGGGAACTGTTTTTATTTTTTTTTATTTATAAAATGAATTAAATGGGGGAGGGGGTGAGTGGGGGCTGTACACAATGAAGGGGGGGTGACTGGGGATGTACATGATGAAGGGGGGTGACTGGGGCCTGTATATGATGAAGGGGGGGTGACTGGGGGCTGTACACAATGAAGGGGGGTGACTGGAGCCTGTATATGATGAAGGGGGGTGACTGGGGCCTGTATATGATGAAGGGGGGTGACTGGGGCTGTACATGATGAAGGGGGGTGACTGGGGCCTGTATATGATGATGGGGGTGACTGGGGGCTGTATATGATGAAGGGGGGTGACTGGGGGCTGTATATGATGAAGGGGGGTGAGTGGGGTCTTCACATGATGAAGGGGGGTGAGTGGGGCTACACAGGATAAAGGGGGTGAGTCGGGGCTACACTTGATGAAGGGGGTTGAGTGGGGCTAGACATGATGAAGGGGGTGAGTGGGGTTGTACAGGATGAAGGGGGTGAGTGGGGGCTTCACATGATGAAGGGGGGTGAGTGGGGGCTTCACATGATGAAGGGGGTGAGTGGGGCTGTACAGGATGAAGGGGGGTGACTGGGGTTGTACAGGATGAATTGGGTGAGTGGGGGCTTCACAGGATGAAGGGGGGATGAGTGGGGGCTTCACATGATGAAGGGGGGTGAGTGGGGCTACACAGGATGAAGGGGGTGAGTCGGCGCTACACATGATGAAGGGGGTTGAGTGGGGCTAGACATGATGAAGGGGGTGAGTGGGGTTGTACAGGATGAAGGGGGTGAGTGGGGGCTTCACATGATGAAGGGGGTGAGTGGGGGCTTCACATGATGAAGGGGGTGAGTGGGGCTGTACAGGATGAAGGGGGTGACTGGGGTTGTACAGGATAAAGGGGGTGAGTGGGGGCTTCACAGGATGAAGGGGGGATGAGTGGGGGCTTCACATGATGAAGGGGGGTGAGTGGGGCTGCACATGATGAAGGGGGGGTGAGTGGGGCTGCATATGATGAAGGGGGGTGAGTGGGGCTGAACATGATGAAGTGGGGGATAAGTGGGGCTGCACATGATGAATTAAGGGGTAAGTGGGACTGCACATGATGAATTAAGGGGTAAGTGGGACTGCACATGATGAATTGGGGGTAAGGGGAACTGCACATGATGAATTAAGGGGTAAGTGGGACTGAACATGATGAATTTGGGGTAAGGGGCACTGCACATGAAGTGGGGGTAAGGGGGACTGCACATTATGTGGGGTAAAATTAACTGCACATGATGATGGGGGAGTGGGGCTGCACATGAAGTTGGGGGGAAGGGGACTGCACATGATGAAATGGAAGGGGGGATAAGGGGCTGCAAATGATGAAGCGGCACTGCAGATGAAGTGAGTGGGTGATAGGGGACTGCAGTGGATGAAGTAAGGGGACTTCAAATTAAAGTGTGGACATTAAAGTGGATCCCCTATGGCCAGGATCACGTTGGGCGATTTTGTGCGTATTGGCCGTAGGACTACAGCTTATGTGCAATGTCTTTTTAGGCCATGTCTACACGTGGTGGAATGGTGGCGGGTTTTCCGTATGGACCCGCAGCAAACCAAGTGCTGCGGTCTGTACGGCTGTCAATTCCCGCACGGGGACCGCAGCGCTCAGGTGGGAAGGGGGGTACAGGGGCCCAGGTTTTATGAACAGCCCCGGGCCCATAGTCCACTTAATCCGCCACTGCTTGCAGGGCAGTAGACAGCAGAATGTAGAGGGGAAGAGCACCGAGTAACGAGCAGCAGCCACAGCAGGGAGTCCGCTAGCAGATGGGCAGGAGCCAGGCAGCCACAAAATACTCAGGACAGGAGAGCACATGACCCGGACTTAAATAATCAGGACAGACAAGAAGTTCCATGACAGGACGAGATCCAAGACTCCATCTTGGATCAGGGCGAACAGGTGCAAGGAAGTCCGGAATCCTTACACACTGGCTCAAGATTGCATGGACCAGGGATCATCCCACTGAACGCCCACTTTTTTTTTTTTACCATGGGTATAATACTACTCAGACAACACAGGGTTAGAGTAAAACAGTGTGGCAATACTATATTGAACCACAAGCAGATAATAACACATAGAACTGTCCCAACAAAATACCCTAAATGGTCCAAATTTACAGAATTTCACCCTTCCACTGACTCGCCCAGATTAAAGCAGCTGCGACTTCAAGCGCCAACTACCTCTACCCATGGCACGCACAGAGAGAAGGTAACAACAGGTAACAACAAGCTTAGGAAGCTGACAGTCCATTGAGGTACGAGGCCAGGTGACCTGACTTCTCTCAACATCTACATGGAGCCACAATAGTCAATCAGCATATTATCAAACACTGTTCAATGGCACCACACCCTTGTCTTGCAGAAATAACAGAGAATAAGTTACAACAAAAAGTAACTCAAACGTCAACATCCAGGCTCATACGAACAATAGTCTTTGCTTCTTGACCAACCAAAGGCAAACACATAAATTCAAAAGTCAGCATAAAGATAAAAGTCTATGCATACTTGCTTACTTAAACTTACATCTGACATAATTAAGAAGAAATGCTGTGTTGTCACATTGCTCCCCCATCTTAATTAGCCAGATGTGATAGACTTTCAATCATCCTTCTCTACTTACCGGCGACTATCCATCAGCATGTCTTGAAGCACAGACATGATTACACATATCATGCAGTTTCCTCAGAGCATATTTCATGTTTTACTTTGCGAATAAACTCTGCACGTAATTGATGAGAACCGACTCGTATCCATTGTGTCAACACATGGTGTCCTCCACATCAAGTGGTTTCTGGATTAAATCCGATCAAGTGTCAGTGGCCTGGTATTCTCTTAAAGATGGCACAGCACCTTTAGTTGCCATTTCTTTTATAGTTGCAGCTTTTTGTTGCAGTTATACATCCACTCTGGTCCTCTTCCCAAGGCAGAGCTGGTGGGGTTTGACATAGTGGCATATGAAACCTGGTGTGCATGCCTCACCTATGGTCTGCTGGGTCTTTTTGTATCTGTAAGCCTTCCTGGCTTTGGAGCCCTGGGATGGTGTCTATGAACATCAGTCCCCTGCAGCTCTCCATATCCGTCGGGCTGAGTAGTATCCCGCTGCTACCACCAAAATGTGGAGACATGGGGGGGATCAACTGGTGCTGTAGTCCACTGGCCCACGACCGCATGTACCAGGGATCATCCCACTGAATGCCTGCTCACCTTTTACTCTGAGCATAATATTACTCAGATAACACAAAGTGAGGGTAAAACAGTGCAGTAATACTTAATTGAACCACGAACAGACAGTAACACATAGAACAGGCCCAGCAAAATACCCAAGATGGTCCATAATTACAGAGTCTCAGCCTTCTGTTGACTCGCCGAGATTAAAGCAGCTGCGACTTCCAGGGCTGGCTACCCCCACCTGTTACACACACAGAGAGGAGGTAATGACAAGCTTAGGAAGCTGACGGTCTACTGAGGTATGAGGCCAGGTGACCAGAGGGTCACAACCTGTCTTCTCCAAAGATCTCCATGGAGACAGGTGACCGGTGGACCCCAAACCTGGCTTTCCCAAACGTATCCATCGGGCTCAGGTGACTGGTGGGTCCAAATCCTGGCTTCACTAAATGTATCCATGGGTTCAGTGATGGTCAGAGCACCAGGACTACGTTTGTCATTCATTCATCTGTTACTGATCAATGTTAAAGCCAAAAATGCTGGCCCAAGCCCTGTCCCATGCATTCATGCTGCACAATTATACTATTTGTACTCTGGGTCAATTGATGCCACATTTCCTGGTATTAACCTCTAGTTTGAGCTGTTTTGAAATATTTTTGGCCTCAATGAAGGCGTTGTCTATGTGTTTGGTTTTGCCTTCTATTGTATTACTTGGGGTTCGGATATATTCGTTGAACCGTACAGCGAACATGTTCGGTGAACATCAGGGTGTTCATTGATCTGAACCTTGAAAAGTTCGCTCATCTTTACCCAGGAGGCATGACCGCTTGAAGATGCTCAAATTAATCCCCAATTATCATCAGAACAGAGGTCCTAATTGTGTGATATAATGGCTCTCTATCTAGACATATTCATCAGGAAGGACTTCCCTGGCCGTTCATCAAGTAAACAAAGGCAACCCCAACCATCAGATAGTCAGTATACCGGGTTTCTTTACAGGTAAAGGCAGATATTCAGTGGGAAACAGAGGAAATATTGAAACTGGGGGTAAGACGAAAGTCCAAAAGTAAGTGGGCCTCCCTAATTGTAATTGTTCCGAAACAGGACCAGACCATATTTTGTGGCTACTACAAAACTTGCGATCATCTGATCACTCGTGCTATGCACCGTATTGCCACAGGATTGCTGTATATAACAAATATCATGGTCCCCTATGAATGGCAGTCACAAACTGGTTTTCACAGGAGTACCATTATGACAGCCACGCGGGTCATCAGCAGACTTCTGGTCATAATGGCAACCTATCAGCGAACCACGATCATTTCACTGCGGCACCAATGGACACACAGAACGGTTAGTCCACCTGCACATTAAATGCTACTGTCACAGATTGACAGCGGCATTTAATAGTTTAACAGCCGCTGACAGAACCACGCTCCTCTCGGCTGTTCGAGGCAGATGATGGTTGAATAACACAAGTAGACAACATTGATTGTAATATGTTTATCAACAATTTATGAATATTAAAGTTCAAATGTCCAACGCCATATCCATTGCTGGGCAGCTCTGAAAAAAACACTTGTAGAGATTCTCCAGGTCTTGGAAACTGCATCTGCTCATGTTCTCAGCGCAGGTCAGTGCAGATATTCACCTTTTTCTTCCGAGATGTGTCATGCCTGTATAGAAGCGATAAGTCGCCTTTCTCATTAACCTGAAAACAATTAAAAGGCATGTTTTAAAAAAACTAGACAATATGCACTGGTTATCAAATGAAACAAACTCAGCAAAGGCAACTTCAGCATTATATTTCTGGTCATCAGCTGAAGTTGAAATCGACATGAAATATTGCATTATATATTGTCTGCAAAAAGGGCCAATCTGGAAATTGAAAAAAGGAAGTTGCCAATATTAGTGTAATGATAGAAAAATGCAATATGAGCCATATGACTGGTGAGAGCACTCACAATAGATCTGTACGGCTTGTAATGTCTGAGGGACTTATCTCGCCCGTCAGATTGTGTGTTGGCGATTCTTCCGCAGCAGTAGGCTGATAACTTTCATTATTTCCTGCTTTTCTCAACCAGAATTAAAAAATTGTACAGCAAGAAAACATAATTATAAGAAATACAGTAATAAAAACTGTATTACATTTCTTCTATTATTACACCTTGCTTACACTATCATGTCCTCGCTGTTGCTCTTCTTGAAAACAAGAATGATTGTTACTTACAATGATTTAGTATTGACATGAAGAACATATATAAATGGAGGAAAACCACAGAAATATTTACCTGGAAAATACATGGTGGAAGCTTTGTGTCAATCAGAATAGGTGGATTCTGAACATTTGCTGTTAGCTGCTTGTGAGAAGATGTAAACTGATTGTCTCCCTACGTGGGGAAAAAAAGGCAAAGTATATAAAAACATTTAAATTTTAAATGACAAAACTCAATAAGAGACTAAATTAGAGACTCAAGACTCTCAATATTTTAAAAATCACTTATAATAGATTGCTGACGATAGTGGAGGCTCCGTTCTTACCTCCATCACAGGTAGATGAGATGACGATATTTAGATAAGTCTCATTATTCAAATAATAAGCCTGAAAATATAAAGAAAAATAATTACATCCAACAAAGCTTAAACTCATAGAAGCTTTTCCAAAGCATTGTAGATAGATGCTGGGAATTGTCAATCATTCCATATCCAGCCAGTTATGGAAAATGTAACCGGGGTTTATCTGGTAACCTATGAGGACGGATTCCGGATATTTACTGCTAATTGCTGGTGATGAACACAGATATTCAATGTCTCACTACTCAGCGAAAATATATAAAAGTGTCTGAACTTTAAATTATAAAGAAACAAAATTAGAGACTGAATATTCTGAAGAATAGTTACATGTTTAGCTGATGGACAGTTGACGTAATCGTCCTCCGCATCGGCGACAGAAACATTTGTTGTCGGCTATTTTTTGAAAACGCCCAATTCTGCAAAGATAAGAGGAATATTGGTTACCGGAGTGGAATGAATGTTCATTTATACCATGGATTTAATTAAAAAGAACAAATTGAAACCAATATATTAAGATCTGGCCCCAGCACAGAAAATATAACATGTAACATCCTAAACCCTACGGCTCCGAGGTCAGTCCACTCTGATAGTAGTAAAGTATAAAAGCATTCTACCAACAGAACCGCACGGACGTCTCCGCAGTGATTGTGTGTCATGAGGAGATAAATCATAAAATCCACTTACTCTTTATCACACAGGTCGCATTTATACTTGTACTTATAGTGGATGGTATAACTGTGATGTTCTGTCACTTTTGGCAGCTCGGGATGGATACGATTTACCCTCCTGGTGAGAGCCTGCCACCACGGGCCGTGGTTGTCTCTTTGTTCACCGATGATTATCCAACAGGCCGCATGGCACAACTCGTGCACAAGTGTGGATCGTACTCGCACTAAAACAAGAGGTTATACAGTTATGAGAAAATCTGAGTACACCCTGATTGAACTGTTTGGTTTTACATATCAGGACAAAATACATCCTGATATGAACAACACGTGACAAGTCAACCGTGCCATTAGTTACAGAAAAATACTTACAAATGCAGTAGCAGAGAGTGAAAAATAAGTACACCCCATGAATCAATAGCTTTTAGAATCATCTTTAGCAGCAATAATTTGAAGTTGCATCAATGGTGTACTTAATTTATCACACATTGCTCTGGAATTTTGACTAAGTTTTTAAAGAAAAAAAACCCACTACATCATTATTTATTTATCATGTTGTTTTCTGAGATTGAATTTCCCTACTTTTAGGACTTTCTAAGGACCTGATACTTTTTTTTTATTTTCTCCTGATATGTAAAATATTAGAATTCATAGAGGGTGTACTTAGTTTTTCTTATGACAGTATGTACAGTGATCTTATAAGATGTATTACATCACAAGCAGCAGTTTTTTGCTCTGTATACAGATTGTCTTATGAAGCCGCAGGATGGATGTGATGTGAAACCTACCGGCAGAATCCAAGACTTTCTCAGAAAGCTCAATAACTGAGACTCGGCGGTTGTTATCCAGCTTGTTCCAGCACTGAGCGGATGTTGATGTCAGCCTCTTGCTCCATGAAATGTCCATTTTCATAGGGAGCTAAAATAGAGGAAACAAATTCCATTACATCATTAAACTCTTTGACCCCAGTCTTACAAAGTCCCCAACTCTCATGTGTGATTTACAGCACTGGTCTACTTGTATGGGGCATGGGGTCTACCCAGAGATCCAAGATGTGAGAACAAAAATAAAAATAAACTTTTTTGAAAATGTCCAAATATCAACTAAATGGTTTTTATATATGAAAAATCCTGCGAACTTCAAGCCAAAAGTTGCTAATCTTTTTGTCTCTGCGCGGTGGATCATCTAAGGTATCTTCTCTTCCCACAGATAAGAAGAAGGTGATGACATTTACCAAACTAAGTGAGATTTACCTGATATATTCCATAACTGTATTACAGAAACATGACAAAGGGGTTATGATACCCTTCAAAAAGTTATAGATATTTTTCTTGGAATTTGTTGTTTAATGGGGGAGATAATAGAGAAGTCATGTATCACCCAGAAACCGATGAAAAGATGTGATACCTTATTCCTGAAGACTGTCCTGTTGTACAGATTGTACAGTTGCTCCACCAGCTCATTCTTTGTTTCCTGGAAGTTGGTAACATAGATGGAGGTGGGAGAAATAATCTCTTCCAGGAAACAGCTGGGGATGTTACATAGTGGTGTCCTGGGTAAGATAAGGAATCATATATAAATCCACAGGAAACATCTTGCCTAGTTCATGGCTTTATATAGAGGTAGATGCACCTGGCATAACTTACCTCTCCTCTGTATCAGAGCTCTCCTCGCTGTCAGATGGTGAATTATCTGTACAGAAATATTGAAGCGTGAAAATACTTTTTATAAGGTTCAAATCAGACATGTTAGTATGCAGGTCCGTACCAGAGAGAGGTCTATAGATTATATAGAGTATAGACCACTGATAAGACTATGATTATGGGATCTGACCAAAGCAGAACACGTAGCTGACCAGACCACCAGAAGTCCACAGGATCATCCATTGGGATCAGGTTCTGAAATTATAATGGGGTTCAACAACAACAGGGCCTATAAACTCTCAGACGTCTATTCCACCTATTGCTCAGCTAATCGATCCTTATTAATGTTGTATGTGTTCAGTAAAAGATCAGAAGTGAACGTGTCCTCAATGACTGGAGGGTGGACCCTCAAATGGTAAGGGTCCGTTCTCTGGGGCCTTCATGTAAAATAAGACTAGATGTCCTATCACCTTATTTCCTGATTTATGGTAGCCTCCATTGGGTTTAATGGAGATGTGGGATTCCTTGTGCAGGGCTTTCTCTATTGATGTATATTGGATTTATGAAAAGAGAAAAGCAAATGTATTGCACATCTGTAATAAATTCTATAGGTACAGCAATGGCCATAAGTCAACATGGCGGTGAGTTGTTCTCCCAATATGGAAGTGTCTGAGATATAGGACCCACACCAATCAAGCATGTGTAAAATAGGATTACCTCTGTAAGGTATCTTTAATTTAACCCCTTAACACCTATGTACGGCGCTCGTCAGTAGAGAATGAATGGAGAGGTCTCTGGAGTTGAGCCCGACTCTTTCCCGGCAGATGATGGTTTTGTCATTCAGCCATCATCTGCCTCTGACAGTCGAGAGTAGATTAGAGCTCTGCCTGCTTCTGTTAACCTGTTAAATGCTACAGTCATTCTCTGACAGTGGCATTTACAGCACATTTCCCAAGTGGCTCACTGTTCCAACTCGTGATCAGTGCCCTTGTAATTGTTAGATTTGGAAACTGACCAGTGATAGTACAAAAAAGTCATTGTTATTTCTACAATAACATAAACCTGGATTGTGTCTAGAAATGATAACTTACTATTGTATGTGAAAGTTCCTCTAGTATTTGATTCGTCATCATCAATACTACTGATGTCATCGGAGCTGTGAAATGAGTGTAACAGAATATGAGCCACCATTAGTCATTAATCCCCATCATGGACTATCTAGTAATGGAGGAGGTGTAAGCCTTACCAGGTGGAACTGTCCGTATCATCTGATGATGGTGAAATCAGATCTGTGGGGGCAACACAACATAAATCCCTTTTTAGACTATTGTAATAGCAACGACTGAGGCTCAATATCAAATAAATACATTCTAATAAATTATGCAGTGTACTCCTATATGTACATGGGGCGAAAAATCACATTCAGCTACAGTAACTCACACTGTGCATGGCCACCATCAGAAGACATCCCCAAATCCAATTTCTGGCTGACTTAAGAGCGAATGTATGAATAATGTTCCTGACAACATTGTGAAAATGGTGGTGGTGGACCTACACCAATAAAGCTTGACTAAAATAGGATTACCCCTTTAATGTATCTTTAATTTAAAAATGCACAGACCCTTCTATAATTTACCTTTAATTGTTACATTTGGAAACTGATCTGTGACAGTACAGAAGGTTCAGTGTTCTTTCTACAATAACCCCGGATGTTATCTAGAAATGATAACTTACTATTATACGTGGAAGTTCCTGCCCTATTGGAATCATTGTCATCATCATTAAGATCGATGTCATCGGAACTGTGAAATAAATGTAACAGGTGATGAGCCACCATTAATCATTAATCCCCATCATGTACTTAGTAATGGAGGAGACGTGTGTCTTACCAGGTGGTACTGTCCGGACCATGATCTGATGGTGGTAAACTCAGATCTGTGGGGGCAACACAACATAAACCTCTTATTAGAATATTGTAATAGCAATGACTGAGGCTCAATATCAAAAGAAATAAATCCTAATAAAGTATCCAGTGTACTTCTATATGTACATGGGGCAAAAAATGCATTCAGCTGCAGTAATCTGCCCTGTACATGGCCACCATGAGAAGCATTCCCCAAATCCCACTTCTGTCTGACTTCATAACTCCTGCATGAATATTCCTGACCAAATGCTGAAAAGAAATGGTTAATATGAGCTCATTTACTGTAGGCTTCCAATAGAAATAAATCCAAGCCCTGACCACAATGTGCACGTGATCTGCACCCAATGACTACAATATGGCATCGATATGTATCAGGCCTTTACTCTGGATTAGGGATACAGTACCTGGTAAACTCGGAGTCGGGCCCGAATTGAAGCCAGTGATGTTATCTTGGCCTTGAGACCTAGGAATTGGCTTCTTTCTTGGATGATACTGAAAAAATGGCAAACATGTCAGATAGAATCTATAACCATGAACTTCTCCAATCTATAATATTTCTCCATATTCCACTGATTACAGGTAGACACAGATATGGATTTGGTTTCCATTGGCCTGTGCTTATTTCATATACAGAGTGTAAAGGGTGTACCGGACACTTATGGTTAGCTATGGATAGGGGCGGTGGTGACATTTATGTGTCTTCATATAATTATTATTATTATTATTATTTATTGTTATAGCGCCATTTATTCCATGGCGCTTTACATGTGAGGGGGGTATACATAAAAACAAGTACAATAATCTTAAACAATACAAGTCATAACTGGTACAGGAGGAGAGAGGACCCTGCCCGCGAGGGCTCACAATCTTCAAGGGATGGGTGATAATACAGTAGGCGAGGGTAGAGCTGGTCGTGCAGCGGTTTATATATAATATTATTATGTATCCTGTACATGGACATATTGTCACAAATATTACAAGTGAGTGCAGTCTTTACTCTGCAAACATGATCCAAAGTATCACCCCATCTACTTGAAGCTATATTTTTGGTCCCACCATCTTTTTCTGGAACATTTGTCCCAAATATATTTTAGTAATTTAAGAATATAAAATGATACCTGATGGAAGTCGTCATCATCACTGCCGTCCTCACTGTCAGAGAGAACTATAATTCGCTTAAATCGCTTTTTTCGCATCATATTAGCACATGTCACTCACAACACTCCTCTCTCCACAAACGCCTACAAAAACCCTCAACGGAATCCTGGATGACGGAGCATTCTATAGCGTCCAGCCAATTGTGACATCATTAGAATGCTGCAATTGTTTGCTCATTTTTTTGTATTTTACAGCATTAAAAGTACAAAACATACTGTACAAATACAAAAAAAGGAAATCAGATAAAAACAACAATCTTCCTAATTCCTTCACTCCTGACCTTTTTCCAATTGTTCAGAAATATTTAATAATTAAAAAACACATAAATCAACATAAAAAAATAAAGAAACCCCACTAATGTTTAAGCTGTTGATTATCCCTTTCTCCGTGTTTTAATGCTCTCCACTACATCTTTTTCCAATTGTTCTCCCAATTTTCAAAATTCTCTGAGGAGCAAAACCAGACCCTGTCATATTTTGTAACTCTCTTAAGTAATTTCTTCTCTTGTGTAATACTCCATTTTTTCCTTATCCATTTCCAAATGAAATCCACTCTTCCTATATAAAGCCGCCTACTTAAGACTCTTCTTCCTCATTTCATCTCTTCCGCTCCAAAGAGCATTTTACAATTGTTGACTTGATCTCAATGGAGATCTGAGTCCCCAGTTTCCAATCTATATCTTCATACCCTCTGATAAATGTATCAGATCTGCCCATGTTCCTTACACAGATTACAAGTATTGTCCGCTTTCTTCTTCATTCTGTATAGTGCTTGGTGAAAATAATGGGACCAATGGATCAACTGGGTCAATTTATGAATTTATTGATTGACATCTCACTTATATGTAAATATATGTATATATAATGACTCTAATATTTTCTCCATACATTAATCTAACTCTCAAAGATAAAATTATGCATGTAATCTCCCCAGTTATTAGTGTATAAATGTATTTATTACATTATAGCATATTGTATGTTATATACAAGGTTATAATTATTAGATTTTTTTAGTGTGGCAAATGATCAATAAGTAATCCATTCCTCTGAGTGTTCATGTGAAAGTTATTTGATTCCTTCATACTCTTCACCGCTTGTTGAATCTGATAATATCTAAAATCGCGAACTCTACTTAAAGGGGTTGTCCCACAAACAAAGTTCATTTTAATCAATAGATCTCGGAATATTAATAATTTCCACAATTGGATGTGTTTAAATGAAATGTTCCTGTGCTGAGATAATCTTATAAATGTGCCCCTGATGTGTACTGTGTAATGGCTGTGTCTGACCGTGCAGGAACATGGTCTGATCATACCACAGCTCCTGGGCAAGGGAGGAAGCCAAGAGAGTATACAGACATTAAGGTACCGTCACACTTAGCGATGCACCAGTGATCCCGACAACGATATGACCCGGTCAGGATCGCTGGTGCATCGTTAAGTGGTCGCTAGTGAGCTGCCAAACAGGCAGATCTCACCAGCGACATAGCAGGGGTCGGGGGTCGCTACTTACCTGTCAGACGAGGCGATGAAGACGTCCTCCCGCCCGCGTCGACGCATCGCTCGTCTCCACAGCAGGAAGCTGACGACGAGAAATGGCTTAGGCCGTTCTCGCGCGATCAGCGATAATCAGCGGGGGAGCCGGTTGGAGGTAAGTATCACACATAGCGATATCGCTGCTGCATCACAAAACCAGTGACGTTATAGCGATATTGCTAGCGATATCGCTATGTGTGACGGGGCCTTTACAGTACAGGATTGTAAATTCTTTCTTTGAGGTAAATCTTTTTTAAAAAATAGGCAGGGAAATGCTTTATCTCTGATCCAATGCTGTAATGTCTGTATACTCTCTTTTGCTTCCCCCCCAGCCGAGGAGCTGTGGTATGATCAGACCATGTTCCTGTATGGTCAGACACGGCCATTACACAGTACACAGCAGGGGCACATTTATAAGATTATCTTGGTACAGAAACATTTTTTTTAAAAGACATCCAATTGTAGAACTTATTATTATTCCAAGATCTACTGATCTGGGAATAATAAGTCTGATATTAAGTCTGATAATAATAAGTCTGGTCTAATTGTACTGATTAAAAGAGAGCTTACTGCAGAGACCACAGCAGTGGGTGAATGAGAAGGATAAATGAGTTTGTTTTTTTAATCATAACTTTATGGTGGCCAGAATACTGTATGGAGAACTATGGGGGTGCATTATACTACATGGACAACTATAGGCAGTGCATTATACTGTATGTAGGACTATGGGGTCCATTTTACTACATGGAGGACTATGAAGCAGTGAATTATAATGTGGATTTGGCGACATTATGAGGGTCTGGTTGTGGGCACATTACAAGAGGGGCTGACTGTGGGAACATTACAAGGGGCTGGCTTTGGGGACATTACAAGAGGGGCTCTGGGGGACATCATATCATATGGGAGGCTGTTGGGGGCATTATACTGTATGTTAAGGGCTGTGCTGGTGACCATACTATATAATGGGGGCTGTGGTGCACATCATACTGCATAGGGGGCTGTGGTTGACATCATAGTGTATATTTGGAAGTTGTTGTGTATATACTGTATGGGTAGCTGTGGTGACCATCTTGCTGTGTAGTGGTACAGTTTGGAGAGGACAAAATGGTGAGCAGTATGAGGGCATAGTGTAAAGAGAAGGCACAAAATGGATATGGAAAGGGGACAGCGTGAAATGGTGCACAGTATGGACAAAGGTTAGCATAGCAGGGGACAGTATGGAGATATAGAGAGTGCAAGGGAAAGCAGTGGACAGGGGGCAACCATGGTATAGGCCGTGGTTCTTAATGATGGACATTGTGGCAGTTATAAAAAACAACAAGATGCCAAGTCCTGTGGCAACCTCCAAATATCAAATTATCATATAAGAAAAATCAGGAAGTCATATTGCCATAAAAATATAAATTTTTATTAGGTAGTATTAAAATGATACAATGAACCTACTAAAAAGTTAAAAAAATGGGGACAAACAATGCAAAAAAGAACGGCTATTGGAGGAATGAAAAAGCAAGATGGTATGCACTAATAAGCAAATAATAGGTTGTATGAATTAATCTCACAATGCGAGTAATACACATATATATAAATATCAAGCAGCCAGAGGGCCTGCTAGCAAAGTGCACAGTGCTTAAAAAAACAGTAACCAACTTTATAATGCTCATTATGTAGAGAGGGCACATACTATATACAATAGTAGTGGCGAAAATATATTATCCATATGTGAACCATATTAGGAGCAATCAGCTCTATTGCCTAAAAAACAATTGCTTCAATATCCGAGTGTCCCAAAATAGACTCAAGTGATGCGGTAAAGAAAAAGCACAGAGAGCAGTCTGAGAGATAAGTAAAAATTGGCAGCTGAATGCAATACGTCATACTTCCAATGAGCCATGGCACCCCTGACGCGTGTTTCGCATGATTCTTCTCCCAAGGGAGCGTGCGCACGCCCACACAGCAGCACCTCTCGCCTGCCTGCCGCCCGCCCTTCCTATCCACGCTCTGGCACAGCGCTCCTCTGTGTCAGGAAGTGCGGGCGGCGGGCAGGAAGCAGGATGGATCCTTGCAGCTCCGCTGCTATTTTCTTTTGCAGGCAGCAGAGCTACTTTGATCGCTCCCTGCCCACTGCCCTGCAGGGCCCCCCATGGCAGTACCAGATCGCAGCTCTGAATCTCCCCGGTTCGGGGAATCGGCTGCTTTTTTAACAAGCGGTTCCATCGAACCAGGGAGAACCGGCCAAATCCCACCCCTGGGTGTATGTATAGAAAAAATATTCCGGCACTCTCTTTGCAGGAGAAAAGTTATTTCTTTATTCATAAGATAGGAATCCAGAAAGGTTTATAATAATGTAATGTTTCGGTCTCAATTAGGACCTTCTTCAGACTTAATAAACAGAAAAAAAAACCAAAGTACATAGTCAGTCAATGTGAACTGGTTTACATACACATAATGCATCAAAGACTATAGTACATAGAAGCAGAAAAGATGGCTGCTAAACCCAAAAAGAGAGGTATCTCTATGTCATAAAGAAAAAAAACAAATATATCACAAGACAAAATATATAATAAATGATAAGCCTTTCACGCATAGTACATATTAAGGAAAAATGATCAATCTGAGATATAGCACTACATAATCTATAATAATAAATGCCCTAACCAGCTTCCGGTTGTAACAACTTCCGTCCAGTTGTAACCGGTGACGTCACCACACACACACGCACGTTAACCCTCAACACACCACACCGCCTCAACACACACTCCTCTCACCTTTCACCTCCACTCATGTCCACTCACTCTTTCACTCCACATACGTTCCTTTCTCTCACTCCGTTTCTCATACTAACACCGTCATCGTCGCTGCCCCGACATCTTCCTCCGCCGCCGCGATCCAGGATCCAGACGTTCTCCAGGCCGCCGACATCGGGATCCAAAAAGATGGCGTCGGCGAAATCTCGCGAGATTACGCCGACGCCATTTTGGATCCCGATGTCGCCCATGCCAGCGACATGTTGTTGCGGCAACGCCATCTTGAATATCGCGGGACTTCACGAAATCCAAGATGGCGTCCCGCAAGAACATGTCGGCGGCCTGGAGAACGTCTGGATCCTGGATCGCGGCGGCGGAGGAAGATGTCGGGGCAGCGACGATGACGGTGTGAGTATGAGAAACGGAGTGAGAGAAAGGAACGTATGTGGAGTGAAAGAGTGAGTGGACATGAGTGGAGGTGAAAGGTGAGAGGAGTGTGTGTTGAGGCGGTGTGGTGTGTTGAGGGTTAACATGGCAAGAGGTGTGAGGCTGTGTGCACACGCTGCGGATTTTGCTGCGGTTCCGCAGCGGTTTTGGCCACTGCGGACCCGCAGCAGTTTTTGCTGCGGTGTACAGTACCATGATTCCCTATGGGAATCAAAAACCACAGTGCAGACGGTGCGGAATTTTCCGCGCGAATTATCTGCGGTTTTCAATCCGCAGAAATAATTGACATGTCAATTCTTTCTGCGGATTCTCCTGCGGTTTGCCATCTCCTCTATTGAGGAGATGAAAAACCGCAGGGCAAAACCGCAGAGCAGTCCGCAGGTAAAACCGCAGGTCTTTTGACCTGCGGTTTCACCTGCGGATTTTACAAAATCCGCGCGGATGAATCCGCACCTAATCCGCAGCGTGTGCACACAGCCTTAACGACGTCGGCAAAATCTCGCAAGATTTCGCCGACGCCATCTTGCATTCGTGAAATTGCGTCATTTACCTCACGCAGACTTGCTGTGCGGACGCTTGGCATTGCCTGTACCACCATAACTACTGCTGCCTTGGTCCTATGCCTGTTTACTGCCGGTGTCTAATTACTGGACCAATTTGCCTATACTGCCATAACTATTGCTACCTTGCTACTCTGCCGGTGTCTAATTACAGGGCTAATTTGCCTCTACCGCCATAACTACTGCTGCCTTGCTTCTCTGCCAGTGTCTAATTACAGGGCTAATTTGCCTCTACCGCCATAACTACTGCTGCCTTGCTCCTCTGCCGGTGTCTAATTACAGGGCTAATTTGCTTCTACCGCCATAACTACTGCTGCCTTGCTCTTCTGCCGGTGTCTAATTACAGGGCTAATTTGCCTCTACCGCCATAACTACTGCTGCATTGCTCCTCTGCCGGTGTCTAATTACAGGGCTAATTTGCCTATACCGCCATAACTACTGCTGCCTTGCTCCTCTGCCGGTGTCTAATTACAGGGCTAATTTGCCTCTACCGCCATAACTACTGCTGCCTTGCTCCTCTGCCGGTGTCTAATTACAGGGCTAATTTGCCTCTACCGCCATAACTACTGCTGCCTTGCTCCTCTGCCGGTGTCGAATTACAGGGCTAATTTGCCTCTACCGCCATAACTACTGCTGCATTGCTCCTCTGCCGGTGTCTAATTACAGGGCTAATTTGCCTATACCGCCATAACTACTGCTGCCTTGCTCCTCTGCCGGTGTCGAATTACAGGGCTAATTTGCCTCTACCGCCATAACTACTGCTGCATTGCTCCTCTGCCGGTGTCTAATTACAGGGCCAATTTGCCTATACCGCCATAACTACTGCTGCCTTGCTCCTCTGCCGGTGTCTAATTACAGGGCTAATTTGCCTCTACCGCCATAACTACTGCTGTATTGCTCCTCTGCCGGTGTCTAATTACAGGATCAATTTGCCTCTACCGCCATAACTACTGCTGCCTTGCTCCTCTGCCGGTGTCTAATTACAGGGCCAATTTGCCTCTACCGCCATAACTACTGCTGCCTTGCTCCTCTGCCAGTGTCTAATTACAGGATCAATTTGCCTCTACCGCCATAACTACTGCTGCATTGCTCCTCTGCTGGTGTCTAATTACAGGGCCAATTTGCCAATACCGCCATAACTACTGCTGCCTTGCTCCTCTGCCGGTGTCTAATTACAGGGCTAATTTGCCTCTACCGCCATAACTACTGCTGCCTTGCTCCTCTGCCGGTGTCTAATTACAGGGCTAATTTGCCTCTACCGCCATAACTACTGCTGCATTGCTCCTCTGCCGGTGTCTAATTACAGGGCCAATTTGCCTATACCGCCATAACTACTGCTGCCTTGCTCCTCTGCCGGTGTCTAATTACAGGGCTAATTTGCCTCTACCGCCATAACTACTGCTGCATTGCTCCTCTGCCGGTGTCTAATTACAGGGCCAATTTGCCTATACCGCCATAACTACTGCTGCCTTGCTCCTCTGCCGGTGTCTAATTACAGGGCTAATTTGCCTCTACCGCCATAACTACTGCTGCATTGCTCCTCTGCCGGTGTCTAATTACAGGATCAATTTGCCTCTACCGCCATAACTACTGCTGCCTTGCTCCTCTGCCGGTGTCTAATTACAGGGCCAATTTGCCTCTACCGCCATAACTACTGTTGCCTTGCTCCTCTGCCAGTGTCTAATTACAGGATCAATTTGCCTCTACCGCCATAACTACTGCTGCATTGCTCCTCTGCTGGTGTCTAATTACAGGGCCAATTTGCCAATACCGCCATAACTACTGCTGCCTTGCTCCTCTGCCGGTGTCTAATTACAGGGCTAATTTGCCTCTACCGCCATAACTACTGCTGCCTTGCTCCTCTGCCGGTGTCTAATTACAGGGCTAATTTGCCTCTACCGCCATAACTACTGCTGCATTGCTCCTCTGCCGGTGTCTAATTACAGGATCAATTTGCCTCTACCGCCATAACTACTGCTGCCTTGCTCCTCTGCCGGTGTCTAATTACAGGGCTAATTTGCCTCTACCGCCATAACTACTGCTGCCTTGCTCCTCTGCCGGTGTCTAATTACAGGATCAATTTGCCTCTACCGCCATAACAACTGCTGCATTGCTCCTCTGCTGGTGTCTAATTACAGGGCCAATTTGCCAATACCGCCATAACTACTGCTGCCTTGCTCCTCTGCTGGTGTCTAATTACAGGATCAATTTGCCTCTACCGCCATAACTACTGCTGCCTTGCTCCTCTGCCGGTGTCTAATTACAGGGCCAATTTGCCTCTACCGCCATAAGTACTGCTGCCTTGCTCCTCTGACTGTTCACTGCCTGTGTCTAATTACAGGGCCAATTTGCCTCTACCGCCATAACTACTGCTGCCTTGCTCCTCTGCCGGGGTCTAATTACAGGGCCAATTTGCCATAACTACTGCTGCCTTGCTCCTCTGCCGGTGTCGAATTACAGGGCTAATTTGCCTCTACCGCCATAACTACTGCTGCATTGCTCCTCTGCCGGTGTCTAATTACAGGGCCAATTTGCCTATACCGCCATAACTACTGCTGCCTTGCTCCTCTGCCGGTGTCTAATTACAGGGCTAATTTGCCTCTACCGCCATAACTACTGCTGTATTGCTCCTCTGCCGGTGTCTAATTACAGGATCAATTTGCCTCTACCGCCATAACTACTGCTGCCTTGCTCCTCTGCCGGTGTCTAATTACAGGGCCAATTTGCCTCTACCGCCATAACTACTGCTGCCTTGCTCCTCTGCCAGTGTCTAATTACAGGATCAATTTGCCTCTACCGCCATAACTACTGCTGCCTTGCTCCTCTGCCAGTGTCTAACTACAGGGCCAATTTGCCACTACCACTTCATAAACTACTGCTGGGCAATTACAGGGTCAATTAGTATCTGTTTACTCTACAATACTCCAGGACGCCTTCTTCACTGCCAGATAACTGCCAAATAGACTCCTTTACCTGTGCCAACATGAGTCATAACAAAAAGTATGCCAATGCCAGTGAAAGGAAAGCAGCTTTAGCACTATGACAAAAACAACGCCGTGCTAATGAGACTCCTGAGGAAAAACACCATCGCCTTGAGAAGATTAAGGCTTATAAACGCCGTCGCCTCACACACGAATCCCCTAACTCTAAATCCATAAGATTGGCTGAAGAAGCCTCTGCACGCCGTCACCGCCGACAACAGACGGCCTCTTCCTCATCATTATTATTAGACTCACAACAGGATGCTTCCACATCAGCATGTGGAACAATTTACTGCTACACTTCATCCCATATGCCGTTCACTGACATAACTAATCAGCAATCTGTTTCTGCCCTATCAATACCACCATTCAATACCGATGCACAATATGCCAATGCCAGTGAAAGTAAAGCAGCTTTAGCACTACGACAAAAACAACGCCGTGCTAATGAGACTCCTGAGGAAAAACAGCATCGACTTGACAAGATTAAGGCTTATAAACGCCGTTGTCTCACACACGAATCCCCTAACTCTAAATCTATTACATTGGCTGAAGAAGCCTCTTCACGCCATCACCGCCAACAACAGACGGCTTCTTCCTCATCATCTATAATAATAAATGCCCTAAGCAGCTTCCGGTTGTAACAACTTCCGTCCAGTTGTAACCGGTGACGTCACCACACACACGCACATGTTAACCCTCAACACACCACACCGCCTCAACACACACTCCTCTCACCTTTCACCTCCACTCACGTCCACTCACTCTTTCACTCCACATACGTTCCTTTCTCTCACTCCGTTTCTCATACTCACACCGTCGTCGTCGCTGCCCCGACATCTTCCTCCGCCGCCGTGATCCTGGATCCAGACGTTCTCCAGGCCGCCGACATGTTCTTGCGGCGACGCCATCTTGGATTTCGTGAAATCCCGCGAGATTCAAGATGGCGTCGCCGCAAGAACATGTCGCTGGCGTGGACGACTCGGGATCCAAAAAGATGGCGTCGGTGAAATCTCGCGAGATTACGCCGACGCCATTTTGGATCCCGATGTCGTCCACGCCGGCGACATGTTCTTGCGGCGACGCCATTTTGGATCGGCGAAATCCCGCGATAGTCAAGATGGCGTCGCCGCAAGAACATGTCGCCGGCGAGGACGACGTCGGGATCCAAAATGGCGTCGGCGAAAACTCGCGAGATTTCGCCGACGCCATTTTGGATCCCGACGTCGTCCACGCCGGCGACATGTTCTTCCGGCGACGCTATCTTGACTATCGCGGGATTTCACGATACTCAAGATGGCGTCGCCGCAAGAACATGTCGCCGGCGTGGACAACGTCTGGATTCAAGATGGCGCCGGCGGAAGATGATGTCGGGGATCGTGGAGCAGCGGCGATGACGGCGTGAGTATGAGAGACAGAGTGAGAGAAGGGGTCGTATGTGGAGTGAAAGAGTGAGTGGAGATGGTGAAAGGTGAGAGGAGTGTGTGTTGAGGAGTGTGTGTGTTGAGGGTTAACATGGCAAGAGGTGTGATGCTATCGCATCCTCCCGATGCGATAGCATCGGGCCATAATCTAGTTTAAATATAAACACTATGTACAATTTGACTTAAAATTTAATAGAGTAATACTAATAGAGGGGTATGGAAAAATTAAATATAGCATCAGCATGTATCAGAATCACAAAGATATGTAGTATTGTATGGCTGATGAAAAGAAAAAGAAAAAGTGAGGCGTTTCTAGCCAGAAAAAAATATATAAAAAAATGAAAATAAAAATGGGGAAAATAAGACGAAAAAATTCTAATGCCTCTTACCCTTATAAACCTACAGAGATGCCCCGTGTGTTCCCTTGTATAATTAGTAGGTGAAATCGCCTATCATGGCACTGATAAGAGGTAATGACATGCTTAATACTAACATAGGCAAAAGGAGCCCAGCATAGTGTGCCTGTGAAAAAACATATTCAGCTTACCATATAAGCGCAGGAAACGGGGTGTCTGTGATAACGGAGCCTGTCAGAAATGCGGGTGTCTGCTGCCGGTATAGAGGTCACTAAAGTGAAAGTGCCAGTGTTCGGACTTATATATCGGTCGTGTGTAAGGGATAGAGTGTGCGCCCAGGGTCACATGTGTCGGCTTCCCAGAAGTGTGTCTGCTTGTGATGGATGCATCCCTGTGGAATGCAGGGTGGAACGCACAACCGGAAGTGCGTCATGGTAAAATGGCCGCGGCCGGAAGTACCGGTGACACGCATAGTGGAACGCAGAAGAAGTTGTGATGACGTCTGGATTCTCTTTTTTAACCAGGGATTCATCTGTAGAAGGACTCAATTGTAGAGAATGTTTCAAATAGAGCAAAAGACAATAGGCACAAAAATATAATAAAGGATATAAAGGTAAAATGAGAGGTGTAGGCCTGGTGCTCTGAGAGCCCTGCCAAATTAAGGCAACACACATGAAAGAGACCCAACTTGGAGTCTAAACCTTTCCAAATAAATTAGGGGCAGACACCAGGAAAAGTGGCATCAATTGACCCACAATAAAAATTTGTTAATGGCACAGGAGCAGTCAGCGATGGGCCATGCATGAGGTGTCAGGGTCTGGGGCATCATTTAGAGCTTTGAATTTAAGGATAGTAATACAGGTAGTGGACTGAAAGTAAGTGCAGGCCTGCCAGTCTGGGAGCCCTACTGCTACATGCAACACACATGAAGGAGACCCAACTTGTAGTGCAAACATTTAAAATAAAATATTTCCACACATCAATAAAGTGGCATCAATTTCCCCATAATAGAAATAGGGTAATGGGCCTCTGACACCCCTTCCATCACAAGCAAACCACGAGATGGAAACCCAACTTGGAGTGTCCATATTTAAAAAAAAATTGTCACACACCACTATAGTGTCACGAATTTTCCCTTAGTAGAAATAGTATAAGGGGCTTCTGGCACCCCTTCCATTACAGGCAACCTACCAGATGGAGACCTAACTTGGAGTCTCCACATTTAAAAAAAATAGTGAACACTAGTTTTGAGCGACTTTTGCTTTTTTAGGGTCGAGTTTCGTTTCATGAAACCCGACTTTTCCAAAAGTCGGGTCGAGCAAAATCGGCCGACTATAGGGAAAAGTCGGGGGTCCGACCGAAACACGAAACCCAATGTAAGTCAATGGGGAATTAAAGTCGGCAGTGAGAGGAGGACAGGAAACACACCTACAGTGCCCATTTAAATGCCAAAAGCATCAATTCTTATTACTTAAGCTTGTCAACCTTAATTTACTTCATAATACTAGTTACGCACTGAAAAATGGGGGTTATTTGGCTAAAGTTGTGGGGGGGTAGGGCTGGCTCCAGGTTTTCATGTGCCCTGGACGAAAGAGCGCCCCTTTAACACATACCACAACTCATGATGCTCCGATACGGCAGAGAAATAGCGGTATAGTACAATGAAAAATACTTCACTTTTTACATCTCAAGACGAGGCCCATCTATTTCTCCATACAGAATCATTGGTCCCATATAATGTTTGAAACAGTATATGATGAGCTCCACATAATGCTACAGTATATGTTGGTCCCCATGGATGAAGCTCCACTGTCTTATGGGCCCAAATAATGCTCCAAACATAACGGGCCCCATTTCTAATGCTCTAGTGTATAATGGGCCCTGTATATGCTGTTCCAGTGTCTGATGTCCACCTTTGGAATGTTCCAGTGTATGGTGGGCCCCATCTATCATTCTCCAGAGTATAGTGCTCCCCAAACATTGCTGTCCCAACATTGAAAACAATGAAATAAGTCTCCTCGCTAGGGAATCCCTGTACTAGTCTGGACTCCTCGTCTTCCCCATCTTCCATCTCACTGCACAGTATTTCAACCTTGCAAGTGCTGTGATCCTGAGCAAGCAGGGGGGGCCCACTCATTGGCGACGGCACTGGCACAGGGCCCCTGATAGTACGGTAGTGTGTCTGACGGTGGGTGGGCCGAACCTGCACTTTCATCTGCAGCTTCCTCTTTGTCACCGTGTAAGATGGAACTGTATATGGGAAGGGTAACCTGAGTTTCATCAGGGTCAGATTCAGGCCGTGTAGCGTGCAAGGGGAATGTAGTGGTCTGGGTCAATGTACCAGCAGATTCATCGAGCAGTGGCTGGGCATCAGTGCACTTGTGTCGCCCCCACGCAAGGGGGGCACATGAGATTGGCCAATAACTGGTGTGTCATGCCCTTACATGTCCGTGGCTGCATGTGCACTACACTGAAAAGGCCAGCGTTTGTCGCTTACAGGTGCAGATAACCCGCTGAACAACGTTAGTGATGGGGATCTGGGATTACAATTATTACCCGCGAACGATGATTTCCAGAAAGTGCAGGTCAACCGCAGTTCCGGAATTAGGCCTAACCGTCATTCCTGAAAAAATGAAAAACTTACGTGTGCAAACCACAGGTGCTGTAGCTTGCTTAACAGCTCGCCAGCCGTTCTCAGGCCCAGTATGGATTACACGTGATTGCACAAAGGTGAGAAAGGGTACCGTATCCCCTGATAACATGTAAGGATAGCATAGTGTACACATTCAAAATATACACTCACTGGCCACTTTATTAGGTACACCTGTCCAACTGTGTGTTAAGACTTAATTTCTAATCAGCCAATCACATGGCGGCAACTCAGTGCATTTAGGCATGTAGACATGGTCAAGACAATCTCCTGCAGTTCAAACCGAGTATCAGTATGGGGAAGAAAGGTGATTTGAGTGCCTTTGAACGTGGCAAGATTGTTGGTGCCAGAAGGGCTGGTCTGAGTATTTCAGAAACTGCTGATCTACTGGGATTTTCACGCACAACCATCTCTAGGGTTTACAGAGAATGGTCCGAAAAAGAAAAAAAATCCAGTGAGCGGCAGTTCTGTGGCCGGAAATGCCTTGTTGATGCCAGAGGTCAGAGGAGAATGGGCATACTGGTTCGAGCTGATAGAAAGGCAACAGTGACTCAAATTGCCACCCGTTACAACCAAGGTAGGCAGAAGAGCATCTCTGAATGCACAGTGCGTCGAACTTTGAGGCAGATGGGCTACAGCAGAAGAAGACCACACTGGGTACCACTCCTCTCAGCTAAGAACAGGCATCTGATGGCTACTTTCAGCAGGATAATGCGCCATGTCATAAAGCTCGAATCATCTCAGATTGGTTTCTTGAACATGACAATGAGTTCACTGTACTCAAATGGCCTCCTCAGTCACCAGATCTCAATCCAATAGAGCATCTTTGGGATGTGGTGGAACGGGAGATGCGCATCAGGGATGTGCAGCCGACAAATCTGCGCCAACTGTGTGATGCCATCATGTCAATATGGTCCAAAATCTCTGAGGAATGCTTCCAGCACCTTGTTGAATCTCTGCCACGAAGAATTGAGGCAGTTCTGAAGGCAAAAGGGGGTCCAACCCGTTACTAGCATGGTGTACCTAATAAAGTGGCCAGTGAGTGTATGTCTATAGATCAGGAGGCAGGCTCACACGGTGTCAGGCCCAGTATGGATTACACGTGATTGCACAAAGGTGAGAAAGGGTACCGTATCCCTGGATAACATGTATGGATAGCATAGTGTACACATTCAAAATATATGTCTATAGATCAGGAGGCAGGCTCAAACGGTGTCAGGCCCAGTATGGATTACACGTGATTGCACAAAGGTGAGAAAGGGTACCGTATCCCCGGATAACATGTATGGATAGCATAGTTAGTGTACACATTCAAAATATATGTCTATAGATCAGGAGGCAGGCTCAGACGGTGTCAGGCCCAGTATGGATTACACGTGATTGCACAGAGGTGAGAAAGGGTACCGTATCCCCGGATAACATGTATGGATAGCATAGTGTACACATTCAAAATATATGTCTATAGATCAGGAGGCAGGCTCAAACGGTGTCAGGCCCAGTATGGATTACACGTGATTGCACAAAGGTGAGAAAGGGTACCGTATCCCCGGATAACATGTATGGATGGCATAGTTAGTGTACACATTCAAAATATATGTCTATAGATCAGGAGGCAGGCTCAGACGGTGTCAGGCCCAGTATGGATTACACGTGATTGCACAAAGGTGAGAAAGGGTACCGTATCACCGGATAACATGTATGGATAGCATAGTGTACACATTCAAAATATATGTCTATAGATCAGGAGGCAGGCTCAAACGGTGTCAGGCCCAGTATGGATTACACGTGATTGCACAAAGGTGAGAAAGGGTACCGTATCCCCGGATAACATGTATGGATAGCATAGTGTACACATTCAAAATATATGTCTATAGATCAGGAGGCAGGCTCAAACGGTGTCAGGCCCAGTATGGATTACACGTGATTGCACAAAGGTGAGAAAGGGTACCGTATCCCCGGATAACATGTATGGATAGCATAGTGTACACATTGAAAATATATGTCTATAGATCAGGAGGGCTCAGACGGTGTCAGGCCCAGTATGGATTTGATGGCCCAGACTACACAGCGGAGGAGCAGGGAGAGGTAAAGATTGCAAATGCTGGGGCCCTGCTCAAGCAAGGGGGGCCCACTCGTGGGCGTCGGTACTGGCACTGGGCCCCTCATAGTACGGCGGTGTGTCTGACGGCAGGTGTGCACCACCACCGTCAGAGACACTTGATTGCACTATGAGGGACCCTGTGCCAGTGCCCGCGCCCAAGAGTCGTCTTACCCACCTGTCCAGGGCAACGGCACTTGCACGGATTCGTGCGCTAGGTGATGACCCTGGCCATGGGGGGGGAGGCAGCACAGTTAGGGAGTTTTAGAAAGTGGCATATGTTGATGTTGGACATTCAGCTGATGCAAAAGGCGAAATTGTTCAAGTCCCAGGAAGAGGAGGACCAAAGCAAGCCATTTTTCTGTCACCCTATGTGTCATCAGGGGAAGGTGGGACAAAATCCTTGGAAACCCATGCATGGATCATTTTAATGAAGGTTAGATCATCCACATTTTGGGTTGACAGACGGGTCCATTTTTCTGTCAGGATTGATCCAGCTGCACTGAAGACTCTTTCCGATAGCACACTTGCAGCTGGGCAAGCGAGCTCCTGTAAGGCATATTGTGCCAATTCAGGCCAGGTGTCCAGTTTAGCGGCCCAATAGTCAAAGGGGAATGACCTGTGCGGGAGAACATCGATATGGGAGGAAAAGTAGTTTGTAACCATAGTTGACAACTGCTGTCTCCCGTCACTTTCCATCGATGCAGTATTACCAGTTGTGTGAGCGGTACTTGAAAAATCAGTCCACAACATTGTCATGAAACCCCTGTCTCCAACACCACTTCTGCTGTGTGCACCACGAACACCTCTGCCAAGCTGCCCCCGGCCCGTATGGCTCGTGTGAGAACCATCACCGCTGCTGTGTGCTGGGAATGCCTCAACCAACCGGTTTACCAGAGTTGCTTGTTTATTAGCCAATATTAGGTCAAGGTTCTCGTGTGGCATGATGTTTTGTAATTTGCCTTTATAGCGTGGATCCAGGATACTGGCCAACCAGTAGTCGTCATCGTTCATCATTTTGGCAATGCGGGGGTCCCTTTTTAGGATCTGCAAGGCATAATCTGACATGTGGGCCAATGTTACCGGTGTCAATGATTCACTGCGAGTGCTGGTTGGAAGAGCACTTTCTGGCAAATCCACATACCTCCAGTCATGCACAAACCCTGTACCAGACCTTGCCACGCCAACATTTTCACTTGCCCCACGAGATGCATCCTCCTCCCCTAAGTAATCATCCCCATCATCATCCTCCTCCTCTTCTTCCTCCACCTCGTCCAGAAGAGGTCCCTGAGCAGACAATGGCTGAATGTCATCAAGGAATCCCTCCTCCTCTTCCTCCTCGTCAACATTGGCTGCAGACGCCTGCTCCTTAAGGTGCGTCAAAGTTTGCATGAGCAGACGCATAAGTGGGATGCTCATGCTTAGGATGGGGTCGTCTGCGCTTACCAGCCGTGTGCATTCCTCAAAACACTGAAGGACTTTACAGAGGTCTTTCAGCTTCGACCACTGCACACCTGTCAACTCCGTATCTGCTTTCAAAGTGCCTGGCCGTGTATCCTCCCACAAATGCATTATGGCCTGCCTCTGTTCGCACAGCCGCTCAACCATGTGCAGGGTGGAGTTCCACCTTGTTGCAATGTCCATAATGAGACGGTGGTTGGGAAGGTGGAGCAATCGCTGCAGCTTCTGCATATGAATGGAGTGTACAGGCGACCGGCGGATGTGCGCGCACAGTCTTCGCACCTTCTGGAGCAGGGCTGTTAACTCCGGATAATTGTTGAGGAAGCACTGCACCACTAGATTCAAGGTGTGAGCCAAGCAAGGTATGTGGCTGAGTTTTGAAAGGGCTATGGCTGCCACAAAATTACGGCCGTTATCACTAACTACCTTGCCTGCCTCAAGATTTATACTGCCCAGCCATGACTCAGTTTGTCGCTGAAAGTACTCGGCCAGCACCTCCGCGGTGTGTCTGTCGCCCAAACACATCATCTGCAACACAGCCTGCTGATGCTTTCCACTAGCTGCTCGATAGGGGGACACCTCGTGTGCAACAGTGGCAGCTGCAGATGGAGTGCTCGTACGACTGCGCTCTGTGGACAAGCTTTCGCTTCTGGAGGAGGAGGAGGGTCGAACGCCTACAGCCAACTGTTAACTATACTGTGGGCTAGGCAGCACTGTGCCATCACAGCTGTCCCCTGTGGACCCTGCATCCACCACATTGACCCAGTGCGCAGTGATGGACACGTAACGGCCCTGGCCATGCCGACTGGACCATGCATCTGTTGTGAGGTGCACCTTTCCACTCACTGACTGCTTGAGTGCATGGACAATGCAGTCTTTCACATGATGGTGGAGGGCTGGGATGGCTTTGCGAGAGAAGAAGTGGCGATTGGGTAGGTCATAGCGTGGTACTGCACAGGCCATGAGTTCGCGGAAAGCTGCGCTTTCCACCAACCGATAGGGCATCATCTCTAACGAGATTAGTTTGGCAATGTGGGCGTTCAAACCCAGTGTACGCGGATGAGATACTGAGTACTTTCTTGACCTACTCATAGTGTCTGGGAGGGTGAGCTGGCCTTGAGAGCTGCATATGGTGGAAGTAGCGGTGGACAGGGCGGACTGAGAGAGGGTTGATGATGGTGATGGAGTTGGTGTTCTTTCTGATGGCCTAGATTCAGTCTTTCATTGATATAACAGTGGGATTCCCTGACTGCTTTGGCCTTGCAATGACACCTCAACATTTGCTGCTGTGATAACCGGTGGGCTCACAGGGGGGAAACAATGTAGCGTTGCTGACTACCTTCTTTGTGATCAGTTGCACATGTGGTACTTGAGGTTTGGTGTTGTGTCCACGCTTGCAAGTGCATGCTGGTTAAATGTCTAAGCTTGCAACTGGTATTCAAATTTTTCAGATTTTTCCCTCGGCTAAAGGTCTTTGCGCACTTCTTACAGATAACCTTGGCCTGATCATGAGGATTTTGTTCAAAAAAGTGCCACACTGCACTCTTCCTACTTTGGAAGACATTTTGCGGCCTAGCACGCTGTGCTATTTTGACCGTCTGGACAAGCTGTCCAGCAACTCTTTTGATTTTTGGAACCTGTTTTTGGAGTGCTCCGGGCCTGCCAGATAACAGCTGTTGCGATGTCGATGTCGGCTGTGGATGCTCCTCCTCCTCATCTGAGCTATTGGAAGCAGCAACCTCCTCCCCCAATGGATCCCAATCTGGGTCAACAACTGGGTCATCCATCACCTCCTCTTCAATGTCATGTGCACCTTCCTCTGTGTCACCATGTATGGTGGTATAGTATGCGGGAAGGGGCACCTGAGTCTCATCAGGGTCAGAATCTGGCTCATTACACTGCGAGGACAATGTAGTGCTCTGAGTGAATGTACCAGCAGAATCATCTATCAGTGGCTGTGCATCAGTGCACTCCATGTCAGATTCATCTTGGCCTGGGTAATTCACCATTTCACTTGATAACCCAGGCATGGTATGTGAAAACAGCTCCATGGAGTAATCAGTTATATGGCCTGCGTCATCCTTCAAACTTGGTTGGGGTGAAGGACACAAGGAAAGGTGTGGTTCATGAACATGAGCCTCCAATGACGACTCAGTGCTTTTATTTTTTACAACTTCAGAAGAGGAGGCGATCGAGCTGGAGGCTGAGTCAGCAATGTAAGCCAAAACTTTTTCCTGAAGCTCTGGCTTTAAAAGCGGTTTGCCAACTCCTAGAAAACTAAGCCTTCGAGGCCTTGTGGAGCCAGACGATGACGCAGGCTCAACACCTCCTGCATTCGGTCCTATTTTGCTTTTGCCACTACCATCAGATCCACCACCAACGCCATCATTACCAGCTGGCAATCCCAGACCAATTCCATGGCCTCTTCCACCAGCCTTCCTCATTTTTGGTAAAAATGTACACAAAATCCCACAAACTATATAGTAATGTAAAACAAGGTACAAGGTATATATAGGAAAGGGGAGACGTAGAATTTCTGAAAACACTTGTGGACACTGTTGGATTGTGAGGCCCAGTGAATATCACACCGCTATGTCACAGGCTCAATGTCGCAGGTGTGAAAAATGTCACTCTAGGACAGGGGAGACGTAGAATTTCTGAACACACTTGTGGACACTGTTGGATTGTGTGAGGCCCAGTGAATATCACACCGCTATGTCACAGGCTCAATGTCGTAGGTGTGAAAAATGTCACTATAGGACAGGGGAGATGTAGAATTTCTGAGCACACTTGTGGACACTGTTGTGTGAGTCCCAGTTAATATCACACCGCTATGTCACAGGCAGAAATTGTCTAGTGTATGACAAACTACAAGGTGTATATAGAATTGGGCAGAATAGGAATCTCCCTAGAGTGTAGGTCTGTAAGAACGGAACATGTCCTCGACTTATTCTTACAGAGTCACACACAGATAGCTTCACTGTGGCCGTGATAACAGCCGTTACACGGTACTGTGTGAGGAGCGTACACCGCTGTATGGTGTGAAAAAATGCATGCTCAGTACCTCACCAGGACAAAAAAAAAAATTTGGATTGCTTTTAAAAAAGCAGTTTGCAGAGCAGTGGGAAAACAGCAATGCAGCTATCAGGAAGCCTTATAAGGCAGCCTAACAACCAACACAGCTGATCCAGCAAAATATAGCCTCCACTTGCACTGCACAAACAGTGACTGGTGTGTTGTACAGGCAAAATTGCTAGCAGCAGAAGCAGTTTTTGGTGTCTTCTTCCCTGCCTAACGCTCTCCCTACAGAATCAGCAGCAGCAGCAGCTCTCCCTATTCTGAGATCAGCATGAGTAACATGGCGGTCGGCGTACACGCCCTTTTATACCCCCTGTGACGCCCCCCAAACCAAGCCAATCACTTGCATGCCCTTCTCAAAGATGGTGGTGACTCCTGCCTATGTCATCACGTTGCCCACAGTGTCCGTGGATCCTGATTGGCTGAAAAAGGGCGGAAAAGAAACTTTTGAAACGCGACTTTGGCGCTAAAGTCGCCGAGCTCGTGGCTGACCTCACCTTAGGATCGGGTTTCGTTTCATGAAACCCAACTTTACCAAAAGTCAGCGACTTTTGAAATTTTTCGACCCGTTTCGCTCATCTCTAGTGCACAGTATGGACAAAGGTTAGCATAGCAGGGGACAGTATGGAGATATAGAGAGTGCAAGGGAAAGCAGTGGACAGGGGGCAACCATGGTATAGGCCGTCGTTCTTAATGATGGACATTGTGGCAGTTATAAAAAACAACAAGATGCCTAGACCTGTGGCAACCTCCAAATATCAAATTATCATATAAGAAAAATCAGGAAGTCATATTGCCATAAAAATATAAATTTTTATTAGGTAGTATTAAAATTATACAATGAACCTACTAAAAAGTTAAAAAAATGGGGACAAACAATGCAAAAAAGAACGGCTATTGGAGGAATGAAAAAGCCGGATGGTATGCACTAATAAGCAAATAATAGGTTGTATGAATTAGTCTCACAATGCGAGTAATACACATATATATACATATCAAGCAGCCAGAGGGCCTGCTAGCAAAGTGCACAGTGCTTAAAAAAACAGTAACCAACTTTATAATGCTCATTATGTAGAGAGGGCACATACTATATACAATAGTAGTGGTGAAAATATATTATCCATATGTGAACCATATTAGGAGCAATCAGCTCTATTGCCTAAAAACCAATTGCTTCAATATCCGAGTGTCCCAAAATAGACTCAAGTGATGCGGTAAGGAAAAAGCACAGAGAGCAGGCTGAGAGATAAGTAAAAATTGGCAGCTGAATGCAATACGTCATACCTCCAATGAGCCATGACATCCCCGACGTGCGTTTCGCGTGATGCTTCTTCCAAGGGAGCGTGCGCACACAAACACAGCAGCACCTCTCTCGCCTGCCTGCCACCCGCTCTTCCTATCCACGCTCTGGCACAGCAGCGGCCGCTGAATGATGACGTCATTCAGCGGCGCTCCTCTGTGTCAGGAAGCGCGGGCAGGAAGCAGGACGGATCCTTGCAGCTCCGCTGCTATTTTCTTTTGAAGGCAGCAGAGTTACTTTGATCGCTCCCTGCCCGCTGCCCTGCAGGGTCCCCCATGGCAGTACCGGATCGCAGCTCTGAATCTCCCCGGTTCGGGGAACCGGCTGCTTTTTTAACAAGCGGTTCCATCGAACCAGGGAGAATCGGCCAAATCCCACCCCTTGGTGTATGTATAGAAAAAAATATTCCGGCACTCTCTTTGCAGGAGAAAAGTTATTTCTTTATTCACAAGATAGGAATCCAGAAAGGTTTATAATAATGTAACGTTTCGGTCTCAATTAGGACCTTCTTCAGACTTAATAAACAGAAAAAAAAACCAAAGTACATAGTCAGTCAATGTGAACTGGTTTACATACACATAATGCATCAAAGACTATAGTACATAGAAGCAGAAAAGATGGCTGCTAAACCCAAAAAGAGAGGTATCTCTATGTCATAAAGAAAAAAGCACGAATATATCACAAGAAAAAATATATAATAAATGATAAGCCTTTCACACAGTACATATTAAGGAAAAATGATGAATCTGAGATATAGCACTACATAATTTAAATATAAACACTATGTACAATCTGACTTAAAATTTAATAGAGTAATACTAATAGAGGGGTATGGAAAAATTAAATATAGCATCAGCATATATCAGAATCACAAAGATATGTAGTATTGTATGGCTGATGAAAAGAAAAAGAAAAAGTGAGGTGTTTCTAGCCAGAAAAAAATAAATAAAAAAATGAAAATAAAAATGGGGAAAATAAGACAAAAAATTCTAATGCCTCTTACCCTTATAAACCTCCAGAGATGCCCCGTGTGTTCCCTTGTATAATTAGTAGGTGAAATCGCCTATCATGGCACTGATAAGAGGTAATGACATGCTTAATACTAACATAGGCAAAAGGAGCCCAGCATAGTGTGCCCGTTAAAAAACATATTCAGCTTACCACAGAAGTGCAGGAAACGGGGTGTCTGTGATAACGGCGCGTGTCAGAAATGCGGGTGTCCGCTGCAGGTGGAGAGGTCGCTAAAGTGAAAGTGCCAGTGTTCGGACTTATATATCGGTCGTGTGTCAGGGATAGAGTGTGCGCCCAGGCACACATGTCTCGGCTTCCCAGAAGTGTGTCTGCTTGTAATAGATGCATCCCTGTGGAATGCAGGGTGGAACGCACAACCGGAAGTGCGTCATGGTAAAATGGCCGCGGCCGGAAGTACCGGTGACACGCATAGTGGAACGCAGAGGAAGTTGTGATGACATCTGGATTCTCTTTTTTAACCAGGGATTCATCTGTAGAAGGAGTCAATTGTAGAGAATGTTTCAAATAGAGCAAAAGACAATAGGCACAAAAATATAATAAAGGGTATAAAGGTAAAATGAGAGGTGTAGGCCTGTTGCTCTGAGAGCCCTGCCAAATTAAGGCAACACACATGAAAGAGACCCAACTTGGAGTCTAAACCTTTCCAAATAAATTAGGGGCAGACACCAGGAAAAGTGGCATCAATTGACCCACAGTAAAAATTTGTTAATGGCACAGGAGCAGTCATCGATGGGCCATGCATGAGGTGTCAGGGTCTGGGGCATCATTTAGAGCTTTGAATTTAAGTTTAAACTAATATGAGGTGGGTGAGGGACCGATGTGAGCCTTCTTTTCTGGGAGCCCTGATACATTATGCAACAGCTCAAATTGCTTTTTTCAACCACACTTGGGTGGCACAAATGTCAGCTTTTTAGACCACAAGTGTTAGAAAAATTTAAGGATAGTAATACAGGTAGTTGACTGAAAGTAAGTGCAAGCCTGCCAGTCTGGGAGCCCTACTGCTACATGCAACACACATGAAGGAGACCCAACTTGTAGTGCAAACATTTGAAAAATAAAATATTTCCACACATCAATAAAGTGGCATCAATTTCCCCATAATAGAAATAGGGTAATGGGCCTCTGACACCCCTTCCACTACAAGCAACCCATGAGATGGAAACCCAACTTGGAGTGTCCATATTTAAAAAAAAATTGTCACACACCACTATAGTGTCATGAATTTTCCCTTAGTAGAAATAGTATAAGGGGCTTCTGGCACCCCTTCCACTACAGGCAACCCACCAGATGGAGACCCAACTTGGAATCTCCACATTTCAAAAAATTATTGTTACACATCCCTAAAGTGGCATCAGTTTCCCAGAGTAGAAATAGTATAATGGGCCTCTGATGCCCCTTCCACTACAGGCAACCCAACAACCCAATGAAGATCCAATTTGGAGTACCAACATTTAAAAAAATGATTGTCACACACCACTTAAGTTGCATCATATTTCACAGAGTATAAACCGTGTAATGGACCACTGACACAACTTCCACTACAGGCAACCTACCAGATGGAGACCTAACTTGGAGTCTCCACATTTAAAAAAAATAGTGAACACCACTAAAGTGGCATCAATTTCTACAGAGTAGAAATAATATAATGGGCCCTGACACCCTTTACACTACAGGCAACCTAACAGATAGAGACCCAACTTGGAGTCTCCGCAACTTTTTGATATCGGGTGCTCTGGTCCACTGTGTAATACCGTAATTATATGGGTACTTTGGAATCTGATCACGAGGGACAATAAGAGACAGAGACCAAAGTTGATGTAAATAAATATATTTCACAAGAGTGACAAAACTAAACATAATACTTTCTGCAACAGTAACAGAATCGCAGCACAATATGGAATAATGCAGGTAAAGCAAAACCGGCAGTACACTTTCTGCAATTGTAACGAAAACTCAGCACAATATGGATATGTCCTAAGCGACTGAAGAGCAAGGTAAGACCCCTCTTTATAATCAGTCCAACAGTACTAATACTCAAGTGCGCACAGGGCACAGAACGTAGGAGTCCAGCAGCAGATTCCGTATGTAAGGAAGTACAACGTATTAATGAGGCAGTCCCACGATGTAGTAAATCAGCATGCACACAGTACTAGGGTGCATAAGTCCAGCTAACATAAGGGTGAAATGCACACGGTATTCAAACATAGAAGTCCAGCGTGACCCAGGAGAAGCAAAACAGGAGAAGGTCGTTATATGTACCTATAGGGCTGAACGTCCTGCACAAGTCCAGCAACGCAGCCCCAACAGACTCAGACACAAAGGAGATGGCAAAAGTCATGATTCCATAATGGCCACAGCAGCTCCAAGGGTGATCATCTCCACACCAGAATTCCACACAGTAGTTGATTCTTGCAGGGCAGTAGGCAGCAGAATGTAGAGGGGAAGAGCACCGAGTAACGAGCAGCAGCCACAGCAGGGAGTACGCTAGCAGATGGGCAGGAGCCAGGCAGCCACAAAATACTCAGGCACAGGAGAGCACATGACCCGGACTTAAATAATCAGGACAGACAAGAAGTTCCATGACAGGACGAGATCCAAGACTCCATCTTGGATCAGGGCGAACTGGTGCAAGGAAGTCCGGAATCCTTACACACTGGCTCAAGATTGCATGGACCAGGGATCATCCCACTGAACGGCCACTTTTTTTTTTTTTTACCATGGGTATAATACTACTCAGACAACACAGGGTTAGAGTAAAACAGTGTGTCAATACTATATTGAACCACAAACAGATAATAACACATAGAACTGTCCCAACAAAATACCCTAAATGGTCCAAAATTACAGAATTTCACCCTTCCACTGACTCGCCCAGATTAAAGCAGCTGCGACTTCAAGGGCCAACTACCTCTACCCATGGCACGCACAGAGAGAAGGTAACAACAGGTAACAACAAGCTTAGGAAGCTGACAGTCCATTGAGGTACGAAGCCAGGTGACCTGACTTCTCTCAACATCTACATGGAGCCACAATAGTCAATCAGCATATTATCAAACACTGACTGTTCAATGGCACCACACCCTTGTCTTGCAGAAATAACAGAGAATAAGTTACAACAAAAAGTAACTCAAACGTCAACATCCAGGCTCATACGAACAATAGTCTTTGCTTCTTGACCAACCAAAGGCAAACACATAAATTCAAAAGTCAGCATAAAGATAAAAGTCTATGCATACTTGCTTACTTAAACTTACATCTGACATAATTAAGAAGAAATGCTGTGTTGTCACATTTCTCCCCCATCTTAATTAGCCAGATGTGATAGACTTTCAATCATCCTTCTCTACTTACCGGCGACTATCCATCAGCATGTCTTGAAGCACAGACATGATTACACATATCATGCAGTTTCCTCAGAGCATATTTCATGTTTTACTTTGCGAATAAACTCTGCGCGTAATTGATGAGAACCGACTCGTATCCATTTTGTCAACACATGGTGTCCTCCACATCAAGTGGTTTCTGGATTAAATCCGATCAAGTGTCAGTGGCCTGGCATTCTCTTAAAGCTGGCACAGCACCTTTAGTTGCCATTTCTTTTATAGTTGCAGCTTTTTGTTGCAGTTATACATCCACTCAGGTCCTCTTCCCAAGGCAGAGCTGGTGGGGTTTCACATAGTGGCATATGAAACCTGGTGTGCATGCCTCACCTATGGTCTGCTGGGTCTTTTTGTATCTGTATGCCTTCCTGGCTTTGGAGCCCTGGGATGGTGTCTATGAACATCAGTCCCCTGCAGCTCTCCATATCCGTCGGGCTGAGTAGTATCCCGCTGCTACCACCAAAATGTGGAGACATGGGGGGATCAACTGGTGCTGTAGTCCACTGGCCCACGACCGGGATCATCCCACTGAATGCCTGCTCACCTTTTACTCTGAGCATAATATTACTCAGATAACACAGAGTGAGGGTAAAACAGTGCGGTAATACTTAATTGAACCACGAACAGACAGTAACACATAGAACAGGCCCAGCAAAATACCCAAGATGGTCCATAATTACAGAGTCTCAGCCTTCTGTTGACTCGCCGAGATTAAAGCAGCTGCGACTTCCAGGGCTGGCTACCCCCACCTGTTACACACACAGAGAGGAGGTAATGACAAGCTTAGGAAGCTGACGGTCTACTGAGGTATGAGGCCAGGTGACCAGAGGGTCACAACCTGTCTTCTCCAAACATCTCCATGGAGACAGGTGACCGGTGGACCCCAAACCTGGCTTTCCCAAACGTATCCATCGGGCTCAGGTGACTGGTGGGTCCAAATCCTGGCTTCACTAAATGTATCCATGGGTTCAGTGATGGTCAGAGCACCAGGACTACGTTTGTCATTCATTCATCTGTTACTGATCAATTTTAAAGCCAAAAATGCTGGCCCAAGCCCTGTCCCATGCATTCATGCTGCACAATTATACTATTTGTACTCTGGGTCAATTGATGCCACATTTCCTGGTGTTAACCTCTAGTTTGAGCTGTTTTGAAATATTTTTGGCCTCAATGAAGGCGTTGTCTATGTGTTTGGTTTTGCCTTCTATTGTATTACTTGGGGTTCGGATATATTCGTTGAACCTTACAGCGAACATGTTCGGTGAACATCAGGGTGTTCATTGATCCGAACCTTGAAAAGTTCGCTCATCTTTACCCAGGAGGCATGACCGCTTGAAGATGCTCAAATTAATCCCCAATTATCATCAGAACAGAGGTCCTAATTGTGTAATATAATGGCTCTCTATCTAGACATATTCATCAGAAAGGACTTCCCTGGCCGTTCATCAAGTAAACAAAGGCAACCCCAACCATCAGATAGTCAGTATACCGGGTTTCTTTACAGGTAAAGGCAGATATTCAGTGGGAAACAGAGGAAATATTGAAACTGGGGGTAAGACGAAAGTCCAAAAGTAAGTGGGCCTCCCTAATTGTAATTGTTCCGAAACAGGACCAGACCATATTTTGTGGCTACTACAAAACTTGCGATCATCTGATCACTCGTGCTATGCACAGTATTGCCACAGGATTGCTGTATATAACAAATGTCATGGTCCCCTATGAATGGCAGTCACAAACTGGTTTTCACAGGAGTACCATTATGACAGCCACGCGGGTCATCAGCAGACTTCTGGTCATAATGGCAACCTATCAGCGAACCACGATCATTTCACTGCGGCACCAATGGACACACAGAACGGTTAGTCCACCTGCACAATAAATGCTACTGTCACAGATTGACAGCGGCATTTAACAGTTTAACAGCCGCTGACAGAACCCCGATCCTCTCGGCTGTTCGAGGCAGATGATGGTTGAATAACACAAGTAGACAACATTGATTGTAATATGTTTATCAACAATTTATGAATATTAAAGTTCAAATGTCCAACGCCATATCCATTGCTAGGCAGCTCTGAAAAAAACACTTGTAGAGATTCTCCAGGTCTTGGAAACTGCATCTGCTCATGTTCTCAGCGCAGGTCAGTGCAGATATTCACCTTTTTCTTCCGAGATGTGTCATGCCTGTATAGAAGCGATAAGTCGCCTTTCTCATTAACCTGAAAACAATTAAAAGGCATGTTTTAAAAAAACTAGACAATATGCACTGGTTATCAAATGAAACAAACTCAGCAAAGGCAACTTCAGCATTATATTTCTGGTCATCAGCTGAAGTTGAAATCGACATGAAATATTGCATTATATATTGTCTGCAAAAAGGGCCAATCTGGAAATTGAAAAAAGGAAGTTGCCAATATTAGTGTAATGATAGAAAAATGCAATATGAGCCATATGACTGGTGAGAGCACTCACAATAGATCTGTACGGCTTGTAATGTCTGAGGGACTTATCTCGCCCGTCAGATTGTGTGTTGGCGATTCTTCCGCAGCAGTAGGCTGATAACTTTCATTATTTCCTGCTTTTCTCAACCAGAATTAAAAAATTGTACAGCAAGAAAACATAATTATAAGAAATACAGTAATAAAAACTGTATTACATTTCTTCTATTATTACACCTTGCTTACACTATCATGTCCTCGCTGTTGCTCTTCTTGAAAACAAGAATGATTGTTACTTACAATGATTTAGTATTGACATGAAGAACATATATAAATGGAGGAAAACCACAGAAATATTTACCTGGAAAATACATGGTGGAAGCTTTGTGTCAATCAGAATAGGTGGATTCTGAACATTTGCTGTTAGCTGCTTGTGAGAAGATGTAAACTGATTGTCTCCCTACGTGGGGAAAAAAAGGCAAAGTATATAAAAACATTTAAATTTTAAATGATAAAACTCAATAAGAGACTAAATTAGAGACTCAAGACTCTCAATATTTTAAAAATCACTTATAATAGATTGCTGACGATAGTGGAGGCTCCGTTCTTACCTCCATCACAGGTAGATGAGATGACGATATTTAGATAAGTCTCATTATTCAAATAATAAGCCTGAAAATATAAAGAAAAATAATTACATCCAACAAAGCTTAAACTCATAGAAGCTTTTCCAAAGCATTGTAGATAGATGCTGGGAATTGTCAATCATTCCATATCCAGCAAGTTATGGAAAATGTAACCGGGGTTTACTTGGTAACCTATGAGGACGGATTCCGGATATTTACTGCTAATTGCTGGTGATGAACACAGATATTCAATGTCTCACTACTCAGGGAAAATATATAAAAGTGTCTGAACTTTAAATTATAAAGAAACAAAATTAGAGACTGAATATTCTGAAGAATAGTTACATGTTTAGCTGATGGACAGTTGACGTAATCGTCCTCCGCATCGGCGACAGAAACATTTGTTGTCGGCTATTTTTTGAAAACGCCCAATTCTGCAAAGATAAGAGGAATATTGGTTACCGGAGTGGAATGAATGTTCATTTATACCATGGATTTTATTAAAAAGAACAAATTGAAACCAATATATTAAGATCTGGCCCCAGCACAGAAAATATAACATGTAACATCCTAAACCCTACGGCTCCGAGGTCAGTCCACTCTGATAGTAGTAAAGTATAAAAGCATTCTACCAACAGAACCGCACGGACGTCTCCGCAGTGATTGTGTGTCATGAGGAGATAAATCATAAAATCCACTTACTCTTTATCACACAGGTAGCATTTATACTTGTACTTATAGTGGATGGTATAACTGTGATGTTCTGTCACTTGTGGCAGCTCGGGATGGATACGATTTACCCTCCTGGTGAGAGCCTGCCACCACGGGCCGTGGTTGTCTCTTTGTTCACCGATGATTATCCAACAGGCCGCATGGCACAACTCGTGCACAAGTGTGGATCGTACTCGCACTAAAACAAGAGGTTATACAGTTATGAGAAAATCTGAGTACACCCTGATTGAACTGTTTGGTTTTACATATCAGGACAAAATACATCCTGATATGAACAACACATGACAAGTCAACCGTGCCATTAGTTACAGAAAAATACTTACAAATGCAGTAGCAGAGAGTGAAAAATAAGTACACCCCATGAATCAATAGCTTTTAGAATCATCTTTAGCAGCAATAATTTGAAGTTGCATCAATGGTGTACTTAATTTATCACACATTGCTCTGGAATTTTGACTAAGTTTTTAAAGAAAAAAAAACCCACTACATCATTATTTATTTATCATGTTGTTTTCTGAGATTGAATTTCCCTACTTTTAGGACTTTCTAAGGACCTGATACTTTTTTTTTATTTTCTCCTGATATGTAAAATATTAGAATTCATAGAGGGTGTACTTAGTTTTTCTTATGACAGTATGTACAGTGATCTTATAAGATGTATTACATCACAAGCAGCAGTTTTTTGCTCTGTATACAGATTGTCTTATGAAGCCGCAGGATGGATGTGATGTGAAACCTACCGGCAGAATCCAAGACTTTCTCAGAAAGCTCAATAACTGAGACTCGGCGGTTGTTATCCAGCTTGTTCCAGCACTGAGCGGATGTTGATGTCAGCCTCTTGCTCCATGAAATGTCCATTTTCATAGGGAGCTAAAATAGAGGAAACAAATTCCATTACATCATTAAACTCTTTGACCCCAGTCTTACAAAGTCCCCAACTCTCATGTGTGATTTACAGCACTGGTCTACTTGTATGGGGCATGGGGTCTACCGAGAGATCCAAGATGTGAGAACAAAAATAAAAATAAACTTTTTTGAAAATGTCCAAATATCAACTAAATGGTTTTTATATATGTAAAAATCCTGCGAACTTCAAGCCAAAAGTTGCTAATCTTTTTGTCTCTGCGCGGTGGATCATCTAAGGTATCTTCTCTTCCCACAGATAAGAAGAAGGTGATGACATTTACCAAACTAAGTGAGATTTACCTGATATATTCCATAACTGTATTACAGAAACATGACAAAGGGGTTATGATACCCTTCAAAAAGTTATAGATATTTTTCTTGGAATTTGTTGTTTAATGGGGGAGATAATAGAGAAGTCATGTATCACCCAGAAACCGATGAAAAGATGTGATACCTTATTCCTGAAGACTGTCCTGTTGTACAGATTGTACAGTCGCTCCACCAGCTCATTCTTTGTTTCCTGGAAGTTGGTAACATAGATGGAGGTGGGAGAAATAATCTCTTCCAGGAAACAGCTGGGGATGTTACATAGTGGTGTCCTGGGTAAGATAAGGAATCATATATAAATCCACAGGAAACATCTTGCCTAGTTCATGGCTTTATATAGAGGTAGATGCACCTGGCATAACTTACCTCTCCTCTGTATCAGAGCTCTCCTCGCTGTCAGATGGTGAATTATCTGTACAGAAATATTGAAGCGTGAAAATACTTTTTATAAGGTTCAAATCAGACATGTTAGTATGCAGGTCCGTACTAAAGAGAGGTCTATAGATTATATAGAGTGTAGACCACTAATAAGACTATGATTATGGGATCTGACCAAAGCAGAACACGTAGCTGACCAGACCACCAGAAGTCCACAGGATCATCCATTGGGATCAGGTTCTGAAATTATAATGGGGTTCAACAACAACAGGGCCTATAAACTCTCAGACGTCTATTCCACCTATTGCTCAGCTAATCGATCCTTATTAATGTTGTATGTGTTCAGTAAAAGATCAGAAGTGAACGTGTCCTCAATGACTGGAGGGTGGACCGTCAAATGGTAAGGGTCCGTTCTCTGGGGCCTTCATGTAAAATAAGACTAGTTGTCCTATCACCTTATTTCCTGATTTATGGTAGCCTCCATTGGGTTTAATGGAGATGTGGGATTCCTTGTGCAGGGCTTTCTCTATTGATGTATATTGGATTTATGAAAAGAGAAAAGCAAATGTATTGCACATCTGTAATAAATTCTATAGGGACAGCAATGGCCATAAGTCAACATGGCGGTGAGTTGTTCTCCCAATATGGAAGTGTCTGAGATATAGGACCCACACCAATCAAGCATGTGTAAAATAGGATTACCTCTGTAAGGTATCTTTAATTTAACCCCTTAACACCTATGTACGGCGCTCGTCAGTAGAGAATGAATGGAGAGGTCTCTGGAGTTGAGCCCGACTCTTTCCCGTCAGATGATGGTTTTGTCATTCAGCCATCATCTGCCTCTGACAGTCGAGAGTAGATTAGAGCTCTGCCTGCTTCTGTTAACCTGTTAAATGCTACAGTCATTCTCTGACAGTGGCATTTACAGCACATTTCCCAAGTGGCTCACTGTTCCAACTCGTGATCAGTGCCCTTGTAATTGTTAGATTTGGAAACTGACCAGTGATAGTACAAAAAAGTCATTGTTATTTCTACAATAACATAAACCTGGATTGTGTCTAGAAATGATAACTTACTATTGTATGTGAAAGTTCCTCTAGTATTTGATTCGTCATCATCAATACTACTGATGTCATCGGAGCTGTGAAATGAGTGTAACAGAATATGAGCCACCATTAGTCATTAATCCCCATCATGGACTATCTAGTAATGGAGGAGGTGTAAGCCTTACCAGGTGGAACTGTCCGTATCATCTGATGATGGTGAAATCAGATCTGTGGGGGCAACACAACATAAATCCCTTTTTAGACTATTGTAATAGCAACGACTGAGGCTCAATATCAAATAAATACATTCTAATAAATTATGCAGTGTACTCCTATATGTACATGGGGCGAAAAATCACATTCAGCTACAGTAACTCACACTGTGCATGGCCACCATCAGAAGACATCCCCAAATCCCATTTCTGGCTGACTTAAGAGCGAATGTATGAATAATGTTCCTGACAACATTGTGAAAATGGTGGTGGTGGACCTACACCAATAAAGCTTGACTAAAATAGGATTACCCCTTTAATGTATCTTTAATTTAAAAATGCACAGACCCTTCTATAATTTACCTTTAATTGTTACATTTGGAAACTGATCTGTGACAGTACAGAAGGTTCAGTGTTCTTTCTACAATAACCCCGGATGTTATCTAGAAATGATAACTTACTATTATACGTGGAAGTTCCTGCCCTATTGGAATCATTGTCATCATCATTAAGAATGATGTCATCGGAACTGTGAAATAAATGTAACAGGTAATGAGCCACCATTAATCATTAATCCCCATCATGTACTTAGTAATGGAGGAGACGTGTGTCTTACCAGGTGGTACTGTCCGGACCATGATCTAATGGTGGTAAACTCAGATCTGTGGGGGCAACACAACATAAACCTCTTATTAGAATATTGTAATAGCAATGACTGAGGCTCAATATCAAAAGAAATAAATCCTAATAAAGTATCCAGTGTACTTCTATATGTACATGGGGCAAAAAATGCATTCAGCTGCAGTAATCTGCCCTGTACATGGCCACCATGAGAAGCATTCCCCAAATCCCACTTCTGTCTGACTTCATAACTCCTGCATGAATATTCCTGACCAAATGCTGAAAAGAAATGGTTAATATGAGCTCATTTACTGTAGGCTTCCAATAGAAATAAATCCAAGCCCTGACCACAATGTGCACGTGATCTGCACCCAATGACTACAATATGGCATCGATATGTATCAGAGCCTTTACTCTGGATTAGGGATACAGTACCTGGTAAACTCGGAGTCGGGCCCGAATTGAAGCCAGTGATGTTATCTTGGCCTTGAGACCTAGGAATTGGCTTCTTTCTTGGATGATACTGAAAAAATGGCAAACATGTCAGATAGAATCTATAACCATGAACTTCTCCAGTCTATAATATTTCTCCATATTCCACTGATTACAGGTAGACACAGATATGGATTTGGTTTCCATTGGCCTGTGCTTATTTCATATACAGAGTGTAAAGGGTGTACCGTACACTTATGGTTAGCTATGGATAGGGGCGATGGTGACATTTATGTGTCTTCATATAATATTATTATGTATCCTGTACATGGACATATTGTCACAAATATTACAAGTGAGGGCAGTCTTTACTCTGCAAACATGATCCAAAGTATCACCCCATCTACTTGAAGCTATATTTTTGGTCCCACCATCTTTTTCTGGAACATTTGTCCCAAATATATTTTAGTAATTTAAGAATATAAAATGATACCTGATGGAAGTCGTCATCATCACTGCTGTCCTCGCTGTCAGAGAGAACTATAATTCGCTTAAATCGCTTTTTTCGCATCATATTAGCACAAGTCACTCACAACACTCCTCTCTCCACAAACGCCTACAAAAACCCTCAACGGAATCCTGGATGACGGAGCGTTCTATAGCCTCCAGCCAATTGTGACATCATTAGAATGCTGCAATTGTTTGCTCATTTTTTTGTATTTTACAACATTAATTGTACAAAGCATACTGTACAAATACAAAAAAAGGAAATCAGATAAAAACAACAATCTTCCTAATTCCTTCACTCCCGACCTTTTTCCAATTGTTCAGAAATATATAATAATTAAAAACACATAAATCAACATAAAAAATAAAGAAACTCCACTAATGTTTAAGCTGTTGATTATCCCTTTCTCCGTGTTTTAATGCTCTCCACTACATCTTTTTCCAATTGTTCTCCCAATTTTCAAAATTCTCTGAGGAGCAAAACCAGACCCTGTCATATTTTGTAACTCTCTTAAGTAATTTCTTCTCTTGTGTAATACTCCATTTTTTCCTTATCCATTTCCAAATGAAATTCACTCTTCTTATATAAAGCCGCCTACTTAAGACTCTTCTTCCTCATTTCATCTCTTCCGCTCCAAAGAGCATTTTACAATTGTTGACTTGATCTCAATGGAGATCTGAGTCCCCAGTTTCCAATCTATATCTTCATACCCTCTGATAAATGTATCAGATCTGCCCATGTTCCTTACACAGTTTACAAGTATTGTCCGCTTTCTTCTGCATTCTGTATAGTGCTTGGTGAAAATAATGGGACCAATGGATCAACTGGGTCAATTTATGAATTTATTGATTGACATCCCACTTATATGTAAATATATGTATATATAATGACTCTAATATTTTCTCCATACATTAATCTAACTCTCAAAGATAAAATTATGCATGTAATCTCCCCAGTTATTAGTGTATAAATGTATTTATTACATTATAGCATATTGTATGTTATATACAAGGTTATTATTATTAGATTTTTTTTGTGTGGCAAATGATCAATAAGTAATCCATTCCTTTGAGTGTTGATGTGAAAGTTATTTGATTCCTTCATACTCTTCACCTCTTGTTGAATCTGATAATATCTAAAATCGTGAACTCTACTTAAAGGGGTTGTCCCACAAACAAAGTTCATTTTAATCAATAGATCTTGGAATATTAATAATTTCCACAATTGGATGTGTTTAAATGAAATGTTCCTGTGCTGAGATAATCTTATAAATGTGCCCCTGATGTGTACTGTGTAATGGCTGTGTCTGACCGTGCAGGAACATGGTCTGATCATACCACAGCTCCTGGGCAAGGGAGGAAGCCAAGAGAGTATACAGACATTAAGGTACCGTCACACTTAGCGATGCACCAGTGATCCCGACAACGATATGACCCGGTCAGGATCGCTGGTGCATCGTTAAGTGGTCGCTAGTGAGCTGCCAAACAGGCAGATCTCACCAGCGACATAGCAGGGGTCGGGGGTCGCTACTTACCTGTCAGACGAGGCGATGAAGACGTCCTCCCGCCCGCGTCCACGCATCGCTCGTCTCCACAGCAGGAAGCCCAGCAGGAAGCTGACGACAAGAAATGGCTTAGGCCATTCTCGCGCGATCAGCGATAATCAGCGGGGGAGCCGGTTGGAGGTAAGTATCACACATAGCGATATCGCTGCTGCGTCACAAAACCAGTGACGTTATAGCGATATTGCTAGCGATATCGCTATGTGTGACGGGGCCTTTACAGTACAGGATCGTAAATTCTTTCTTTGAGGTAAATCTTTTTTAAAAAATAGGCAGGGAAATGCTTTATCTCACAAAAAGAATTAGCGGTGATCCAATGCTGTAATGTCTGTATACTCTCTTTTGCTTCCCCCCCAGCCGAGGAGCTATGGTATGATCAGACCATGTTCCTGTATGGTCAGACACGGCCATTACACAGTACACAGCAGGGGCACATTTATAAGATTATCTTGGTACAGAAACATTTTTTTTAAAAGACATCCAATTGTAGAACTTATTATTATTCCAAGATCTACTGATCTGGGAATAATAAGTCTGATATTAAGTCTGATAATAATGAGTCTGGTCTAATTGTACTGATTAAAAGAGAGCTTACTGCAGAGACCACAGCAATGGGTGAATGAGAAGGATAAATGCGTTTGTTTTTTTAATCATAACTTTATGGTGGCCAGAATACTGTATGGAGAACTATGGGGGTGCATTATACTACATGGACAACTATAGGCAGTGCATTATACTGTATGTAGGACTATGGGGTCCATTTTACTACATGGAGGACTATGAAGCAGTGAATTATAATGTGGATTTGGCGACATTATGAGGGTCTGGTTGTGGGCACATTACAAGAGGGGCTGACTGTGGGAACATTACAAGGGGCTGGCTTTGGGGACATTACAAGAGGGGCTCTGGGGGACATCATATTATATGGGAGGCTGTTGGGGGCATTATACTGTATGTTAAGGGCTGTGCTGGTGACCATACTATATAATGGGGGCTGTGGTGGACATCATACTGCATAGGGGGCTGTGGTTGACATCATAGTGTATATTTGGAAGTTGTTGTGTATATACTGTATGGGTAGCTGTGGTGACCATCTTGCTGTGTAGTGGTACAGTTTGGAGAGGACAAAATGGTGAGCAGTATGAGGGCATAGTGTAAAGAGAAGGCACAAAATGGATATGGAAAGGGGACAGCGTGAAATGGTGCACAGTATGGACAAAGGTTAGCATAGCAGGGGACAGTATGGAGATATAGAGAGTGCAAGGGAAAGCAGTGGACAGGGGGCAACCATGATATAGGCCGTGGTTCTTAATGATGGACATTGTGGCAGTTATAAAAAACAACAAGATGCCAAGTCCTGTGGCAACCTCCAAATATCAAATTATCATATAAGAAAAATCAGGAAGTCATATTGCCATAAAAATATACATTTTTATTAGGTAGTATTAAAATGATACAATGAACCTAATAAAAAGTTAAAAAAATGGGGACAAACAATGCAAAAAAGAACGGCTATTGGAGGAATGAAAAAGCAAGATGGTATGCACTAATAAGCAAATAATAGGTTGTATGAATTAATCTCACAATGCGAGTAATACACATATATATACATATCAAGCAGCCAGAGGGCCTGCTAGCAAAGTGCACAGTGCTTAAAAAAACAGTAACCAACTTTATAATGCTCATTATGTAGAGAGGGCACATACTATATACAATAGTAGTGGCGAAAATATATTATCCATATGTGAACCATATTAGGAGCAATCAGCTCTATTGCCTAAAAAACAATTGCTTCAATATCCGAGTGTCCCAAAATAGACTCAAGTGATGCGGTAAGGAAAAAGCACAGAGAGCAGTCTGAGAGATAAGTAAAAATTGGCAGCTGAATGCAATACGTCATACCTCCAATGAGCCATGGCACCCCTGACGCGTGTTTCGCATGATTCTTCTTCCAAGGGAGCGTGCGCACGCCCACACAGAAGCACCTCTCCCCTGCCTGCCGCCCGCCCTTCCTATCCACGCTCTGGCACAGCAGCAGCCGCTGAATGATGATGTAATTCAGTGGCGCTCCTCTGTGTCAGGAAGCGCGGGCGGCGGGCAGGAAGCAGGACGGATCCTTGCAGCTCCGCTGCTATTTTCTTTTGCAGGCAGCAGAGCTACTTTGATCGCTCCCTGCCCACTGCCCTGCAGGGCCCCCCATGGCAGTACCAAATCGCAGCTCTGAATCTCCCCGGTTCGGGGAATCGGCTGCTTTTTTAACAAGCGGTTCCATCAAACCAGGGAGAACCGGCCAAATCCCACCCCTGGGTGTATGTATAGAAAAAATATTCCGGCACTCTCTTTGCAGGAGAAAAGTTATTTCTTAATTCATAAGATAGAAAGGTTTATAATAATGTAATGTTTCGGTCTCAATTAGGACCTTCTTCAGACTTAATAAACAGAAAAAAAAACCAAAGTACATAGTCAGTCAATGTGAACTGGTTTACATACAAATAATGCATCAAAGACTATAGTACATAGAAGCAGAAAAGATGGCTGCTAAACCCAAAAAGAGAGGTATCTCTATGTCATAAAGAAAAAAAACAAATATATCACAAGACAAAATATATAATAAATGATAAGCCTTTCACGCATAGTACATATTAAGGAAAACTGATCAATCTGAGATATAGCACTACATAATTTAAATATAAACACTATGTACAATCTGACTTAAAATTTAATAGAGTAATACTAATAGAGGGGTATGGAAAAATTAAATATAGCATCAGCATATATCAGAATCACAAAGATATGTAGTATTGTATGGCTGATGAAAAGAAAAAGAAAAAGTGAGGTGTTTCTAGCCAGAAAAAAATAAATAAAAAAATAAAAATAAAAATGGGGAAAATAAGACGAAAAAATTCTAATGCCTCTTACCCTTATAAACCTACAGAGATGCCCTGTGTGTTCCCTTGTATAATTAGTAGGTGAAATCGCCTATCATGGCACTGATAAGAGGTAATGACATGCTTAATACTAACATAGGCAAAAGGAGCCCAGCATAGTGTGCCTGTGAAAAAAACATATTCAGCTTACCATATAAGCGCAGGAAACGGGGTGTCTGTGATAACTGCGCCTGTCAGAAATGCGGGTGTCTGCTGCAGGTATAGAGGTCGCTAAAGTGAAAGTGCCAGTGTTCGGACTTATATATCGGTCGTGTGTAAGGGATAGAGTGTGCGCCCAGGGTCACATGTGTCGGCTTCCCAGAAGTGTGTCTGCTTGTAATGGATGCATCCCTGTGGAATGCAGGGTGGAACGCACAACCGGAAGTGCGTCATGGTAAAATGGCCACGGCTGGAAGTACCGGTGACACGCATAGTGGAACGCAGAGGAAGTTGTGATGACGTCTGGATTCTCTTTTTTAGGCTGTATTGTGCATAAATATGTGACTTCAGATTTTGTATTAGTCTAGCCTGATGAAGAGACCTGAGTAGTCTCGAAAGCTTGCAATGTATTACCATCTTTTCAGTTAGCCATTAAAAGGTATCAACTACTGAGGACTCTCAATCCTGAATATTTTTCTATCTACTGGCTAACACGGTACAAAGATATACATCTTTTTTAACCAGGGATTCATCTGTAGAAGGAGTCAATTGTAGAGAATGTTTCAAATAGAGCAAAAGACAATAGGCACAAAAATATAATAAAGGATATAAAGGTAAAATGAGAGGTATAAGCCTGGTGCTCTGAGAGCCCTGCCAAATTAAGGCAACACACATGAAAGAGACCCAACTTGGAGTCTAAACCTTTCCAAATAAATTAGGGGCAGACACCAGGAAAAGTGGCATCAATTGACCCACAGTAAAAATTTGTTAATGGCACAGGAGCAGTCAGCGATGGGCCATGCATGAGGTGTCAGGGTCTGGGGCATCATTTAGAGCTTTGAATTTAAGGATAGTAATACAGGTAGTTGACTGAAAGTAAGTGCAGGCCTGCCAGTCTAGGAGCCCTACTGCTACATGCAACACACATGAAGGAGACCCAACTTGTAGTGCAAACATTTAAAATAAAATATTTCCACACATCAATAAAGTGGCATCAATTTCCCCATAATAGAAATAGGGTAATGGGCCTCTGACACCCCTTCCATCACAAGCAAACCACGAGATGGAAACCCAACTTGGAGTGTCCATATTTAAAAAAAAATTGTCACACACCACTATAGTGTCACGAATTTTCCCTTAGTAGAAATAGTATAAGGGGCTTCTGGCACCCGTTCCATTACAGGCAACCCACCAGATGGAGACCCAACTTGGAATCTCCACATTTCAAAAAATTATTGTCACACACCCCTAAAGTGGCATCAGTTTCCCAGAGTAGAAATAGTATAAAGGACCTCTGATGCCCCTTCCACTAGAGGCAACCCAACAACCCAATGAAGATCCAACATGGAGTACCAACATTTAAAAAAATGATTGTCACATACCACTAAAATTGCATCATGTTTCACATAGTATAAACCGTATAATGGGCCACTGACACAACTTCCACTACAGGCAACCTACCAGATGGAGACCTAACTTGGAGTCTCCACATTTAAAAAAAATAGTGAACACTAGTTTTGAGTGACTTTTGCTTTTTTAGGGTCGAGTTTCGTTTCATGAAACCCGACTTTTCCAAAAGTCGGGTCGAGCAAAATCGGCCGACTATAGGGAAAAGTCGGGGGTCCGACCGAAACACGAAACCCAATGTAAGTCAATGGGGAATTAAAGTCGGCAGTGAGAGGAGGACAGGAAACACACCTACAGTGCCCATTTAAATGCCAAAAGCATCAATTCTTATTACTTAAGCTTGTCAACCTTAATTTACTTCATAATACTAGTTACGCACTGAAAAATGGGGGTTATTTGGCTAAAGTTGTGGGGGGGTAGGGCTGGCTCCAGGTTTTCATGTGCCCTGGGCGAAAGAGCGCCCCTTTAACACATACCACAACTCATGATGCTCCGATACGGCAGAGAAATAGCGGTATAGTACAATGAAAAATACTTCACTTTTTACATCTCATGACGAGGCCCATACATTTCTCTATACAGAATCATTGGTCCAATATAATGCTACAGTATATGTTGGTCCCCATGGATGAAGCTCCACTGTCTTATGGGCCCAAATAATGCTCCAAACATAATGGGCCCCATTTCTAATGTTCTAGTGTATAATGGGCCCTGTATATGCTGCTCCAGTGTCTGATGTCCACCTTTGGAATGTTCCAGTGTATGGTGGGCCCCATCTATCATTCTCCAGAGTATAGTGCTGCCCAAAAATTGCTGTCCCAACATTGAAAACAATGAAATAAGTCTCCTCGCTAGGGAATCCCTGTACTAGTCTGGACTCCTCGTCTTCCCCATCTTCCATCTCACTGCACAGTATTTCAACCTTGCAAGTGCTATGATCCTGAGCAAGCGGGGGGGCCCACTCATTGGCGACGGCACTGGCACAGGGCCCCTGATAGTACGGTAGTGTTTCTGACGGCGGGTGGGCCGAACCTGCACTTTCATCTGCAGCTTCCTCTTTGTCACCGTGTAAGATGGAACTGTATATGGGAAGGGTAACCTGAGTTTCATCAGGGTCAGATTCAGGCCGTGTAGCGTGCAAGGGGAATGTAGTGGTCTGGGTCAATGTACCAGCAGATTCATCGAGCAGTGGCTGGGCATCAGTGCACTTGTGTTGCCCCCAGAAGTACGGCCACCACAGTGGCATTATCTTCCTCCTAGGGAGTGTGATGTCATGCTTGGGAGCAACGAAGGATCTCTCTAGCAGGTTAACTGATTGGGCGGCGTTATTCCCACGAGTCACGACCCTCCAAACAGCGTTCATGAAGGCAAAGTGTTTGTTTTACGTGGGCAGTATGGTTGCAAAGCTGAACCTTAAAGGAATGTCCAGAAGGGCACCACCAGGAGTGGAGCCTACGGCATAATTTGACTCAACACGGGCAACCTCAACCATCCAGCAACAAAAAAGATGCACACATTGCAAGCTTAATTCCGTTAACGAACGAGACTCCGTCATGCCCCGCGGTCCGAGTCCGGCTTACTAGAGGGACACGCGAGGCTCTGGCACGTGAGATTGGCCAATAACTGGTGTGTCATGCCCTTACATGTCCGTGGCTGCATGTGCGCTACACTGAAAAGGCCAGCGTTTGTCGCTTACAGGTGCAGATAACCCGCTGAACAACGTTAGTGATGGGGATCTGGGATTACAATTATTACCCGCGAACGATGATTTCCCAGTAAGTGCAGGTCAACCACAGTTCCCGAATTAGGCCTAACCGTCATTCCTGAAAAAATGAAAAACTTACGTGTGCAAACCACAGGTGCTGTAGCTTGCTTAACAGCTCGCCAGCCGTTCTCAGGCCCAGTATGGATTACACGTGATTGCACAAAGGTGACAAAGGGTACCGCATCACCGGATAACATGTATGCATAGCATAGTGTACACATTCAAAATATATGTCTATAGATCAGGAGGCAGGCTCAAACGGTGTCAGGCCCAGTATGGATTACACGTGATTGCACAAAAGTGAGAAAGGGTACCGTATCCCCGGATAACATGTATGGATAGCATAGTGTACACATTCAAAATATATGTGTATAAATCAGGAGGCAGGCTCAAACGGTGTCAGGCCCAGTATGGATTACATGTGATTGCACAAAGGTGAGAAAGGGTACCGTATCCCCGGATAACATGTATGGATAGCATAGTGTACACATTCAAAATATATGTCTATAGATCAGGAGGCAGGCTCAGACGGTGTCAGGCCCAGTATGGATTTGACGGCCCAGACTACACAGCGGAGGAGCAGGGAGAGGTAAAGATTGCAAATGCTGGGGCCCTGCTCAAGCAAGGGGGGCCCACTCGTGGGCGTCGGTACTGGCACTGGGCCCCTCGTAGTACGGCAGTGTGTCTGACGGCGGGTGTGCACCACCACCGTCAGAGACACTTGATTGCACTATGAGGGACCTTGTGCCAGTGCCCGCGCCCAAGAGTCGGCCTACCCACCTGTCCAGGGCAACGGCACTTGCACGGTTTCGTGCGCTAGGTGGTGACCCTGGCCATGGGGGGGGGATGCAGCACAGTTAGGGAGTTTTAGAAAGTGGCATATGTTGATGTTGGACATTTAGCTGATGCAAAAGGCGAAATTGTTCAAGTCCCAGGAAGAGGAGGACCAAAGCAAGCCATTTTTCTGTCACCCTATGTGTCATCAGGGGAAGGTGGGACAAAATCCTTGGAAACCCATGCATGGATCATTTTAATGAAGGTTAGATCATCCACATTTTGGGTTGACAGACGGGTCCTTTTTTCTGTCAGGATTGATCCAGCTGCACTGAAGACTCTTTCCGATAGCACACTTGCAGCTGGGCAAGCGAGCTCCTGTAAGGCATATTGTGCCAATTCAGGCCAGGTGTCCAGTTTAGCGGCCCAATAGTCAAAGGGGAATGACCTGTGCGGGAGAACATCGATATGGGAGGAAAAGTAGTTTGTAACCATAGTTGAAAACTGCTGTCTCCCGTCACTTTCCATCGATGCAGTATTACCAGTTGTGTGAGCGGTACTTGAAAAATCAGTCCACAACATTGTCATGAAACCCCTGTCTCCAACACCACTTCTGCTGTGTGCACCACGAACACCTCTGCCAAGCTGCCCCCGGCCTGTATGGCTCGTGTGAGAACCATCACCGCTGCTGTGTGCTGGGAATGCCTCAACCAACCGGTTTACCAGAGTTGCTTGTTTATTAGCCAATATTAGGTCAAGGTTCTCCTGTGGCATGATGTTTTGTAATTTGCCTTTATAGCGTGGATCCAGGATGCTGGCCAACCAGTAGTCGTCATCGTTCATCATTTTGGCAATGCAGGGGTCCCTTTTTAGGATCTGCAAGGCATAATCTGACATGTGGGCCAATGTTCCCGGTGTCAATGATGCACTGCGAGTGCTGGTTGGAAGAGCACTTTCTGGCAAATCCACATCCCTCCAGTCATGCACAAACCCTGTACCAGACCTTGCCACGCCAACATTTTCACTTGCCCCACGAGATGCATCCTCCTCCCCTAAGTAATCATCCCCATCATCATCCTCCTCCTCTTCTTCCTCCACCTCGTCCAGAAGAGGTCCCTGAGCAGACAATGGCTGAATGTCATCAAGGATTCCCTCCTCCTCTTCCTCCTCGTCAACATTGGCTGCAGACTCCTGCTCCTTAAGGTGCGTCAAAGTTTGCATGAGCAGACGCATAAGTGGGATGCTCATGCTTAGGATGGGGTCGTCTGCGCTTACCAGCCGTGTGCATTCCTCAAAACACTGAAGGACTTTACAGAGGTCTTTCAGCTTCGACCACTGCACACCTGTCAACTCCATGTCTGCTCTCAAAGTGCCTGGCCGTGTATCCTCCCACAAATGCATTATGGCCTGCCTCTGTTCGCACAGCCGCTCAACCATGTGCAGGGTGGAGTTCCACCTTGTTGCAATGTCCATAATGAGGCGGTGGTTGGGAAGGTGGAGCAATGGCTGCAGCTTCTGCATATGAATGGAGTGTACAGGCGACCGGCGGATGTGCGCGCACAGTCTTCGCACCTTCTGGAGCAGGGCTGTTAACTCCGGATAATTGTTGAGGAAGCACTGCACCACCAGGTTCAAGGTGTGAGCCAAGCAAGGTATGTGGCTGAGTTTTGAAAGGGCTATGGCTGCCACAAAATTACGGCCGTTATCACTAACTACCTTGCCTGCCTCAAGATGTATACTGCCCAGCCATGACTCAGTTTGTCGCTGAAAGTACTCGACCAGCACCTCCGCGGTGTGTCTGTCGCCCAAACACATTATCTGCAACACAGCCTGCTGACGCTTTCCACTAGCTGCTCGATAGGGGGACACCTCGTGTGCAACAGTGGCAGCTGCAGATGGAGTGCTCGTACGACTGCGCTCTGTGGACGAGCTTTCGCTTCTGGAGGAGGAGGAGGAGGAGGGTCGAACGCCTACAGCCAACTGTTTCCTATACCGTGGACTAGGCAGCACTGTGCCATCACAGCTGTCCCCTGGGGACCCTGCATCCACCACATTGACCCAGTGCGCAGTGATGGACACGTAACGGCCCTGGCCATGCCGACTGGACCATGCATCTGTTGTGAGTTGCACCTTTCCACTCACTGACTGCTTGAGTGCATGGACAATGCAGTCTTTCACATGATGGTGGAGGGCTGGGATGGCTTTGCGAGAGAAGAAGTGGAGACTGGGTAGGTCATAGCGTGGTACTGCATAGGCCATGAGTTTGCGGAAAGCTGCGCTTTCCACCAACTGATAGGGCATCATCTCTAACGAGATTAGTTTGGCAATGTGGGCGTTCAAACCCAGTGTACGCGGATGAGAGACTGAGTACTTTCTTGACCTACTCATAGTGTCTGGGAGGGTGAGCTGGACTTGAGAGCTGCATATGGTGGAAGTAGCGGTGGACAGGGCGGACTGAGAGAGGGTTGATGATGGTGATGGAGTTGGTGTTCTTTCTGATGGCCTAGATTCAGTATTTCGTTGATATAACAGTGGGATTCCCTGACTGCTTTGGCCTTGCAATGACACCTCAACATTTGCTGCTGTGATAACCGGTGGGCTAACAGTGGGGGAAACAATGTAGCGTTGCTGACTACCTTCTTTGTGATCAGTTGCACATGTGGTACTTGAGGTTTGGTGTTGTGTCCATGCTTGCAAGTGCATGCTGGTTAAATGTCTAAGCTTGCAACTGGTATTCAAATTTTTCAGATTTTTCCCTCGGCTAAAGGTCTTTGCGCACTTCTTACAGATAACCTTGGCCTGATCATGAGGATTTTGTTCAAAAAAGTGCCACACTGCACTCTTCCTACTTTGGAAGACATTTTGCTGCCTAGCACGCTGTGCTATTTTGACCGTTTGGACAAGCTGTCCAGCAACTCTTTTGATTTTTGGAACCTGTTTTTGGAGTGCTCCGGGCCTGCCAGATAACAGCTGTTGCGATGTCGATGTCGGCTGTGGATGCTCCTCCTCCTCATCTGAGCTATTGGAAGCAGCACCCTCTTCCCTCAATGGATGCCAATCTGGGTCAACAACTGGGTCATCCATCACCTCCTCTTCAATGGCATGTGCACCTTCCTTTGTGTCACCGTGTATGGTGGTATAGTATGCGGGAAGGGGCACCTGAGTCTTATCAGGGTCAGAATCTGTCTCATTACACTGCGAGGACAATGTAGTGCTCTGAGTGAATGTACCAGCAGAATCATCTATCAGTGGCTGTGCATCAGTGCACTCCATGTCAGATTCATCTTGGCCTGGGTAATTCACCATTTCACTTGATAACCCAGGCATGGTATGTGAAAACCGCACCATGGAGTAATCAGTTGTATGGCCTGCGTCATCCTTCAAACTTGGTTGGGGTGAATGACACAAGGAAAGGTGTGGTTCATGAACATGAGCCTCCAATGACGACTCAGTGCTTTTATTTTTTACAACTTCAGAAGAGGAGGCGATAGAGCTGGAGGCTGAGTCAGCAATGTAAGCCAAAACTTTTTTCTGAAGCTCTGGCTTTAAAAGCGGTTTGCCAACTCCTAGAAAACTAAGCCTTCGAGGCCTTGTGGAGCCAGACGATGACGCAGGCTCAACACCTCCTGCATTCGGTCCTATTTTGCTTTTGCCACTACCATCAGATCCACCACCAACGCCATCATTACCAGCTGGCAACCCCAGCCCAATTCCATGGCCTCTTCCACCAGCCTTCCTCATTTTTGGTAAAAATATACACAAAATCCCACAAACTATATAGTAATGTAAAACAAGGTACAAGGTGTATATAGGACAGGGGAGACGTAGAATTTCTGAAAACACTTGTGGACACTGTTGGATTGTGAGGCCCAGTGAATATCACACCGCTATGTCACAGGCTCAATGTCGCAGGTGTGAAAAATGTCACTATAGGACAGGGGAGATGTAGAATTTCTGAACACACTTGTGGACACTGTTGGATTGTGTGAGGCCCAGTTAATATCACACCGCTATGTCACAGGCTCAATGTCGTAGGTGTGAAAAATGTCACTCTAGGACAGGGGAGACGTAGAATTTCTGAACACACTTGTGGACACTGTTGGATTGTGTGAGGCCCAGTGAATATCACACCTCTATGTCACAGGATCAATGTCGCAGGTGTGAAAAATGTCACTATAGGACAGGGGAGATGTAGAATTTCTGAACACACTTGTGGACACTGTTGGATTGTGTGAGGCCCAGTTAATATCACACCGCTATGTTACAGGCTCAATGTCGTAGGTGTGAAAAATGTCACTATAGGACAGGGGAGATGTAGAATTTCTGAACACACTTGTGGACATTGTTGGATTGTGTGAGGCCCAGTTAATATCACACCGCTATGTCACAGGCTCAATGTCGCAGGTGTGAAAAATGTCACTATAGGACAGGGGAGATGTAGAATTTCTGAACACACTTGTGGACACTGTTGTGTGAGGCCCATTTAATATCACACCGCTATGTCACAGGCTCAATGTTGCAGGTGTGAAAAATGTCACTGTAGGACAGGGGAGATGTAGAATTTCTGAACACAACTGTGGACACTGTTGTGTGAGGCCCAGTTAATATCACACCGCTATGTCACAGGCTCAATGTCGTAGGTGTGAAAAATGTCACTATAGGACAGGCGAGATGTAGAATTTTTGAACACACTTGTGGACACTGTTGGATTGTGTGAGACCCAGTTAATATCACACCGCTATGTCACAGGCTCAATGTCGCAGGTGTGAAAAATGTCACTATAGGACAGGGGAGATGTAGAATTTCTGAGCACACTTGTGGACACTGTTGTGTGAGGCCCAGTTAATATCACACCGCTATGTCACAGGCAGAAATTGGCTAGTGTATGACAAACTACAAGGTGTACATAGAATTGGGCAGAATAGGAATCTCCCTAGAGTGTAGGTCTGTAAGAACGGAACATGTCCTCGACTTATTCTTACAGAGTCACACACAGATAGCTTCACTGTGGCCGTGATAACAGCCGTTACACGGTACTGAGAGAGGAGCGTGCACGTACACCGCTGTCCGATGTCCGTAAATTTGTCAATCTCCGTGTTTTTTAAGTATACGGACTGACACACGCTGTCTCTCTATAGTTTTGAATGTGATCAAACAGCAAATATACTTAACTGTTTGAAAAGCAGACAAAACTAGAAGGTGGAGGTCTGTAAGAACGGAACATGTCCTCGACTTATTCTTACAGAGTCACACACAGATAGCTTTACTGTGGCCGTGATAACAGCTGTTACACGGTACTGTGTGAGGAGCGTACACCGCTGTATGGTGTGAAAAAATGCACGCTCAGTACCTCACCAGGACAAAAAAAAAATTTGGATTGCTTTTAAAAAAGCAGTTTGCAGAGCAGTGGGAAAACAGCAATGCAGCTATCAGGAAGCCTTATAAGGCAGCCTAACAACCAACACAGCTGATCCAGCAAAATATAGCCTCCACTTGCACTGCACAAACAGTGACTGGTGTGTTGTACAGGCAAAATTGCTAGCAGCAGAAGCAGTTTTTGGTGTCTTCTTCCCTGCCTAACGCTATCCCTACAGAATCAGCAGCAGCAGCAGCTCTCCCTATTCTGAGATCAGCATTAGTAACATGGCGGTCGGCGTACACGCCTTTTTATACCCCCTGTGACGCCCCCCAAACCAAGCCAATCACTTGCATGCCCTTCTCAAAGATGGTGGTAACTCCTGCCTATGTCATCACGTTGCCCACAGTGTCCGTGGATCCTGATTGGCTGAAAAAGGGCGGAAAACAAACTTTTGAAACGCGACTTTGGCGCTAAAGTCGCCGAGCTCGTGGCTGACCTCACCCTAGGGTCGGGTTTCGTTTCATGAAACCCAACTTTACCAAAAGTCGGCGACTTTTGAAATTTTTCGACCCGTTTCGCTCATCTCTAGTGCACAGTATGGACAAAGGTTAGCATAGCAGGGGACAGTATGGAGATATAGAGAGTGCAAGGGAAAGCAGTGGACAGGGGGCAACCATGGTATAGGCCGTGGTTCTTAATGATGGACATTGTGGCAGTTATAAAAAACAACAAGATGCCTAGACCTGTGGCAACCTCCAAATATCAAATTATCATATAAGAAAAATCAGGAAGTCATATTGCCATAAAAATATAAATTTTTATTAGGTAGTATTAAAATGATACAATAAACCTACTAAAAAGTTAAAAAAATGGGGACAAACAATGCAAAAAAGAACGGCTATTGGAGGAATGAAAAAGCCGGATGGTATGCACTAATAAGCAAATAATAGGTTGCATGAATTAGTCTCACAATGCGAGTAATACACATATATATACATATCAAGCAGCCAGAGGGCCTGCTAGCAAAGTGCACAGTGCTTAAAAAAACAGTAACCAACTTTATAATGCTCATTATGTAGAGAGGGCACATACTATATACAATAGTAGTGGCGAAAATATATTATCCATATGTGAACCATATTAGGAGCAATCAGCTCTATTGCCTAAAAAACAATTGCTTCAATATCCGAGTGTCCCAAAATAGACTCAAGTGATGCGGTAAGGAAAAAGCACAGAGAGCAGGCTGAGAGATAAGTAAAAATTGGCAGCTGAATGCAATACGTCGTACCTTCAATGAGCCATGACACCCCCCACCGCGTGTTTCGCGTGATGCTTCTTCCAAGGGAGCATGCGCACACAAACACAGCAGCACCTCTCTCGCCTGTGTGCCACCCACCCTTCCTATCCACGCTCTGGCACAGCAGCGGCCGCTGAATGATGACGTCATTCAGCGGCGCTCCTCTGTGTCAGGAAGCGCGGGCAGGAAGCAGGACGGATCCTTGCAGATCCGCTGCTATTTTCTTTTGAAGGCAGCAGAGTTACTTTGATCGCTCCCTGCCCGCTGCCCTGCAGGGTCCCCCATGGCAGTACCGGATCGCAGCTCTGAATCTCCCCGGTTCGGGGAACCGGCTGCTTTTTTAACAAGCGGTTCCATCGAACCAGGGAGAACCGGCCAAATCCCACCCCTGGGTGTATGTATAGAAAAAAATATTCCGGCACTCTCTTTGCAGGAGAAAAGTTATTTCTTTATTCACAAGATAGGAATCCAGAAAGGTTTATAATAATGTAACGTTTCGGTCTCAATTAGGACCTTCTTCAGACTTAATAAACAGAAAAAAAAAACAAAGTACATAGTCAGTCAATGTGAACTGGTTTACATACACATAATGCATCAAAGACTATAGTACATAGAAGCAGAAAAGATGGCTGCTAAACCCAAAAAGAGAGGTATCTCTATGTCATAAAGAAAAAAGCACGAATATATCACAAGAAAAAATATATAATAAATGATAAGCCTTTCATACATAGTACATATTAAGGAAAAATGATCAATCTGAGATATAGCACTACATAGTTTAAATATAAACACTATGTACAATCTGACTTAAAATTTAATAGAGTAATACTAATAGAGGGGTATGGAAAAATTAAATATAGCATCAGCATATATCAGAATCACAAAGATATGTAGTATTGTATGGCTGATGAAAAGAAAAAGAAAAAGCGAGGCATTTCTAGCCAGAAAAAAATAAATAAAAAAATGAAAATAAAAATGGGGAAAATAAGACAAAAAATTCTAATGCCTCTTACCCTTATAAACCTCCAGAGATGCCCCGTGTGTTCCCTTGTATAATTAGTAGGTGAAATCGCCTATCATGGCACTGATAAGAGGTAATGACATGCTTAATACTAACATAGGCAAAAGGAGCCCAGCATAGTGTGCCCATGAAAAAACATATTCAGCTTACCACAGAAGTGCAGGAAACGGGGTGTCTGTGATAACGGCGCCTGTCAGAAATGCGGGTGTCCGCTGCAGGTGGAGAGGTCGCTAAAGTGAAAGTGCCAGTGTTCGGACTTATATATCGGTCGTGTGTCAGGGATAGAGTGTGCTCATCTGGATTCTCTTTTTTAACCAGGGATTTATCTGTAGAAGGAGTCAATTGTAGAGAATGTTTCAAATTGAGCAAAAGACAATAGGCACAAAAATATAATAAAGGGTATAAAGGTAAAATGAGAGGTGTAGGCCTGGTGCTCTGAGAGCCCTGCCAAATTAAGGCAACACACATGAAAGAGACCCAACTTGGAGTCTAAACCTTTCCAAATAAATTAGGGGCAGACACCAGGAAAAGTGGCATCAATTGACCCACAGTAAAAATTTGTTAATGGCACAGGAGCAGTCATCGATGGGCCATGCATGAGGTGTCAGGGTCTGGGGCATCATTTAGAGCTTTGAATTTAAGTTTAAACTAATATGAGGTGGGTGAGGGACCGATGTGAGCCTTCTTTTCTGGGAGCCCTGATACATCATGCAACAGCTCAAATTGCTTTTTTTAACCACACTTGGGTGGCACAAATGTCAGCTTTTTAGACCACAAGTGTTAGAAATATTTAAGGATAGTAATACAGGTAGCTGACTGAAAGTAAGTGCAAGCCTGCCAGTCTGGGAGCCCTACTGCTACATGCAACACACATGAAGGAGACCCAACTTGTAGTGCAAACATTTGAAAAATAAAATATTTCCACACATCAATAAAGTGGCATCAATTTCCCTATAATAGAAATAGGGTAATGGGCCTCTGACACCCCTTACACTACAAGCAACCCATGAGATGGAAACCCAACTTGGAGTGTCCATATTTAAAAAAAAATTGTCACACACCACTATAGTGTCATGAATTTTCCCTTAGTAGAAATAGTATAAGGGGCTTCTGGCACCCCTTCCACTACAGGCAACCCACCAGATGGAGACCCAACTTGGAATCTCCACATTTCAAAAAATTATTGTCACACATCCCTAAAGTGGCATCAGTTTCCCAGAGTAGAAATAGTATAATGGGCCTCTGATGCCCCTTTCACTACAGGCAACCCAACAACCCAATGAAGATCCAACTTGGAGTACCAACATTTAAAAAAATGATTGTCACACACCACTTAAGTTGCATCATATTTCACAGAGTATAAACCGTGTAATGGACCACTGACACAACTTCCACTACAGGCAACCTACCAGATGGAGACCTAACTTGGAGTCTCCAAATTTAAAAAAAATAGTGAACACCACTAAAGTGGCATATGTATGTAAGGAAGTAGAACGTATTAATGAGGCAGTCCCACGATGTAGTAAATCAGCATGCACACAGTACTAGGGTGCATAAGTCCATCTAACATAAGGGTGAAATGCACACGGTATTCAAACATAGAAGCCCAGCGTGACCCAGGAGAAGCAAAACAGGAGAAGGTCGCTATATGTACCTATAGGGCTGAAAGTCCTGCACAAGTCCAGCAACGCAGCCCCAACAGACTCAGACACAAAGGAGATGGCAAAAGTCATGATTCCATAATGGCCACAGCAGCTCCAAGGGTGATCATCTCCACACCAGAATTCCACACAGTAGTTGATTCTTGCAGGCAATGGCGGATCTTAATAGGGGCGGATGGGGCGGTCGCCCCGGGCCCAAGGTTTTTTGGGGGCCCAGGGGCAGGGGCGGGCTGGGCCGGGTGGCAGAGAGGCAAATGCCCCCCGGACCGCTCCCCCAGCACCTGTACAGGGCCGGCCGTCCCCTGTGCTGTGATGCCGCCGGCAGCAGACAGCCGCCTGCGTCACATTCTATGAGGGGCCGGGAGCTGTGCACGGCCGTCACCTTGACGGCTACTCAGCTCCGGCTCCCTCCGGCTGTACTTCCGGGTCAGATGTCGGGCGTGCGCGATGACGTCATCGTGCACGCGCCGACATGTCCCAGAGGATGCTGAAAGCAGAGGCGCTGCTGGGGAGCGAGCCGGCTGTGAGGTAAGTATGGGGAACTGTTTTTATTTTTTTTTATTTATAAAATGAATTAAATGGGGGAGGGGGTGAGTGGGGGCTGTACACAATGAAGGGGGGTGACTGGGGATGTACATGATGAAAGGGGGGTGACTGGGGCCTGTATATGATGAAGGGGGGGTGACTGGGGGCTGTACACAATGAAGGGGGGTGACTGGAGCCTGTATATGATGAAGGGGGGTGACTGGGGCCTGTATATGATGAAGGGGGGTGACTGGGGCTGTACATGATGAAGGGGGGTGACTGGGGCCTGTATATGATGACGGGGGGGTTACTGGGGGCTGTATATGATGAAGGGGGGTGACTGGGGGCTGTATATGATGAAGGGGGGTGAGTTGGGTCTTCACATGATGAAGGGGGTGAGTGGGGCTGTACAGGATGAAGGGGGGTGACTGGGGTTGTACAGGATGAATGGGGTGAGTGGGGGCTTCACAGGATGAAGGGGGGATGAGTGGGGGCTTCACATGATGAAGGGGGGTGAGTGGGGCTACACAGGATGAAGGGGGTGAGTCGGGGCTACACATGATGAAGGGGGTTGAGTGGGGCTAGACATGATGAAGGGGGTGAGTGGGGTTGTACAGGATGAAGGGGGTGAGTGGGGGCTTCACATGATGAAGGGGGTGAGTGGGGGCTTCACATGATGAAGGGGGTGAGTGGGGCTGTACAGGATGAAGGGGGGTGACTGGGGTTGTACAGGATGAAGGGGGTGAGTGGGGGCTTCACAGGATGAAGGGGGGATGAGTGGGGGCTTCACTTGATGAAGGGGGGTGAGTGGGGCTGCACATGATGAAGGGGGGGGTGAGTGGGGCTGCATATGATGAAGGGGGGGTGAGTGGGGCTGAACATGATGAAGTGGGGGATAAGTGGGGCTGCACATGATGAATTAAGGGGTAAGTGGGACTGCACATGATGAATTAAGGGGTAAGTGGGACTGCACATGATGAATTGGGGGTAAGGGGAACTGCACATGATGAATTAAGGGGTAAGTGGGACTGAACATGATGAATTTGGGGTAAGAGGGAATGCACATGATGAATTGGGGGTAAGGGGGACTGCACATGATGAAGTGGGGGTAAGGGGCACTGCACATGAAGTGGGGGTAAGGGGGACTGCACATTATGTGGGGTAAAATTAACTGCACATGATGATGGGGGAGTGGGGCTGCACATGAAGTTGGGGGGGAAGGGGACTGCACATGATGAAATGGAAGGGGGGATAAGGGGCTGCAAATGATGAAGCGGCACTGCAGATGAAGTGAGTGGGTGATAGGGGACTGCAATGGATGAAGTAAGGGGACTTCAAATTAAAGTGGGGACATTAAAGTGGATCCCCTATGGCCAGGATCACGTTGGGCGATTTTGTGCGTATTGGCCGTAGGACTACAGCTTATGTGCAATGTCTTTTTAGGCCATGTCTACACGTGGTGGAATGGTGGCGGGTTTTCCGTATGGACCCGCAGCAAACCAAGTGCTGCGGTCCGTACGGCTGTCAATTCCCGCACGGGGACCGCAGCGCTCAGGTGGGAAGGGGAGTACAGGGGCCCAGGTTTTATGAACAGCCCCGGGCCCATAGTCCACTTAATCCGCCACTGCTTGCAGGGCAGTAGGCAGCAGAATGTAGAGGGGAAGAGCACCGAGTAACGAGCAGCAGCCACAGCAGGGAGTCCGCTAGCAGATGGGCAGGAGCCAGGCAGCCACAAAATACTCAGGACAGGAGAGCACATGACCCGGACTTAAATAATCAGGACAGACAAGAAGTTCCATGACAGGACGAGATCCAAGACTCCATCTTGGATCAGGGCGAACAGGTGCAAGGAAGTCCGGAATCCTTACACACTGGCTCAAGATTGCATGGACCAGGGATCATCCCACTGAACGCTCACTTTTTTTTTTTACCATGGGTATAATACTACTCAGACAACACAGGGTTAGAGTAAAACAGTGTGGCAATACTATATTGAACCACAAGCAGATAATAACACATAGAACTGTCCCAACAAAATACCCTAAATGGTCCAAAATTACAGAATTTCACCCTTCCACTGACTCGCCCAGATTAAAGCAGCTGCGACTTCAAGCGCCAACTACCTCTACCCATGGCACGCACAGAGAGAAGGTAACAACAGGTAACAACAAGCTTAGGAAGCTGACAGTCCATTGAGGTACGAGGCCAGGTGACCTGACTTCTCTCAACATCTGCATGGAGCCACAATAGTCAATCAGCATATTATCAAACACTGTTCAATGGCACCACACCCTTGTCTTGCAGAAATAACAGAGAATAAGTTACAACAAAAAGTAACTCAAACGTCAACATCCAGGCTCATACGAACAATAGTCTTTGCTTCTTGACCAACCAAAGGCAAACACATAAATTCAAAAGTCAGCATAAAGATAAAAGTCTATGCATACTTGCTTACTTAAACTTACATCTGACATAATTAAGAAGAAATGCTGTGTTGTCACATTGCTCCCCCATCTTAATTAGCCAGATGTGATAGACTTTCAATCATCCTTCTCTACTTACCGGCGACTATCCATCAGCATGTCTTGAAGCACAGACATGATTACACATATCATGCAGTTTCCTCAGAGCATATTTCATGTTTTTCTTTGCGAATAAACTCTGCACGTAATTGATGAGAACCGACTCGTATCCATTGTGTCAACACATGGTGTCCTCCACATCAAGTGGTTTCTGGATTAAATCCAATCAAGTGTCAGTGGCCTGGCATTCTCTTAAAGCTGGCACAGCACCTTTAGTTGCCATTTCTTTTATAGTTGCAGCTTTTTGTTGCAGTTATACATCCACTCTGGTCCTCTTCCCAAGGCAGAGCTGGTGGGGTTTGACATAGTGGCATATGAAACCTGGTGTGCATGCCTCACCTATGGTCTGCTGGGTCTTTTTGTATCTGTATGCCTTCCTGGCTTTGGAGCCCTGGGATGGTGTCTATGAACATCAGTCCCCTGCAGCTCTCCATATCCGTCGGGCTGAGTAGTATCCCGCTGCTACCACCAAAATGTGGAGACATGGGGGGATCAACTGGTGCTGTAGTCCACTGGCCCACGACCGCATGTACCAGGGATCATCCCACTGAATGCCTGCTCACCTTTTACTCTGAGCATAATATTACTCAGATAACACAGAGTGAGGGTAAAACAGTGCAGTAATACTTAATTGAACCACGAACAGACAGTAACACATAGAACAGGCCCAGCAAAATACCCAAGATGGTCCATACTTACAGAGTCTCAGCCTTCTGTTGACTCGCCGAGATTAAAGCAGCTGCGACTTCCAGGGCTGGCTACCCCCACCTGTTACACACACAGAGAGGAGGTAATGACAAGCTTAGGAAGCTGACGGTCTACTGAGGTATGAGGCCAGGTGACCAGAGGGTCACAACCTGTCTTCTCCAAAGATCTCCATGGAGACAGGTGACCGGTGGACCCCAAACCTGGCTTTCCCAAACGTATCCATCGGGCTCAGGTGACTGGTGGGTCCAAATCCTGGCTTCACTAAATGTATCCATGGGTTCAGTGATGGTCAGAGCACCAGGACTACGTTTGTCATTCATTCATCTGTTACTGATCAATGTTAAAGCCAAAAATGCTGGCCCAAGCCCTGTCCCATGCATTCATGCTGCACAATTATACTATTTGTACTCTGGGTCAATTGATGCCACATTTCCTGGTGTTAACCTCTAGTTTGAGCTGTTTTGAAATATTTTTGGCCTCAATGAAGGCGTTGTCTATGTGTTTGGTTTTGCCTTCTATTGTATTACTTGGGGTTCGGATATATTCGTTGAACCGTACAGCGAACATGTTCGGTGAACATCAGTTTGTTCATTGATCTGAACCTTGAAAAGTTCGCTCATCTTTACCCAGGAGGCATGACCGCTTGAAGATGCTCAAATTAATCCCCAATTATCATCAGAACAGAGGTCCTAATTGTGTGATATAATGGCTCTCTATCTAGACATATTCATCAGGAAGGACTTCCCTGGCCGTTCATCAAGTAAACAAAGGCAACCCCAACCATCAGATAGTCAGTATACCGGGTTTCTTTACAGGTAAAGGCAGATATTCAGAGGGAAACAGAGGAAATATTGAAACTGGGGGTAAGACGAAAGTCCAAAAGTAAGTGGGCCTCCCTAATTGTAATTGTTCCGAAACAGGACCAGACCATATTTTGTGGCTACTACAAAACTTGCGATCATCTGATCACTCGTGCTATGCACCGTATTGCCACAGGATTGCTGTATATAACAAATATCATGGTCCCCTATGAATGGCAGTCACAAACTGGTTTTCACAGGAGTACCATTATGACAGCCACGCGGGTCATCAGCAGACTTCTGGTCATAATGGCAACCTATCAGCGAACCACGATCATTTCACTGCGGCACCAATGGACACACAGAACGGTTAGTCCACCTGCACATTAAATGCTACTGTCACAGATTGACAGCGGCATTTAACAGTTTAACAGCCGCTGACAGAACCACGCTCCTCTCGGCTGTTCGAGGCAGATGATGGTTGAATAACACAAGTAGACAACATTGATTGTAATATGTTTATCAACAATTTATGAATATTAAAGTTCAAATGTCCAACGCCATATCCATTGCTGGGCAGCTCTGAAAAAAACACTTGTAGAGATTCTCCAGGTCTTGGAAACTGCATCTGCTCATGTTCTCAGCGCAGGTCAGTGCAGATATTCACCTTTTTCTTCCGAGATGTGTCATGCCTGTATAGAAGCGATAAGTCGCCTTTCTCATTAACCTGAAAACAATTAAAAGGCATGTTTTAAAAAAACTAGACAATATGCACTGGTTATCAAATGAAACAAACTCAGCAAAGGCAACTTCAGCATTATATTTCTGGTCATCAGCTGAAGTTGAAATCGACATGAAATATTGCATTATATATTGTCTGCAAAAAGGGCCAATCTGGAAATTGAAAAAAGGAAGTTGCCAATATTAGTGTAATGATAGAAAAATGCAATATGAGCCATATGACTGGTGAGAGCACTCACAATAGATCTGTACGGCTTGTAATGTCTGAGGGACTTATCTCGCCCGTCAGATTGTGTGTTGGCGATTCTTCCGCAGCAGTAGGCTGATAACTTTCATTATTTCCTGCTTTTCTCAACCAGAATTAAAAAATTGTACAGCAAGAAAACATAATTATAAGAAATACAGTAATAAAAACTGTTTTACATTTCTTCTATTATTACACCTTGCTTACACTATCATGTCCTCGCTGTTGCTCTTCTTGAAAACAAGAATGATTGTTACTTACAATGATTTAGTATTGACATGAAGAACATATATAAATGGAGGAAAACCACAGAAATATTTACCTGGAAAATACATGGTGGAAGCTTTGTGTCAATCAGAATAGGTGGATTCTGAACATTTGCTGTTAGCTGCTTGTGATGAAGATGTAAACTGATTGTCTCCCTATGTGGGGAAAAAAAGGCAAAGTATATAAAAACATTTAAAGTTTAAATGATAAAACTCAATAAGAGACTAAATTAGAGACTCAAGACTCTCAATATTTTAAAAATCACTTATTATAGATTGCTGACGATAGTGGAGGCTCCGTTCTTACCTCCATCACAGGTAGATGAGATGACGATATTTAGATAAGTCTCATTATTCAAATAATAAGCCTGAAAATATAAAGAAAAATAATTACATCCAACAAAGCTTAAACTCATAGAAGCTTTTCCAAAGCATTGTAGATAGATGCTGGGAATTGTCAATCATTCCATATCCAGCAAGTTATGGAAAATGTAACCGGGGTTTATCTGGTAGCCTATGAGGACGCATTCCGGATATTTACTGCTAATTGCTGGTGATGAACACAGATATTCAATGTCTCACTACTCAGGGAAAATATATAAAAGTGTCTGAACTTTAAATTATAAAGAAACAAAATTAGAGACTGAATATTCTGAAGAATAGTTACATGTTTAGCTGATGGACAGTTGACGTAATCGTCCTCCGCATCGGCGACAGAAACATTTGTTGTCGGCTATTTTTTGAAAACGCCCAATTCTGCAAAGATAAGAGGAATATTGGTTACCGGAGTGGAATGAATGTTCATTTATACCATGGATTTTATTAAAAAGAACAAATTGAAACCAATATATTAAGATCTGGCCCCAGCACAGAAAATAAAACATGTAACATCCTAAACCCTACGGCTCCGAGGTCAGTCCACTCTGATAGTAGTAAAGTATAAAAGCATTCTACCAACAGAACCGCACGGACGTCTCCGCAGTGATTGTGTGTCATGAGGAGATAAATCATAAAATCCACTTACTCTTTATCACACAGGTCGCATTTATACTTGTACTTATAGTGGATGGTATAACTGTGATGTTCTGTCACTTTTGGCAGCTCGGGATGGATACGATTTACCCTCCTGGTGAGAGCCTGCCACCACGGGCCGTGGTTGTCTCTTTGTTCACCGATGATTATCCAACAGGCCGCATGGCACAACTCGTGCACAAGTGTGGATCGTACTCGCACTAAAACAAGAGGTTATACAGTTATGAGAAAATCTGAGTACACCCTGATTGAACTGTTTGGTTTTACATATCAGGACAAAATACATCCTGATATGAACAACACGTGACAAGTCAACCGTGCCATTAGTTACCAAAAAATACTTACAAATGCAGTAGCAGAGAGTGAAAAATAAGTACACCCCATGAATCAATAGCTTTTAGAATCATCTTTAGCAGCAATAATTTGAAGTTGCATCAATGGTGTACTTAATTTATCACACATTGCTCTGGAATTTTGACTAAGTTTTTAAAGAAAAAAAAACCCACTACATCATTATTTATTTATCATGTTGTTTTCTGAGATTGAATTTCCCTACTTTTAGGACTTTCTAAGGACCTGATACTTTTTTTTAATTTTCTCCTGATATGTAAAATATTAGAATTCATAGAGGGTGTACTTAGTTTTTCTTATGACAGTATGTACAGTGATCTTATAAGATGTATTACATCACAAGCAGCAGTTTTTTGCTCTGTATACAGGTTGTCTTATGAAGCCGCAGGATGGATGTGATGTGAAACCTACTGGCAGAATCCAAGACTTTCTCAGAAAGCTCAATAACTGAGACTCGGCGGTTGTTATCCAGCTTGTTCCAGCACTGAGCGGATGTTGATGTCAGCCTCTTGCTCCATGAAATGTCCATTTTCATAGGGAGCTAAAATAGAGGAAACAAATTCCATTACATCATTAAACTCTTTGACCCCAGTCTTACAAAGTCCCCAACTCTCATGTGTGATTTACAGCACTGGTCTACTTGTATGGGGCATGGGGTCTACCGAGAGATCCAAGATGTGAGAACAAAAATAAAAATAAACTTTTTTGAAAATGTCCAAATATCAACTAAATGGTTTTTATATATGTAAAAATCCTGCGAACTTCAAGCCAAAAGTTGCTAATCTTTTTGTCTCTGCGCGGTGGATCATCTAAGGTATCCTCTCATCCCACAGATAAGAAGAAGGTGATGACATTTACCAAACTAAGTGAGATTTACCTGATATATTCCATAACTATATTACAGAAACATGACAAAGGGGTTATGATACCCTTCAGAAAGTTATAGATATCTTTCTTGGAATTTGTTGTTTAATGGGGGAGATAATAGAGAAGTCATGTATCACCCAGAAACCGATGAAAAGATGTGATACCTTATTCCTGAAGACTGTCCTGTTGTACAGATTGTACAGTCGCTCCACCAGCTCATTCTTTGTTTCCTGGAAGTTGGTAACATAGATGGAGGTGGGAGAAATAATCTCTTCCAGGAAACAGCTGGGGATGTTACATAGTGGTGTCCTGGGTAAGATAAGGAATCATATATAAATCCACAGGAAACATCTTGCCTAGTTCATGGCTTTATATAGAGGTAGATGCACCTGGCATAACTTACCTCTCCTCTGTATCAGAGATCTCCTCGCTGTCAGATGGTGAATTATCTGTACAGAAATATTGAAGCGTGAAAATACTTTTTATAAGGTTCAAATCAGACATGTTAGTATGCAGGTCCGTACCAGAGAGAGGTCTATAGATTATATAGAGTGTAGACCACTAATAAGACTATGAATATGGGATCTGACCAAAGCAGAACACGTAGCTGACCAGACCACCAGAAATCCACAGGATCATCCATTGGGATCAGGTTCTGAAATTATAATGGGGTTCAACAACAACAGGGCCTATAAACTCTCAGACGTCTATTCCACCTATTGCTCAGCTAATCGATCCTTATTAATGTTGTATGTGCTCAGTAAAAGATCAGAAGTGAACGTGTCCTCAATGACTGGAGGGTGGACCCTCAAATGGTAAGGGTCTGTTCTCTGGGGCCTTCATGTAAAATAAGACTAGATGTCCTATCTCCTTATTTCCTGATTTATGGTAGCCTCCATTGGGTTTAATGGAGATGTGGGATTCCTTGTGCAGGGCTTTCTCTATTGATGTATATTGGATTTATGAAAAGAGAAAAGCAAATGTATTGCACATCTGTAATAAATTCTATAGGGACAGCAATGGACATAAGTCAACATGGCGGTGAGTTGTTCTCCCAATATGGAAGTGTCTGAGATATAGGACCCACACCAATCAAGCATGTGTAAAATAGGATTACCTCTGTAAGGTATCTTTAATTTAACCCCTTAACACCTATGTACGGCGCTCGTCAGTAGAGAATGAATGGAGAGGTCTCTGGAGTTGAGCCCGCCTCTTTCCCGTCAGATGATGGTTTTGTCATTCAGCCATCATCTGCCTCTGACAGTCGAGAGTAGATTAGAGCTCTCCCTGCTTCTGTTAACCTGTTAAATGCTGCTGTCATTCTCTGACAGTGGCATTTACAGCACATTTCCCAGGTGGCTCACTGTTCCAACTCGTGATCAGTGCCCTTGTAATTGTTAGATTTGGAAACTGACCAGTGACAGTACAAAAAAGTCATTGTTATTTCTACAATAACATAAACCTGGATTGTGTCTAGAAATGATAACTTACTATTGTATGTGAAAGTTCCTCTAGTATTTGATTCGTCATCATCAATACTACTGATGTCATCGGAGCTGTGAAATGAGTGTAACAGAATATGAGCCACCATTATTCATTAATCCCCATCATGGACTATCTAGTAATGGAGGAGGTGTAAGCCTTACCAGGTGGAACTGTCCGTATCATCTGATGATGGTGAAATCAGATCTGTGGGGGCAACACAACATAAATCCCTTTTTAGACTATTGTAATAGCAACGCCTGAGGCTCAATATCAAATAAATACATTCTAATAAATTATGCAGTGTACCCCTATATGTACATGGGGCGAAAAATCACATTCAGCTACAGTAACTCACACTGTGCATGGCCACCATCAGAAGAAATCCCCAAATCTCATTTCTGGCTGACTTAAGAGCGAATGTATGAATAATGTTCCTGACAACATTGTGAAAATGGTGGTAGTGGACCTACACCAATAAAGCTTGACTAAAATAGGATTACCCCTTTAATGTATCTTTAATTTAAAAATGCACAGACCCTTCTATAATTTACCTTTAATTGTTACATTTGGAAACTGATCTGTGACAGTACAGAAGGTTCAGTGTTCTTTCTACAATAACCCCGGATGTTATCTAGAAATGATAACTTACTATTATACGTGGAAGTTCCTGCCCTATTGGAATCATTGTCATCATCATTAAGAATGATGTCATCGGAACTGTGAAATAAATGTAACAGGTAATGAGCCACCATTAATCATTAATCCCCATCATGTACTTAGTAATGGAGGAGAAGTGTGTCTTACCAGGTGGTACTGTCCGGACCATGATCTGATGGTGGTAAACTCAGATCTATGGGGGCAACACAACATAAACCTCTTATTAGAATATTGTAATAGCAATGACTGAGGCTCAATATCAAAAGAAATAAATCCTAATAAAGTATCCAGTGTACTTCTATATGTACATGGGGCAAAAAATGCATTCAGCTGCAGTAATCTGCCCTGTACATGGCCACCATGAGAAGCATTCCCCAAATCCCACTTCTGTCTGACTTCATAACTCCTGCATGAATATTCCTGACCAAATGCTGAAAAGAAATGGTTAATATGAGCTCATTTACTGTAGGCTTCCAATAGAAATAAATCCAAGCCCTGACCACAATGTGCACGTGATCTGCACCCAATGCCTACAATATGGCATCGATATGTATCAGAGCCTTTACTCTGGATTAGGGATACAGTACCTGGTAAACTCGGAGTCGGGCCCGAATTGAAGCCAGTGATGTTATCTTGGCCTTGAGACCTAGGAATTGGCTTCTTTCTTGGATGATACTGAAAAAATGGCAAACATGTCAGATAGAATCTATAACCATGAACTTCTCCAATCTATAATATTTCTCCATAATCCACTGATTACAGGTAGACACAGATATGGATGTGGTTTCCATTGGCCTGTGCTTATTTCATATACAGAGTGTAAAGGGTGTACCGGACACTTATGGTTAGCTATGGATAGGGGCGGTGGTGACATTTATGTGTCTTCATATAATATTATTATGTATCCTGTACATGGACATATTGTCACAAATATTACAAGTGAGTGCAGTCTTTACTCTGCAAACATGATCCAAAATATCACCCCATCTACTTGAAGCTATATTTTTGGTCCCACCATCTTTTTCTGGAACATTTGTCCCAAATATATTTTAGTAATTTAAGAATATAAAATGATACCTGATGGAAGTTGTCATCATCACTGCTGTCCTCACTGTCAGAGAGAACTATAATTCGCTTAAATCGCTTTTTTCGCATCATATTAGCACAAGTCACTCACAACACTCCTCTCTCCACAAACGCCTACAAAAACCCTCAACGGAATCCTGGATGACGGAGCGTTCTATAGCCTCCAGCCAATTGTGACATCATTAGAATGCTGCAATTGTTTGCTCATTTTTTTGTATTTTACAACATTAATTGTACAAAGCATACTGTACAAATACAAAAAAAGGAAATCAGATAAAAACAACAATCTTCCTAATTCCTTCACTCCCGACCTTTTTCCAATTGTTCGGAAATATATAATAATTAAAAAAACACATTAATCAACATAAAAAATAAAGAAACTCCACTAATGTTTAAGCTGTTGATTATCCCTTTCTCCGTGTTTTAATGCTCTCCACTACATTTTTTTCCAATTGTTCTCCCAATTTTCAAAATTCTCTGAGGAGCAAAACCAGACCCTGTCATATTTTGTAACTCTCTTAAGTAATTTCTTCTCTTGTGTAATACTCCATTTTTTCCTTATCCATTTCCAAATGAAATCCACTCTTCCTATATAAAGCCGCCTACTTAAGACTCTTCTTCCTCATTTCATCTCTTCCGCTCCAAAGAGCATTTTACAATTGTTGACTTGATCTCAATGGAGATCTGAGTCCCCAGTTTCCAATCTATATCTTCACACCCTCTGATAAATGTATCAGATCTGCCCATGTTCCTTACACAGTTTACAAGTATTGTCCGCTTTCTTCTGCATTCTGTATAGTGCTTGGTGAAAATAATGGGACCAATGGATCAACTGGGTCAATTTATGAATTTATTGATTGACATCCCACTTATATGTAAATATATGTATATATAATGACTCTAATATTTTCTCCATACATTAATCTAACTCTCAAAGATAAAATTATGCATGTAATCTCCCCAGTTATTAGTGTATAAATGTATTTATTACATTATAGCATATTGTATGTTATATACAAGGTTATTATTATTAGATTTTTTTCGTGTGGCAAATGATCAATAAGTAATCCATTCCTTTGAGTGTTGATGTGAAAGTTATTTGATTCCTTCGTACTCTTCACCGCTTGTTGAATCTGACAATATCTAAAATCGTGAAGTCTACTTAACCCCTTCACCCCCAAGGGTGGTTTGCACGTTCATGACCGGGCCAATTTTTACAATTCTGACCACTGTACCTTTATGAGGTCATAACTCTGGAACGCTTCCATTGATCCCGGTGATTCTGACAAAGTTTTCTCGCGACATATTGTACTTCATGTTAGTGGTAAAATTTCATTCAAATAACTTGCGTTTATTTGTGAAAAAAATGGAAATTTGGCAAAAATTTTGAAAATTTCGCAATTTTCCAACTTTGAATTTTTATGCCCTTAAATCACAGAGATACGGCACACAAAAAACTTGATAAGTAACATTTCCCACATATTTACTTTGCATCAGCACAATTTTGGAACCAAAATTTTTTTTTGTTAGGAAGTTATAAGGGTTAAAAGTTGACCAGCGATTTCTCATTTTTACAACACCATTTTATTTTTAGGACCACATCACATTTGAAGCCACTTTGAGGGGTCTATATGATAGAAAATACCCAAAAGTGACACCATTCTAAAAACTGAACCCCTTAAGGTGCTCAAAACCACATTCAAGAAGTTTATTAACCCATTAGGTGCGTCACAGGAATTTTTTTGAATATTTAAAAAGAAATGAACATCTAACTTTTTTTCACAAAAAAAATACTTCAGGTTCAATTTTTTTTATTTTACCAAGGGTAACAGGAGAAATTGGACTGCAAAAGTTATTGTGCAATTTGTCCTGAGTACGCTGATACCTGATTTGTGGGGGGGGAACGACTGTTTCGGCGCATGGCAGAGCTCAGAATGGAAGGAGCGCCGTTTGACTTTTTCAATGCAAAATTGGTTGGAATTCAGATCGGACGCCCAAGTGACTCCATTTCTAGTCTGGAAGAGATTCATTGATGATGTCTTCTGTATCTGGACTGGTCCAGCAGACACATTAGATGAGTTCCATAATACATTAAACACAGCTTGGTCCGGCCTGTCCTTTACCATCACTAGGGACACACATGAGGTTAGCTTCTTAGACACGAAGGTCATAAAGAGTGAAGAGGGACTACTGAGCACTGATCTTTTTGTCAAAACCACAGACCGTAACAGTTTTTTACATTACAGAAGTTTGCATCCCCTCTCTACAAAGAGATCAATACCCTCATCACAGTTCAGGAGGGTAGAACGCATTGTCTCTGACCCTGTGGTCAGCAAAACTAGACTAAATGAAATGTACACGAAATTTCAGGCAAGAGATTACCCGCCTGACCTATTGGACCATGCACTCCAACCTCCAACTGCCACTCGTAGTACAGTAACGGGACGGATACCATTTGTCCATACATTTCACCCATATGCAAACATCATACACCGTTCCATACGGAAATATAGGGGCATTTTGAGGGAGGCTCATCTGGAGGTTGTAGAATTTCACCAGAATTTTTTACCTTGCTATAAACGCCCTAAAAACATTAGAGACACTCTCATCAAGGCAGACATGGGCTCAGGAGTTAGAGTTACAACACAGAGATTTCTCTCTACACCTAAAACAGGTACTTACCCATGCCTACACTGTAACCAGTGTAGTAACGTGTTGAAAGGTGATCATTTTTATCACCCTCACTCAGGCAAGCGGTATAAAATCAAAGACTTCACTACATGTGACACTACACATGTAGTATATCAGATCAAATGCCCATGCGGACTTCTTTATATCGGGGAAACTACCCAACCGATTAAAGATCGTATCAGCAAGCACAAGTCCACGATCAGATGTGGGAATACTTTACTGCCACTACCACATCATTTTATTACAGCTGGACATACTATTCCACAGTTGAGATTTTCAGTCATCGAACATGTCCCCCCTCCCCGGCAGGGTGGCAACCGTATCCAAATTCTTAAATAGAGAGAGGCCTTTTGGATACACGAATTACAGACACTGGCACCAAAGGGCCTCAATAGAGATTATGACCTATTGGCGTTTATTTAACAGAAGGTTTCCGTATTATGTGTCTGGCTTTTCTAATTTACTCATCTCCATACAATATGATGTCATTGTACTATATATGTGGATATTTTCTAGCAAATATCTTTTGAGGCACATTGTTTTTTTTCATGGAATTAGCGTGTTTCGGATATGTGATATCTAACATTTAGAGTTGAGCGAAACGGGTCGAAAAAATTCAAAAGTCGCCGACTTTTGGCAAAGTCAGGTTTCATGAAACGAAACCCGACCCTAGGATGAGGTCGGCCACGAGGTCGGTGACTTACGCGCCAAAGTCGCGTTTCAAAAGTTTGTTTTGCGCTCTTTTTCAGCCAATCAGGATCCACGGACACTGTGGGCAACGTGATGACATAGGCACGGGTCACCACCATCTTTCAGAAGGGCATGCAAGTGATTGGCTTGCTTTGGTGGGCGTCACAGGGGGTATAAAAGGGCGTGCACGCCGACCGCCATCTTACTTCTGCCGATCTTAGTATAGGGAGAGGTTGCTGCTGATTCTGTAGGGAGAGCGTTAGGCAGGGAAGAAGACAAAAGAACTGCTTCTGCTGCTAGCGATTTGGCCTGCACAACACACAAGTCACTGTGTGTGCAGTGCAAGGGGAGGCTATATTGTGGTGTATCAGTGGTGTTGGTTGTTGGGCTGCCTTCTAAGGCTTCCTGACACGCTGGCATTGCTGTTTACCCACTGCTCCGCAAACTGCTTTTTTAAAAGCAATCCAATCTCCCTTATCCTCTAGTCACTTTTGTCACAGCTGTGCCATCGAGCGTGTCACATAGCGCTCAGATATCAGTGGGCCTCACACAATCTACAAGTGTCCAGTGTCCAAAAGTGTACGCAGAGATTCAAAATCTCCATTATCCTCTCGTCACTTTGGTCACAGGCAGCTGTGCCATCGAGCGTGTCACATAGCGCTCAGATATCAGTGGGCCTCACACAATCTACAAGTGTCCAGTGTCCAAAAGTGTACGCAGAGATTCAAAATCTCCATTATCCTCTCGTCACTTTGGTCACAGGCAGCTGTGCCATCGAGCGTGTCACATAGCGCTCAGATATCAGTGGGCCTCACACAATCTACAAGTGTCCAGTGTCCAAAAGTGTACGCAGAGATTCAAAATCTCCATTATCCTCTCGTCACTTTGGTCACAGGCAGCTGTGCCATCGAGCGTGTCACATAGCGCTCAGATATCAGTGGGCCTCACACAATCTACAAGTGTCCAGTGTCCAAAAGTGTACGCAGAGATTCAAAATCTCCATTATCCTCTCGTCACTTTGGTCACAGGCAGCTGTGCCATCGAGCGTGTCACATAGCGCTCAGATATCAGTGGGCCTCACACAATCTACAAGTGTCCAGTGTCCAAAAGTGTACGCAGAGATTCAAAATCTCCATTATCCTCTCGTCACTTTGGTCACAGGCAGCTGTGCCATCGAGCGTGTCACATAGCGCTCAGATATCAGTAGGCCTCACACAATCTACAAGTGTCCAGTGTCCAAAAGTGTACACAGAGATTCAAAATCTCCATTATCCTCTCGTCACTTTGGTCACAGGCAGCTGTGCCATCGAGCGTGTCACATAGCGCTCAGATATCAGTGGGCCTCACACAATCTACAAGTGTCCAGTGTCCAAAAGTGTACGCAGAGATTCAAAATCTCCATTATCCTCTCGTCACTTTGGTCACAGGCAGCTGTGCCATCGAGCGTGTCACATAGCGCTCAGATATCAGTAGGCCTCACACAATCTACAAGTGTCCAGTGTCCAAAAGGGTACGCAGAAATTCAAAATCTCCATTATCCTCTCGTCACTTTGGTCACAGGCAGCTGTGCCATCGAGCGTGTCACATAGCGCTCAGATATCAGTAGGCCTCACACAATCTACAAGTGTCCAGTGTCCAAAAGTGTACGCAGAGATTCAAAATCTCCATTATCCTCTCGTCACTTTGGTCACAGGCAGCTGTGCCATCGAGCGTGTCACATAGCGCTCAGATATCAGTAGGCCTCACACAATCTACAAGTGTCCAGTGTCCAAAAGTGTACGCAGAGATTCAAAATCTCCATTATCCTCTCGTCACTTTGGTCACAGGCAGCTGTGCCATCGAGCGTGTCACATAGCGCTCAGATATCAGTGGGCCTCACACAATCTACAAGTGTCCAGTGTCCAAAAGTGTACGCAGAGATTCAAAATCTCCATTATCCTCTCGTCACTTTGGTCACAGGCAGCTGTGCCATCGAGCGTGTCACATAGCGCTCAGATATCAGTAGGCCTCACACAATCTACAAGTGTCCAGTGTCCAAAAGTGTACGCAGAGATTCAAAATCTCCATTATCCTCTTGTCACTTTGGTCACAGGCAGCTGTGCCATCGAGCGTGTCACATAGCGCTCAGATATCAGTAGGCCTCACACAATCTACAAGTGTCCAGTGTCCAAAAGTGTACGCAGAGATTCAAAATCTCCATTATCCTCTTGTCACTTTGGTCACAGGCAGCTGTGCCATCGAGCGTGTCACATAGCGCTCCGATATCAGTGGGCCTCACACAATCTACAAGTGTCCAGTGTCCAAAAGTGTACGCAGAGATTCAAAATCTCCATTATCCTCTCGTCACTTTGGTCACAGGCAGCTGTGCCATCGAGCGTGTCACATAGCGCTCAGATATCAGTGGGCCTCACACAATCTACAAGTGTCCAGTGTCCAAAAGTGTACGCAGAGATTCAAAATCTCCATTATCCTCTCGTCACTTTGGTCACAGGCAGCTGTGCCATCGAGCGTGTCACATAGCGCTCAGATATCAGTAGGCCTCACACAATCTACAAGTGTCCAGTGTCCAAAAGTGTACGCAGAGATTCAAAATCTCCATTATCCTCTCGTCACTTTGGTCACAGGCAGCTGTGCCATCGAGCGTGTCACATAGCGCTCAGATATCAGTAGGCCTCACACAATCTACAAGTGTCCATTGTACAAATGTTTACGCAGAGATTCAAAATCTCCATTATCCTCTTTGTCACTTTGGTCACAGGCAGCTGTGCCATCGAGCGTGTCACATAGCGCTCAGATATCAGTAGGCCTCACACAATCTACAAGTGTCCAGTGTCCAAAAGTGTACGCAGAGATTCAAAATCTCCATTATCCTCTCGTCACTTTGGTCACAGGCAGCTGTGCCATCGAGCGTGTCACATAGCGCTCAGATATCAGTGGGCCTCACACAATCTACAAGTGTCCAGTGTCCAAAAGTGTACGCAGAGATTCAAAATCTCCATTATCCTCTCGTCACTTTGGTCACAGGCAGCTGTGCGATCGAGCGTGTCACATAGCGCTCAGATATCAGTAGGCCTCACACAATCTACAAGTGTCCAGTGTCCAAAAGTGTACGCAGAGATTCAAAATCTCCATTATCCTCTCGTCACTTTGGTCACAGGCAGCTGTGCCATCGAGCGTGTCACATAGCGCTCAGATATCAGTAGGCCTCACACAATCTACAAGTGTCCAGTGTCCAAAAGTGTACGCAGAGATTCAAAATCTCCATTATCCTCTCGTCACTTTGGTCACAGGCAGCTGTGCCATCGAGCGTGTCACATAGCGCTCAGATATCAGTAGGCCTCACACAATCTACAAGTGTCCAGTGTCCAAAAGTGTACGCAGAGATTCAAAATCTCCATTATCCTCTCGTCACTTTGGTCACAGGCAGCTGTGCCATCGAGCGTGTCACATAGCGCTCAGATATCAGTGGGCCTCACACAATCTACAAGTGTCCAGTGTCCAAAAGTGTACGCAGAGATTCAAAATCTCCATTATCCTCTCGTCACTTTGGTCACAGGCAGCTGTGCCATCGAGCGTGTCACATAGCGCTCAGATATCAGTGGGCCTCACACAATCCAAAAGTGTCCACTGTCCACAAGTGTGTGCAGAAATTCTAAATCTCCCCTGTCCTATAGACACCTTTTACCTTGTTTTACATTACTATATAGTTTGTTGGATTTTGTCTACATTTCTACCAAAAATGAGGAAGGCTGGTGGAAGAGGCCGTGGAATTGGGCGGGGGTTGGCAGCTGGTAATGATGGTGTTGGTGGTGGATCTGATGGTAGTGGCAAGAGCAAAATAGGACCGAATGCAGGAGGTGCTGACCCTGCGTCATCGTTTGGCTACATAAGGCCTCGAACGCTTAGTTTTCTAGGAGTTGGCAAACCGCTTTTATAAAGACAGAGCATCAGGAAAAAGTTTTGTCTTACATTGCTGACTCAGCCTCCAGCTCTATCGCCTCCTCTTCTTCAGTTGTAAAAAGTAAAAGCACTGAGTCGTCATTGGAGGCTCATGTTCATGAACCACACCTTTCCTTGTGTCCTTCACCCCAACCAAGATTGAAGGATGACGCAGGCCATCCTACTGATTACTCCATGGAGCTGTTTTCACATACCATGCCTGGATTATCAAGTCAAATGGTGAATTACCCAGGCCAAGATGAATCTGACATGGAGTGCACTGATGCACAGCCGCTGATGGATGATTCTGCTGGTACATTCACTCAGAGCACTACATTGTCCTCGCAGTGTACAGAGCCAGATTTTGACCCTGATGAGACTCAGGTGCCCCTTCCCGCACACTATACCACCATACACGGTGACACAGAGGAAGGTGCACATGACATAGAAGAGGAGGTGATGGATGACCCAGTTGTTGACCCAGATTGGCATCCATTGGGGGAAGAGGGTGCTGCTTCAAATAGCTCAGATGAGGAGCATCCACAGCAGACATCGACATCGCAACAGCTGTTATCTGGCAGGCCCGGAGCACTCCAAAGACAGGTTCCAAACATCAAAAGAGTTGCTGGACAGCTTGTCCAGAGGGTCAAAAGATCACAGCGTGCTAGGCCGCAAAATGTCTGCCAAAGTAGGAAGAGTGCAGTGTGGCACTTTTTTGAACAAAATCCTCATGATCAGGCCAAGGTTATCTGTAAGAAGTGCGCAAAGACCTTTAGCCGAGGGAAAAATCTGAAAAATTTGAATACCAGTTGCATGCTTAGACATTTAACCAGCATGCACTTGCAAGCGTGGACACAACACCAAACCTCAAGTGCCACATGTGCAACTGATCACAACGAAGGTAGTCAGCAACGCTACATTGTTTCCCCCACTGTAAGCACACCGGTTAGCACAGCAGCAAATGTTGAGGTGTCGTTGCAAGGCCACAGCAGTCAGGGAATCCCACTGTTATATCAACGAAAGACTGATTCTAGGCCATCAGAAAGAACACCAACTCCATCACCATCATCAACCCTCTCTCAGTCCGCCCTGTCCACCGCTACTTCCACCATATGCAGCTCTCAAGTCCAGCTCACCCTCCCAGACACTATGAGTAGGTCAAGAAAGTACTCAGTCTCTCATCCGCGTACACTGGGTTTGAACGCCCACATTGCCAAACTAATCTCGTTTGAGATGATGCCCTTTCGGTTGGTGGAAAGCACAGCTTTCCGCGAACTCATGGCCTATGCAGTACCACGCTATGACCTACCCAGTCGCCACTTCTTCTCTCGCAAAGCCATCCCAGCCCTCCACCATCATGTGAAAGACCGCATTGTCCATGCACTCAAGCAGTCAGTGAGCGGAAAGGTGCACCTCACAACTGATGCATGGTCCAGTCGGCATGGCCAGGGCCGTTACGTGTCCATCACTGCGCACTGGGTTAATGTGGTGGATGCAGGGTCCACAGGGGACAGCCGTGGTGGGACAGTGCTGCCTAGCCCACGGTATAGGAAACAGTTGGCTGTAGGCGTTCGACCCTCCTCCTCCTCCTCCTCCTCCAGAAGCGAAAGCTCATCCACAGAGCGCAGTCGTACGAGCACTCCATCTGTAGCTGCCACTGTTGCACACAAGGTGTCCCCCTATCGAGCAGCTAGTGGAAAGCGTCAGCAGGCTGTGTTGCAGATGATGTGTTTGGGTGACAGACACACCGCCGAGGTGCTGGCCAATTACTTGAAGCGACAAACTGAGTCATGGCTGGGCAGTGTACATCTTGAGGCAGGCAAGGTAGTTAGTGATAACGGCCGTAATTTTGTGGCAGCCATAGCCCTTTCAAAACTCAGCCACATACCTTGCTTGGCTCACACCTTGAACCTGGTGGTGCAGTGCTTCCTCAAAAATTATCCGGAGTTAACAGCCCTGCTCCAGAAGGTGCGAAGACTGTGCGCGCACATCCGCCGGTCGCCTGTACACTCCGTTCGTATGCAGAAGCTGCAGCGATTGCTCCACCATCCCAACCACCGCCTCATTATCGACATTGCAACAAGGTGGAACTCCACCCTGCACATGGTGGAGCGGCTGTGCGAGCAGAGGCAGGCCATAATGCATTTGTGGGAGGATACACGGCCAGGCACTTTGAGAGCAGACATGGAGTTGACAGGCGTGCAGTGGTCGAAGCTGAAAGACCTTTGTAAAGTCCTTCAGTGTTTTGAGGAATGCACACGGCTGGTAAGCGCAGACGACGCCATCCTAAGCATGAGCATCCCACTTATGCGTCTGCTCATGCAAACTTTGACGCACCTTAAGGAGCAGGCGTCTGCAGCCAATGTTGATGAGGAGGAAGAGGAGGAGGGAATCCTTGATGACATTCAGCCATTGTCTGCTCAGGGACCTCTCCTGGACGAAGTGGAGGAAGAAGATGAGGAGGAGGAGGAGGATGATGGGGATGATTACTTAGGGGAGGAGGATGCATCTCATGGGGCAAGTGAAAATGTTGGCGTGGCAAGGTCTGGTACAGGGTTTGTGCGTGACTGGAGGGATGTGGATTTGCCAGAAAGTGCTCCTCCACCCAGCACTCGCAGTGCATCATTGACACCGGGAACATTGGCCCACATGTCAGATTATGCCTTGCGGATCCTAAAAAGGGACCCCCGCATTGCCAAAATGATGAACGATGACGACTACTTGTTGGCCAGCATCCTGGATCCACGCTATAAAGGCAAATTACAAAACATCATGCCACAGGAGAACCTTGACCTAATATTGGCTAATAAACAAGCAACTCTGGTAAATCGGTTGCTTGAGGCATTCCCAGCACACAGCAGCGGTGATGGTTCTCACACGAGCCGTACGGGCCGGGGGCAGCTTGGCAGAGGTGTTCGTGGTGCACACAGCAGAAGTGGCGTTGGAGACAGGGGTTTCATGACAATGTTGTGGACTGATTTTTCAAATACCGCTCACACAACTGGTAATACTGCATCGATGGAAAGTGACAGGAGACAGCAGTTGTCAACTATGGTTACAAACTACTTTTCCTCCCATATCGATGTTCTCCCACACAGGTCATTCCCCTTTGACTATTGGGCCGCTAAACTGGACACCTGGCCTGAATTGGCCCAATATGCCTTACAGGAGCTCGCTTGCCCAGCTGCAAGTGTGCTATCGGAAAGAGTCTTCAGTGCAGCTGGATCAATCCTGACATAAAAAAGGACCCGTCTGTCAACCCAAAATGTGGATGATCTAACCTTCATTAAAATGAACCACGCATGGGTTTCCAAGGATTTTGTCCCACCTTCCCCTGATGACACATAGGGTGACAGAAAAATGGCTTGCTTTGGTCCACCTCTTCCTGGTACTTCACCTATTTCGCCTTTTGCATCAGCTGAATGTCCAACATCAACATATGCCACTTTCTAAAACTCCCTAACTGTGCTGCCTCCCCCCCCCATGGCCAGGGTCACCACCTACCGCACGACACCGTGCGAGTGCCGTTGCCCTGGACAGGTGGGTAGGCCGACTCTTGGGCGCGGGCACTGGCACAGGGTCCCTCATAGTGCAATCAAGTGTCTCTGACGGCGGTGGTGCACACCCGCCGTCAGACACACCGCTGTACTATGAGGGGCCCAGTGCCAGTACCGACGCCCACGAGTGGGCCCCCCTTGCTTGGGCAGGGCCCCAGCATTTGCAATCTTTACCTCTCCCTGCTCCTCTGTGTAATCTGGGCCGTCAAATCCATACTGGGCCTAACACCGTCTGAGCCTGCCTCATGCTGTATAGACATATATTTTGAATGTGTACGCTATCCATACATGTTATCCGGGGATACGGTACCCTTTCTAACCTTTGTGCAATCATGTGCAATCCATACTGTGCCTGACACCGTCTGAGCCTGCCTCCTGAGACATATATTTTGAATGTGTACGCTATCCATACATGTTATCCAGGGATACGGTACCCTTTCTAACCTTTGTGCAATGACGTGCAATCCATACTGGGCCTAACACCGTCTGAGCCTGCCTCATGCTGTATAGACATATATTTTGAATGTGTACGCTATCCATACATGTTATCCGGGGATACGGTACCCTTTCTAACCTTTGTGCAATGACGTGCAATCCATACTGGGCCTAACACCATCTGAGCCTGCCTCATGCTGTATAGACATATATTTTGAATGTGTACGCTATCCATACATGTTATCCGGGGATACGGTACCCTTTCTAACCTTTGTGCAATCATGTGCAATCCATACTGTGCCTGACACCGTCTGAGCCTGCCTCCTGAGACATATATTTTGAATGTGTACGCTATCCATACATGTTATCCAGAGATACGGTACCCTTTCTAACCTTTGTGCAATGACGTGCAATCCATACTGGGCCTAACACCGTCTGAGCCTGCCTCATGCTGTATAGACATATATTTTGAATGTGTACACTATCCATACATGTTATCCGGGGATACGGTACCCTTTCTAACCTTTGTGCAATGACGTGCAATCCATACTGGCCTAACACCGTCTGAGCCTGCCTCATGCTGTATAGACATATATTTTGAATGTGTACGCTATCCATACATGTTATCCAGGGATACGGTACCCTTTCTAACCTTTGTGCAATGACGTGCAATCCATACTGGGCCTAACACCGTCTGAGCCTGCCTCATGCTGTATAGACATATATTTTGAATGTGTACGCTATCCATACATGTTATCCGGGGATACGGTACCCTTTCTAACCTTTGCGCAATCATGTGCAATCCATACTGTGCCTGACACTGTCTGAGCCTGCCTCCTGAGACATATATTTTGAATGTGTACGCTATCCATACATGTTATCCAGGGATACGGTACCCTTTCTAACCTTTGTGCAATCACGTGCAATCCATACTGGGCCTGACACCGTCTGAGCCTGCCTCCTGAGACATATATTTTGAATGTGTACGCTATCCATACATGTTATCCAGGGATACGGTACCCTTTCTAACCTTTGTGCAATCACGTGCAATCCATACTGGGCGTGAGAACGGCTGGCGAGCTGTTAAGCAAGCTACAGCACCTGTCCAGACAAGTACAGGGATTCCCTAGCGAGGAGACTTATTTGATTGTTTTCAATGTTGGGACAGCAATTTTTGGGGAGCACTATACTCTGGAGAATGATAGATGGGGCCCACCATACACTGGAACATTCCAAAGGTGGACATCAGACACTGGAGCAGCATTTACAGGGCCCATTATACACTAGAGCATTAGAAATGGGGCCCATTATGTTTGGAGCATTATTTGGGCCCATAAGACAGTGGAGCTTCATCCATGGGGACCAACATATACTGTAGCATTATGTGGAGCTCATCATATACTGTTTCAAACATTATATGGGACCAATGATTCTGTATGGAGAAATAGATGGGCCTCGTCATGAGATGTAAAAAGTGAGGTATTTTTCATTGTACTATACCGCTATTTCTCTGCCGTATCAGAGCATGATGAGTTGTGGTATGTGTTAAAGGGGCGCTCTTTCGCCCAGGGCACATGAAAACCTGGAGCCAGCCCTCCCCCCCCACAGTTTGTAGCCAAATAACCCCCATTTTTCAGTGCGTAACTTGTAATATTAAGTTAATTAAGGTTGACAAGCTTAAGAAAGAAGAATTGTTGGACTTTCATTGGCTGCAACCGGGACTTTTTGACGTTCAGCAACCATCCTAACCGTTCTAGGGCAGACATTGCCTTTTGTAGCTGTTGTAAACAATGGTTCGCCGTTTTACCTACAATAAGAAAATCGTCCAGGTAGGGGATCACCAGAATGTTCGATTCACGTAGATGGGCCATGACCTCCGCTATCACCTTAGTAAACACTCGGGGAGCGACTGCCACTCCAAAAGGGAGGGCCGCATATTGGAAATGTCGAATTGACCCATCCAACTGAACCGCCACTCTGAGGAACCGCTGATGGCCTGCATGGATGGGTATATGGTAGTATGCGTCTTTTAGATCTAACACCACCATGAAGCAGTTTTGGAACAGCAATTTTATTGCAGACTTAATCGTTTCCATTTTAAAGGGACGTATGACCAAAAACTTGTTGAGGGCCTTAAGGTTAATTATTGTCCTAAAGGAGCTGTCCGGTTTGCGGACCAGGAACAGAGGGGAGTAGAATCCCTTCCCCCATTCTTCCTCTGGAACCTCTATCAGGACTTTCTTAGCGCACAGGTTATGAACCTCGGCTTCCAGGGCAGCTTGTTCTGCAGCAGACGACCTGAGTGGGGTGATTTTAAATTGATCAAGGGGAATCCTAGAAAACTCTAGTCGTAGTCCCACGGCTATTATCCCCAATATCCAGCTGCTATTGGAGATCAGAGACCAGGATGGGTAGAAGGCAGCTAGTCTCCCTCCTACTGGGGCAACTAGTCATTGGCTTTTTCGTATCCCGAGCTGGACCTTCCTGGCGCCCTCCCCCAAACATGAATCCTGTACCTTTCCTTTTTTTGTCATCCCATCTGCCCTGATCTCTGGACGGCCTTCTCCGGAAAAACCCTTTCCTGGCAAAGGGACGTCTGTAAGAGGGGTTCGGGAGACTGGGAAATTTCTTTTTGTCATCTCCAGCTTTCTCCAACAATTCGTCCAAGACGGGGCCGAATAGGTACTCCCCCTCGCAGGGAATGGAACAGAGACGGGACCGGGCTTGAATATCTCCTGGCCAGCATTTTAACCAGAGCGCTCTTCGCGCTGCATTAGACAGACCTGCGGCTTTAGCTGCCATTCTTGCAGAGTCTGCAGAAGCATCGGCTAAAAACGCCGCGGCATTCTGAATGATGGGCAAATTTTTCCGAATAGATGATCTTGAAGCTCCATCTCTTAGTTCGGAATCTAGCTGATCTAGCCAGACCATCATAGATCTGGCTGTACAGGTGGCAGCTACCGCTGGTCTTAACGCGCCTGCTGACATCTCCCATGTCCCTTTAAGGAAAGAATCCGCTTTTTTATCTAACGGATCTTTCAGGGAGGCCATATCGTCAAACGGTATGGCGGATTTTTTAGATGCTTTGGCTACTGCTGCATCTAGTTTCGGGGCTTTATCCCATCTGTTTACTACCGGGTTATCAAAGGGGTATCTCCGCTTAAAGGCTGGTGGCATGGAGCCCCTTTTCTCCGGTCTCTTCCATTCTCTATCAATTAGGCTCTGAACCTTTTCGTTCAATGGAAAAGCTTTACGTTTTTTGGGGTCCAACCCCCCGAACATTATGTCCTGTGCTGAGAGTTCCCGTTTTTTTTCCGCTACCCCCATGGTGGACCGTATAGCTTTCACTAATCTGTCCATCTGGTCTAAGGGGAAGCAGAACCGGCTAGAGTCTTCATCCGAGGAAGACGAGGAGGAGGCCGAGGAGTCCGAGGAATTGTCCCCCTTCCCAGGGGCGACTGAGGCCTCCGAGCCTGAACCACTAGCCTCTCTTCTCCTAGAAGGTTCTCTTTGAGGTAAAGCTTTCATTTCTGCCCTGATCATGTCTCTCAGGTTTGAAGTGAAGTCAGGTGTCTCTTCCGCTACCTGCATAAACGGGGGAGAGTATAAGGGCCTGACAATCTACCCCTGGACTCCCTGTCCTTAATAACTCCTACCGTCTGCCGTATGCATGGCTGGCATAACTTTTTAGGGTGGCCATCTGGTAGGGGGGAACTACAGAGGGCACATTCCCTGTGTTTCTGTTTTCCCGTAATCTTCTTCCCCTGAAAAAGAACATAAGGGAACACTGCATCAGGGTACATTCACGGAGATCTCTTACCCATGCAGATGAGGCAGGTACCGGATCACGGAGGGAGGCAGAGGGGTCCTTTCTGAAGGAACTTTCGCGGCTCTGGTCGCTAGTTCGTCTCTGTTTCTTCTGCTGGCTACTCGTATTGGCCTGTTTCTGCGGGCGCTCCTGCGCCTCGTCCTGCTGGACTAAGGGGGCTTCCGACGTATCCATTGCTGGGGCCTTCAGAAGCACCCCAGCGGCGTCCCCATCTGCCTTATATGGCCTCCTGTCCGGGTCAGCAGGCAACCTGCCATAGCACCACCCACCCGGCTTTGCGTTCCCTCCCCCATGCTCCGGCCCCCCTTGCCTTCGCCGGGTCGCCGCGCGACCCCCGGACCGGCATGCACCCGCGGCGCGCGCCGGAGGTCGGCCGGCACCCGACTTCCGGTATCGGCGCTATCGCTCCGCCCCTTCCGCCGCGTCACTTCCGCCACTCACAGAGCCCTGCGGGAGCGCGCGCGAAGGAGTCGCGCAGCCCTGCCCGGAGTGCCAGCCCCCCCCGCGCCCGCCGCCATGAGCCCGGCCAGGGGACAGCACCGACCGGAAGGACCGGGCCTGGGGAAGCGCACCGGGGCATACATACCAGGTGCTGGCTTTGGAGACGGCATCCACCGGACCCCTGCTCCACCTGCTTCGTCCACTGCCGTGGTGACCTACCCGGCCCCACCGTGGCGCTTCCAGGGACCCCGCACTGACCGAGGTAGGAGACCCCCTCGCTACCTGGGTCGGTCAGCCGGCCTGGGTATTCAATGAAGATTCCATGACGGACGATCTGTAGAGAGTCCTGTCCTCTAGGAACAGGAAACCAACTGATGCGTGGGAGAGGTGCCACCCTTTTTGTATCTGTAGGTTTCCTGTTCCTAAAGGGCGGATCCCCTCTCTCAGGTGGTGCTGTCATGGACGACCGAATAAATGATTACTTATTCATAGCCTGTTATTCTAATATGAAAGTGCCATTGCTGTTCTGTAACTTTTTCCATTCCTTGTTCTCGCTACCATATGGTACCAAAATAATGTAAAAAGGCAGATAGAAAAAGATTATCATTCTGTTTAGCACTTTTTTAAAAAAAAAAAAATGTACTTGCTAGAGATGATTTTCTCTTATGTCAACTTATGAGCATAAAATACCACATTGTGTAACACTAACAACATTTCCTGAATAATTAGATCAAAATTTGCATCTTACCGCATAAGCTTTACTATATGCATCCATATGGACAGTAATGCATTTATTTATTATGTTTACTTATATATATCCAACATATTGTAATCCCTCACTCTCCCCATCAGGACTCAGAATCTAAAGTCTTTGTAGGTATGTGGTGTGGGAGGAAGCCAGAATGTGGGAGCAAGCTCTACCGGCTCCACTCTACTGTGTGTTTGAGAATATTTTGCCCTGGAAGCGATGTTCCCAGGAGAGAATAAGTTTGTAGTTATGTCATTAGATGAAGCACGCTCAATTAATAGCTCCAGATGCCTTCGTTTATGACAGTGAGAGACACATTTTGGATTTACGTTTTCTTTTTTTTCACTTAGCCATAATTTTTAACTATATAGATACTGTTGAAAAGTATATAGGATCTTCCTGTTCTTCATAGTACTCTACAAGGAGATGCAAGGTCTGATTAGTTTTTTTATAAACCAGAGATCAAAATTGCTGCAGCATAGTCAAATCAATGCGACATAGTAAGAGACGGTCAATAGAGAGAGTAAATAGACCAACTTGACCCCTTATCAACCGCAGATTCTTTGGTATTATTATTTTCATTTAATTTGTCTTAAATGAAAAAACACAAAAGAGAATGAAGCAAAAAGCAAAACATTGATCATTTCACACAAAACTCCAAAAATGGGCAAGACAAAAGTATTGGCACCCTCAATATAATACATGGTTGCACAACCTTTAGCCAAAATAACTGCGACCAACCTCTTCCGGTAACCATCAATGAGTTTCTTACAATGCTCTGCTGGAATTTTAGACCATTCTTCTTTGGCAAACTGCTCCAGGTCCCTGATATTAGAAGGGTGCCTTCTCCAAACTGCCATTTTTAGATCTCTCCACAGGTGTTCTATGGGATTCAGGTCTGGACTCATTGCTGGCCACCTTAGAAGTCTCCAGTGCTTTCTCTCAAACCATTTTCTAGTGCTTCTTGAAGTGTGTTTTGGGTCATTGTCCTGCTGGAAGACCCATGACCTCTGAGGGAGACCCAGCTTTCTCACACTGGGCCCTACATTATGCTGCAAAATTTGATGGTAGTCTTCAGACTTCATAATGCCATGCACACAGTCAAGCAGTCCAGTGCCAGAGGCAGCAAAGCAACCCCAAAACATCAGGGAACCTCCATCATGTTTGACTGTAGGGACCGTGTTTTTTTTCTTTGAATGCCTCTTTTTTTCTCCTGTAAACTCTATGTTGATTTCTTTGCCCAAAAAGCTCTACTTTTGTCTCATCTGACCAGAGAACATTCCTCCAAAACGTTTTAGGCTTTTTCAGGTAAGTTTTGGCAAACTCCAACCTGGCTTTTTTATGTCTCGGGGTAAGAAGTGGGGTCTTCCTGGGTTTCCTACCATACAGTCCCTTTTCATTCAGATGCCGACGGATAGTACGGGTTGACACTGTTGTACCCTCGGACTGCAGGGCAGCTTGAACTTGATTGGATGTTAGTCGAGGTTCTTTATCCAACATCCGCACAATCTTGCATTGAAATCTCTTGTCAATTTTTCTTTTCCGTCCACATCTAGGGAGGTGAGCCATAGTGCCATGGGCTTTAAACTTCTTGATGACACTGCACACGGTAGACACAGGAACATTCAGGTCTTTGGAGATGGACTTGTAGCCTTGAGATTGCTCATGCTTCCTCACAATTTGGTTTCTCAAGTCCTCAGACAGTTCTTTGGTCTTCTTTCTTTTTTTGATGCTCAATGTGGTGCACACAAGGACACAGGACAGAGGTTGAGTCAACTTTAATCCATGTCAACTGGCTGCAGGTGTGATTTAGTTATTGCCAACACCTGTTAGGTGCCACAGGTAAGTTACAGGTGCTGTTAATTACACAAATTAGAGAAGCAGCACATGATTTTTTGAACAGTGCCAATACTTTTGTCCACCCTCTTTTTTTATGTTTGGTGTGGAATTATATCCAATTTGGCTTTAGGACAATTCTTTTTGTGTTTTTTCATTTAAGACAAATTAAATGAAGATAATAATACCAAAGAATTTGTGTTTGCAATCATTTTCAGGAAGAAAATGAGTATTATCTGACAGAATTGCAGGGGTGTCAATACTTTTGGCCACAACTGTAGCTAACACGCTGCATCAACCATAATTGATTTTAGTACTATTTTGGCCATCTAACCTCTCTCATTCTGCTGTCAATCGCGACACAGGCATCTATATGGTTAAGAGAGAGAGAAGTCTTCCTTTTTTACCCTGTTGCTACCCCACAGACACAATTGAGGGTCTGAATGGTTGCCATAGCAACTTGAGTGGCCTTTGTTTGTGGAATAATAGACCTGCTATAAGCAGGTTGTGTCAGTGTAAGGGCTCATGCAGAAGCGCGTCTAAATCGGTTGAGAGCTATCCAATTTTTGATCAAACAGCACACGAACTACACATGCATGTTATTCAGTAGGGCTGTTCAGATGAACACACATCATATTATCTAAGAAACATTATGTGTTGAATCACCACACATAATACAATATACCAAATATTTATGGTAGTTGAATGTGTGGCACCTCTGAGGGTTCAGTCGCCACAGAGGTACTGCACCTCACCCAGAGGTGTGGTATCCCATTCTCAGGTAAGGAGGGGGCACACCCAGGACACTAACACCTGCACCCAACACACACCCTAGAGCAACAGGGCACCCTGGATGTACCCTACGGGAGGATGATCTCATCCCTGGCTGGGTTGTAAAGGGTGTTGGGAGGTGGGTGAAGCTAGTAGGATGAGAGCGGGAGAGGAGAGTTCAGTCAGAACGTCAGGAGGAAAGGAAGTGGAGAGACATGTGTGAAACGGCTCCCTGACAGGAGGAGGTGCAGAAAGGAAAGAGACTGCAGGAAGCTCCTGGAGAGGAGAAGGGGATCCTAGAGGCACGGCGCAGCATCCATACTGCCCTTGGGGCTCGTTCCATGCCGGCTAACATTGGGTGGAGGGATCAGGTCGCAGTGGGTTACCTGCCCCCTAGTCCAGTGGAGAAATCATCAGACTCAGCTGGCAAGCCGGAGGCGGAGGCACCTATAGGTACCTCAGCCACAAGCCACAGTTATCTTCTCCAGAAAGGCAGCCATAAGGGAGCAAGGGGACGCAGAGAGGACGTCACCCGACAAGGTCCGTGGCTGCTGGCCTGGGACTCTGACTGTGAGGTGTTGGGCAGGAAGAGGTGGAAAACCAGCACAGTGAGATGGCCAGGAGAGGTACACACTGAAAGGAGACGTGGGAAGGTGATTCCCAATCTACCTGAGAGTTTGCTGATCCCCTCACCTGGAGGACGCAGTGCCAAGCGGGCCACTTGGGGCCATAGGAACTGTGAGTAAACCTTTGGAACTGCACCCAGCTGTGTCCTTTAATTATTCCTGCGTCACCTATCCAACTCTGCTACATCTATCATCATTAAACACCCACTCGGCACTGCTACATCCCTTGCCAAATACTACATCTCTTCTATTACAACTCCCCTGGGACCAAGCTCTGCCTGTGGAGAGCTATACCAACTCTGCTGCATCAACAACTGTCCCAGAGGATCTGCTCTGCAGCGCTAGTCACCGCTGACCAGAAACCACAGGTGGCGTCACAAACACTTTATTGCAAACTTTATTGCCCCTGTAAATATCCCCTTTAATTGGACACCCATGGCCACCAACCAGGTAATCTGCTGCCGTGACACATCCCCTTTAAGAACCGGCCCGGTACCGAGTATACCTACTGCCCTGGCGGGCGATTCAAATGTACAAAGGTAATCGCCGAAATGCACATCTGGTGGATGCCACTCAGCTTTGGGAGTCTTCTGTCACAGTGCATTACCCCCAGAAGCGCAGACCATACAGCTAGATCTTGCACTAGCAATCTATATATATATATTGCTTTATTCTTACACCTTTGATGTATATGACAGCCTCATTTAATAGGTCATTTAATCTATGTTGTACCCCATAGATTCATGCAACTGTTTGTATTCTACTACTGTATGGACTTATATGACTCGCTATCGACACATACTGTTTTTACAAGAAACGGTTCATTAGACTCTGCAGTGTGGCCACTTAAAATGAACAAATCCAATGCATTACTGGGTAATCTGACGTCAAGGAAAATGCAACAACAGTTCTTAGACTAGCTCCTCAAATCCAGAAGGGTGGGCAAGACATTACAATTCCACGTGGCAACTGATTTCCAATCTCTAATAGTTCACACACTGGCACCAGGACCTGGCCGCAGCAACAGATCCTCGGCCTTTTCAAGACACAGCATCAACTACCGAACAAAACATGTGGCTTATTGTTCTACCTCTCTTGGAATCAGCCCCATGGTTGGGCAGAGATATTCACACCCACACCATTAAACCCTTTACCCCTTTACCCCCAAGGGTGGTTTGCAAGTTAATGACCATGCCAATTTTTACAATTCTGTTGCCGGTAATTCTGACATTGTTTATTTGTGAAAAAAATGGAAATTTGGCAAAAATTTTGAAAATTTTGCAATTTTCCAACTTTTAATGTTTCATGCCCTTAAATCGGAGATATGGCACACAAAATGCTTAATAAGTAACATTTTCCACATGTTTACTTTACATGAGCACAATTTTGGAACCAAAATTTTTTTTTGTTAGGAAGTTATAAGGGTTAAAATTTGACCAGCGATTTCTCATTTTTACAACATCATTTTTTTTTTTTATGGACCACATCACATTTGAAGTCACTTTGAGGGGTCTATATGAAAGAAAATACCCAAAAGTGACACCATTTTAAAAACTGCTCTGCTGGAGGTACTCAAAACCACATTGAAGAAGTTTATTAACCCTTCAGGTGCTTCACAGGAATTTTTTGAATGTTTGAAAAAAATGAACATTTAACTTTTTTTTCACAAAAAAATAACTTAAGGTCCATTTTTTTTATTTTACCACGGGTATCAGGAGAAATTGGACCATAAAAGTTATTGTGCAATTGGTCCTGAGTAAGCTGATACCTGATATGTGGGGGGAACCACTGCTTCTGCGCATGGCAGAGCTCAGTAGGGAGGGAACGCCATTTGACTTTTTCACTGCAAAATTGGCTGGAATTGAGATCGGACGTCATGTCACGTTTGGAGAGCCCCTGATGTGCATAAACTGTGGAAACCCCCCACAAGTGACCCCATTTTGGAAACTAGACCCCCCCAAGGAACTTATCTAGATATGTGGTGAGAACTTTGAACCCCAAAGGGCTTCACAGAGGTTTATAACGTACAGCCGTACAATTAAAAAATCATATTTTTCCACAAAAATGATCTTTTTACCATCAAAAAATTTTATTTTCCCAAGGGAAACAGGACCCCAAAAGTTATTGTGCAATTTATCATGAGTACGCTGATACCCCATGTGTGGGGGTAAACCACTGTTTGGGTGCATGGCAGAGCTCAGAAGGGAAGGAGCACCGTTTGACGTAAAATTGACTGGAATTGAGATTGGACGCCATGTCACGTATGGAGAGCCCCTGATGTTCCTAAACAGTGGAAACCCCCCACAAATGACACCATTTTGGAAACTAGACCCCCAAAGGAACTTATCTAGATGTGTGGTGAGAACTTTGAACCCCCAAGGGCTTCACAGAAGTTTATAGCATACAGCCGTAAAATTAAAAAATCATATTTTTTCCACAAAAATGATCTTTTCACCCCCAAATTTTATTTTCCCAAGCAAAACAGGACCCCAAAAGTTATTTTGCAATTTGTCCTGAGTACGCTGATACCCCATATGTGGAGGTAAAACACTGTTTGGGCGCATGGCAGAGCTCAGAAGGGAAGGAGCGCTGTTATGATTGGGTCCCTGAGGAGGAAAGCAAGACCAAGCTAAGCCACAGAAAACCAGAGAGGTTGGTAACTAAGCGGATTGCAGACCCCTGATCCTATCCACACAACTAGCAGTAGCCGTGGAGCGTACCTATGATGATTCTAGACGCCTCGACACAGCCGGATAACTAAATAAGCCTAAAGCAAGAAAGGGGAAATCTAAACTGCCCCAGAGCAGACCCTAAAGGAATAGACAGCCCCCAAACATATATTGTCGGTGAGACAAGGCGAAAACACAAATGCAGGCAGGAAAATAGGCTGAGCAACCGATGGGGCCCAAACTAACTAGACAGGACAGGAAAGGAAAGACACTGTCTGCAATCACGCAAAAAAACCCTGCAAAAAATGCTCAACACGTCTGATAGAAAAAATACTTAAGTCACTAGACTTCGCCCACTATATCAGCACTCTGGTATATTCTTAAAACAGAGTAAAGAGAGGCCAATCCAATAAGGGACAAAAACAAACTGGCACAAACAGTAACATGATGGAAATTCAGCACAGCCCCAGCCGGGGCTGGCTGACCACACAAAACTGAAATAGACAAAACCAAATCAAATGTGAACAATAGCAAAATAACACTTAGCTTGAGCATGCAGGGACTGAGCTGGAAACGAAGACCTCAGGAGGCAGGAAAAAATCACCAGCAGAGATAGAGGGAGTCAGCTGTCTTAAATCCAGTCAGAAACTCCAAATGTCCAATCGTCCTCCTCATTATCAGGTGGCAGGCCTCTGTTAATTAGATCAGCTACATTACCTTCTGTAACCACCAGAGGGAGCCCGGAAAGAGAACTCGCGACCCCTCTGTCAATACGCCCAGCTCTACTACCTTCACTAATAACCAGAGGCAGGCCAGAATGTGAATTCACAACAGTACCCCCCCTTGAGGAGGGGTCACCGAACCCTCATCCACGCCACCAGGCTGATCAGGATGGGCCCGGTGAAAAGCACAAACCAATCTATCGGCATGAATGTCAGAAGCAGAGACCCAAGAATTATCCTCCTGGCCATAACCCTTCCATTTGACCAAGTACTGGAGTCTCCGTCTAGCCAAACGAGAATCCAATATTTTCTCTACCTCATATTCCACATTGCCTTTAACCAATACAGGGTCAGGAGGTGCCACCATAGGAACTACTGGCTCCACAAACCTCTTCAACAGAGATTTATGAAACACGTTATGGATCTTAAATGTAGCTGGAAGAGCCAATCGAAAAGAAACAGGATTAAGAATCTCCAAAATCTTATAAGGTTCAATGAATCCTGGCTTGAACTTTGGAGACGCAAATGTGGTGCCCCAGGAGTATGGTCGCCACAGTGGCATTGCCTTCCTCCCAGGGAGGGTGATGTCAGGCTTGGAAGAAATGAAGGGTCCCTCTGGCAGTTAACCATAACAAGCAACACAGTTCCCACTCCGGGCCAGCAGAGGGAGCTCTGAACCAGAATGGGGGGAGGAGTGCTCTCTGAGAGCCAGGAAGGGAAATTAGTCAGTTCTGTGAGGAGGGCGAAGTGTGTAGACGTGGAGAGAGAAGCTGGGGGACTGAGCAGAGTTGAGAGCTCATTCCCAGCTGGAGCGCATGGTCTGGAGCCTGGTCTCCATGGTTGTACGGATACTGAAGGTCCTGCAACAGAAACCAGAGGAATAGGAAGCTGTAAATGCTCTATTCCCACCTAAGACTCGGCTCACCCGTTGCTGTTGTGCCTCCAAGAGAAGAGATAGAAGGCTACAGCTTTCTGCCATACGAGGTAGATCTGAGAGGGAACAAGAAGGAGGAACTTCAGTGTAACACAGTACTGTATGTACCTCAAGTAAGTGCTAGGAAGGAGACTACACAACCTATCTGTATAGAGAGATTCCTGAGCTGCTTCCAGGCTAATCAGCACCAGTGCCATCTGTAATCTGGACCCTGGACTGCACTTACAAAGAAAAGGTAAAGTGTATATATATTTCGCTGTGTCCATGCCTTCTTTCTGCAACTTCTCCAGCACTGCTACATCTCTGTGCCAGACACTGTATCCTCTTCCCCAACACCGATCTACACTGCACTGGGACTACAGCCCTGCCTGTGGAGGGCTACACCATCATTGCTGCACCACACCATCTGTCCCAGAGGATCTGTCTGCAGCGTCGGTTTAACATCTTCATTGCCGAATACCACAGGTGGCATCACGAATCACTCATAAACTTTATTCCACCACTCTACCCTTTTACATGGGCACCCAGGGCCACGGACCCGGTCACCGCTGCTGTGACATTCCCCTCTGAGAGATCGGCCTGGTACTGAGTACCCCACAGCCCTGGGAGGGCGACCCACAACCTTCATTGGAATATTCTCTGACGACAACCAAACCATATCACCCATTTTAAACTGGGGACCAATGGTCCTATGCCGGTTGGAAATCCATTGGGCTTTTTCCTGAGAGAGGGACAACTTATCCACCACTTGGTCCCAAATCTGCTGCATTCTCTCTACCACAGTGTCCACACTTGGGCAGGTCAAAGACTCCACTTGCCCTGAAGAGAATCGAGGATGAAACCAAAGTTACAGAAAAAGGGAGACATCAAAGTGGCAGAACTAGCTCTATTGTTTAGCGCGAATTCGGCCAAGAGCGAAAATGAGACCCAGTCATCCTGATCAGCAGATATAAAACATCTCAAATAGGACTCCAAAGTCTGGTTTGTTCTCTCAGTCTGCCCATTGGTCTGAGGATGAAACGCAGAGGAGAAAGATAACTGAATTCCCAGATTGGAACAAAAAGTTCTCCAAAATCTGGAAACAAACTGGACTCCTCTGTCCGACACAATGTTCTCAGGAATCCCATGCAACCGAACCACCTGTTGTAAAAACAAGGGCACCAACTCTGAACAAGATGGCAACTTTGGGAGTGGTACAAGATGGATCATCTTGGAAAATCTATCACAAATCACCCAGATAACAGTCATTCTCTGAGAGACAGGAAGATCAGAAATAAAATCCATTGAGATATGGGTCCATGGCCTCTTGGGCACCAGCAGGGGCATCAACAACCCACTAGAACGAGAACAGGGTTTAGACCGAGAACAAGTCCCACAGGACTGCACAAAATTCCTGACATCACGAGATAAGGCAGGCCACCAAAAAGACCGACTCACCAAATCTCTGGTACCAAAAATACCTGGATCACCAGCCAATGCGGAGCAATGAATTTCAGACATTACTCTCTTCCTCCACTGGTCAGGAGCATACAATTTTCCCATAGGGCAATGCTCAGGTTTGTCCTCCTGAAATTCCTCCAGGGCACGTCTCAAATCGGGATCGGGCGAGATGGCGGAAAGAACTACCCCCTCACCTAGAATGGCAGTAGGCTCGGTCACAATAAGAGAATCCGCAAAGAAACTCCTAGAAAGGGCGTCCGCCTTAACAATCTTAGTGCCCGGAAGAAAAGAGACCACAAAATTAAAACACGTGAAAAACAAGGCCCACCTAGCCTGTCTAGGATTCAAGCGTTTGGCTGATTCAAAATAAATCAAATTCTTGTGGTCGGTGAGGACCACAACTTGATGAATAGCTCCCTCCAACCAATGTCTCCACTCTTCAAATGCCCATTTCATGGCCAACAATTCCCGATTCCCCACGTCATAGTTACATTCAGATGGGGAGAATTTTCAAGAAAAGAAGGCACAGGGATTCATTTTAGAAGTCACCGGATCTTTTTGGGACAAAACATCGCCTGCACCAATCTCAGAAGCATCTACCGCCACCTGAAATGGAAGAGAGACATCAGGTTGCCGTAGAACCGGAGCAGAAGTGAATCTCCGCTTAAGCTCCTGAAATGCTGACACTGCCTCTGGAGACCAATTCAGCACATCAGCGCCCTTCTTGGTCAGATCAGTCAGTGGTTTGACAATACCAGAAAAATTACCTATAAATTTACGAAAGAAATTAGCAAAACCCAAAAACTTCTGGAGAGCCTTCAAAGAAGTGGGCTGAACCCAATCATAAAAGGCCTGTACCTTGGCCGGGTCCATTTCAATAGCCGACGGAGACAAAATAAATCCCAAAAATGAAATCCTCTGTACACCAAAGAGGCATTTCGATCCCTTAACATACAGGGAATTTTCCCTCAAATTCCGGAACACAGTCCAGACATGTTCCAGATGAAAATCCAAATCACTGGAAAAGATCAAAATATCATCTAGATAAATGATCAAAAACTTATCCACAAAGTCCCGTAAAATATCGTTCATAAAAGATTGGAAGACAGAAGGGGCATTAGTGAGCCCAAAAGGCATCACCGGGTACTCAAAATGTCCCTCCGGAGTATTAAACGCCGTCTTCCATTCATCCCCGTGCTTGATGCAAATAAGATTATACGCCCCCCTGAGGTCAAGCTTGGTAAACCAGCAGGCACTTTGAACTCTGGAAAATAAATCAGAAATCAGGGGTAACGGGTACTGAAATTTAAAAGTGATTTTGTTAAGGGAACGATTGTCAATACAAGGCCTTAATGAGCCATCTTTCTTGGTCACAAAAAAAAACAGCACCTAAAGGTGAAGAGGATGGTCTAATATGACCCTTCTCCAATGACTCCTTGATATAAGATCGCATAGCATCATGTTTGGGTACCGATAAGTTGAAAAGCCAACCCTTGGGAAATTTACACCTGGGCATCAACTCAATTGCACAGCCATAACTCCTATGAGGAGGCAAAGATGCAGACTTACTCTCAATAATAATAATAATAATAATAATACATTTTATTTCTATAGCGCCAACATATTCCGCAGGATTTTACATTTCGGAAGGGATTTGAACAGACAATAGACATTACAGCATAACAATAATCACATAGATTATAACAAATACCAAGAGGAATGAGGGCCCTGCTCACAAGCTTACAGTCTATGAGGAAAGAGGTAGACACGAAAGGTGGGTGGTAACAGTTGCCCTGATTGTATGGACCAGCCATAATGTTAAGCGTGTAACAGTACAGACATAGAGGGCTAATGGATGCATAAAGTATATGTGAACATGGTGCGGGGAACCTGGTTATGGTAAAACTTTTGGCTGTGCCACACAGGGATAGATTAGGTTAATGTGTTGAGGAGATAGGCCAGTCTGAATAAATGCGTTTTCAGGGCACGCTTAAAATTGTGGGGATTGGGGACTAATCGTGTTGACCTGGGAAGTGCATTCCAAAGAATTGGCACAGCACGTGTAAAGTCTTGGAGACGGGAGTGGGAGGTTCTGATTATTGAGGATGCTAACCTCAGGTCATCAGCAGAACGGAAGGCGCGGGTAGGGTGGTATACTGAAACAAGGGAGGAGATGTAGGGTGGTGCTGAGCCATGGTGGGCTTTGTGGGTGAGGGTAATAAGTTTATACTGAATTCTGGAGTGGATGGGTAGCCAGTGTAATGACTGGCATAAGGTAGAGGCATCGGTGTAACGATTGGTGAGGAATATGATCCTGGCTGCAGCATTCAAGACAGATTGGAGACGGGAGAGTTTGGTAAGAGGGATACCGATTAGAAGAGAGTTACGATAGTCGACACGAGAATGAATAAGAGAAACAGTAAGAGTTTTTGCAGACTCAAAAGTAAGAAAAGGTCAAATTCTAGAAATGTTTTTGAGGTGCAGATGACAAGAGCGAGCCAGTGATCGAATGTGCGGGGCAAAGGAAAGCTCAGAATCAAGTATGACCCCAAGACAGCGGGCATGTTGCTGGGGAGTAATAGTGGAGCCACACACAGAAATGGCAATGTCGGGTATAGGTACATTAGTAGAGGGAGGAAACACAAGGAGGTCAGTCTTTGACAGGTTCAGTTTCAGATATAGTGAGGACATGATGTTAGACACAGCGTTTAGACAATCGCCGGTGTTTTCTAGAAAGGCTGGCGTGATGTCAGGAGAAGAAGCGTATAATTGGGTGTCATCAGCATAGAGATGGTACTGGAAGCCAAATCCACTGATTGTTTGACCAATAGGGGCAGTGTACAAGGAGAAGAGGAGGGGGCCTAGAACCGATCCTTGAGGAACCCCATCAGTAAGGGGAAGGTGAGAGGAGGAGGACCCAGCAAAATATACAGTAAAGGAGCCATCAGAGAGATAGGAGGAGAACCAGGAGAGAACTGTGTCCTTGAGGCCAATGGAACGGAGCATAGTGAGGAGGAGCTGATGATCCACAGTGTCGAATGCTGCAGAGAGATCCAAGAGTTAGCATGGAGTAATGACCATCTGATTTATCTGTTAGTAGATCATTAGAGACTTTAGTGAGGGCAGTTTCAGTAGAGTGTAAGGAGCGGAAACCGGATTGGAGAGGGTCGAGAAGAGAGTTATCGGAGAGATAGCGGATAAAATGGGAGTGAACCAGGCGTTCCAGGAGTTTAGAGATGAAGGGAAGATTACAGACAGGTCTATAGTTAGCGGCACAGTTTTGGTCGAGGGATGGTTTTTTTAAGTAGTGGATGTATGATGGCATGCTTAAATGAGGAGGGAAAGATACCAGAAGAGAGAGAGGTTAAATATTTTAGTTAGGTGAGGGGTGACAGCAGGGGAAAGGGACTGGAGGAGATGTGACGGAAAAGGGTCACTAATGCAAGTGGTTGAGCGAGAAGATGCAAGGAGCCTGCTTACTTCTTCTTCTGTGACTGGTTCAAAATCAGAGAGTGAGCTAGATGCAGTGGGGGAGGGAGGACAGTGCATGGTATGAGGTGATTGGGAGATAATTTCCTGTCGGATCTGGTTAATTTTTTCTTTGAAGTAATTGGCCAGATCGTCAGCTCGGAGCTCCGCGGTTGGAGCCTGTACTCTTGGGTTGAGTAGAGAATGAAAAGTGTCAAAGAGACGTTTCGGGTTATTGGACAGTGAGGTGATGAGGGTGTTGAAATAGGTTTGTTTGGAGAGGTGAAGGGCAGTGTTGTATGTTCTAAGCATAAACTTATAATGGATGAAATCTTCGTGTAGATTGGATTTTCTCCACAGATGTTCGGCGCACCTGGAGCACTGCTGCAGGAAACGTGTTTGCAGGGTGTGCCAGGGTTGTCGCCGTCTGTGTTGTGGTGTTCTATTTTTAGCGGGTGCAAATTCATCCAGGGCACTTTGAAGTGTTTCATTGTAGTGCTTCAATGCAGAATCACGACATGAGAGGGAGGAGATAGGGGCCAATGAAGACTGCAAGTTCTTCATAAGTTTCTTGGTGTTAATGGCCTGTATGTTTCTATATGTATGGACAGTGGGGGTGACCTGAGCAGCCTGGCAGTTCTTTATAGAGAATGAAAGAAGATTGTGGTCAGAGAGCGGGAGAGGGGAGTTTGCAAAATCATCCACTGCACAAAGCCGAGAGAAGACCAAGTCGAGGGAGTTTCCGTCTTCATGCATTGGAGAATTAGTAAGCTGCAAAAGGCTAAATGAGGAGGTTAGAGATAAAAGGTGAGTAGCAGATGGGGAGAGGGGAAGAGCAATGGGGATGTTGAAATCTTCCATGATGAGGGTAGGGATGTCATAGGAGAGAAAATGTGGATGCCAAGTGGCAAAATGATCCAGGAACTGATGGGATGGGCCGGGAGGACGATACACCACTGCCACTTGCATGGAGAAGGGGGTGTAGAGTCTGACGGCATGGACCTCAAAAGAAGGGAAGACTAGTGAGGGTAGTTGAGGGATAACCTGAAAGGTACATTTTGGTGATAGAAGCAGACCAACGCCTCCACCTGCTCTATTGTCTGATCTTGGGGTATGAGAGAAGTGTAGTCCCCCGTATGAAAGAGCAGCAGCAGCGGTAGTGTCTAACTGCTGGATCCAGGTTTCAGTCATGAATGAAGGAGAGTTTGTTACACACTGAGCGAGAATTCCAAAGTGCACAATTAAGAGAGACAGATGGCATGCAGGGAATATTAATAAGATTAGAGGGGTTTCTGAGTGTAGCAGTTGGGGGGGTTTGACTTTCTATAACATGAGAGACCAGGGTTGGGAGCAATGTCTCCTGCGACTAGGAGAGGGAGGATAGAAAGAGTGAGCAGATGGTTAAGTGATTTGTGAGAGCGTCTCTTATGTTGAATGGTGGGACTGACTGGATCTGTGCAATTTAACAATGTGAAAAGAGCATGAGTGCTATACATAGGAGAGGAAAGAAGTGAAGGGCCGATATGGATGGAGTGTAGAGAGTTAATGCCAGGGCGGTGGATGTGTGTGAATGCAGCGGCCAGGATATAAATTACACAAATACATATGGTATATATTTGTTGTATTCCAAATGTAAAGGGAGTAGATGTACATAAATGTCTTACCTGTCTCCTGCCCTGTCTAACTGCCATGTTATAACTGCCAGTACTTTGATACATGTACTTTGATTACATGTGCATAAATGCCCCCTGCATAAATGCCTTCCCCAAGCTATGTCTAAATATATAAGAGGCTAAGGACTGTGTTTTTTTTGTGCTCTCTCTCTTCTCGTTAATCAATCAAACTGTCGTGGTCCAGTTCGGAGTTTATTTTCTGCTGTCTTCACTCCGGACTTGTCAAGCGGGAGTTAATCTCCTCAGCCTCATTCTGGAGCTAGCTGGGCTATTTCAGTCTCTCACAGCCTGCTGACCAGTGTTAGTGATAGCTCAAGCTTCCAGTTTAGAGCCTCTGACCCTTGTACCTTAGTGTTCCTCCTGCCTTTGACTGATATTCACGTGTATGACCCGGACTGATTTCTGGCCCCGTCTCTTGGTATTTGTCTCTGCTGTTACGTTCCCTCTCTGGCATCTGACTCCCCGGCTTGTACCCCGACCACGTATTTCGTCTCACGTTTTGAACCCCGTGCTCATGTTCTGGCTTTCTGACTCTTGGCTTGGTATTTTGACTACGTGTATTGCTGCTCCTTCTGGTACGTCTGCTCCTGCTAGTTTCTGACTCGGTTCGTCTGACTATTCTCTCTCGTTACTTGTGGCACCTGTGCTGTTGCTCAGGGTTGCTGCTCTTAGTGTGTAACCTCTCTTCCCTCACCAGCTCCCCCTGGTGGAGGTTTCACTACACAGACTATATTGAGACAGCAGGACCCAATAAAATGTTGTGGTCAGATAAACAGATGTCCAGCACTACATGGAACATAAAGCACTTTGAAAAGTTTCTTGACCTCACAACGTAAGGGGACAAGCAGAGTAAGTTGAAATAACTATTTGCCGGATATTAGCTTGCATAGTTGAAAACACATATATAGCATTCAGGATTAACTGCTTGCTGACATTGAATGGAGTGGAGAAACAGGAGTTGATTCAGAGCAGAGATTGAAAGGGCTGGTTACCAGATATAAGCTTGCAGAGTTGAAAACATATATATAGCATTCAGGATTAACTGCTTGCTGACACTGAATGGAGTTGAGAAACAGGAGTTGATTCAGAGCAGAGATTGAAAGAGCTGGTTACCTGTATGAAGAGAATAGAGATGCGTGTCACATTCATCCATGTACTTCGATTAAATGCCCCCTCACTGAATACATCATAAAAATCAACCAAATAATCAGGAATATCATGAGACTGGGGAGAGGTGGAGAAAACAGGAGTGTCATTAAGAACACACTGACAACCCCAACTCATCACAGACACAGATTTCCAATCCAAAACAGGATAATGAGTTTGCAACCAGGGGAACCCCAGAACAATGGAATCATGCAAATTGTGCAGCACCAAAAATTTACAATTTTCTTGGTGGTCCGGGGCGACCCGCATTATCACGTGGGTCCAAAACTGGGGTTTATTCTCCGCCAAAGTAGTAGCATCAATACCCCTCAAAGGGATAGGAGTCCGCAGGGGTATCATAGGAAAACCACAACGTTTAGCAAAGTCCAAATCCATCAGATTCAAAGCTGCTCCTGAATCTACAAAAGTCTTAGCGAAAAATGTAGACAAGGAACAGATCAGAGTAATTGCCAAAAGGAACTTAGGTTGTACACTGCCCACAGCAAATGTGTGCGCAAAACATTTTTCTCATTTAGGGCAGACACAAATAGTATGAGAAACGTCTCCACTGGAAAAACACAGCTTATTACGCCTTCTAAACTCCTGACGTTGCGCCCTAGACAAAACCCCATCACATTGCATAGGTTCAGACGTTTGTTGAAAAGGCGGCAACGCCTCTCGTGTAGTTTTACGTTCACGTAAACGCCGATCAACTTGAATGGCTAATGACATAGAATCATCAAGACCAGAGGGAACAGGAAATCCCACCATAACATCCTTTACAGCTTCTGATAAACCCTTCCGAAAGAGAGCTGCCAAGGCACTATCATTCCATGTAGTAAGGACCGCCCACTTTCGGAATTTTTGACAGTATAACTCTGCAGAATCCTGACCCTGGTTCAATGCCAATAGGGTTTTCTCAGCTTGATCAATAGCATTAGGTTCATCATACAACAACCCCAAGGCTTGAAAAAATGCGTCCACATTAGTCAGAATAGGATTTCCAGGTGTCAGAGAAAAAACCCAATCCTGGGGATCGCCGCGCAGCAAGGAGATGACAATTTTAACCTGCTGCACAGAGCTCCCAGATGAGTTAGGATTCAAGGCAAGAGATAGTTTACAATTATTCTTAAAATTCAAAAATTTAGACTGATCCCCAGAAAACACATCAGGAGTAGGGATCTTTGGTTCAACAGCAGGTGATCGAGCGAGATAGGCGGAAATTCTCCGGACTTCAGCAGCGAGCTGCTCAACACGATCAGACAATTGCTTAATTTCCATTAAAGAAAAAATCCTCCTACGGCCCCAGAGAAAAAGAGGAAAAATATATATAAAAAAAATTCTGACACTTTTTTTTTTTTTACAATTCTCTCCTGCTTTTGAGTACCCTAGAATCTGTTATGATTGGGTCACCGAGGAGGAAAGCAAGACCAAGCTAAGCCACAGTAAACCAGAGAGGTTGGTAACTAAGTGGATTGCAGACCCCTGATCCTATCCACACAACTAGCAGTAGCCGTGGAGCATACCTGCGATGATTCTAGATGCCTTGACACAGTCGGAGAACTAAATAAGCCTAAAGCAAGAAAGGGTAATCTAAACTGCCCCAGAGCAGACCCCAAAGGAATAGACAGCCCCCAAACATATATTGTTGGTGAGACAAGACGAAAACAAACACAGGCAGGAAAATAGGCTGAGCAAACGATGGGGCCCAAACTAACTAGACAGGACAGGAAAGGAAAGACACTGTCTGCAATCACGCAAAAAAACCTGCAAAAAATGCCCAACACGTCTGATAGAAAAAATACTGAAGTCACTAGACATCGCCCACTATATCAGCACTCTGGTATATTCTGAAAACAGAGCAAAGAGAGGCCAATCCATTAAGGGACAAAAACAAACTGGCACAAACAGTAACATAAGAATGGAAATTCAGCACAGCCCCAGCCGGGGCTGGCTGACCACACAAAACTGAAATAGACAAAACCAAATCAAATGTGAACAATAAAAAAGAACACTTAGCTTGAGCCTGGAGGGACTGAGATGGAAACTAAGACCTCAGGAGGCAGGAAAAAATCACCAGCAGGGATAGAGGGAGTCGGCTGTCTTAAATCCAGTCAGAAACTCCAAATGTTAGATCAGCTCCATTACCTCCTCTAACCACCAAAGGGAGCCCGGAAAGAGAACTTTCGACCCCTCTGTCAATGCAACCAGCTCCACTACCTTCACTAGTAACCAGAGGCAGGCCAGAAAGTGAATTCACAACAGAGCGCCGTTTGACGTAAAATTGGCTGGAATTGAGATCGGACGCCATGTCGCGTTTGGAGAGCCTTTGATGTGCCTGAACAGTGGAAACTCGCCACTAGTGACCCCATTTTGGAAACTAGACCCCCCAAGAAACTTATCTATATGTGTGGTGAGAACTTTGAACCCCCAAGTGCTTCACAGAAGTTTATAATGCCCGGGCATGAAAATAAAAAAAACATATTTTTTCCACAAACATGACCTTTTAATCCCCAATTTTTTTTATTTTCCCAAGGGTAACAGGAGAAATTGGACCCCAAAAGTTGTTGTCCAATTTGTCCTGAGTACGCTGATATCCCTTATGTGGCAGAAAACTACTGTATGTGCACACGTCGGGGCTCGGAAGGGAAGTAGTGTCCTTTTGGAATACTGACTTCGATGGATTGGTCTGCGGGTGTCATGTCACGTTTCGAGAGCCCTGAAGTGCCTAAACTGTGGAAACCCACCACAAGTGACCCCATTTTGGAAACTAGACCCTGCAAGGAACTTATCTAGATTTGTGGTGAGCACTTTGAACCCTCAAGTGCTTCACAGAAGTTTATAACGTAGAGCCATAAAAATAAAAAAAATCATATTTTTTTCCACAAAAATGATATTTTTGCCCCCATTTTTATTTATTTTCCCAAGGGTAACAGGAAAAATTGGACCCCAAAAGTTGTTGTGCAATTTGTCTTGAGTAGGCTGATACCCCATATGTGGGGGTAAACCACTGTTTGGGCACATGGCAGAGCTTGGAAGGGAAGGAGCACCGTTTGACTTTTTCAACGCAGAATTGGCTTGAATTGAGATCAGACGCCATGTTGCGTTTGGAGAGTCCCTGATGTGCCTAAACAGTGGAAACCACCCAATTCTAACTCCAACCTTAACCCCAACACACCTATAATCCTAATCTCAGCCCTAACCGTAGCCCTAACCCTAACCCTAATGGGAAAATGGAAATAAATACATTTTTTTTTAATTTTATCATTTTTTCCTAACTAAGGGGGTAATAAAGGGAGGTTTGATTTACTATATATGGCGGGTTTTTATGTTTGGCAGCTGTCAAATGCTAAAAGATGCTTTTTATTGTAAAAATATTTTTTGTATCACCACATTTTGAGAGCTATAATTTTTCCGTACTTTGACCCACAGAGTCATGTGAGGTGTTATTTTTTGCGGGACGAGTTGACTTTTTTATTGGTACCATTTTCGGGCACGTGACTTTTTTGATCGCTTCTTATTCTGCTTTTTGGAACGCAAAATGAACTAAAGCCAGCTTTTCATTAATTTCTTTTGAGGGGGGGCGTTTACATCGTTCTGTGTGTGGTAAAATTGATAAAGCGGTTTTATTCTTCTGGTCAGTATGATTACAGCGATACCTCATTTATATTTTTTTATGTTTTGGCGCTTTTATACAATAAAAACAATTTTATATAAAAAATAATTATTTTTGCATCGCTTTATTCTGCAAGCTATAACTGTTTTAGTTTTTCACCAATGATGCTGTGTTGTGGCTCCTTTTTTGCCGGACACTACGATGTTTTCAGAGGTACCAAGGTTATTTATATAAGTCTTTTTGATCGCGCGTTATTGCACTTTTTGTTCGGCGGTATGATGATAAAGCATTGTTTTTTGCTTTTTTTTTTTTTTTTTAAGGGGTTCACTAAAGGGGTTTAGTAGCGGGACAGTTTTATAGGGCAGGTCATTAAGGTCACAGCGATACTAAATATGTGTACTTTTATTCTTTTTTTTTTTTTACAAAAAAAAAAGAATTTATTTTTTTTAATTTATTTAGGGATTTTTTATAAATAATTTTTACACGATTTTTTTTTTTTTTTTAATGTCCTAGTGTGGTACATTACTATAAAGTGTAAGATCGCTGATCTGACACCTTGCACAGCAGTGTGTCAGATCAGCGATCTGACAGGTGCTGCACAGACTTCCTCAAAAGCCTCCTCCCTGTAGGACAGCCGAAGGCCCCCACGGCCATATTGGATCTGGGGGACTGCAGGGAAGGAGGCCCCCTCCCTGCGAGATTCTTCCCTGTGCCCCCGGTACACTGCAATCATGTTTGATCGCAGTGTGCTTGGGGTTAATGTGCCGGGGGGCGGTCCGTGACTGCCCCTGACACATGGTGCCGGGTGTCAGCTATGATAATCAGCTGACAAGGGCTGCGATCAGCAGCGCCCCCCCCGGAGCGCCGCTGATCGCTATGATGTACTATCCCGTCCCCGGTCATACGGGCCCGGGTACCGTGGACGGGATAGTAAGTCTGATGTCAGAAAGGGGTTAAACATTTGTTACAGGTAGCTTAATGTATGAAGCAGGTTACAGAAGTCCAGTTTCTGGCATGTCTACATAGTTCTGTATCAGTGAAGCCCCATGCAGAGAGAACAAAGACACACATGTCCCCCCACCAGATGAAGGACAATGAATGCTAATTAGTAGGCCTGATTACAGTATGGTATCAAAACAGGATGGGAGTGACATTCTGCTACAGGGCTGTTTTATTTTTCTTGTATGTTTGCCACTACTGTACACATATAAGGAAATCTATAAGACTTTATATTTAGATTTGTAGATCCAGATCTATATCTCATAAACCTTTTGACATCTATAGATAAACATTTTGCTTTTCCTTTATTTTCTTGTTAGCATGTATCAACTGTCAGGTTCCCTTAACTGCATTTTTTTTATATGCTGCAACTTTTCAAAGTCAAACATATATGGCTCAAATCATGCAGTCAGTGCCTGAATCATGCTGTCAGTCAAAGGGAACTTGTGACCATCTTTCAGGGCTGATATAAAGCATTCTATAATTCTGTATATAAGCCCCCAACCTGACCCGAAAAGAAAAATAACTTTAATTAAACTCACCTACGGGGCGGTCCGGTCCGAAGGGGGTCGCTCTTCTTGGTCCAGCGCCTCCCATCTTCATGCAATGCCACCCTCCTGTTTGGTTTGTGTGGATTACGTGTCCATGCATCATCCACACAGTCTGCTTAGCATTGCGCTCCTGCACAGGCATACTTATCTGCCCTGTTGAGGGCGCTGGGCCTCTCTGACCTTTCCCGGTGCCTGTGCACTGTAGTACTTTGCTCTGCCCTCAACAGGGCAGATAAGTACGCCTGCGCAGGAGTGCGATGCTGAGCAGACTCTGTGAATGATGCAGGGATGCATCATCCACATGAAGCAAGCAGGAGGGTGGCATCGCAAGAAGATGGAATGCGCCGGACCAAGACCTGCGACACCCCTCGGACCAGACCGCCCCGCAGGTGAGTATAATAAAAGTTATTTTTCTTCTCTTAACCCCTTAATGTCCAATGACGGACACAGTCCGTCATCAGACATTTCCCCTGCTTTGATGAGGGCTCCGGCGCTGAGCCCGCATCAAAGCCGGGACATGTCAGCTGTAATGAACAGCTGACATGTGCCCGCAATAGGCGCGAGCAGAATCGCCGTCCGCCCGCGCCTATTAACTAGTTAAATGCCGCTGTCAAAGCTGACAGCGGGCATTTAAATAGCATTTCCGGCCGCAGGGCCGGAAATGACGTCATCGCCCACCCCCGTCACGTGATCGGGGGTCGGCGTCATGTTGCCTGGAGAACCAGAGGTCTCTATGAGACCTCTATGGTTGTTCCAGGCATATGGCTTTCAGCGCCACCCGGTGGTCGGCGCTGAAAGCACAGCAGTAAATCTGCTACATATGGGCAATCTGCTCATCGCCCATATGTAGCAGAGCCGATCGGGTTGCGCAAGCTTCTAGCTTCCTATGGAGGCTATTGAAGCATGCCAAAAGTTAAAAAAAAAAAAGTGTTTAAAAATAAAAAAAAATTAAAAAAACCTAAAAGTTCAAATCACCCCCCTTTCGCCCCAATCAAAATAAAACAGTAAAAAAAAAATCCCACATACACATATTAGGTATCGCCACGTTCAGAATCGCCCAATCAATAAAAAATAAAAGCATTAACCCGATCGTTAAACGGCGTAGCGAGAAAAAAATTAAAAACGCCAGAATTACGTTTTTTTGGTCACCAAGACATTGCATTAAAATGCAATAACGGGCGATCAAAAGAATGTATCTGCACAAAAGTGGTATCATTAAAAACGTCAATCTGGCCCGGAAAAAATAAGCCCTCACCCGACCCCAGATCATGAAAAATGGAGACGCTACGGGTCTCGGAAAATTGCGCAAATTTTTTTTATTTTTTTTTAGCAAACTTTGGAATTTTTTTTCACCACTTAGATAAAAGAGGACATAGACATGTTTGGTGTCTATGAACTCGTAATGACCTGGAGAATCATAATGGCATGTCAGATTTAGCATCTAGTGAACCTAACAAAAAAGCCAAGCAAAAAACAAGTGTGGGATTGCACTTTTTTTGCAATTTCACCGCACTTGGAATTTTTTTCCCGTTTTCGCGTACACGATATGGTAAAACCAATGATGTCATTTAAAAGTACAACTCGTCCCGCAAAAAATAAGCCCTCACATGGCCAAATAAACGGAAAAATAAAAAAGTTATGGCTCTGGAAATAAGGGGAGGGAAAAATGAAAATGTAAAACCAAAAATACCCCTGGTCGTTAAGGGGTTAAAATATCAACCTAAATTTATCATAAACATAAAGTACAATGTGTCTTGATAAAAAAAACAAATTTCAGAATCACGGGTATATCTTGAAGTATTCCAGAGTTACCACCATATGAGATTTGAAAAACCTGGCTTGGTCATTAAGGTTAAAATTGGCCACCTGTCTAAGTGGTTAAAACAACTGTTCTTTATTTATGAAGCCTTATCATTGTTTTGGGCCTCATGCCTTATCATTGCTTTGGGCCTCATGCCTCATCATTCACAGTATTCAGGTCCAGTAGCACCATTAGTAGGCCACGACTGCCAGACCAGAACCCTGCGAACCACCTCCTTCTAATTGCAGTTATCCCAGACGCCTCTTGTGATTAGTAGACTCGGTGCAATGTCATCATTGTGGAGCATTGCTCTCATGATGTCGCATGAGAGTGAGTTGATATGGATCCTGGAGGGTCATCTGATTGAGTTTGCGGTAATCCTCGCAGCAATGGGGGATGAGGATAGTCTGCTATGACCCTTTGCCAAACTTTCTGCTATGTAGTCCTTCATGGCCTGCTTCTCTGGACCAGAAATATAATATATAGTCTGCTCTTTGGTAGCTTGTCCCCAAGAACAAGATTAACGGCGCAATCATAAGGAAGATGAAGAGGAAGTTCTTGGCCCCCAAGCTCTGAAAACACATCCCCAAAGACAGACCGGTATTTAGGCACAAACTGGGTATCCACCCTTGCAAGCTCGGTGCCCAAACAGTGTCTTTGGCAATACTCACTCCACTTTACCACTTCCTGAGTATGCCAGTCTACCACAGGGTTGTACAGAGTGAGCCAAGTTAGTCCAAGAACCACAGGAGAGGGCAGACCCTCTACCACATAACAGTCAATACCTTCTGAGTGCATGGCCCCTGCCGGTAGATGTAACCCTCAGACAACTTGAGTAAAATACCACTTTCTCAATGGTGTGGAGTCAATGGCTATTATGCCTATAGGTCTGGACAGTGTATGTTGTTTGAGGCCGTAAACCTGTACGAACCTAGCGTTGATCAAATTAAACCTCTCCCTACTGTCCAGAAAGGCAGGAAAAAAAACTCCTCCTATGGAGGAGATATGTACACCCGGGTTGCTAACATCCCCGCAAACCAGGTTCCTTAGTTTTCCAGCGTTTGTTTACAGTGAGGTACAGAACATGCACCCACAAAATGGCATTTTTTCCAACAGTAAAAACACACCACCTCCTTACACCGAACTACAGTTAGATTCCCAGAACATGTCACCCCACCCAGATATATCAGGACATGTGAAATAGACCTTAATATGCAGCATGTGATGCAACCCGTCACCGGGATTTGTTTTTGTGCAGGCATTAGGGGTCCTTACATTTCTATTGGTGCCATAATTCAGATCTGTGCAACTTGTAGTACCCGTAATATAGCAGTATGCATAAGACCTTGTTTGTATATCCTTTATTCATATGATTGGGGAGAGAGAAAAATGCTTTCAACCATCGTTTTATGTACTTCTTGTGACTACTGCAAAGCAGAGCAGTGAAAAGACATTAGAAGATGCAAACGACAGGAGTTGCCGACACTGATTACTGTTTCCACACTAAAGCACCTCCACATCGCTTTATGACAGCAGCTAACATGTCGAGAGTGCTCTACATTCCATTGATTTACTGACATCAAATAGCATTGTACTCTGGGATACTAAATGAAGCTGGAGCCAGGACTGCATGAAAGTCACAGCAAGTCCTATGATAAGAAAACAACTAGGTCACATCAAGGGGCCTACAATGTTATTCATTGAAGCAGTGCAGATGAGTAGAGTTGAGCGAAATGGGCCGGCCAAATTCAGAATTCGCCAACTTTTGCTAAAGTCGGGTTTCGCCAATCGAAACCCAACCATAGCGTGAGGTCGGCCATGAGGTCGCCGACTTGAGCGCCAAAGTCGCGTTTCCCACAATGCTTCCTGCGCCCTTTGTGAGCCAATCATCAAGAACGCACACTGTGGGCAACGCGATGACATAGGCAGCAGCCCCCACCATCTTAGAGAAGGGCATCCTAGTGATTGGCTGGCTTTGTGTGGCATCACAGTGGCTATAAAAGGCCGTGACCACCGACCGCCATCTTACTTCTGCCGATCTTAGCATAGGGAGAGGTTGCTGCTGCTCGTTCTCAATAGGGAGTGTTTAGGCAGGCAAAAAAAAAAATGCTTCTGCTGATAGCGATTTTCACTGTACAACACAACAGTACAGTGTGCAGTGACAGGGGAGGCTATATTTGTGTGCAGCAGCTCTGTTGGTGATTAGGCTGCCTTATAAGGCTCCCTGATAGCTGCATTGCTGTTTGCACACTGCTGTGCAGAGTGCTTTTTTAAAAGCAAAAAAAAATTTATTGCTTTTCTCTGCACAGTAGTTACTGAGCGTAAATTTTTGCACACACCATATAGAGTTGTACGATCCTCACACACTACCGTGTACCGGCTGGTATCACGGACAAATACATGCTATATGTGTGTGACTCCATCAAAAAATACACGGAGATTGACATTTTTCCATACATACACCGTATAGAGGTGTCCGATTCTCAAACAGTATCTACTGTTCTAATTATGGTCACATCTACACAGAGTCAGCGTGTGTGTGTGACATTCCGTAAATTCATATAGGGACATTTCCATTTCTCCATATACCGTATTGAGCTGTCTGATTCTCAAGCAGTATCGGATATCTGCTGTTCTTATTGCGGTCACATCTACACAGAGTCAGTGTGTGTGACATTCCCTAAATACATATACGGACATTTCCATTTCTCTATACACCGTATAGAGGTGTCCGATTCTCAAACAGTATTGTATATCTGCTGTTCTTATTACGGTCACATCTACACAGAGTCAGCGCGTGTGTGTGACATTCCGTAAATACATATACGGACATTTCCATTTCTCCATACACCATATTGATCTGTCCGATTCTCAAACAGTATTGTATATCTGCTGATCTTATTACGGTCACATCTACACAGAGTCAGTGTGTGTGTGTGACATTCCCTAAATACATATACGGACATTTCCATTTCTCTATACACCGTATAGAGGTGTCCGATTCTCAAACAGTATTGTATATCTACTGTTCTTATTACGGTCACATCTACACAGAGTCAGCGCGTGTGTGTGACATTCCGTAAATACATATACGGACATTTCCATTTCTCCATACACCATATTGATCTGTCCGATTCTCAAACAGTATTGTATATCTGCTGATCTTATTACGGTCACATCTACACAGAGTCAGTGTGTGTGTGACATTCCCTAAATACATATACGGACATTTCTATTTCTCTATACACCGTATAGAGGTGTCTGATTCTCAAACAATATTGTATATCTGCTGTTCTTATTACGGTCACATCTACACAGAGTCAGCGCGTGTGTGTGACATTCCGTAAATACATATACGGACATTTCCATTTCTCCATACACCGTATTGAGCTGTCCAATTCTCAAACAGTATCGGATATCTGGTGTTCTTATTACGGTCACATCTACACAGCGTCAGCGTGTGTCTGTGAGACTCTGTAAATACATTTACGGACATTTCCATTTCTCCATACACCGTATTGATCTGTCCGATTCTCAAACAGTATCGGATATCTGCTGTTCTTATTACGGTCACATCTACTCAGAGTCAACGTGTGTGTGACATTCCGTAAATTCATATAGGGACATTTACATTTCTCCATACACCGTATTGAGCTGTCCGATTCTCAAACAGTATTGTATATCTGCAGTTCTTATTACAGTCACATCTACACAGAGTCAGCGTGTGTGTGTGACATTCCGTAAATTCATATAGGGACATTTCCATTTCTTTATACACCGTATTGAGCTGTCCGATTCTCAAACAGTATCGGATATCTGCTGTTCTTATTACGGTCACATCTACTCAGAGTCAGCGTGTGTGTGTGACATTCCCTAAATACATATATGGAAATTTCCATTTCTCTATACACCGTATTGATCTGTCTGATTCTCAAACAGAATTGTATATCTGCTGTTGTTATTACGGTCATATCTACACAGAGTCAGCGTGTGTGTGACATTCCGTAAATTCATATAGGGACATTTCCATTTCTCCAAACTGTGACGACTCCTGGAGTGGACCCTCTGGGTCGTGACACCAACCCTCCCAGGGCGAGCTGACCTAGTGAAGACCACCCCCTATACAGGGAGTGTCAGGGGCAAGCCCCAGGGGGTGAGGCACCACGACTGCTGGCACCAGGCAGCCGGCTCACAGGAGACACGAGTGGGTGAGTGTGTCTGCAGGAACGTGTAAAGCGTGGACACGGGAACAGGTGGTATACAGACACTACGTTCGTCTGGGTGTGAGTGAAGCAGGATGCGTGCAAGGAGTACGTCAGAGCACTGAGGCAGGCAGGAGGTGTGCCAGAAGGTGTAACAGAGTACAGGAGCAGAGTGTGTGCCAGAGAGCACAACTGAGCATAAGACAGAGCGCAGGATTGGTATGTGTGCCAGGAGGCACAATAGAGTAAGAGACTGAGTACAGGATCAGAGCATGTGCCAGGAGGCACAACTGAGTATGAGACAAAGCACAGGGTCCGAGTGTGTGCCAGGAGGCACAACTGAGTAGAAGACAGAGCACGGAATCAGAGTGTGTGCCAGGAGGCACAACTGAGGATGAGACAGAGTACAGGGTAAGAGCGTGTGCCAGGAGGCACAACCGAGTATGAGACAGAGTACAGGGTCAGAGCGTGTGCCAGGAGGCACAACCGAGTACGAGACAGAGCACAGGGTCAGAGCGTGTGCCAGGAGGCACAACCAAGTACAAGGCAGAGTGCAGATTCAGAGCGTGTGCCAAGAGGCACAACAGAGTGCAAGGCAGGGGACCTGAATACAGCGCACAGCCAGGCAGGGACACGGCAGACCAAGCCAGGAAGCACAACAATAATCAGGCACTGCCCCTAGGGGGAGGTCGTCTGATATAGCACATGACTACTACTGGTTCCGGGTCAGGACCTAGCCAGAAAGCACATGACCACTACAGGTTCTGGGTCAGGTCCTCCATTACCATAGAGAGGACCGAGCCCTATACAGCACTGACAGGAGCGCGCAAGCGCAAACGTGACATGGAGGAGGAGACCCGGGGACAAGAGTTGCGCGTGCGCACCCGACGGGACCCCCGGAGTGACCGCAGCTCCGGAAGAGATGACGTCGGGACCGAGGTCCCGCCCCCAGGTGAGCGCGGCGTGACAATACCCCCCCCCCTTTACGCCCCCTCTTTCTAAAACTGGAGAGGAACTTAGACAAAATCTGGGGTGCGTGGATATTCTCCCTGGGTTCCCATGACCTCTCCTCGGGGCCAAAACCCTTCCAATCGACCAAGAACATGGATCTCCCCCTTACCTTCTTCATGGCCAAAATGTCATTCACCTCAAACTCATCCCCCATGCCAACAGGCTGGGGTGTGTGGCCTGGAGAAGGATGAAAACGGTTAAGAACCACAGGTTTAAGGAAAATATTCAGGATTGAGAGTCCTCAGTAGTTGATACCTTTTAATGGCTAACTGAAAAGACGGTAATACATTGCAAGCTTTCGAGACTACTCAGGTCTCTTCATCAGGCTAGACTAATACAAAATCTGAAGTCACATATTTATGCACAATACAGCCTAGAAAAAATGCAATAGATAAGACAAGTGACGTGAAGCAGAACTATCAATATGGGAGAGGGAGAAACATAAATATAAACATTGGACCAGTTCATAGATAAGGAGTCTGGATGTTTTATGGTCCTCTGATTGGGGTCTAGTTCTGTGTTGCCCCACAAGGTTTTAAAAGGAAATTCCTTAATTGATGTAAAAAGACATAAATCCATGCGACACATTCACTCCAGCACTGAGAGTGTCAAAGTTCGTCATAAATTTGTACTCCCAAACTCGTCTCTCTCTCTGAGATGTGAAGTTACCTTTCAATACCAGTAATTTCATATCCATGCTGCTGTGATCAGGGATACAGAAATGTTTTGCCACAGGTAGATCCATTCTTTTTTCTCTTATTGTGTGACGATGAGCATTCATCCTTGTTCTAAGCTTTTGCCCTGTCTCCCCCACATACAGACCCCCAGTTGGACATTTAGTACAAATAATTAAGTACACCACATTAGATGTAATGCAGGTGAAAGTACCAGGGATCTTGTAGTCCTGATGTGAGTTGGGGATCTTTATCTTGTCCGTGGTCATTATAAATGGACAGGTTTTACATTTTTTCTGGTTGCAAGGAAAGGTTCCTGCAGCTGTTGGAGAGGACAGGGAGCTTCTGACAATGATGCTTCTTAAATTTGGGGGCTGCCTAAAACACAGCAGTGGGGGGTCTGGAAAAATGGATTTTAATCGGGCATCTTTTTGTAGTAAAGGTTGTAATTTCCGTGCAGCTCCCCTTAGCACCTCCAGATTTGGGTTGTAGGTGACGACTAGAGGCACTCGGTTATTTTCTTCTTTAGCTTTGTAATGTAGCAGGTGATTCCTTGACAATCTGGTGGCTCTTGTAATTTGGTTTTCAATTGTTCTGCTTGCTGACAGGTTTAAGGAGAGACACATGGAAGGAATTAGGAATACAGAGTGAAGGAGGCAGCTTCAATTTGTAAGCAACATCATTAATCCGCCTGAGGACCTCAAAAGGACCAATGTAACGGGGACCCAGTTTGTAAGATGGTACCTTAAGGCGGATGTATTTGGTGGAGAGCCACACCTTGTCACCAGGGAGAAATGGAGGAACGTCCAGGCGCCTCTTGTCAGCGTGTAATTTCATTCTGTCCCGTGCTTTCTCGAGAGCGATTTTGGTCTCCTGCCATACCCTGGAGAACTCCACAGACAGAGAATCGGCAGCAGGTACCCCCGAGACAGGAAGTACCGGTAGAGGCACATTGGGATGCTGACCAAAGACGATGAAGAAAGGAGACTTGGTAGACGATTCACTGGAGTGATTATTGTAGGCGAACTCAGCCCAAGGAAGTAGACCGACCCAGTCATTCTGATGAGCATTAGAAAAATGCCGGAGGTAGGATGTAAGGATCTGGTTGGTACGTTCCACCTGCCCATTGGTTTGGGGGTGATAGGCGGAAGAGAAATCCAATGACACTTTCATGAGTCCGCATAGAGCTCTCCAGAACCGGGAGGTGAATTGGACCCCTCTGTCTGTCACGATGTGCTGGGGAAGCCGTGAATCCTGAAGATATGGGAAATGAAGATCTTCGCCAAGTCAGGAGCAGAGGGTAGTCCGGGAAGAGGAATGAAGTGGGCCATCTTTGAAAATCGGTCTACAACCACAAAGACAACAGTACAACCGTAAGAGCAAGGCAGATCAGTAATGAAATCCATGGCTATTTGCTGCCATGGAGCCGACGGAATGGGAAGCGGGAACAGAAGACCGGACGGTGGTTGTCTGGATATCTTGTTCTGGGCACAGGACGGGCAAGATGCTACAAAGTCTTTAACATCCTGGGAGAGTGAAGGCCACCAATAATGGCGAGAGATTAAGTCCAAAGTCTTTTTGACATCAACGTGGCCGGCAATCTTGGACGAATGTCCCCAATTTAGCACTCGTTTTCGGTTATTCTCAGCCACAAAGGTTCTTCCCGGAGGTAACGTGGTTAACTTGACAGGAGCCACAGTAATTACTTTGGATATATCAATGATATGAGAGGGTTCTTCCTCTGCATCAGATGACAGGAATGATCTCGACAACGCATCCGCTCTAACGTTTTTATCGCCGGGCCGAAAATGTAGCTCAAAGTCAAAGCGGGCGAAGAATAGGGACCACCTGGCTTGCCGAGGATTGAGCCTCTGTGCGGACTGGATGTACGCCAGGTTCTTATGGTCCGTAAAGATCTTGAATGGATGTATGGCACCTTCCAGTAAGTACCTCCACTCCTCCAAGGCCAACTTAATGGCCAATAGCTCTTTCTCGCCAATGGAGTAGTTCTGCTCAGTGGAGGAAAATACTTTAGAAAAGAAGCCACAGGTGACAAAATGTTCAGAAGAGGATTTCTGCAGAAGGACTGCACCAGCCCCGGTAGAGGATGCGTCCACCTCGAGAATGAAAGGTCTACTAACCTCAGGTCGGTGAAGCGCCGGAGCAGCGGCGAAGGCTTGTTTCAATGACTGGAAGGCCTCTTCAGCCTCAGAGGGCCAAGCCTTTGGGTTAGCTCCCTTGCAGATAAGGGACGAGATGGGGCGAACCAACGAGGAGAAATGAGGAACGAACTGTCGGTAGTAATTCGCAAAACCAAGGAAGCATTGGATTGCCTTCACCCCCATGGGGCTGTGGCCAATCGAGGACGGCGGACACCTTTGCCGGATCCATGCGTAGACCTGATTCTGAGATAATGTACCCCAAGAATGGCAGGGACGTTTGCTCGAAGGCACATTTCTCGAGCTTGGCATAAAGGCGGTTCTCCCTCAGGTGCTGGAGGACTTGACGCACGTTCTTTCTGTGGGCGGAGAGGTCTGGAGAAAAAACGAGGATGTCATCCAGATAGACTACCACGCAGGAGTGCAGCATATCCCGGAAGACGTCATTCACGAACTCCTGGAACACCGCTGGGGCATTGCAGAGGCCAAAGGGCATGACCAAGTACTCGTAGTGACCATCTCTGGTGTTAAAGGCGGTCTTCCACTCATCCCCGGAACGAATGCGGATCAAGTTGTAGGCCCCACGAAGATCCAGTTTGGTGAAAATTCGAGCTCCTCTAAGTCGGTCAAAGAGCTCCAGGATCAATGGCAATGGGTACTTGTTCTTGACCGTGATATCGTTCATGCCTCGGTAGTCTATGCAAGGACGGAGGGAGCCGTCCTTTTTTACAAAGAAAAATCCCGCTCCCGCGGGCAAGGAGGACTTACGGATAAAACCTCTCGCAAGGATCTCCTGGATATACTTAGACATAGCTTGGGTCTCAGCAAGGGATAGCGGGTATATCCTACCCCTGGGTGGCGTAGAACCAGGAATGAGGTAAATCGGACAGTCATATGGCCGATGGAGGGGCAGAGTCTCGGCCTCCTTCTTGTCGAAGATATCTGCAAAGGACCAGTAAGCCGACGGCAGACCTGTAGGTGCCGGGGATGGATCGGCAGACTTCATCGGATGGACGGGCAACAAGCACTTCTCCTGACAGAACGGTCCCCACTGGAGTATCTCGCCCGACCGCCAGTCCAGGGTTGGCTCATGAGTCCGTAGCCAAGGGAGGCCTAGAAGAAGGGTGTAAGACATGGTAGACAAGGAAGGAGATCTTCTCCCGGTGCAGGGCTCCGATCTGCAGCTCGATCTCTTCGGTGGCCTGGGTAACGGTCTACTGCACGGACGTACCATTGACCGAATCAATCAACCGAGGAGTCTCCAGGGATCTGACAGGAATCCGGTATTTTTTAACCGCCTCGAGTGTGATAAAATTCCCCTCCGCGCCAGAATCCAGAAAAGCCTCCTCAGAATAACGCTTGGCACCGAGATTCAATAATACGGACACGAGCAGGGAAGGAGAGGAATCACGTACACCTAGGGAGGCCTCTCCTATCAACCCTAGGCGGAGAAGTTTCCCGGCTTCTTGGAGCAGGAACGGAGGAGGTGAGAGGAGCTCCTCTCTTTGGCTAATTCACGGGCACGTTCCTGAAACCGCAGGTCAATGCATGTCGCCAGAGAGATCAGATCCTCTAAAGAGGTGGGAGTATCCCGACCTGCCAGTTCGTCTTTGATCCGACCGGACAGGCCACGCCAAAAGATCCCTACGAGAGCCTCGTTGTTCCAACCGAGTTCGGAGGACAAGGTACGAAAACGGATGGCATACTGTCCCACCGATAGCGTACCCTGATGGAGGTTAAAGAGGGACTCGGTGGTAGAAGCCAGACGACCCGGCTCGTCGAACACCTTGCAGAAGGTGTCAAAAAAGGTGGAAAGCTGAGATACGAGTGGGTCATTGCGCTCCCAGAGGGGGTTCACCCATGCTAACGCCTCCCCCTCTAAGTGTGAAACAATAAAGGCAATTTGGGCGCTCTCAGTGGGATAGTGCTGCGGCAAAAGCTCAAAATGTAACCGGCCTTGGTTCAGAAATCCTCGACAAAACTTAGGGTCCCCGCTATATCGGGGTGGCTTGCCGAGGCACGGCATCGGGTGCGGGACCGAGAACTGGGCAGAAACGGATTGTATGGAAAGAAGCCGACTGTCTACCGACGCCATATAGTTGAGGATATGGGCCTGGGTGTCGCGTTGCTGTGTGAGTTCTTTGCTGGAGGCTGGCCAGCTGGGAAGCATTCCCAGGGTCAGAGGACTGCATGGCCGACAAACAGGACTCCATGGATTTCAAAAAGGCCGTAATCCTGGTCTGACTCTCCAGTAGGAACACCAGTTCCTTTTGGATGGAGGCGGTGGTACAGCGGGGTCCATGGCATGATTATACTGTGACGACTCTTGGAGTGGACCCTCTGGGTCGTGACACCAACCCTCCCAGGGCGAGCTGACCTAGTGAAGACCACCCCCTATACAGGGAGTGTCAGGGGCAAGCCCCAGGGGGTGAGGCACCACGACTGCTGCAACAGGTGGCCGGCTCACAGGAGACACGAGTGGGTGAGTGTGTCTGCAGGAACATGTAAAGCGTGGACACAGGAACACGTGGTATACAGAGACTACGTTCGTCTGGGTGTGAGTAAAGCAGGATGCCTGCAAGGAGCACGTCAGAGCACTGAGTCAGGCAGCAGGTGTGCCAGGAGGTGTAACAGAGTACAGGAGCAGAGTGTGTGCCAGAGAGCACAACTGAGCATAAGAAAGAGCACAGGATTGGTACGTGTGCCAGGAGGCACAACAGAGTAAGTGACTGAGTACAGGATCAGAGCATGTGCCAGGAGGCACAACTGAGTATGAGACAAAGCGCAGGGTCCGAGTGTGTGCCAGGAGGCACAACTGAGGATGAGACAGAGTACAGGGTCAGAGCATGTGCCAGGAGGCACAACCGAGTACGAGACAGAGCACAGGGTCAGAGCGTGTGCCAGGAGGCACAACCAAGTACAAGGCAGAGTGCAGATTCAGAGCGTGTGCCAAGAGGCACAACAGAGTGCAAGGCAGGGGACCTGAATACAGCGCATAGCCAGGCAGGGACACGGCAGACCAAGCCAGGAAGCAAAATAATAATCAGGCACCTCCCCTAGGGGGAGGTCGTCTGATATAGCACATGACTACTACTGGTTCCGGGTCAGGACCTAGCCAGAAAGCACATGACCACTACAGGTTCCGGGTCAGGTCCTCCATTACCATAGAGACGACCGAGCCCTATACAGCACTGACAGGAGCGCGCAAACGTGACATGGAGGAGGAGACCCGGGGACGAGAGCTGCGCGTGCGCACCCGACGGGACCCCCGGAGTGACCGCAGCTCCGGAAGAGATGACGTCGGGACCGAGGTCCCGCCCCCAGGTGAGCGCGGCGTGACACATACACCGTATTGATCTGTCCGATTCTCAAACAGCATTGGATATCTGCTGCTCTTATTACGGTCACATCTACACAGAGTCAATGTGACGGACTCAGCTCCTGCTGAGCCCATTTTTTGAGTGGACCCTCTGGGTCATGGCACCCACCCACCGAGGGCGAGCTAACCTTGTGAGAATCCACCCCCTTTACAGGGAGTGTCAGGGGCAAGACCAAGGGGGTGAGCCACCACGACTGCTGGGACCAGACGGCCGGCTCAGGGGACACTAGACGAGTGTCTGACGACAAGGACGAGCAGGAAGCAAGACGAGACAAGACGTAGGTGCAAGGTATCTTCATTAGAATAACTCAGGATCACATACAGTGTAAACAAGCAAAACGTGCAAGGTGCGCGCGTGGGCACGCCAAGGTCCATAACCTGGTACGTGCCAGGTGGCACGCCTAGGCACATGTAATGGCATGATGGCATCGGACTCCGGACTGCTGGCAAACCGACAGGGTCCAGGGATCAGGCTGCGGACGTCAGCTCCGGACATCAGGCCGTAGTCATCTGGTTCCGGACCTCTGGCAACGGTCGGCAGGTTCCGGGCATCCGGCAGGCAAACCAGGGTTCAGGCAAGGAGGCACGACAGATATCCAAGCAGGGTGTGTGTTTAGGGAACACGCCAAGGTCCAAGGCTAGGTGCGTGTGTAGGGGACACGCCAGGGTTCAAGACTAGGTGCAAGGCAAGGTGCGTGTGTAGGGGACACGCCAGGGTTCAAAGCGAGATGCGTGTAGGGGACACGCCAAGGTTCACAAACGAGACAGGGTGCGTGTGTGGAGACACGCCAAGGCATGAGACAGAGTGCGAGTGTAGACACACGCCAAAGCATAAGATAAGACAGAGTGCGTGTAGAGACACGCCAAGGCACAAGGTACAAGACAGAGTGCGTGTAGAGACACGCCAATGCACAAGGTACAAGACAGGGTGCGTGTAGAGACACACCAAGGCACAAGGTACAAGACAGGGTGCGTGTAGAGACACGCCAAGGTTCAAGGCAATGTGCGTGCTAGGAGCGACGCCAGGGATCAAGGCAGGGTGCGTGCTAGGAGCCACGCCAGGGCACAAGGAAGGGCTGCGTGCTAGGAGCCACGCAGGGGGCACGCCACACTGGCCAGTGCACACGGCTGTACACAAACACGTGGCACTTACCACGGCACAGGAGACGGCCAGGGGGAACCCACGCCAGGGTTCAATGCAAGGACAAGGCAGGGAACAAGGCAAGGAACAAGCAGAAACAGAGCCAGGTCAGAGCGAGGACAGAGTCTAGCAGCGGAGCGTAGGCAGAAGTCCAGAGCCGGGCCAAGGGAAGACCTTGGGACTAGACATAGAAACGAGCACTAAGGAGAGGAGAAATGGTGCGTGTGCCAGGGAGCACTACAGAGCACCATAGGAGAGAGCGAGGCAGAGCAAGCAAAGACTGAGACCATAGGGAGGAACACAAAGCAAGGAATAGCAAGGCAGAGAACACAGGGAGGACTACAAGTCAAAGCATAGCAAAAGCAAGACATGGCAAAACAGGCGAGGCAGGGAACACCGGAAGGACTACAAGTCAAAGCATAGCTAAGGCGAGACATAGCAAAACAGACTAAGACAGAGAACAGCAGAAGGACTACAAGGCAAAGCAAGGCAAAGACAAACATGGCACCAGAGACAACACAAAACATGGCACAAGACAAGAGACGGAATACGAGCACGGAGCGTGTGCAGAGACGCATTACAGAGCAAAGTGCAAGGGCACAGAATAGAGGGAGCAACCCCACAGACCCAGAGCCTTGCAGGGAAGCAACACAATAATCAGGCCCTGAGCATAGGAAGAGGCGGCCTGATATAGGGCATAGCACCTCCTCCTCCAGGTCAGGACCAGGGGAGCACTTCCGGGATTCTAGACATGACGAGATGATAGCAGAACCAGACAGTGCAGGATCTTAGGAAACGTCACATGATCAGGGTTTCAGACATGACGAGATGATCACCGAACCAACTAGTGCAGGATCCTAGGAAGAACACATGATCCGGGATTCTAGACATGACGAGATGATTGCAGAACCAAACAGTGCAGGATCTTAAGAGATGTCACATGATCAAGGACTCCAGACATGACGAGAAGATCACAGAAGGCAGAGCAGAAACGCAGGCATCCTGCAGCTCAGACATGAGGTGAGTGTGCACACTGCTCTAGGGGACATGCAGGACAGCAGACAAAGCATGCGCATGCACATCACCCCAGGAGTTATTGAGACAAACAGACATGGCAGACGTGACAGTCAGCGTGTGTGTGTGACATTCCCTAAATACATATACGGACATTGCCATTTCTCCATACACCGTATTGAGCCATCCAATTCTCAAGCAGTATCGGATATCTACTGTTCTTATTACGGTCACATCTACACAGAGTCAGCGTGTGTGTGCGACATTCCGTAAATTCATATAGGGACATTGCCATTTCTCCATACACCGTATTGAGCTGTCCGATTCTCAAACTGTATCGGATATCTGCTGTTCTTATTACGGTCACATCTACACAGAGTCAGCGCGTGTGTGTGACATTCCGTAAATACTTATACGGACATTTCCATTTCTCCATACACCGTATTGATCTGTCCGATTCTCAAACAGTATTGTATATCTGCAGTTCTTATTACGGTCACATCTACACAGAGTCAGCGTCTGTGTGTGACATTCCCTAAATACATATACGGACATTTCCATTTCTCCATACACCGTATTGAGCTGTCCAATTCTCAAGCAGTATCGGATATCTGCTGTTCTTATTACAGTCACATCTACACAGAGTCAGCGTGTGTCTGTGAGACTCTGTAAATACATATACGGACATTTCCATTTCTCCATACACCATATTGATCTGTCCGATTCTCAAACAGTATCGGATATCTGGTGTTCTTATTACGGTCACATCTACACAGAGTCAGCGTGTGTGTGTGACATTCCCTAAATACATATACGGACATTTCCATTTCTCCATACACCGTATTGAGCTGTCCAATTCTCAAGCAGTATCGGATATCTGGTGTTCTTATTACAGTCACATCTACACAGACTCAGCGTGTGTCTGTGAGACTCTGTAAATACATATACGGACATTTCCATATCTCCATACACCGCATTGATCTGTCCGATTCTCAAACAGTATCGGATATCTGGTGTTCTTATTACGGTCACATCTACACAGAGTCAGCGTGTGTGTGTGACATTCCGTAAAATTCATATAGGGACATTTCCATTTCTCCATACACCGTATTGAGCTGTCCGATTCTCAAACAGTATCAGATATCTACTGTTCTTATTACGGTCACATCTACACAGAGTCAGCGTGTGTGTGCGACATTCCGTAAATTCATATAGGGACATTGCCATTTCTCCATACACCGTATTGAGCTGTCCGATTCTCAAACTGTATCGGATATCTGCTGTTCTTATTACGGTCACATCTACACAGAGTCAGCGCGTGTGTGTGACATTCCGTAAATACTTATACGGACATTTCCATTTCTCCATACACCGTATTGATCTGTCCGATTCTCAAACAGTATTGTATATCTGCAGTTCTTATTACGGTCACATCTACACAGAGTCAGCGTCTGTGTGTGACATTCCCTAAATACATATACGGACATTTCCATTTCTCCATACACCGTATTGAGCTGTCCAATTCTCAAGCAGTATCGGATATCTGCTGTTCTTATTACAGTCACATCTACACAGAGTCAGCGTGTGTCTGTGAGACTCTGTAAATACATATACGGACATTTCCATTTCTCCATACACCATATTGATCTGTCCGATTCTCAAACAGTATCGGATATCTGGTGTTCTTATTACGGTCACATCTACACAGAGTCAGCGTGTGTGTGTGACATTCCCTAAATACATATACGGACATTTCCATTTCTCCATACACCGTATTGAGCTGTCCAATTCTCAAGCAGTATCGGATATCTGGTGTTCTTATTACAGTCACATCTACACAGACTCAGCGTGTGTCTGTGAGACTCTGTAAATACATATACGGACATTTCCATATCTCCATACACCGCATTGATCTGTCCGATTCTCAAACAGTATCGGATATCTGGTGTTCTTATTACGGTCACATCTACACAGAGTCAGCGTGTGTGTGTGACATTCCGTAAAATTCATATAGGGACATTTCCATTTCTCCATACACCGTATTGAGCTGTCCGATTCTCAAACAGTATCAGATATCTACTGTTCTTATTACGGTCACATCTACACAGAGTCAGCGTGTGTGTGTGAGACTCTGTAAATACATATACGGACATTTCCATATCTCCATACACCGCATTGATCTGTCCGATTCTCAAACAGTATCGGATATCTGGTGTTCTTATTACGGTCACATCTACACAGAGTCAGCGTGTGTGTGTGACATTCCCTAAATACATATACGGACATTTCCATTTCTCCATACACCGTATCGAGCTGTCCAATTCTCAAGCAGTATCGGATATCTGGTGTTCTTATTACAGTCACATCTACACAGACTCAGCGTGTGTCTGTGAGACTCTGTAAATACATATACGGACATTTCCATATCTCCATACACCGCATTGATCTGTCCGATTCTCAAACAGTATCGGATATCTGGTGTTCTTATTACGGTCACATCTACACAGAGTCAGCGTGTGTGTGTGACATTCCGTAAAATTCATATAGGGACATTTCCATTTCTCCATACACCGTATTGAGCTGTCCGATTCTCAAACAGTATCGGATATCTACTGTTCTTATTACGGTCACATCTACACAGAGTCAGCGTGTGTCTGTGAGACTCCGTAAATACATTTACGGACATTTCCATTTCTCCATACACCATATTGATCTGTCCGATTCTCAAACAGTATTGTATATCTGCAGTTCTTATTACAGTCACATCTACACAGAGTCAGCGTGTGTGTGTGACATTCCGTAAATTCATATAGGGACATTTCCATTTCTCCATACACCGTATTGAGCTGTCTGATTCTCAAACAGTATCGGATATCTGCTGTTTTTATTACGGTCACATCTACTCAGAGTCAGCGTGTGTGTGTGACATTCCCTAAATACATATATGGAAATTTCCATTTCTCTATACACCGTATTGATCTTTCTGATTCTCAAACAGAATTGTATATCTGCTGTTGTTATTACAGTCATATCTACACAGAGTCAGCGTGTGTGTGACATTCCGTAAATTCATATAGGGACATTTCCATTTCTCCATACTGTGACGACTCCTGGAGTGGACCCTCTGGGTCATGACACCAACCCTCCCAGGGCGAGCTGACCTAGTGAAGACCAACCCCTATACAGGGAGTGTCAGGGGCAAGCCCCAGGGGGTGAGGCACCACGACTGCTGGCACCAGGCGGCCGGCTCACAGGAGACACCAGTGGGTGAGTGTGTCTGCAGGAACGTGTAAAGCGTGGACACGGGAACACGTGGTATACAGAGACTACGTTCGTCTGGGTGTGAGTGAAGCAGGATGCGTGCAAGGAGCACGTCAGAGCACTGAGTCAGGCAGCAGGTGTGCCAGGAGGTGTAACAGAGAACAGGAGCAGAGTATGTGCTAGAGAGCACAACTGAGCATAAGACAGAGCGCATGATTGGTACGTGTGCCAGGAGGCACAACAGAGTAAGAGACTGAGTACAGGATCAGAGCATGTGCCAGGAGGCACAACTGAGTATGAGACAAAGCACAGGGTCCGAGTGTGTGCCAGGAGGCACAACTGAGTAGAAGACAGAGCACGGAATCAGAGTGTGTGCCAGGAGGCACAACTGAGGATGAGACAGCGTACAGGGTAAGAGCGTGTGCCAGGAGGCACAACCGAGTATGAGACAGAGTACAGGGTCAGAGCGTGTACCAGGAGGCACAACCAAGTACAAGGCAGAGTGCAGATTCAGAGCGTGTGCCAAGAGGCACAACAGAGTGCAAGGCAGGGGACCTGAATACAGTGCACAGCCAGGCAGGGACACGGCAGACCAAGCCAGGAAGCACAACAGTAATCAGGCACTTCCCCCTAGGGGGAGGTCGTCTGATATAGCACATGACTACTACTGGTTCCGGGTCAGGACCTAGCCAGAAAGCACATGACCACTACAGGTTCCCGGTCAGGTCCTCCATTACCATAGAGAGGACCGAGCCCTATACAGCACTGACAGGAGCGCGCAAGCGCAAACGTGACATGGAGGAGGAGACCCGGGGACGAGAGCTGCGCGTGCGCACCCGACGGAACCCTTGGAGTGACCGCGGCTCCGGAAGAGATGACGTCGGGACCGAGGTCCCGCCCCCAGGTGAGCGCAGCATGACAAAACCCCCCCCCTTTAAGCCCCCTCTTTCTAAAACTGGAGAGGAACTTAGACAAAATCTGGGGTGCGTGGATATTCTCCCTGGGTTTCCATGACCTCTCCTCGGGGCCAAAACCCTTCGAATCGACCAAGAACATGGTTCTCCCTCTTACCTTCTTCATGGCCAAAATGTCATTCACCTCAAACTCATCCCCCATGCCAACAGGCTGGAGTCTGTGGCCTGGAGAAGGATGAAATCGGTTAAGAACCACAGGTTTAAGGAGAGACACATGGAAGGAATTGGGAATACGGAGTGAAGGAGGCAGCTTCAATTTGTAAGCAACATCATTAATCCGCCTGAGGACCTCAAAAGGACCAATGTAACGGGGACCCAGTTTGTAAGATGGTACCTTAAGGCGGATGTATTTGGTGGAGAGTCACACCTTGTCACCAGGGAGAAATGGAGGAACGTCCAGGCGCCTCTTGTCAGCGTGTAATTTCATTCTGTCCCGTGCTTTCTCGAGAGCGGTTTTGGTCTCCTGCCATACCCTGGAGAACTCCACAGACAGAGAATCGACAACAGGTACCCCCGAGACAGGAAGTACCGGTAGAGGCACATTGGGATGCTGACCAAAGACGATGAAGAAAGGAGACTTGGTAGACGATTCACTGGAGTGATTATTGTAGGCGAACTCAGCCCAAGGAAGTAGACCGACCCAGTCATTCTGATGAGCATTAGAAAAATGCCGGAGGTAGGATGTAAGGATCTGGTTGGTACGTTCCACCTGCCCATTGGTTTGGGGGTGATAGGCGGAAGAGAAATCCAATGACACTTTCATGAGTCCGCATAGAGCTCTCCAGAACCGGGAGGTGAATTGGACCCCTCTGTCTGGCACGATTTGCTGGGGGAAGCCGTGAATCCTGAAGATATGGGAAATGAAGATCTTCGCCAAGTCAGGAGCAGAGGGTAGTCCGGGAAGAGGAATGAAGTGGGCCATCTTTGAAAATCGGTCTACAACCACCAAGACCACAGTACAACCGGAAGAGCAAGGCAGATCACTAATGAAATCCATGGCTATGTGCTGCCATTGAGCCGACGGAACGGGAAGCGGGAACAGAAGACCGGAGGGTGGTTGTCTGGGTATCTTGTTCTGGGCACAGGACGGGCAAGATGCTACAAAGTTTTTAACATCCTGGGAGAGTGAAGGCCACCAATAATGGCGAGAGATTAAGTCCAAAGTCTTTTTGACACCAACGTGGCCGGCAATCTTGGACGAATGTCCCCAATTTAGCACTCGTTTTCGGTTATTCTCAGCCACAAAGGTTCTTCCCGGAGGTAACGTGGTTAACTTGACAGGAGCCACAGTAATTACTTTGGATATATCAATGATATGAGAGGGTTCTTCCTCTGCATCAGATGACAGGAATGATCTCGACAACGCATCCGCTCTAATGTTTTTATCGCCGGGCCGAAAATGTAGCTCAAAGTCAAAGCGGGCGAAGAATAGGGACCACCTGGCTTGCCGAGGATTGAGCCTCTGTGCGGACTGGATGTACGCCAGGTTCTTATGGTCCACTCCTCCAAGGCCAACTTAATGGCCAATAGCTCTTTGTCGCCAATGGAGTAGTTCTGCTCAGTGGAGGACAATACTTTAGAAAAGAAGCCACAGGTGACAAAACGTCCAGAAGAAGATTTCTGCAGAAGGACTGCACCAGCCCCAGTAGAGGATGCGTCCACCTCGAGAATGAAAGGTCTACTAACCTCAGGTCGGTGAAGCGCCGGAGCAGCGGCGAAGGCTTGTTTCAATGACTGGAAGGCCTCTTCAGCCTCAGAGGGCCAAGCCTTTGGGTTAGCTCCCTTGCAGATAAGGGACGAGATGGGGCGAACCAACGAGGAGAAATGAGGAACGAACTGTCGGTAGTAATTCGCAAAACCAAGGAAGCGTTGGATTGCCTTCACCCCCATGGGGCTGTGGCCAATCGAGGATGGTGGACACCTTTGCCGGATCCATGCGTAGACCTGATTCTGAGATAATGTACCCCAAGAATGGCAGGGACGTTTGCTCGAAGGCACATTTCTCGAGCTTGGCATAAAGGCGGTTCTCCCTCAGGCGCTGGAAGACTTGATGCACGTTCTTTCTGTGGGCGGAGAGGTCTGGAGAACAAACGAGGATGTCATCCAGATAGACTACCACGCAGGAGTACAGCATATCCCGGAAGACGTCATTCACGAACTCCTGGAACACCGCTGGGGCATTGCAGAGGCCAAAGGGCATGACCAAGTACTCGTACTGACCATCTCTGGTGTTAAAGGCGGTCTTCCACTCATCCCCGGAACGAATGCGGATCAAGTTGTAGGCCCCAAGAAGATCCAGTTTGGTGAAAATTCGAGCTCCTCTAAGTCGGTCAAAGAGCTCCGGGATCAATGGCAATGGGTACTTGTTCTTGATCGTGATATCGTTCAGGCCTCGGTAGTCTATGCAAGGACGGAGGGAGCCGTCCTTCTTTTTTACAAAGAAAAATCCCGCTCCTGCGGGCGAGGAGGACTTACGGATAAAACCTCTCGCAAGGTTCTCCTGGATATACTTAGACATAGCTTGGGTCTCAGCAGGTGATAGCGGGTATATCCTACCCCTGGGTGGTGTAGAAACAGGAATGAGGTAAATCGGACAGTCATATGGCCGATGGAGGGGCAGAGTCTCGGCCTCCTTCTTGTCGAAGACATCTGCAAAGGACCAGTAAGCCGACGGCAGACCTGTAGGTGCCGGGGATGGATCGGCAGACTTCATCGGATGGACGGGCAACAAGCACTTCTCCTGACAGAACGGTCCCCACTGGAGTATCTCGCCCGACCGCCAGTCCAGGGTTGGCTCATGAGTCCGTAGCCAAGGGAGGCCTAGAAGAAGGGTGTAAGACATGGTAGACAAGACGAGGAAGGAGATCTTCTCCCGGTGCAGGGCTCCGATCTGCAGCTCGATCTCTTCGGTGGCCTGGGTAACGGTCTCCTGCACGGATGTACCATTGACCGAAACAATCAACCGAGGAGTCTCCAGGGATCTGACAGGAATCCGGTATTTTTTAGCCTCCTCGAGTGTGATAAAATTCCCCTTCGCGCCAGAATCCAGAAAAGCCTCCTCAGAATAACGCTTGGCACCGAGATTCAATAATACGGACACGAGCAGGGGAGGAGAGGAATCACGTACACCTAGGGAGGCCTCTCCTATCAACCCTAGGCGGAGAAGTTTCCCGGCTTCTTGGAGCAGGAACGGAGGAGGTGAGAGGAGCTCCTCTCTCTGGCTAATTCACGGGCACGTTCCAGAAACCGCAGGTCAATGCGTGTCGCCAGAGAGATCAGATCCTCTAAAGAGGTGGGAGTATCCCGACCTGCCAGTTCGTCTTTGATCCGACCGGACAGGCCACGCCAAAAGATCCCTACGAGAGCCTCGTTGTTCCAACCGAGTTCGGAGGACAAGGTACGAAAACGGAAGGCATACTGTCCCACCGATAGCGTACCCTGATGGAGGTTAAAGAGGGTCTCGGTGGTAGAAGCCAGACGACCCGGCTCGTCGAACACCTTGCGGAAGGTGTCCTAAAAGGTGGAAAGCTGAGAGACGAGTGGGTCATTGCGCTCCCAGAGGGGGTTCACCCATGCTAACGCCTCCCCCTCTAAGTGTGAAACAATAAAGGCAATGTGGGCGCTCTCAGTGGGATAGTGCTGCGGCAAAAGCTCAAAATGTAACCGGCCTTGGTTCAGAAATCCTCGACAAAACTTAGGGTCCCCGCTATATCGGGGTGGCTTGCCGAGGCGCGGCATCGGGTGCGGGACCGAGAACTGGGCAGAAACGGATTGTATGGAAAGAAGCCGACTGTCTACCGACGCCATATAGTTGAGGATATGGGCCTGGGTGTCGCGTTGCTGTGTGAGTTCTTGCTGGAGGCTGGCCAGCTGGGAAGCATTCCCAGGGTCAGAGGACTGCATGGCCGACAAACAGGACTCCATGGATTTCAAAAAGGCCGTAATCCTGGTCTGACTCTCCCATAGGAGCACCAGTTCCTTTTGGATTGAGGCAGTGGTACCAGCGGGGTCCATGGCCTGATTATACTGTGACGACTCCTGGAGTGGACCCTCTGGGTCGTGACACCAACCCTCCCAGGGCGAGCTGACCTAGTGAAGACCACCCCCTATACAGGGAGTGTCAGGGACAAGCCCCAGGGGGTGAGGCACCACGACTGCTGGCACCAGGCGGCCGGCTCACAGGATACACGAGTGTGTGAGTGTGTCTGCAGGAACGTGTAAAGCGTGGACACGGGAACACGTGGTATACAGAGACTAGGTTCGTCTGGGTGTGAGTGAAGCAGGATGCGTGCAAGGAGCACGTCAGAGCACTGAGTCAGGCAGCAGGTGTGCCAGGAGGTGTAACAGAGAACAGGAGCAGAGTATGTGCTAGAGAGCACAACTGAGCATAAGACAGAGCGCAGGATTGGTACGTGTGCCAGGAGGTACAACAGAGTAAGAGACTGAGTACAGGATCAGAGCATGTGCCAGGAGGCACAACTGAGTATGAGACAAAGCGCAGGGTCCGAATGTGTGCCAGGAGGCACAACTGAGTAGAAGACAGAGCACGGAATCAGAGTGTGTGCCAGGAGGCACAACTGAGGATGAGACAGAGTACAGGGTAAGAGCGTGTGCCAGGAGGCACAACCGAGTATGAGACAGAGTACAGGGTCAGAGCATGTGCCAGGAGGCACAACCGAGTACGAGACAGAGCACAGGTTCAGAGCGTGTACCAGGAGGCACAACCAAGTACAAGGCAGAGTGCAGATTCAGAGCGTGTGCCAAGAGGCACAACAGAGTGCAAGGCAGGGGACCTGAATACAGCGCACAGCCAGGCAGGGACACGGCAGACCAAGCCAGGAAGCAAAACAATAATCAGGCACCTCCCCTAGGGGGAGGTCATCTGATATAGCACATGACTACTACTGGTTCCGGGTCAGGACCTAGCCAGATAGCACATGACCACTACAGGTTCCGGGTCAGGTCCTCCATTACCATAGAGAGGACCGAGCCCTATACAGCACTGACAGGAGCGCGCAAGCGCAAACGTGACATGGAGGAGGAGACCCGGGGACGAGAGCTGCGCGTGCGCACCCGACGGAACCCCCGGAGTGACCGCGGCTCCGGAAGAGATGACGTCGGGACCGAGGTCCCGCCCCCAGGTGAGCGCGGCGTGACACATACACCGTATTGATCTGTCCGATTCTCAAACAGTATTGGATATCTGCTGTTCTTATTACGGTCACATCTACACAGAGTCAGCGTGTGTGTGTGAGACTCTGTAAATACATTTACGGACATTTCCATTTCTCCATACACCGTATTGATCTGTCCGATTCTCAAACAGTATTGTATATCTGCAGTTCTTATTATGGTCACATCTACATAGAGTCAGCGTGTGTGTGTGTGACATTCCGTAAATTCATATAGGGACATTTCCATTTCTCCATACACCGTATTGAGCTGTCCGATTCTCAAACAGTATTGTATATCTGCAGTTCTTATTACGGTCACATCTACACAGAGTCAGCGTGTGTGTGTGACATTCCGTAAATTCATATAGGGACATTTCCATTTCTCCATACACCGTATTGAGCTGTCCGATTCTCAAACAGTATTGGATATCTGCTGTTCTTATTACGGTCACATCTACACAGAGTCAGCGTGTGTGTGTGACATTCCGTAAATTCATATAGGGACATTTCCATTTCTCCATACACCGTATTGAGCTGTCCGATTCTCAAACAGTATTGTATATCTGCAGTTCTTATTACGGTCACATCTACACAGAGTCAGCGTGTGTGTGTGACATTCCGTAAATTCATATAGGGACATTTCCATTTCTCCATACACCGTATTGAGCTGTCCGATTCTCAAACTGTATCGGATATCTGCTGTTCATATTACGGTCACATCTACACAGAGTCAGCGTGTGTGTGTGACATTCCGTAAATTCATATAGGGACATTTCCGTTTCTCCATACACCGTATTGAGCTGTCCGATTCTCAAAGAGTATCGGATATCTGCTGTTTTTATTACGGTCAAATCTACTCAGAGTCAGCGTGTGTGTGTGACATTCCCTAAATACATATACAGACATTTCCATTTCTCCATACACCGTATTGAGCTGTCCAATTCTCAAACAGTATCGGATATCTGCTGTTCATATTACGGTCACATCTACACAGAGTCAGCGTGTGTGTGTGACATTCCCTAAATACATATATGGAAATTTCCATTTCTCCATACACCACATTGATCTGTCTGATTCTCAAACAGTATTGTATATCTGCTGATCTTATTACGGTCACATCCACACAGAGTCAGCGTGTGTGTGTGACATTCCGTAAATTCATATAGGGACATTTCCATTTCTCCATACACCATATTGAGCTGTCCGATTCTCAAACAGTATCGGATATCTGCTGTTCATATTAAGGTCACATCTACACAGAGTCAGCGTGTGTGTGACATTCCGTAAATTCATATAGGGACATTTCCATTTCTCCATACACCATATTGACCTGTCCGATTCTCAAACAGTATCGGATATCTGCTGTTCTTATTACGGTCACATCTACTCAGAGTCAGCGTGTGTGTGTGACATTCCGTAAATACATATGCGGACATTTTCATTTCTCCATACACCGTATTGAGCTGTCCGATTCTCAAACAGTATCGGATATCTGCTGTTCTTATTATGGTCACATCTACACAGAGTCAGAGCGTGTGTGTGACATTCCGTAAATTCATATAGTGACATTTCCATTTCTCCATACACCGTATTGAGCTGTCCGATTCTCAAACAGTATTGTATATCTGCAGTTCTTATTACGGTCACATCTACACAGATTCAGCGTGTGTGTGTGACATTCCGTAAATTCATATAGGGACATTTCCATTTCTCCATACACCGTATTGAGCTGTCCGATTCTCAAACAGTATCGGATATCTGGTGTTCTTATTACGATCACATCTACACAGAGTCAGCGTGTGTCTGTGAGCCTCCGTAAATTCATATAGGGACATTTCCATTTCTCCATACACAGTATTGATCTGTCCGATTATCAAACAGTATCAAATATCTGCTGTTGTTATTACGGTCATATCTACACAGAGTCAGCGTGTGTGTGATATTCCATAAATTCATATAGGGACATTTCCATTTCTCCATACACTGTAATGAGCAGTCCGATTCACAAACAGTATTGTATATCTGCAGTTCTTATTACGGTCACATCTACACATAGTCAGCGTGTGTGTGTGACATTCCGTAAATTCATATAGGGACATGTCCATTTCTCCATACACCGTATTGAGCTGTCTGATTCTCAAACAGTATCGGATATCTGCTGTTCTTATTACGGTCACATCTACTCAGAGTCAGTGTGTGTGTGTGACATTCCCTAAATACATATATGGACATTTCCATTTCTCCATACACCGTATTGAGCTGTCCGATTCTCAAACAGTATTGTATATCTGCTGATCTTATTACGGTCACATCTACACAGAGTCAGAGCGTGTGTGTGACATTCCGTAAATTCATATACGGACATTTCCATTTCTCCATACACTGTATTGAGCTGTCCGATTCTCAAACAGTATTGTATATCTGCAGTTCATATTACGGTCACATTTACACAGAGTCAGCGTGTGTGTGTGTGACACTCCGTAAATACATATACGCAGATTGACAGTTTCACCAACAATGTATACAGCTGAACACCTCTGATACAGTACCATATAGCTGCTTGTTGGATTATGGTGAAATACATACTGGGTGAGCGTCTGTGACTCATAAAATATATACGGAGATTTCACTTCTTACATACACCTTACACAGCTGTCCGCTACTCATGCAGTACCATTTCTCTGCTGCTTTTTTTGGTACATTTACCCAAACATGAGGAAGTCTGGTGGAATAGGCCGTGGATGTGGGCAGGGGGGCGAGCTGGTTCTGATGGTGGTGGTGGTGCATCAGCAGGTTCTGGCAAAAGCACAATAGCAGCTAAGGCAGGGGAGGTGTTGAGCCTGCGTCATCGTCTGGCACAAGAAGACCTTTAAGGTTCCCTTTCTGGGAGGAGGTAAACTGCTTTTAAAGCCGGAGCATCAGGAACAGGTTTTGGCTTACATTGCCGAAACAGCCTCCAGCTCTGTTGCCTCCTGTTCTGAAGTTACAAAAACTGCAAGCACAGAGTTGTCAGTGCAGGCTTCTGGTCAGGAACAACACCTTTCCTTGTGTCCTTCACCCACACCAAAAGTGAAGCACACAATTCAGATTACTCCATGGAGCTCTTTTCACATACCATTCCTGGGTTATCAAGTCAAATCCTGAATTCCCCAGTCCAAGATGAATCTGACATGGAGTGCACTGATGCACAGCCACTGCTAGATGATTCTGCTGGTACATTCACCCACAGCACTACATTGCCCTCGCAGTCTACTGAGCCCGAATCAGACCCTGATGAAACTCAGGTGCCCCTTCCTGCATACTATAAAACCTTACACGGTGACACAGAGGAAGGTGCAGATGACATTGAAGACGAGGTCATCGATGACCCAGTTGTTGACCCGGATTGGCATCCATTGTGGGAAGAGGGTGTCGGTGACAATAGGTCAGAACAGGAGAAGGATCCGCAGCAGGCATCGTCATCGCAGCAGCGGTTATCCGGCAGGCCCGTAGCTGTCAAAAAACTTGTTAAGAAAACTAAAAGAGTTGCAGGACAGCTTTGCCAAATGGTCAAATTAGCACAGCGTGCAAGTCCTGAAAATTTGTACCGTAGTAGGAAGAGTGCAGTGTGGCACTTTTTTTAACAAAATCCTACTGATGACGCAAAGGTTATCTGTGAGAAGTGCCGAAGGACCTTTAGCAGAGGGAAAATCTATGAAATTTGAATACCAGTTGCATGCTTAGACATTTAACCTACATGCACTTGCAAGCGTGGACGGACTACAAAACCTCAGGTAGCACATGTGCACCTGCTCCAACTGAAGTTAGCCGGCAACGCTCCATCACTTCCCCCACTGTAAGGCCAACGCAAAGCACACCACCATCAAGAAATGTTGAGGTGTCGTCGCTAGGCCAAAGCAATCAGGCAATCACGATATTTTCATGAGGAAACACTGAATCTAGGCCATCAACACCCTCACCATCACCAACCCCTTCTCAGTCCATCATGTCCAATGCTAGTTCCCCCATATGCAGCTCTCAAGTCCAGCTCACCCTACCAGACACTCTGAGTAGGACAAGAAAGTACTCATCCTCTCATCCGCGTACACTGGCTTTGAACTCCTACATTACCAAACTGATCTCATTAGAGATGATGCCCTTCCATTTGGTAGAAAGCGAAGCTTTCCAAGAGCTCATGGCCCACGCTGTCCCACGCTATGACCTACCCAGTCGGCACTTCTTTTCTCGAAAAGCCATCCCTGCCCTCCACCGGCATGTGAAAGACCGCATTGTCCATGCACTAAAACAATCAGTGAGTGGAAAGGTGCACCTCACAACAGATACATGGGCCAGTAGGCATGGCCAGGGCCATTACGTGTTCATCACTGCACACTGGGTTAATGTGGTGGATGCAGGCTCCACAGGGGACAGCGGCAGTGGAACAGTGCTCCCTAGACCTCGGTTTAGGAAACAGTTGGCTGTAGGCGTTCGACCCTCCTCCTTCTCCTCCAGAAGCGAAAGCTCGTCGACAGAGCACACGAGGTGTCCCACTATCGAACAGCTAGTGGTAAGCGGCAGCAGGCTGTTTTAAAAATGATATCTTTGGGCGACAGCAGACACACCGCGGAAGTACTGGCCGACTACTTGCATCGACAAACTGAGTCATGGCTGGGCAGTCTACATCTTGAGCCAGGCAAGTTAGTCAGTGATAATGGACAGAATTTTGTGGCAGCCATAGCCCTTTCAAAACTCAGACACATACCTTGCCTGGCTCACACCTTGAACCTGGTGGTGTAGTGCTTCCTAAATAATTATCCGGAGTTAACAGCCCTGCTCCATAAGGTGCGAAGACTGTGCTCGCACATCCGTCGCTCAACCATCCACTCCAGTCGTATGCAGAAGCTGCAGTGATCACTTCACCTCCCCAAGCACCGCCTAATCATAAACGTTGCTACAAGATGGAACTCTACCATGCACATGGTTGGGAGGCTGTGCAAACAGAGGCAGGCTGTAATGCATTTGTGGGAGGATACCCAGGCAGGCAGTTTGAGGGCAGACATAGAATTTTCAGGTGTGCAGTGGTCAAAGTTGAAAAGTCCATCAGTGTTTTGAGGAATGCACACGGCTGGTAAGCTCAGACGACGCCATCATAAGCATGAGCATACCACTTATGCGTCTGCTCATGCAAACTTGGACGCACATTAAGGATCAGGCGTCTGCAGCTGAGGATCAACAGGAGGAGGAGGAGGAGGAGGGAAACCTTGATGACAGTCAGCCATTGTCTGTTCAGGGAACTGGCATGGACGAGGTGGAGGAGGATGAGGGGGATGATTATTTTGGGGAGGATGCTTCTCAGGGGGCAAGAGAAAATGTGGGCATGCCAAGGTCAGGTACAGGGTTTGTGCGAGACTGGAGGGATGTGGATTTGCCAGAAAGTGCTCCTCCACCCACCACTGGCAGTGCATCATTGGCACCTGGAACATTGGCCCACATGTGTGACTATGCCTTGCGGATCCTAAAAAGGGACCCCCGCATTGCTAAAATGATGAGGGATGATGACTACTGGTTGGCCAGAATCCTCGATCCACGCTATAAAGGCAAATTACACAGCATCATGCCACAGGAGAACCTAGAGCTAATATTGGCTAACAAAAAAAAGCAATTCTGGTAAACCGGTTGTTTGAGGCATTCCCAGCACACAGCAGCGGAGCTGGTTCACGAGCCATAGTGGGCAAAATGGAAGAGGTGTTCGTGGTGCACACAGCCAAACTGGCATTGGAGACAGGGTTTTCCTGACCATGTTGTGGTCTGATTTTGCAAGTCCCGCGCACACGACAGCTAATACAGAATTGATTGCAAGTGACAGGAGACAGCTGTTGTCAACTATGGTTACAAACTACTTCTCCTCCCATATCGAGGTTCTCCCTCACAGGTCATTCTCCTTTGATTATTGGGCCTCAAAACTGGACACATGGCCTGAATTGGCACACTATGCCTTACAGGAGCTCACTTGCCGTGCTGGTAGTGTGCTATCTGAAAGAGTCTTCAGTGCTGCTGGATCAATCCTGACAGAAAAAAGGACCCGTCTGTCGACCCAAAATGTTGATGATCTGACCTTCATTAAAATGAATCATGCATGGGTTTCCAAAGATTTTGTCCCACTCTCCCCTAATAACACACAGGTTGCCAGAAAAAAGGCTCGCTTTTGTCCTCTTCCTCTGGCTTCTCCAATTCCTCCATTTGCAGCAGCTGAAAGTCCAGCCTACACATCAACATATGCCATTTTTTTAACCTCCCTAATGGGCTGCACCCCCCACCCCCCACCCCAGGACCGGGGTCACCACCTGCCGCACCCGGGCAAGTGCTGTTGCCCTGAACACGTGTGTGGCCCCACCCTTGGGTGACGGCACTGGCACAGGGCCTCTCATAGTACAATAAAGTGTCTCTGACGGTGGGGGGCCCACTCGCCGTCAGACACACTGGCGTACTATGAGGGGCCCTGTTCCAGTACCGCCGCCCACAAGTGGGTGCCCCCTGCTTGCTCAGGGACACAACACTTGCAATACTTACCTCTCCCTGCTCCACCGCTGTGTAGTCTGGCCAGTTAAATCCTTCACAGGGACTGCCACTACAAATTTGGTGTACTGATCGATGATGGTTAAGATGTAGCTCTGTCCTGTCCAGGTGGCCTCTACCTTCAGATTACCAATGGCTCCCATTTGTAATAGACGTCAACTCCCAATTGGATGCAGTGGTGCTTTATGATCACCTTTCACATTTTTCATAGTCACAGACGTGTGACATTCCTGCCACCATTTTTCAATGTCTCCTCTCATGGCAATCCAATAGAATCCCCTACGGTCTGTGGCTTCTGTGTTTTGCACTCCAAAATGACCAGACAGGTCATGATAGGCAGTGTGGACCATGTGTACAGCTCTCTCTGTGTCACAATTTGAAGGAGACGAGTAACGGTGATGGGATTGACGCTACTGCGATACAGCAACCCTTTCTTCACTAATTTGCATTTTAGCTGTATCCACAATAAAAGTTATTGAGGGTCAGCATCGCCTCTGCGAATTCTCCCGGGAGGTTTTCCCATGAATAGTAATTCCAACACTTCTGAAATCACTCGACTTTACATCTGTACTTTTATCCAACTAGCTTCCTCTAGCGGAGAGTCTGGACTGGCTGACTGACACTGAAATATAAAAGAAGATCTCAAAATACTCCAACACTGTATACTGGTGTACGTTTCGAATATATTTCCCTTTTTCTCCTTTTTATATTCTGGTGTAATCCATACTGAGCCAGTGAGAGTTTGTGTCTTACTCTGGTAAAATAAAAGGAGATTTAAAATGACACCAACACTGTATGCAGCAGAACGCTTGTAAATCATTACCCTTTTTCAAGTTTTTATATTCTTATGTAATCCATACTGCGCCTGTGATTGTCTTTGTCTGAAGCCTGAAGTATAGATGGAGATTTACAATTACCCCTAGACTGGAAACACCTGGGATCTGCTGATACAGTACCTTTTTCCAACATTTTGTTTGACGGTTAAATCCATACTGACTGATAGATCGACCAAATGTCATGATCCAGGTTGGATTATGACAGATAAATGCACTAGTAACCTTTTTTTCCTTCAAGCCTTTGGCTTTAAGGTAGCTTTGCCCCCGGTGGCCATTAGGGTCATTGCACTCAGGTTACTTTAGTTTAGTGCACGTGATTATCGCTTACAGGTGAGATTGCCCTGGTTTAACTATATAGGTGTGTCTTGTTCTCTCACTCACTGTTGGTGATAGTGGTCATTTCAACCATTCTTGGTGGAGGAAGGATCGAGAGGGAGTTCCTTACAGCTCAGTCAGAGTCCTGGTGTGGAAGGAGCCAGAGAGGAGTTCCTTTCAGCTCTGACAAAGCTTGGTGAAGGAGCAGCTATTCAGGAGGAAAGCTGCTGTCAGAGACACCACACTGCACTTGCTCATAGAGCCAGTGTGCGTGTCCTGAGAACAGAAGCAGTGCTAAAAGATACCTGTAGAGACGGGCAGCAGAGGTGACCATGCGTGCTTCAGGCTAATAGTGTCAGGGTCCAGTCAGCGCTGGAAGGTAAAGAGGCATAGGACCTGCGGACACTGAAACTGAATAATCTGTACGTGACCTATGGTCATGTGACTGCAAGGGGGCGGGGCTTAGCGTCCTGTATTCAGATGGGACAGGACACCATACAACAACTCAGAGTCAGGCAAAACAGAGGTCACAGCAGTACGGGCAAACGAGGTACAGGAGGGACGAACAGACGGGTAGTCAGACAGAGCCAAAGGTCATACACAAGAGGGCGACGTGGTACCAAAGGGACGAGCAGAGACAAGTCAGGTCACAAGCAGAGAGTCATACACGAGAGGTAGCGCAGTACAAGAGGGTCAGGCAGAACTCGTAACAGGGACAGAACCAGATCACAACCGAACAAGCAAGCAAGATATCAGGCACAAGGCACACGTATACAAGAGATCACTTAACTCAGCCGAGGGCAGGAGTATAAATGACACTGGGCCCAGGTCCAGTGAGCACTAAATAGCCTCCTGCTGCCAGAGAGAGGCAGCACAATTAACCCATAGCCTAACCAGGACGGGTCAAAGCGAAATCCCGTCCTGGATCATGACAGTACTCTCCTCTCAATGGGGGGCCACCGGACCCCCAGGTCTCTCAGGGTACTTGGCATGAAAGGCTCGGATCAACCGATCCGCATGAACTGATCGGGCAGGAACCCACGAGCGTTCCTCAGGACCATAGCCCTTCCAATGTATCAGATACTGAAGGGCGCGACGGACCAACCTGGAGTCGACAATTCGTTCCACCTCGTACTCAGCCTGCCCATCTACCAGAACCGGTGTCGGGGAAGATGATGATCCCTCCCCACTGGACCTCACAGGTTTCAAAAGGGCCTTATGGAAAACATTAGGGATCCTTAGAGATGGCGGAAGACTCAACCGAAAAGCCACCGGGTTAACTGCTTCGGTAATTACATAGGGACCTATAAACTTGGGTCCAAGCTTCGCAGAGGGGACCTTGAGCCTTATATTTTTGGAGGATAACCATACCTTATCTCTGACCTGAAACACTGGACCCACGGATTGTTTTTTGTCCGCAAAAAATTTAAATTTGTCCTGGGCCTTCGTAATGTTATTCTGGACCTCTCGCCATACCTCCCCCAACCGCTGGATCGTCTCGTCTGCCCCAGGACACACAGAATTCAAGCGGGAAAATTCTCCAAAATGAGGATGAAACCCATAATTGCAAAAAAAAGGAGATGTACCCGTAGACTGGTTAGTGCGGTTGTTAAAAGCAAACTCAGCCAATGGTAACACAGAACACCAATCATCCTGTCGGGCTGAGGTCAAACAACGCAGAATTTGCTCCAGAGACTGATTGGTCCGCTCAGTCTGCCCATTAGTCTCTGGATGGTAGGCGGATGAAAAGGACAGACCAATACCCAACCTCCTACAAAAAGCTCTCCAAAATCAACCGCACCACATGCTTCACAAACAATCTGGACAATGTTTCCGCATTAGGTAGAGCTGCCAAAGGTACAAAATGTGCCTGCTTACTAAACCTGTCCACTACGACCCAGACCACGGTATTACCCTTGGAAGGGGGAAGGTTGGTGATGAAATCTATGGACAGATGAGTCCATGGTCTCTCAGGAATTGGCAGTGGTACCAATTCCCCGGCCGGCCGGTTATGGGGAGTTTTCGCACGGGCACAAACCTCACACGCAGACACATACTCCCCAACATCAGAGGCTAAAGAAGACCACCAGAATATTCTAGCAATGGCCTTCCGGGTCGCTGAGATCCCTGGATGTCCACCCAGAACTGAGTCATGGAACTCCTGGAGGACCTTGAGACGAAACTGAGCTGGCACAAAAAGTTTATCCACGGCTTAGCTGGAGGTGCAAGAGCCTGGGCTTCTCGAATCTCCCGTTCCAACACATTAGAAACCTCTGCCACCACCACCCCAGGCTGAAGAATGAAGGATGGAGGTTCCGGGGGGGACACCGGATCAAGACTGCGTGACAACGCATCCGCTCTGATATTCTTGGATCCTGGTCGAAAAGTGATCGAGAAGTTGAATCGGGAAAAAAAAGTGACCATCTAGCCTGTCTGGGAGTCAACCTTTTAGCTGACTCAATGTAAGCTAGGTTTTTGTGGTCCGTGATTACCGTTATAGGATGAACAGCCCCCTCCAAAAAATGCCTCCATTCTGCAAAAGCCAACTTTACGGCCAGAAGTACCCGATTCCCCACATCATAGTTTCTCTCCGCAGGGGAGAACTTCTTTGAGAAAAAGGCGCAAGGTCTTAAATTGGTCAAAGTGGCGGGTCCCTGGGACAATACCGCCCCCACCCCCACCTCTGAGGCGTCTACCTCAACAATAAATGGTTCAGAGGGGTCCGGTTGGATAAGAACCGGGGCCGACATGAAACATTTTTTCAAAAACTGAAATGCCGCTACCGCTGCGGTTGACCAATTCTTGATATCGGCCCCCTTTTGAGTCATGTCTGTGAGGGGTTTAACCACCTGTGAGAACCCCCTTATAAATTTCCGATAATAATTAGTGAACCCTAGGAAACGTTGCAGACCCTTCAAATCACACGGTTGAACCCACTCGAGAATGGCCTGCACCTTATTAGGATCCATGCGATACCCTTCAGCAGACACGATGAACCCCAGAAAGGACAGTTCCTGAACAAAAAATAAACATTTTTCAAGTTTATCAAACAGACAGTTCTCCCTGAGCCTTTGGAGAACTGCCCGAACATGACCAATGTGAGTCTGTTTATCAGGCGAGTAGATTAAAATGTCATCCAAATACACCACCATAAAACGTCCAATCAAATCGGAGAACACATGATTTATGAAATTTTGGAAGACCGCTGGAGCGTTGGTCAGGCCGAAGGGCGTGACCAAATTTTCAAACAACCCTTCAGTAGTGAGAAAAGCGGTCTTCCATTCATCTCCGTCCCGGACTCGGATAAGGTTATACGCTCCCCGTAGATCTAATTTCGAAAACCACTTAGCTCCGGACAACTGATTGTATAAATCAGGAATAAGTGGAAGGGGATAAGTATTCCTCACAGTTATTTTATTTAACTCACGAAAATCGAGGCATGGGCGCAAACCACCGTCTTTTTTTTTTACAAAAAAGAACCCTGCCGCCACAGGAGAAACAGAAGGACGAATATGTCCCTTACGGAGGCTCTCGGAAATATATTCCTTCATCGCAGCCCGTTCCGGACCCGAGAGGTTATACAGGCGGGCTTTGGGCAATTTAGCACCTGGAACCAGGTCAATGGCACAATCAAATGGGCGGTGTGGTGGTAAAACCTCAGCCTCTTTTTCGGAGAAAACGTCAGTATAATCTATCAGGCACTCCGGAATGCCTTCTAGACCCATGGACGACACAGACACAGAAACAAGACATTTCTCAGAGCAATAGGGACCCCATTTAACAATATCCCGAGATTCCCAATTAATCACAGGATTATGCAGCTGTAACCAGGGGAACCCCAACACCAGTCCCGCAGGCAGGTTGTTCATTACAAAACAAGAAATACATTCCTGGTGTAAGGAACTCACTTTAAGGAGAAACTCTTCAGTACAAAACACAATGTCATTCTTAACCAGTGGTGTTTTGTCAATAGCAACAAGGTGAATCGGAGTCTCCAACCTAACTGTCCCTAACTTACACCTGGCCACCAAGTCAGAGTCAATAAAGTTCAATGATGAACCGCAATCCACGAAGGCAGAAGTGGATGTGGAGACACCCCCACAACAAAGTTCCACTTGAAATGACATTTTAGAAAATGCAGAAAAGGGTACCTGAGAGCCTGGGAGACCTCCACGATAATCACCCGGGCTCAGTCGCTTGTTGGTTAGTGGCCGGGAGGGGCAATCCTTTTTCCCATGTCCAGACTCGCCACTGTGAACACAGCATTATCTCACGTGCCGTTGTCTCCTTTCTTCCTCCTTAAGGTTGATGGTTCCCATCTCCGTGATTTTCAATGAAGAACTGGCTCCCCTTCCTTGGGAGAATAATGATGTCTCGGTTTGTATCACTCCCCTTGCCCGTAACCTGCGATCCATTCGGACGGCCTGTGTCATAGCTTCCTCCAGGGCATCAGGTGGGGGGTGGATAGCCAAGGCGTCTTTCAGATGCTCAGACAAGCCTCTACGGAACAACCCCCGGAGAGCGCCGTCGTTCCAGCAGACCTCAGCAGCCCAGCGTCTGAACTCTGAGCAAAACCACTCGGCTGAGTGTTTCCCCTGGCAAACATTCATCAGCCTGTCCTCAGCCATACGCACCCGATCAGGCTCATCATAAGTATGCCCCAGGGCCTCAAAAAATGCATCCACAGTCATACGCTCAGGGGCCGTGGTAGGAAGGGAGAAAGCCCAAGCTTGGGGGGCTCCCCTTAACAGAGACATAATGACCCCCACTCTCTGACTTTCATCCCCAGAAGAGTGTGGTCTTAAGGAAAACAAAAGCTTACAGCCCTCCTTGAAAACTCTGAAGTCATTTTTATCTCCAGAAAAGGTATCTGGTAACTTCACTGGAGACTCAGGGGAAATTAATGTAACATCCCGAGCCCCCAATGAAAGAACCCCCTGCAGAGTGTCGGCGATCAGCTGCTGAGACTGAGCCAGGACTTTGTTCTCCAAAGAGTTTCTGAGACATCTGCGTCAGATGCTTAACCTGTTCAGAAAGAGCGTGCATAGGATCCATCACACACACAGGTGAATGGGAGCAGAGAAAAAAAAATGGTATGGGTCAGTTATAATGTCAGAGACACCGCACTGCACTTGCTCATAGAGCCAGTGCACGTGTCCTGAGAACAGAAGCAGTGCTAAAAGATACCTGTAGAGACGGGCAGCAGAGGTGACCATGCGTGCTTCAGGCTAATAGTGTCAGGGTCCAGTCAGCGCTGGAAGGTAAAGAGGCATAGGACCTGCGGACACTGAAACTGAATAATCTGCACGGGACTAGTGATGGGCGAGTCCTAAATTACTCGGAATCGCTTGACTCTAGCGAGTCCGAGCCCGGGACTCGCTACTCGTTGCGAGTCTAGCGAGTCCAATGTTAATGAATGGGGAAGCGAGTCTTAGCGAGTAATGTGCGATTTACAAATCGCAGATGTATCTCGGAAAGCGCTTGCATTGGCGATTTGTAAACCCCACTCGCAACAGTTTGTTGCTGCTGTGTCCGAGTCCAAATTCGCATTTGTTTGTCTTATTTAGCGCCGATGAGGCGAGGGAAGCGATTTTCTCTAGCACACACCATGCTTTGAGCAAACAGGAAATAATCCGAGTCGAGTTGACATACGCACACACACACAGAGCAATACAGAGCAATCATGGCCCGTGTCACTGTCAACACGCTGCAGTTGATTGATCTGGTGGAGGCTCGGCCCCTGCTTTGGCTCCCCACTGACCCTGCCAATGGGCATAACATCCAGCGGACTACAGCCTGGAGGGAGATCGCTCAAGTGATGTTCCCTGAACTGCTACGGCCACGACCTCATCCCTTTGCAACCTCTTTTTTGGGAAATTGTTGTTTTTGTGACATTGTTGACAAATGCACAGTCACCGAGATGGAGTTAGGTGGTGCTGTAGGCGTCACTTGCTGGCGGGTTAAGTGTGTGTGCTTCACCTAGCAGTGAAGCTGCACACTAGTCCCTGCACTGTGCACTGCACTGTAAGGCTTGATCCTCCCTGCCTGCCTGCCTACAGTCTACACAGTACTCCTCTGTCCTCCTGGTAGCTCTCAGAAGAGCTGTTTGGGTTTAATATAAGGAATCTTGAAGTTTCCCTACACTAACTGACAATCCCTATGATCTGCTCAAGCATCTACCTCACCCTGCTCTATCTCAGATCTCTCAGGAATGTGAGGAAATGGCGGTGGAAAAGGCTTATATACAGCCTCGCCTCTCATACATGACATAGGCATCACGATGGACAGAAGCCAATCATAGTCCTGCCACAACCAACATTACTGAATATGATTGGCTAACATGCTTGTCCATCTAAAAAAGTTTTCTGACCTAACACACTAGGCTGTCTCGGAAGCTTTGTAGGAACATAACAGATTCTATATTTGCGAGTCCCGAATCCAGTATACAGGACTCGGGATTCGTAGACTCGCTCAGACTCGCTCACAATCGCTGTGTGTTGACATAGGCTGTCTTGGAAACTTGTAGGAACATAACAGATTCTGTATAAGTGAGTCCCGAATCCAGTATACAGGACTCGGAATCGTAGACTCGCTCAGACTCGCTGTTGACAGCGATGTGATATAGCGAGTCTAGCGAGTGAGAAAAAAAAACTCTGACAAAACTAGGATTGCCATTGACGCATTGGACTCGTTACTGTGCGAGTAATCACTGGGAGACTCGCCGAGTAACGAGTCCAGCGAGTCCCTTACTATTCGCCGAGTAACGAGTCCTAGCGAGTAGACTCGCCCATCCCTACACGGGACCTATGGTCATGTGACTGCAAGGGGGCGGGGCTTAGCGTCCTGTATTCAGATAGGACAGGACACCATACAACAACTCAGAGTCAGGCAAAACAGAGGTCACAGCAGTACGGGCAAACGAGGTACAGGAGGGACAAACAGACGGGTAGTCAGACAGAGCCAAAGGTCATACACAAGAGGGCGACGTGGTACCAAGGGGACGAGCAGAGAGAAGTCGGGTCACAAGCAGAGAGTCATACACGAGAGGTAGCGCAGTACAAGAGGGTCAGGCAGAACTCGTAACAGGGACAGAACCAGATCACAACCAAACAAGCAAGCAAGATATCAGGCACAAGGCACACGTATACAAGAGGTCACTTAACTCAGCCGAGGGCAGGAGTATAACTGACACTGGACCCAGGTCCAGTGAGCACTAAATAGCCTCCTGCTGCCAGAGAGAGGCAGCACAATTAACCCATAGTCTAACCAGGACGGGTCAAAGCGAAATCCCGTCCTGGATCATGACAGCTGCATTCTGGTGTTGGACTCTGTTGCTGGGAGCAAGAGCAACAGAGCAAAGCTAAGTGGTGTTACCCCTGTTTTGTAACTTTCCTCTTGTGTGTTTCAGTGCAGTGGTGGGATTAGTTTCTGCACCGTCCATTTCATTAGAAAGGGCTAGGTGCAGGGCGAGCTAGGGTTCTTAGGTTCCAGCTCAGCGACAGGTCCGTAACCTGTATAGGGACTGTTAGGAGTGTAGAGACTGGCTCAGGGGAGTGCAGGATATCTCCACGTTCCCTATTGCAGGGCCCTCCATTGTATCGGTTTCCCTGGTGTTTCCCTTTATTATTTAAATTAGCACTGCTGGAGGCGGTGTATCCAGATACGCATGTAATTCTGAAATTCACCTGCTGGAGGCGGTGTATCTGGCTGCACGTTATATTATTTAAGTTCGCCCGACTGGAGGCGGTGTATCCAGGGTCACGTGTGCCATAGAAATTCACCCTGCTGGAGGTGGTGTGTCCAGTCACACGTTGACCATCACACCAAGTAATACTAGACAGAGATGCCCGTATGAAAGGTTCTTCAGCCCCGAGACCACCTTACAAAGCCCGGCAGGACTCAAAGAAACCCACTTCTTCCGCATCCGGGGACAATTACCGAAAACGCTACCACTCTTAACGAGATCAAGAATCAGCAATGGAATTCCTAATACCTGCCACCTGAGAAGCCGTCACATGAGCATTAAGCGTTAAACAAGTCAAAATTAAGTGCTGCAGGACTCGAATCACTGGAGGAGAGTACGCCGTCAAGCTGTTAATGGAACACACAACTCCCAGCTTGTCACAATTAAAACGGATCCTTCTGTCCCGAAACTCCTCCTTCCATAGGTTCACAGCCACCAGTATAGGCAAAATATCCAACAAAGCAATATTCCTAACAAGGCCCAGCTGAAACCACTCCTCAGGCCACAGGCCCCTAAAATATGACCCAAAACACACTCCATAACACGCATCTGTGAACAACTCCAAGTCATCATTTACAACTGCTTCCTCCATGAGCCAAAATCGTCCGTTGTATAGCTCTAAAAAATAGTCCCACAATTAAAAATCAGCCTTAAGTTCACTGTAAAGCCGAACAAAATGATGCGGAGCCCGCACTCCCGCCGTAGCGCTCGACAACCGTCGAGAAAAGACCTGACCCATTGTAATAATGCGACAAGGCAGGGGAATGTGGAGACCACATGAATCACGACCAATAGATCCGAAGGTCAAAAAATGGTAAATACTTTATTTGGAAATATACACAGAACAGGAAATGGGGAACATGTATACAGAGAATACAAGGTGCTGCAGTGCAAAAGGGACGCGCGGTACAACCCCAGCCATAATGTCTTTATATATACATCAATCTGTAGGTCCAAGAAATGGCACAATTACCAGCCCCACTCAGAACAGAGACTAACCTAATAGCCTCAGGTATGTTATAAATAGCATCCCTTAACCTACATGTGTATATATATATCCACATTATTTTAACAAAAAGATAATCAGTAATTCTTTATTATATATATAGGAAACGACTAAATCACAATGTGACTCAGTCATACATGCATAGGCAGTATGATCTGCAAGGGATTTGCAAATGAAAAGAGTATCCACCCCTATGTATCACCATCAATCCACCCACCCATAAAGGAATGAGCGGTACCAGGGCAGAACATACCTCAGAGTGGGGAGAACCAAAGTGGCCAGGCGGTCCGCGCGTCACCCCGACGCGCGTTTCGGAGAGGTTCTCCTTCGTCAGGGGGCATGTAAACAATTATACCGGCGTGTTTAAATATCCCCGGACCGGAAGTGCCCGTGACGCGGACCGGAAGTGACGCGGGCGCCGCCTTGGGAACCGAGAACGCTGGACGGCCGCGGCGTCATGGGGCAGGGAGGGACCTCCAAAGTCAGCCACTCCCACACCACATGGAGACGCTAAGATCAACCAGCGCACCGGGACATGGCCCACCCGCTTTCAAAGTCAGCGGCACGTCAGCTCCATTGACATGTAATGATGGAAGGGAATATCATGGGACACAGTAGAATTATCCCATACGCAAAACTGGCTCTGCTGCGTCCAAACGCCCATATGCAGTATATAACTACCGGACTTTTCCCATCATTATATTAGAAAATTATACCATTATAGTATCAAAGCCTCATGACACATGTAATACAATATAGTACCAAACATGGTAAGTGAATGAATAACTGCATCATACTAGAGACAAATATAATATTATTGATGAGGCAAAGATGGTATCCAAATCGGTATCTATCCATATATCATCATATAGGCGAGGGACAGAAGGAAAAAACAGAGTATATATATATATACATATATGTATACCTCCAAATGTCACTCATAGTAAACATAACTCATGAATATGCAAAAACATACAAAAAATATACAAAAAATATATGTTGCGGCTATCAAGAGAAACTTATTAACTATCAACTACATAGATGCTATAATGCTAGTTAATAAGTAAAGTATGATTACTGGGCCTCAGGCCACACATCAATTTGATATACGCAACACATGAAAAATGTAACATGTGATGGGGAGGGGGGTGGGGAGAAGGAAAGGGGAGGGAAGGGGAGGTGGAGGGAAACAGGACTGAGGGAGGGGAAGGAAAAATCTTCATCTGTGACAAAAGGATGAGAGCCAGGAACTTCCATATTGCTCCAATCCAGACCAAAGGAAAGATTCTAAAGACAACTGAAACACAAAAACATATTAAAATCACTAAAATCAAAAAACTGCTGCACACTGTATAACCATACACTGCTCTAAACAGAGTGGTGATCACAAAAATGGAACATATGATAGATTCTCATTTAATCCCAAGGGATGCACCGTGTCCAGTGTCCATATCCATCGTGTCTCTTTCTGGGCCAATCTTTGAGACACTCTCCCACCCCGAATCCCCACCTCAATCATGTCAATTCCCTTCACCTTTAGACCACTACCATCACAACCATGATGGATTTTAAAGTGTCTAGGTAGGGTTTTCAATATATTTAGATCATCTTCCTTCGCCGCAGCTTGTATGCCTAGCACGTGCTCCCTGATCCTCACTTTTAATTGTCGAGTGGTCAACCCTACATAAATCAAGGAGCAGGGGCAGGTGGCATAATATATAACATTGCGAGAGGTGCAAGTAATGGATTGCCTGATCTTAAATTCCTTATGGCCAGAGGAATCTACAAAAGTATCCCCCTTAACCATATTGATGCACACCACACAATGACCGCAGGCCTTACTTCCACCCCTATCTTTTGGGGCATAATCATACAAAAATGTTCTGGGTGGTTCCCCTGTATAGTGGCTGCGCACCATGTGGTCACCTAAGTTTTTAGCTCTCCTAAAGGTGATTTGCGGTTTGTTCGGGATGATCTTAGCAAGGATGGGGTCCGTTTTCAAAATGGCCCAAGAGTTATTCAGAATCCCACGCATCTGTTCTGATCGTGCATTAAAATTGGTGATGAATCTCACCATGTCTGACTTCCCATTTATATCCTTGCTTTTATACAAGAGGGAATCCCTATCACTATGCTTGGCACGAAGATATGCTCTTTTTATTGAGCGATTGCTGTATCCCCTTTCCACAAAACGATTTCTCAGATCAGAGGCCTGGGATTCAAATTCCTCTATTGTTGAGCAGATACGTCGAATACGTAAAAACTGTCCGACTGGTACAGATCGTACCATGTGTGCTGGATGGGAGGAAGTTGCATGTAGGAGTGCATTCGTAGATGTCGGTTTACGAATTACAGATGTTTGAATCAAACCTTCTTTTCCCCTCATTAGAGAGACATCTAGAAATTCTGCCCTATCTCCATCAATTGCGGCAGTAAGATGAATGTTCCGGTCATTGTCATTAAGTACTTCTATGAAGTCTTCCAATGATATGGTATCACCCTGCCAGATAACCAGAATGTTGTCTATGTAGCGCGTCCACAAGAGGATGCGCTCCATAGACGACAGACGGTCTGACATAAGGAGATCCCTTTCCCACAGCCCCAGGAACAGGTTAGCATAGGAGGGCGCATAGGCCGCTCCCATGGCTGTACCCTGGAGCTGCAGGAAAAAGGACCCCCTAAAAACAAAGAAGCTATGCGTGAGAGCAAATTCCAAAACCTCTAGGATAAGAGCCTTTAATCCCAAAGGAAGGTCAGACGTGGACAGAAAGAATTCCGTGGCGGATGCTTGTGTACAACGATTCCACGTCCATGGTGACCAAAAGGGTATCCCTATCCAAGAAGAGACCATCCGTCTTACGCAGCAGTTGGTTGGTGTCCTTTAGGTATGAGGGCATAGTCTCAACCAACGGCTGCAAAAGTGAGTCCAGCCATTTATTGACACACTCCAGATAGCTCCCCCGCCCTGAAACTATGGGCCTACCCGGTGGCGTTTGTATATTCTTATGGGTTTTAGGGAGTAAATAAAAAGTAGGAATCGTTGGTTCTGCTACAATTAGGGCAGAAAAAAGCTCTTTAGAGATAACATTGGCTTCCATGGCCCGCGTCAGGATCTCCCTGAGTTGTCCACAAAAGGCGGACAGGGGGTTGAATGTCAGCTTCTTGTAACAGGTATTATCTGAAAGCTGACGCATGGCTTCTTTCTCATAGAGCTGTTTGGGCCATATAACAATATTCCCCCCCTTGTCCGCCGGCTTGATCACAACCCCAGGGAGACTCTTCAGATAGATAAGACGCCTTCTCTCCTCCAAAGTTAAGTTATCTCTCTGAATATATTGAGGTACTTTTAAGAACTCCTTACTCACCACTTTTACAAAAAGATCTATAGCATTACAGCTTGAGAGAGGGGGGAATTTTTTGGAGTGTGGTCTGATTGACGGAGGTATCTTACCTCCCACTGATGTTGAGTGCTCATCAGACAAGTCCTCCAATATCCTCAAAGCTGAACGTTCTTCCTCTGTAGGAAATAATTCATGCACATTATTGTCAAAGAAGAAACGTTTGAATAAAAGGGACCTGGCAAAAATGTGTAAGTCCTTAATAGCTGTGAACCTATCAAAACCCGCCACTGGTGAAAACGACAGGCCTCTATATAAAAGTGTGCAATCCGCTCGTGTAAGAGTGTGAGTGCTAAGATTAATTACCTTCTTGCCCCTATCGTAGCCTCCAGGTGACCGATTCTTATTCCTTTTATACGGATGGAAATTATGACTCCTTATCCTTCCATGATTAATCCCAGATCGGGTGACTATTGAAGAGGCCGAGACATCAGACTGCGTACTATATGATGACATCGAAGTGTTGGACACACTACGATGCATAAGAGGTAGTTGTGTAGTAAATTTCTTCCACTGATATACTGATTTGTTTTGATAGTCCTTTTGATCCCTATTGAATTTTGAAATCTGTGTCTCGTTGATTTTCTTTACGGTTGCATCAACGGCTTTATCAAGAGTCTCTTCATACATTTTCAGTCGTTCGACTGAACAAGTAGTCCGGAGATCAATCAATGCCTGATCAATCTCTTTATCCAAACAATTAATGGATTTGGTGTTATGTCCCACCAACAGCTTCATAAGAGAAGATGAGCAAGTCCCACATGCATCCTCCCATCCAGCCACAAATTCTGCATCATCAATAGGAAAGGTGGGCAACACACGGACACGGAGACCCCGTGGTATCATATTTTTTGTGATATATTTCTCTAGAAAGATTCTATTCCACCATATCTTCGTACGTTTAATGAGCATTTTCTTTATAGAATCAAATAGTGCATCATTATTAAGATCACCAGCCTGTACACCACTGATCCCGTCCTGACCAAACACATCATCGATTTTTTCCCAGCCAGGATTTTTCTCTGGCCTTGTAATCCATTTGACCTATGCCAAGACCTGTGCAGAACACAGAATAGTAACAATAGAAAAAATAGAAAAAACAGGCAAAGGTATAAAACAGCATTCTGTATCTACACTGCTGATATTAATGGATAATCATAGGATCGGTCGTACATAATACATAGCAGGGGAATGTGGAGACCACATGAATCACGACCAATAGATCCGAAGGTCAAAAAATGGTAAATACTTTATTTGGAAATGTACACAGAACAGGAAATTGGGAACATGTATACAGAGAATACAAGGTGCTGCAGTGCAAAAGGGACGCGCGGTACAACCCCAGCCATAATGTCTTTATATATACATCAATCTGTAGGTCCAAGAAACGGCACAATTACCAGCCCCACTCAGAACAGAGACTAACTTAATAGCCTCAGGTATGTTATAAATAGCATCCCTTAACCTACATGTATATATATCCACATTATTTTAACAAAAAGATAATCAGTAATTCTTTATTATATATATATAGGAAACAACTGAATCACAATGTGACTCAGTCATACATGCATAGGCAGTATGATCTGCAAGGGATTTGCAAATGAAAAGAGTATCCACCCCTATGTATCACCATCAATCCACCCACCCATAAAGGAATGAGCGGTACCAGGGCAGAACATACCTCAGAGTGGGGAGAACCAAAGTGGCCAGGCGGTCCGCGCGTCACCCCGACGCGCATTTCGGAGAGGTTCTCCTTCGTCAGGGGGCATGTAAACAATTATACCGGCGTGTTTAAATATCCCCGGACCGGAAGTGCCCGTGACGCGGACCGGAAGTGACGCGGGCGCCGCCTTGGGAACCGAGAACGCTGGACGGCCGCGGCGTCATGGGGCGGGGAGGGACCTCCAAAGTCAGCCACTCCCACACCACATGGAGACGCCAAGATCAACCAGCGCATCGGGACATGGCCCACCCGCTTTCAAAGTCAGCGGCACGTCAGCTCCATTGACATGTAATGATGGAAGGGAATATCATGGGACACAGTAGAATTATCCCATACGCAAAACGGGCTCTGCTGCGTCCAAACGCCCATATGCAGTATATAAATACCGGACTTTTCCCATCATTATATTAGAAAATTATACCATTATAGTATCAAAGCCTCATGACACATGTAATACAATATAGTACCAAACATGGTAAGTGAATGAATAACTGCATCATACTAGAGACAAATATAATATTATTGATGAGGCAAAGATGGCATCCAAATCGGTATCTATCCATATATCATCATATAGGCGAGGGACAGAAGGAAAAAACAGAGTATATATATACATATATGTATACCTCCAAATGTCACTCATACTAAACATATAACTCATGAATATACAAAAACATACAAAAAATATACAAAAAATATATGTTGCGGCTATCAAGAGAAACTTATTAACTATCAACTACATAGATGCTATAATGCTAGTTAATAAGTAAAGTAAGATTACTGGGCCTCAGGCCATACATCAATTTGATATACGCAACACATGAAACATGTAACATGTGATGGGGAGGGGGGTGGGGAGAAGGAAAGGGGAGGGAAGGGGCGGTGGAGGGAAACAGGACCGAGGGAGGGGAAGGAAAAATCTTCATCTGTGACAAAAGGATGAGAGCCAGGAACTTCCATATTGCTCCAATCCGGACCAAAGGAAAGATTCTAAAAACAACTGAAACACAAAAACATATTAAAATCACTAAAATCAAAAAACTGCTGCACACTGTATAACCATACACTGCTCTAAACAGAGTGGTGATCACAAAAATGGAACATATGATAGATTCTCATTTAATCCCAAGGGATGCACCGTGTCCAGTGTCCATATCCATCGTGTCTCTTTCTGGGCCAATCTTTGAGACACTCTCCCACCCCAAATCCCCACCTCAATCATGTCAATTCCCTTCACCAGCTTCTTTGTTTTTAGGGGGTCTTTTTTCCTGCAGCTCCAGGGTACAGCCATGGGAGCGGCCTATGCGCCCTCCTATGCTAACCTGTTCCTGGGGCTGTGGGAAAGGGATCTCCTTATGTCAGACCGTCTGTCATCTATGGAGCGCGTCCTCTTGTGGACGCGCTACATAGACGACATTCTGGTTATCTGGCAGGGTGATACCATATCATTGGAAGACTTCATAGAAGTACTTAATGACAATGACCGGAACATTCATCTTACCGCCGCAATTGATGGAGATAGGGCTGAATTTCTAGATGTCTCTCTAATGAGGGGAAAAGAAGGTTTGATTCAAACATCTGTAATTCGTAAACCGACATCTACGAATGCACTCCTACATGCAACTTCCTCCCATCCAGCACACATGGTACGATCTGTACCAGTCGGCCAGTTTTTACGTATTCGACGTATCTGCTCAACAATAGAGGAATTTGAATCCCAGGCCTCTGATCTGAGAAATCGTTTTGTGGAAAGGGGATACAGCAATCGCTCAATAAAAAGAGCATATCTTCGTGCCAAGCATAGTGATAGGGATTCCCTTTTGTATAAAACCAAGGATATAAATGGTAAGTCAGACATGGTGAGATTCATCACCAATTTTTATGCACGATCAGAACAGATGCGTGGGATTCTGAATAACTCTTGGGCCATATTGAAAACGGACCCCATCCTTGCTAAGATCATCCCAAACAAACCGCAAATCACCTTTAGGAGAGATAAAAACTTAGGTGACCACATGGTGCGCAGCCACTATACAGGGGAACCACCCAGGACATTTTTGGATGATTATACCCCAAAAGATAGGGGTGGAAGTAAGGCCTGCGGTCATTGTGTGGCGTGCATCAATATGGTTAAGGGGGATACTTTTGTAGATTCCTCTGGCCGTAAGGAATTCAAGATCAGGCAATCCATTACTTGCACCTCTCGCAATGTTATATATTATGCCACCTGCCCCTCCTCCTTGATTTATGTAGGGTTGACCACTCGACAATTAAAAGTGAGGATCAGGGAGCACGTGCTAGGCATACAAGCTGCGGTGAAGGAAGATGATCTAAATATATTGAAAACCCTACCTAGACACTTTAAAATCCATCATGGTTGTGATGGTAGTGGTCTAAAGGTGAAGGGAATTGACATGATTGAGGTGGGGATTCGGGGTGGGAGAGTGTCTCAAAGATTGGCCCAGAAAGAGACACGATGGATATGGACACTGGACACGGTGCATCCCTTGGGATTAAATGAGAATCTATCATATGTTCCATTTTTGTGATCACCACTCTGTTTAGAGCAGTGTATGGTTATACAGTGTGCAGCAGTAGAGTTGAGCGAAACGGGTCGAACAATTTCAAAAATCGCCGACTTTTAGCAAAGTCGGGTTTCATGAAACGAAACCCGACCCTAGGATGAGGTCGGCCACGAGGTCGGCGACTTACGCGCCAAAGTCGCGTTTCAAAAGTTTGTTTAGCGCTCTTTTTCAGCCAATCAGGATCCACGGACACTGTGGGCAACGTGATGACATAGGCAGGGGTCGCCACCATCTTTCAGAAGGGCATGCAAGTGATTGGCTTGCTTTGGTGGGCATCACAGGGGTTATAAAAGGGCGTGCACGCCGACCGCCATCTTACTTCTGCCGATCTTAGCATAGGGAGAGGTTGCTGATTCTGTAGGGAGAGCGTTAGGCAGGGAAGAAGAAAAAAAAACTGCTTCTGCTGCTAGCGATTTTGCCTGTGCAACACACCAGTCACTGTGTGTGCAGTGCAAGGGGAGGCTATATTGTGGTGGATCAGCGGTGATGGTTGTTAGGCTGCCTTCTAAGGCTTCCTGACAGCTGCATTGCTGTTTCCCCACTGCTCTGCAAACTGCTTTTTTAAAAGCAATCCCAATTTTTTTTTTGTCCTGCTAAGGTACTGAGCGTGCATTTATTCACACCATACAGCGGTGTACGCTCCTCACACAGTACCGTGTAACGGCTGTTATCACAGCCACAGTGAAGCTATCTGTGTGTCACTGTGGAGGACTTGTTCCGTTCTTACAGACCTACACTCTAGGGAGATTCCTATTCTGCCCAATTCTACAATTCACTTTTTTCACACCTGTGCCATCGAGCCTGTGACATAGCGCTCTGATATTCAGTGGGCCTCACACAATCCAAAAGTGTCCAGTGTCTGCAGAAATTCAAAATCTCCCTTATCCTGTAGTCACTTTTTTCACACCTGCTGCATCGAGCCTGTGACATAGCGCTCTGATATTCATTGGGCCTCACACAATCCAAAAGTGTCCAGTGTCTGCAGAAATTCAAAATCTCCCTTATCCTGTAGTCACTTTTTTCACACCTGCTGCATCGAGCCTGTGACATAGCGCTCTGATATTCATTGGGCCTCACACAATCCAAAAGTGTCCAGTGTCTGCAGAAATTCAAAATCTCCCTTTTCCTGTAGTCACTTTTTTCACACCTGCTGCATCGAGCCTGTGACATAGCGCTCTGATATTCATTGGGCCTCACACAATCCAAAAGTGTCCAGTGTCCACAAGTGTCTGCAGAAATTCAAAATCTCCCTTATCCTGTAGTCACTTTTTTCACACCTGTGCAATCGAGCCTGTGACATAGCGCTGTGATATTCAGTGGGCCTTACACAATCCAAGTGTCCAGTGTCCACAAGTGTCTGCAGAAAATCTAAATCTCCCTTATACTGTAGTCACTTTTTTCACACCTGTGCCATCGAGCCTGTGACATAGCGCTGTGATATTCAGTGGGCCTCACACAATCCAAGTGTCCAGTGTCCACAAGTGTCTGCAGAAATTCAAAATCTCCCTTATCCTGTAGTCACTTTTTTCACACCTGCTGCATCGAGCCTGTGACATAGCGCTGTGATATTCAGTGGGCCTCACACAATCCAAGTGTCCAGTGTCCACAAGTGTCTGCAGAAATTCAAAATCTCCCTTATCCTGTAGTCACTTTTTTCACACCTGCTGCATCGAGCCTGTGACAGCGCTGTGATATTCAGTGGGCCTCACACAATCCAAGTGTCCAGTGTCCACAAGTGTCTGCAGAAAATCTAAATCTCCCTTATCCTGTAGTCACTTTTTTCACACCTGTGCCATCGAGCCTGTGACATAGCGCTGTGATATTCAGTGGGCCTCACACAATCCAAGTGTCCAGTGTCCACAAGTGTCTGCAGAAAATCTAAATCTCCCTTATCCTGTAGTCACTTTTTTCACACCTGTGCCATCGAGCCTGTGACATAGCGCTGTGATATTCAGTGGGCCTCACACAATCCAAGTGTCCAGTGTCCACAAGTGTCTGCAGAAATTCAAAATCTCACAGAAATTCAAAATCTCCCTTATCCTGTAGTCACTTTTTTCACACCTGTGCCATCGAGCCTGTGACATAGCGCTGTGATATTCAGTGGGCCTCACACAATCCAAGTGTCCAGTGTCCACAAGTGTCTGCAGAAATTCAAAATCTCACAGAAATTCAAAATCTCCCTTATCCTGTAGTCACTTTTTTCACACCTGTGCCATCGAGCCTGTGACATAGCACTGTGATATTCAGTGGGCCTCACACAATCCAAGTGTCCAGTGTCCACAAGTGTCTGCAGAAATTCAAAATCTCCCTTATCCTGTAGTCACTTTTTTCACACCAGCTGCATCGAGCCTGTGACATAGCGCTGTGATATTCAGTGGGCCTCACACAATCCAAGTGTCCAGTGTCCACAAGTGTCTGCAGAAATTCAAAATCTCCCTTATCCTGTAGTCACTTTTTTCACACCTGCTGCATCGAGCCTGTGACATAGCGCTGTGATATTCAGTGGGCCTCACACAATCCAAGTGTCCAGTGTCCACAAGTGTCTGCAGAAATTCAAAATCTCCCTTATCCTGTAGTCACTTTTTTCACACCTGCTGCATCGAGCCTGTGACATAGCGCTGTGATATTCAGTGGGCCTCACACAATCCAAGTGTCCAGTGTCCACAAGTGTCTGCAGAAATTCAAAATCTCCCTTATCCTGTAGTCACTTTTTTCACACCTGCTGCATCGAGCCTGTGACATAGCGCTGTGATATTCAGTGGGCCTCACACAATCCAAGTGTCCAGTGTCCACAAGTGTCTGCAGAAATTCAAAATCTCCCTTATCCTGTAGTCACTTTTTTCACATCTGTGCCATCGAGCCTGTGACATAGCGCTCTGATATTCAGTGGGCCTCACACAATCCAAAAGTGTCCACTAGTGTGTGCAGAAAATCTAAATCTCCCCTGTCCTATAGACACCTTATACCTTGTTTTACATTACTATATAGTTTGTTGGATTTTGTCTACATTTCTACCAAAAATGAGGAAGGCTGGTGGAAGAGGCCGTGAAATTGGGCGGGGGTTGGCAGCTGGTAATGATGGTGTTGGTGGTGGATCTGATGGTAGTGGCAAAAGCAAAATAGGACCGAATGCAGGAGGTGTTGAGCCTGCGTCATCGTCTGGCTCCATAAGGCTTCGAAGGCTTAGTTTTCTAGGAGTTGGCAAACCGCTTTTAACGCCAGAGCATCAGGAAAAAGTTTTGTCTTACATTGCTGACTCAGCCTCCAGCTCTATCGCCTCCTCTTCTGAAGTTGTAAAAAGTAAAAGCACTGAGTCGTCATTGGAGGCTTATGTTCATGAACCACACCTTTCCTTGTGTCCTTCACCACAACCAAGATTGAAGGATGACGCAGGCCATACTACTGATTACTCCATGGAGCTGTTTTCACATACCATGCCTGGATTATCAAGTGAAATGGTGAATTACCCAGGCCAAGATGAATCTGACATGGAGTGCACTGATGCACAGCCGCTGATAGATGATTCTGCTGGTACATTCACTCAGAGCACTACATTGTCCTCGCAGTGTACAGAGCCAGATTGTGACCCTGATGAGACTCAGGTGCCCCTTCCCGCACACTATACCACCAAACACGGTGACACAGAGGAAGGTGCACATGACATTGAAGAGGAGGTGATGGATGACCCAGTTGTTGACCCAGATTGGCATCCATTGGGGGAAGAGGGTGCTGCTTCCAATAGCTCAGATGAGGAGCATCCACAGCAGACATCAACATCGCAACAGCTGTTATCTGGCAGGTCCGGAGCACTCCAAAGACAGGTTCCAAAAATCAAAAGAGTTGCTGAACAGCTTGTCCAGAGGGTCAAAACATCACAGCGTGCTAGGCCGCAAAATGTCTGCCAAAGTAGGAAGAGTGCAGTGTGGCACTTTTTTGAACAAAATCCTCATGATCAGGCCAAGGTTATCTGTAAGAAGTGCGCAAAGACCTTTAGCCGAGGGAAAAATCTGAAAAATTTGAATACCAGTTGCATGCTTAGACATTTAACCAGCATGCACTTGCAAGCGTGGACACAACACCAAACCTCAAGTGCCACATGTGCAACTGATCACAAAGAAGGTAGTCAGCAATGCTGCATTGTTTCCCCCACTGTAAGCCCACCGGTTAGCACAGCAGCAAATGTTGAGGTGTCGTTGCAAGGCCACAGCAGTCAGGGAATCCCACTGTTATATCAACGAAAGACTGATTCTAGGCCATCAGAAAGAACACCAACTCCATCACCATCATCAACCCTCTCTCAGTCCGCCCTGTCCACTGCTACTTCCACCATATGCAGCTCTCAAGTCCAGCTCACCCTCCCAGACACTATGAGTAGGTCAAGAAAGTACTCAGTCTCTCATCCGCGTACACTGGGTTTGAACGCCCACATTGCCAAACTAATCTCGTTTGAGATGATGCCCTATCGGTTGGTGGAAAGCGCATCTTTCCGTGAACTCATGGCCTATGCAGTACCACGCTATGACCTACCCAGTCGCCACTTCTTCTCTCGCAAAGCCATCCCAGCCCTCCACCATCATGTGAAAGACCGCATTGTCCATGCACTCAAGCAGTCAGTGAGTGGAAAGGTGCACCTCACAACTGATGCATGGTCCAGTCGGCATGGCCAGGGCCGTTACGTGTCCATCACTGCGCACTGGGTTAATGTGGTGGATGCAGGGTCCACAGGGGACAGCGGTGGTGGGACAGTGCTGCCTAGCCCACGGTATAGGAAACAGTTGGCTGTAGGCGTTCCACCCTCCTCCTCCTCCTCCTCCTCCAGAAGCGAAAGCTCGTCCACAGAGCGCAGTTGTACGAGCACTCCATCTGCAGCTGCCGCTGTTGCACACGAGGTGTCCCCCTATCGAGCAGCTAGTGGAAAGCGTCAGCAGGCTGTGTTGCAGATGATGTGTTTGGGCGACAGACACACCGCCGAGGTGCTGGCAGAGTACTTGAAGCGACAAACTGAGTCATGGCTGGGCTGTGTACATCTTGAGGCAGGCAAGGTAGTTAGTGATAACGGCCGTAATTTTGTGGCAGCCATAGCCCTTTCAAAACTCAGCCACATACCTTGCTTGGCTCACACCTTGAACCTGGTGGTGCAGTGCTTCCTCAAAAATTATCCGGAGTTAACAGCCCTGCTCCAGAAGGTGCGAAGACTGTGCGCGCACATCCGCCGGTCGCCTGTACACTCCGTTAGTATGCAGAAGCTGCAGCGATTGCTCCACCTTCCCAACCACCACCTCATTATCGACATTGCAACAAGGTGGAACTCCACCCTGCACATGGTGGAGCGGCTGTGCGAGCAGAGGCAGGCCATAATGCATTTGTGGGAGGATACACGGCCAGGCACTTTGAGAGCAGACATGGAGTTGACAGGTGTGCAGTGGTCGAAGCTGAAAGACCTCTGTAAAGTGCTTCAGTGTTTTGAGGAATGCACACGGCTGGTAAGCGCAGACGACGCCATCCTAAGCATGAGCATCCCACTTATGCGTCTGCTCATGCAAACTTTGACGCACCTTAAGGAGCAGGCGTCTGCAGCCAATGTTGACGAGGAGGAAGAGGTGGAGGGAATCCTTGATGACATTCAGCCATTGTCTGCTCAGGGACCTCTCCTGGACGAGTTGGAGGAAGAAGAGGAGGAGGAGGATGATGATGGGGATGATTACTTAGGGGAGGAGGATACATCTCGTGGGGCAAGTGAAAATGTTGGCGTGGCAAGGTCTGGTACAGGGTTTGTGCGTGACTGGAGGGATGTGGATTTGCCAGAAAGTGCTCCTCCAACCAGCACTCGCAGTGCATCATTGACACCGGGAACATTGGCCCACATGTCAGATTATGCCTTGCGGATCCTAAAAAGGGACCCCCGCATTGCCAAAATGATGAACGATGACGACTACTGGTTGGCCAGCATCCTGGATCCACGCTATAAAGGCAAATTACAAAACATCATGCCACAGGAGAACCTTGACCTAATATTGGCTAATAAACAAGCAACTCTGGTAAATCGGTTGCTTGAGGCATTCCCAGCACACAGCAGCGGTGATGGTTCTCACACGAGCCGTACGAGCCGGGGGCAGCTTGGCAGAGGTGTTCATGGTGCACACAGCAGAAGTGGCGTTGGAGACAGGGGTTTCATGACAATGTTATGGACTGATTTTTCAAATACCGCTCACACAACTGGTAATACTGCATCGATGGAAAGTGACAGGAGACAGCAGTTGTCAACTATGGTTACAAACTACTTTTCCTCCCATATCGATGTTCTCCCACACAGGTCATTCCCCTTTGACTATTGGGCTGCTAAACTGGACACCTGGCCTGAATTGGCACAATATGCCTTACAGGAGCTCGCTTGCCCAGCTGCAAGTGTGCTATCGGAAAGAGTCTTCAGTGCAGCTGGATCAATCCTGACAGAAAAAAGGACCCGTCTGTCAACCCAAAATGTGGATGATCTAACCTTCATTAAAATGAACCATGCATGGGTTTCCAAGGATTTTGTCCCACCTTCCCCTGATGACACATAGGGTGACAGAAAAATGGCTTGCTTTGGTCCACCTCTTCCTGGGACTTGACCTATTTCGCCTTTTGCATCAGCTGAATGTCCAACATCAGCATATGCCACTTTCTAAAACTCCCTATCTGTGCTGCCTCCCCCCCCCCATGGCCGGGGTCACCACCTAGCGCACGACACCGTGCGAGTGCCGTTGCCCTGGACAGGTGGGTAGGCCGACTCCTGGGCGCGGGCACTGGCACAGGGTCCCTCATAGTGCAATCAAGTGTCTCTGACGGTGGTGGTGCACACCCGCCGTCAGACACACCGCCGTACTATGAGGGGCCCAGTGCCAGTACCGACGCCCACGAGTGGGCCCCCCTTGCTTGGGCAGGGCCCCAGCATTTGCAATCTTTACCTCTCCCTGCTCCTCCGCTGTGTAGTCTGGGCCGTCAAATCCATACTGGGCCTTACACCGTCTGAGCCTGCCTCCTGATGTATAGACATATCTTTTGAATGTGTACGCTATCCATACATGTTATCCGGGGATACGGTACCCTTTCTCACCTTTGTGCAATCACTTGCAAGCCATACTGGGCCTAACACCGTCTGAGCCTGCCTCCTGATGTATAGACATATATTTTGAATGTGTACGCTATCCATACATGTTATCCGGGGATACGGTACCCTTTCTCACCTTTGTGCAATCACGTGCAATCCATACTGGGCCTAACACCGTCTGAGCCTGCCTCCTGATGTATAGACATATATTTTGAATGTGTACGCTATCCATACATGTTATCCGGGGATACGGTACCCTTTCTCACCTTTGTGCAATCACGTGCAATCCATACTGGGCCTAACACCGTCTGAGCCTGCCTCCTGATGTATAGACATATATTTTGAATGTGTACGCTATCCATACATGTTATCCGGGGATACGGTACCCTTTCTCACCTTTGTGCAATCACTTGCAAGCCATACTGTGACTGACACCGTCTGAGCCTGCCTCCTGATGTATAGACATATCTTTTGAATGTGTACGCTATCCATACATGTTATCCGGGGATACGGTACCCTTTCTCACCTTTGTGCAATCACGTGTAACCCATACTGGGCGTGAGAACGGCTGGCGAGCTGTTAAGCAAGTTACAGCACCTGTGGTTTGCACACGTAAGTTTTTCATTTTTTTCAGGAATGACGGTTAGGCCTAATTCCGGAACTGCGGTTGACCTGCACTTACTGGGAAATCATCGTTCGCAAGTAATAATTGTAATCAGTGATCCCCATCACTAACGTTGTTCAGCGGGTTATCTGCACCTGTAAGCGACAAACGCTGGCCTTTTCAGTGTAGCGCACATGCAGCCACGGACATGTAAGGGCATGACACACAAGTTATTGGCCCATCTCATGTGCCAGAGCCTCACGTGTCCCTCTAATAAGCCGGACTCGGACCGCGGGGCATGACGGAGTCTCGTTCGTTAACGGAATTAAGCTTGCAATGTGTGCATCTGTTCTGTAGCTGGCATGGTTGAGGTTTCCCAGGTGGAGTCGAATTTAACCGTATGCTCCACTCCTGGTGGTGCCCTTCTGGACATTCCTTTAAGGTTCCACTTTGCAACCATACTGCCCACATAAAACAAACACTTTGCCTTCATGAACGCTGTTTGGAGGGTCATGACTCGTGGGAATAACGCCGCCCAATCAGTTAACCTGCTAGAGAGATCCTTCGTTGCTCCCAAGCAAGACATCACACTCCCTAGGAGGAAGGTAATGCCACTGTGGCGACCGTACTCCTGGGGGCGACACAAGTGCACTAATGCCCAGCCACTGCTCGATGAATCTGCTGGTACATTGACCCAGACCACTACATTCCCCTCGCACGCTACACGGCCTGAATCTGACCCTGATGAAACTCAGGTTACCCTTCCCATATACAGTTCCATCTTACACGGTGACAAAGAGGAAGCTGCAGATGAAAGTGCAGGTTCGGCCCACCCGCCATCAGACACACCACCGTACTATCAGGGGCCCTGTGCCAGTGCCGTCGCCAACGAGTGGGCCCCCCCTGCTTGCTCAGGATCACAGCACTTGCAAGGTTGAAATACTGTGCAGTGAGATGGAAGATGGGGACGACGAGGAGTCCAGACTAGTACATGGATTCCCTAGCGAGGAGACTTATTTGATTGTTTTCAATGTTGGGACAGCAATTTTTGGGGAGCACTATACTCTGGAGAATGATAGATGGGGCCCACCATACACTGGAACATTCCAAAGGTGGACATCAGACACTGGAGCAGCATTTACAGGGCCCATTATACACTAGAGCATTAGAAATGGGGCCCATTATGTTTGGAACATTATTTGGGCCCATAAGACAGTGGAGCTTCATCCATGGGGACCAACATATACTGTAGCATTATGTGGAGCTCATCATATACTGTTTCAAACATTATATGGGACCAATGATTCTGTATGGAGAAATAGATGGGCCTCGTCATGAGATGTAAAAAGTGAAGTATTTTTCATTGTACTATACCGCTATTTCTCTGCCGTATCGGAGCATAATGAGTTGTGGTATTATGTGTTAAAGGGGCGCTCTTTCGCCCAGGGCACATGAAAACCTGGAGCCAGCCCTACCCCCCCACAACTTTAGCCAAATAACCCCCATTTTTCAGTGCGTAACTTGTATTATGAAGTTAATTAAGGTTGACCAGCTTAAGTAAGAAGAATTGATGCTTTTGGCATTCAAATGAGCACTGTAGGTGTGTTTCCTGTCCTCCTCTCACTGCCGACTTTTATTCCCCATTGACTTACATTGGGTTTCGTGTTTCGGGACGACCCCGACTTTTCCCTATAATCGGCCGATCTTGCTCGACCCGACTTTTGGAAAAGTCGGGTTTCACGAAACGAAACTCGACCATAAAAAACCAAAAGTCGCTCAACTCTATGCAGCAGTTTTTGGATTTTAGTGATTTTAATATGTTTTTGTGTTTCAGTTGTTTTTAGAATCTTTCCTTTGGTCCAGATTGGAGCAATATGGAAGTTCCTGGCTCTCATCCTTTTGTCACAGATGAAGATTTTTCCTTCCCCCCTTCGGTCCTGTTTCCCTCCACTTCCCCTTCCCTCCCCTTTCCTTCTCCCCACCCCCCTCCCCATCACATGTTACATGTTTCATGTGTTGCGTATATCAAATTGATGTGTGGCCTGAGGCCCAGTAATCTTACTTTACTTATTAACTAGCATTATAGCATCTATGTAGTTGATAGTTAATAAGTTTCTCTTGATAGCCGCAACATATATTTTTTGTATATTTTTTGTATGTTTTTGTATATTCATGAGTTATATGTTTACTATGAGTGACATTTGGAGGTATACATATATGTATATATATATATACTCTGTTTTTTCCTTCTGTCCCTCGCCTATATGATGATATATGGATAGATACCGATTTGGATACCATCTTTGCCTCATCAATAATATTATATTTGTCTCTAGTATGATGCAGTTATTCATTCACTTACCATGTTTGGTACTATATTGTATTACATGTGTCATGAGGCTTTGATACTATAATGGTATAATTTTCTAATATAATGATGGGAAAAGTCCGGTATTTATATACTGCATATGGGCGTTTGGACGCAGCAGAGCCCGTTTTGCGTATGGGATAATTCTACTGTGTCCCATGATATTCCCTTCCATCATTACATGTCAATGGAGCTGACGTGCCGCTGACTTTGAACGCGGGTGGGCCATGTCCCGGTGCACTGGTTGATCTTGGCGTCTCCATGTGCTGTGGGAGTGGCTGACTTTGGAGGTCCCTCCCCGTCCCATGATGCCGCGGCCATCCAGCGTTCTCGGTTCCCATGGCGGCACCCACCTCACTTCCGGTCCGCGTCACGGGCACTTCCGGTCCAGGGATATTTAAACACGCTGGTATAATTGTTTACATGCCCCCTGACGAAGGAGAACCTCTCCGAAAAGCGCGTCGGGGTGACGCACGGACCGCCTGGCCACTTTGGTTCTCCCCACTCTGAGGTATGTTCTGCCCTGGTACCGCTCATTCCTTTATGGGTGGGTGGATTGATGGTGATACATAGGGGTGGATACTCTTTTCATTTGCAAATCCCTTGCAGATCATACTGCCTATGCATGTATGACTGAGTCACATTGTGATTTAGTCGTTTCCTATATATATATAATAAAGAATTACTGATTATCTTTTTGTTAAAATAATGTGGATATATATACATGTAGGTTAAGGGATGCTATTTATAACATACCTGAGGCTATTAGGTTAGTCTCTGTTCTGAGTGGGGCTGGTAATTGTGCCATTTCTTGGACCTACAGATTGATGTATATATAAAGACATTATGGCTGGGGTTGTACCGCACGTCCCTTTTGCACTGCAGCACCTTGCATTCTCTGTATACATGTTCCCCATTTCCTGTTCTGTGTACATTTCCAAATAAAGTATTTACCATTTTTTGACCTTCGGATCTATTGGTCGGGATTCATGTGGTCTCCACATTCCCCTGCTATGTATTATGTACGACCGATCCTATGATTATCCATTAATATCAGCAGTGTAGATACAGAATGCTGTTTTATACCTTTGCCTGTTTTTTCAATAATGCGATAAGCTAAAGTCAAATTCACAAGTAGTGACTGCACCTATGTCAATGACAATTTCTTCAATCATCTTGCCCAAGACACCTCATCCCGCAACGCCTTCACCTTATCCTCTGTCAAATGGAACTCACATTTTAACAAATCAATCATGATTCACAAAAACGATAGGCACGTACAAGGCCCCTCTGTTTTACCGGGAGCAAGCGGTACAACGAAACGCTCCGCCACCCATTCCACCGCTCTAAGTAACCTCTCCCAACAACCAGAATTAGCCCAGCCGATACACAAACAATCATCCAGGTAATGAATCAAGAAATCAAAAGCCGACACTTCACGGACAACCCATTAGAGAAAAGAACTGAATGCCTCTAAAAACGCACAAGACACTGATCAATCCATTGTCAAACACCTATCAACCCAAAAGGCATCACCCCAGTAACACACCAACAACTTAACACTATCCGGATGAACATGGATCAACATAAACGCTGACTCAATATCCGTTTTAGGCAAAAGCGCCTCCTTCCAACATTTCTGGACAAACTTTTCCGACTCCTCAAATGACTTATAAAACAAAGAGCACAACTCCGGGTCAATTACATCAGTCACCGACCTACCACGAGGGAAAGACAGATGATGAATGAGCCTGAACTTATGCTGCTGTTTCTTAGGCACTACACCCAGGGGCGAGACTACCAAATCCTCAAACAGAGGATCCCTAAACGGCACAGACATCCTTCACAACTTAACCTCCTTCCCCAAACTGTTACGACACCACCCCAGCATATTGGTCAGCTGACCTCAGATTGTTAATCACTCGTGGTATCTGAAAAGGAGGGGTGGGAATTTTAAACACGTCACTGAAAACGGACAACAACAGTTCCTACTTATCCCCATCCGGAAACCTACTTACATAACGGACCATCACGGCCAGTTTCAATGGCGTCTACCCCTTTTGAATTAGCACTCTCACTCTACTTCTCCTTTCTGCTTCCTAAAGCATATGGAAGCACCATGAGAGGTTCCTTTGCAATGGGATCAAAGGTGCTTGAATTTGCCGCAATGTAGCCCCAAATTTACAGTGGCCATCTTTGAACTGCCAGCAGAGACCCTGCTTCTGACTGACCGATTGCCCCGACTGACCCCCTTGCCCCTTGTCCACTGCTTTGTGCATTTCACAAACTGGCACCCCTGGCACCCCCAGGAAAGGAATGGCCGAACTTAGTTGGTGTCATAACCTTCAACCACAGACGGATGTCTTTCTTTTCCCACTGAATTGCCGGACGAACCGCCTTCCTATGCCTAAACTGTTTGTCATAACGGAGCCAAGCCTGAACCCCCTACACCCTGTAAGCCTCCCCAATCGAATCCAAAAAAACAAAAAAGAGGAGAAGAATTGTCAGGCGTCTTCTCTCCAAACACGCTAGTCAAAATATCAAATGCCTGTAGCCAATTAGATAATCTGTGCGGAATCAATCGCCATCTCCGTTTTTCCTCCTCCTCTATTTGGCTATCATCCTTCTTCCCTTCGTCAAAGTTCAACTTTTCCTAAGGAAACAGTGACAAAATCACGACATATTCGTCCTTCTATATCATTTCCTGCACCTCCTTCTTGCGATGAGCGCCCAGTGGGCCCTCAAAGCATCCATATACCTCCCCATGCGCCCTGTCATCTACATTGATCTGACATTCTTTTTCCTTCTCAGTCTGAACTGAAACAGACACAGGGTCAGCTCGGCCAACTGACACCCCGGTAACCGCCCCCGACAAACTGGTCCTTCGCTCCTGCGACACCACCAAAGCTGCTAAATGTGCCAGGAGCGCTCCAAATCACTCCATCCGCGCCAACAAATCCCGCATGGAAGTCAACATCTCCCCCAGCCCCCCAATCCATGAAGGAACTTGGTCCACAACTTCTGACCTAACGCCACCGGCCGGCCCCCCAACCCACTCCCTACCACAGGGGACCTCACTACACTGTGTTCCAAATTATTAAGCAAATGATATTTTTCTCTGATTTTCCTAAATAGTCAGTACAAATGACAGTCAGTCTAATAAAGGTCATCACCGATTAGAGTATACATCAAATTATATTGACGAAACCTCTCAATGATAACAATATAATCTCCAAAATGAATAAAACCTCAAATTGCACTGTTCCAAATTATTAGGCACATTAGAATTTCTAAACATTTGATATGTTTTAAAGAACTGAAAATGCTCTTTTGTGGAATTTGCAGCAGTAGGAGGTCACATTCACTGAACAAAAAAGCTATTTAACTTCAAAACATCCTAACAGGCCAAGTTACATGTTAACATAGGAACCCTTCTTTGATATCACCTTCATAATTCTTGCATCCATTGAAATTGTGAGTTTTTGGAGAGTTACTGCATGGATTTCTTTGCATGAAGTCAGAATAGCCTCCCAGAGCTGCTGTTCTGATGTGACCAGCTTCCCACCCTCATAGATCTTTTGCTTGATGATACTCCAAAGGTTCTCCATAGGGTTGAGGTCAGGGGATGATGGTGTCCACACCATGAGTTTATCTCCTCTTATGCCCATAGCACTCAATGACTCGGAGGGATTCTTTGCAGCATGAGATGGTGCATTGCCATGCAGGAAGATGATTTTGTTGCTGAAGGCATGTTTCTGCTTTTTATACCATGGAAGACAGCTGTCAGTCAGAAACTCTATATACTTTGCAGAGGTCATTTTCACACCTTCAGGAACCTTAAAGAGCCCTACCAGCTGTTTCCCCATGATTCCGGACCAAAACATGACTCCTCCACCTCCTTGCTGACGTCGCAGCCTTGGTGGGACATGGTGGACATCCACCAACCATCCACTACTCCATCCATCTGGACCATCCAGGGTTGCTCGACACTCACCAGTAAGCAAGACTGTTTGAAAATTAGTCTTCGTGTATGTCTGGGCCCACTGCAACGCTTTCTGCTTGTGAACACTGTTTAGGGGTGTCCGAATAGTAGATTTATGCACCACAGCAAACCTTTGAAGGATCCTACACCTTGAGGCTCAAGGGACTCCAGAGGCACCAGCAGCTTTAAATATCTGTTTGCTGGTTTGTAATGGCTTTTTAGCAGCCACTCTCTTAATCCGATGAACTTGCCTGGCAGAAACCTTCCTCATTCTGCCTTTATCAGCACAAACATGTCTGTGCTCAGAATCAACCACAAATCTCTTAACAGTACGATGATCACGTTTAAGTTTTTGGGAAATATCTAATGTTTTCATCTCTTGTCCAAGGCATTGCACTATTTGATGCTTTTCAGCAGCAGAGAGATCCTTTTTCTTTCCTAAATTCCTTGAAACCTGTGCCCTGCTTAATAATGTGGAACATCATTCTTAAGTAGTTTTCCTTTAATTGAGCTCATCTTGTAAACTAATTATCACAGGCGTTTGAGATTGATTTCGGTGGTCCAAAGAGCCCTGATACACAATACCATCTATGAGTTTATTTGAAAAACAAAAAATTACATCTTTAGGACACTTAAATCCAATTTGCATAAGAATTTGGAACACAGTGTAGAGATAAGGACAAACAAGACATGGAGCCATACTCACCGGGCTGCAATGACGCTGTAACTCCTCCAGCCGCCAATCCCGTATCCCGCTGTGCGTCGACAACGGAGCTTCCCCTCAGATCCTCTGTCCCCAGAGGTCCGCCACCTTGTGAAACAGGCTTTCTCGACGACGACACCCTCACGGGGAACTCCGTTCAGGGCTGTTTGCTTCTCTGGCCCCTGCTGAGGCAAGCGGGATGCACAGCCATGGGGGCTTCCGCCTGCGGACACCCACCCCCCACAACGCCCACTGACTGCCTGACGCACCGTCCTTGCTGATCCACCGCTGTTGTTCCGGTCAGGGTGCCCGAGGAACTGGGCATAGCTGGCAGCTTCGGGAGACTGGGGCTGCTGCCCAACGACCTCCCCTCCGAGCTGAAACTCTGCTGCAATGCGCAGCCTCTCCAATCCAGCTGATATGGACTCCATGCCGCCTGGGCATGGGACAGTCTCTGCGGCTCCGTAGCGGGAACTGAGGTAACCGCCCCATAAGCCGACTTCAAATACCCCCCCTTATTTCCATACTCCACCCCCCAGGGACAGTTAACCCCCTCCCTCCAACCCACTGTCATGTGGGCCTCTACTTACGCCTCTGGGGAGGGGGGGTTTTGGCTCGCTCTGGCCCCTGTCTTTCAGGAGACACTTAGGCCTGTAAACAGAAGTTCTGATGTGCTTGTGCTGAATGCAATTGGGTACAGTTAGGGTGCAGTCACAGGGCAGTATTTTCTTGTGTGCAGTAGCGCCGAGTATTAGCCTGCCTTATAGAAGTATTGCTGAGTGTGTACAGTGCTGTGCAGACAGCTTTTTACACAGCACTAATACTTTTATTCTTTTTTTCTGCACAGTGAACAAACGTTCATTATTTCCCACACCGTATACAGCTGTACGCTTGTGATAACTTACCCATTTACTGTTTTTATATAGTGGTCTAATCAATACTGAGCCAGTGTGAGCCTGTTTCTGAATCTGGAAATATATACTGAGCTTTACAATGACCCCTACACTGTATACAGCTGTACACTTATGATCCATTACCCTTTTACTGCTTTTTATATTGTGTAATCCATACTGACCCTGAGAGCGTCTGTGTCTGCCTCCTGAAAAAAATAAGGAGATTTATAATGTTTAAACAATACTATATGTACCTTGTATCTGGTGATACAGTAACCTTTTTTATACTTTTTATATTCTTGGCTAATGCATACTGGGACTGAGAGTGTCTGTGTCTGCCTCCTGAAAAAAAGTAAGGAGATTTATAATGTTTAAACAATACTATATGTACCTTGTATCTGGTGATACAGTAACCTTTTTATACTTTTTATATTCTTGCCTAATGCATACTGGGACTGAGGGCGTCTGTGTCTGCCTCCTGAAATGTCTATGGCGATTTAGAATGTTTAAACTATACTATATATACCTTGTATCTGGTGATACTGTACCCTTTTTCAACTTTTTAGATTATTGTGTAATCCACGCTGAGCCTGTGAGCATATGTGTCTGCCTCCTGAAATACATACGGAGATTTTTTGTAATTTAAGTATACTATATATACCTTGTATCTGTTGATCCAGTACCCTTTTGTGCCCGAAATTCATCTACACCCACCACTCAAAGTGCATCATTGACACCTGGAACATTGGCCCACATGTGTGATTATTTCTTGTGGATCTTCTTTTTATATTATGGTGTGATCCATACTGAGTCTGTGCGAGACTGTGTGTTACTCTTGAAATATATACGTAGATCGCCAAATGACCCCAACACCGTATACAGCAGTACACTTGGGATCCATTCCCCTTTTACTGCTTTTTATATTGCAGTGTAATCCATACTGGGCCTCAGAGCGTCTGTGTCTGCCTCCTGAAATAAATACGGAGATTTTGAATGTTGAAACTATACTAAATATACCTTGTATCTGGTGATACTGTACCCTTTTTCAACTTTTTAGATTGCTGTCGAATCCATACTGGCCATGACAGCGTCTGTGTCTGCCTTCTCAAATATATACGTAGATTTTTAATGAAACTATACAAAATATCCCTGTTATCTGGTGTTAAAATGAAACTCCACGCAGGGCCGGGGGTTACTCAGTACCGGGCCTTTCAGGCTCTTTAAGGGGGAAGTATGTCACGGTGGTGATTGGGACCCGGTCCGTGGCCCTGGGTGTCCAATAAAGAAGATGACCATTCAGATGAGGGGGAAGATGATATGATAATTTGGAAAAGGGGGATCATGACGGCACCCGTGGTACTCGGCTAGGGTAGCCGACGCTGCAATGCAGATCCTCTGGGCCTGTGTTAAAGCAGACAAGATGATGGTGAGTGTAGCATGTGTAGCAGGCGAGTTGTAAAAGACACCAAGGACACAGTTGGGTGCAGTTTCTGAGTTTTCCTCAAAAGTCTTTTGCACAAGGTGTCCCGCTTGGTACTGTGTCATCTGAGGGAGGGTTCCGGCAAACTCCAAGGTAGATCAGAAACACCTGTTCAAGACTCCTCCTTGTGTATCCTTTCTAGGCCGTGTCTCTGCGCTGATCTCTCCCTTCCTTCCTGCTGTGTGCCTTCGCAAACTGTGTCCCAAGCCAACAGCCATGGTTCACACCGGTCGACATGGGTCAGGCTCCGGGGTCCTTTATTCCAACTGCTGCCTTTTTGAGTATTGAATGCGGCTATGACTGAGGCGCTTAAAGTTACCTCAGCCTCCGTCTTTCTAGCTGAGCCCTGTATTTCTCCACTACCTTCAGGAGCCACCTTCCCAACGAGGCCTGGTCCTTCCTTCTCCTGAAACGGTCTTCACAGGTGGCTTATTGCACTTCCCGTGCCCCAAGGACCCTTTCCTTCCAGTCTAGGAGCTTGGACAAGATTTTTCTCTCTTCTCTGACCCTCAGCCCTCTCACTGAAATCCTGCTCTTACTGTGTCCTGTCACCGACTGACAACTCTCTAGAAAGATCCATTTACCTCAGACTAGCTCCACCCTCCAACTGTCACCTTGCTCTCTCTGATTGGATGCCCACAATCACTCCACTACCTAAGGTCCTCCCACTGTACCTACCTTCCACACTATCCCCCAGCACCCTTTCCTAGTCAGTATGGGATGAGGCCATCCTCCTGCCGGGTACACCCAGAAAGCACTGACTAACTAGTGTGTGTGTTGAATGCAGGGTAAGAAGTCCTGAGTGGTGATCCCTCCTTACCTGAGGGTGGGATACCACACCTTTCAATGAGGTGCAGTACCTCTGTGGCGACCATTCCCTCAGGGGCGCCATAGTACCCTTTCTCAAATTTCTGTATTGTTGTCGGATCCATACTGGGCCTGAGGGCGTCTGTGTTTGCCTCCTGAAATGTATTTGGAGATTCAGTATGTTTAAACTATACTATATATACCTTGTATCTAGTGATACTGTACCCTTTTGCAAATTTTTATATTATTGTCTAATCCATACTGAGCCTGTGACCGATTTGTCTGACTCATGAAATATATACAGAGATATACAATTATCCCTAGACTGTATAGAGCTGTCCGCTTCTGAAACAGTACCATATATCTGCTGGTATTTTGAGTCCATTTTCCCAAAAATTATTAAGTATGGTGGAAGAGGCCACGGATGTGGGTGTGGGGGGGCCAGCTGGTACTGATGGTGGTGGGAGTGCATCTGCTGGTAGTGCCAAATGCACAATAGCAGCTAAGGCAGGAGGTGTTGAGCCTGCCTCATCGTCTGGCACAAGAAGGCCTTTAAGGCTCCCTTTTCTGGGAGTAGGTAAACTGCTTTTAAGCCGGAGCATCAGGAACTAGTTTTGCCTTACATTGCCGAAACAGCCTCCAGCTCTATCACCTCCTCTTTTGAAGTTTAAAAAAATGCAAGCACTGAGTCTTCAGTGCAGGCTTCTAGTCAGTTACCACCCCTTTCCTTGTCTCCTTCACCCCCACTAAATGTGAAGGATGCGGCAGCCCACACTTCAGATTACTCCATGGAGCTCTTTTCACATGCCATGCCTGTGTTATCAAGTGAAATTCTGAATTCCCCAGTCCAACATGAATCGGAGATGGAGTGCACTGATGCACAGCCACTGCTAGATGATTCTGCTGATACATTGACCCACAGCACTACATTCCCCTCGAACTCTACAGAGCCAGAATGTGACACTGAGGAAACTCAGGTGCCCCTTCCCGCATACTATACCACCTTACAAGGTGACACCGAGGAAGGTGCAGATGAAAGTGCCGGTTCCCTGAGCAGGTGGGGGGGTCCTACTCGTGGGCGACGGCAGTGGCACAGGGCCCCTCATGGTACAATAAAGTGTCTCTGCCGGCGGGAGGGCCCACTCGCCGTCAGACATACCATCATACTATGAGGGGCCCTGTGCCAGTGCCGTCGCCCACGAGTGGGCCCCCCATGCTTGCTCAGGGCCACAGCACTTGCAATACTTACCTCTGCCTGCTCCACTGCTGTGACGAATTCCGCCTTTCCTGACAGTGACATTCAGGTTAGAGAGCGCGATGACAGCACATCTGTATACCCTCTACTGAAACAGTACAAGTGCAGAGAGCTTGAAGATGGCAATGCTGAGGACTCCAGAGTAGAGCAGTGCCCAGCGAGGAGAGCTATTTAATTTTTTTAAATGTTGGGAGGATTTTTTGGGGATCAATATATACTGGAGAATGATATGTGGGGCCCATCATACACTGGAGCATCATCCATTTGGCACATCATATACTGGAGCATTCAAAATGGGGGACAGCAGACACTGGAGCAGCAATTACGGGGCCCATTATACACTGGAGCATTAGAAATAGGGCCCATTATATATGGAGCAAAATTCGGGCCCATAACACACTGGAGCTTCGTCCACGGGGACCAACATATACTGGAGCATTCCAAATTGGGGACATCAAACACTGGAGCAGCATTTACGGGGCCAATTATACACTGGAGCATTAGAAATGGGGCCCATTATATATGGACTCTATGGAGCATTATTTGGGCCCATAAGACAGTGGAGCATCATCCATGGGGACCACCATATACTGTAGCATTATGTGGAGCTCATCATATACTGTAGGGAACATAATATGGGACCAATTATTCTGTATGGAGAAATATATGGGGCTCATTATTCTGTATGTTGCACTAGGTGTTGGCCATAATACTGTATGGAGTAATATATTGTCCGTTTTTGGAGCTATTGTAGAGTTTAAAATATATATCAGGCATGTCATGTAAGCAGTGAAGTATTTTTCATTGGACTATACCTATATTTCCGTGCCATATCAGAGCATTATGAATTGTGGTATGTGTTAAAAGGGCGCACTGACATTCTTTGGCCCAGGGCACACAAAAACCTGGCACCAGTCCTACCCCCCCCACAACTTTAACCAAATAACCCCCAGTTTTCAATGCGTAACTATTATTATAAAGTAAATTAAGGTTGACAAGCTTAAGTAATAAGAATTGATGTTGTTGGCATTGAAATGGGCACTGTAAGTGGTTTACTGTCCTCCACTCCTTTGCTTCCCCATTGACTTGCATTGGGTTTCGTGTTTCAGTCGGACCCCAACTTTTCCCTATAGTCGGCCAATTTCGTTCGACCCAACTTTTAAGAGATTTGGGTTTCATGAAACCAGACTCGACCAGAAAAAAAGGCAAAGTCGCTCATCTCTACAGATGAGCGATTTTTTTTCACCAACCAAATCTGCACGTGAAACAAAAAATTGCAGCATGCACTAGCCTCTTTTATGTGTCGGATAAGATTCATCAAGTCTATGGATGCATGAAAAAAAATCAGATGCCATACGGAGCCATTGTATAACATCCAATCCTTACATATACATTGCATTTCTGTAACATAGGAATCTGTTAATGGGCCTGAAAATGATTAAAGGGAATTTGTCACCCCATTTTCGGCCTATAAGCTGCAGCCACCGCCATCAGGGGCTTATCTACAGCATTCTGTAATGCTGTAGATAAACCCCCGATGTAACATGAAAGATAAGAAAAACAAGTTAGATTATACTCACTGGGGGTGGGTGAGGTGGGTGTCACAGTGTGGTCCGGCGCCTCCCATCTTCTATAGATGACATCCTCCTTTTTACTTTTGCTGTGGCTCTTGTGCAGGCGTACTTTCTCTGCCCATTACAGGGCAGAGCATTGCGCTTGCACCAGAGCCACAACGGGAAGCAAAGAAAAGAATGTCATCTCTAGAAGATGGGAGGTGCCGGACCAGACGGTGACACCCATCGGACCGGACCGGACCCGGGACCGCCCCTGGATGAGTATAATCTAACTCGTTTTTCTTATCTTTCAGGTTACATCGGGGGCTTATCTACAGCATTAAAGAATGCTGTAGATAAGCCCGATTGCTGTGGCCGCATCTTATAGGCAAAAAATGGGGTGACAGATTCCCTTTAATGGCTGCTACTGTAAAAAAAAACTGTATTGCAAAAGGACTGCATAAGGCTATGGGCCCACGTAGCGTTTTAAAATGCACAATGAAAACCGGACTCCTTCCCAGAAATCGCGCATCTTTTTCCGCGCGGTTTTACCCCGATTCTGTTCGCGATTTTGCCGCGATTTTCTCAAGCACTTTCCAAGCGATTTGAAGCATCGCTTGGAAAGTGATTGACAGGTTGGTCACACTCGTCAAACATAGTGTTTGGCAAGTGTGACCAGCTTTTTTACTATTGAGGCCGCCTATGCGGCATCAATAGTAAAAGATAAAATGTTAAAAAAGAATAAAAAATAAAAAATTGGGGTATATTTACCTTCCGACGTCCCGCGCTGCCATCCCGGGCCTCAGCGTTCCCAGCGATGCCTTGCAAGACCTGTGATGACGTTGGTCTCGCGTTACTATAGCGATCTCGTGAGACCGCTAGAGTCACGCGAGACTACGTCATCACAGGACCTTGCCGCAAGGCATTACTGGGAACGCTGAGGCCCGGGAATGCAGCGCGGGACGTCGGAAGGTAAATATACACCGATTTTTTATTCTTTTTTTTACAGGGTATGGTACCCAGGGCCTGGAGGACAGTCTCCTCTCCTCCACACCGTGGGTACCAACCGCACATGAGACGCTTAACTTCCCGCATGGTGGGCATAGCCAATGCGGGAAGTAAGCGATTCTCATGCATTCCTATGGGTGCGGAATTGCGGCAATTCTTTGCGATTCCGCACAAAAGAACGATCATGCTGCGATTTTTTCCGCGATGCGATACCGCCGCGGAAAAAAGCGCAGCATTAGCACAGCATGTGCGGAATGCCATAGGAATACATGGGGTGCGTCATGTACAAGATTTTTAAACTTTTTCGCAGCATTTTCACGCCGAAAATCGAGGCAAAAATGCTTAAAAATCGCATCATGGGCACACAGCCTAAGGATGACAAGTGAGAAAAAAATCTTTAGAGTTTTTTTGACGAAACCATTGATTTTTATTATACGTTCTTATGCACTTAGCCTAATGCCACAGCCTACACATATTGGTAGGAATTGTGGTTCTGTGCTCTCACCTGGGAATGGATTGCGTCCGGTGCTCTCTACTCCAGTCACAAGAGCCGCCATTATCCTGACCCTTGAGGAGGAGCTACCATGCGCGCAGGGAAAACATCACAATCTTATGGAGTGTTGCGTTCTGGAGTAGTAGGATGTGTGGGGATGCGGGACACAATATCTTCCACGGATTTCACTGTCTGAGGAACATGGGATACTGTGTTCCCCGGTTGCCAGGCAACATAGGACACTGCTGTGTCTGTTACTAGGCAGTGGAGGAATTGTATCGCTGTGCAAGTTAGCAGGGACTGGTTGTCTGGGGATGCTTGCAGGGTATCCAACACCTGATTATTTCCTTCAGCAGGCGGCCTTTGTAACCCTGCTCCCAGCTCAAGTCGTTCCTGTTGTTTATTGCAGTTCCCATGTGTTGCGGTGGTAAGTAGTGCTAGCAGTATTGGTTGCTGGCTTTCAGGGTTCGTCTTCTGGTTCGTTTCCCTGTCTCTTCATGCTACCCTTCCAGGGTTTCTCGAAGGGCAATCTACCTATTCTCGACTAGGCTCCAGCCATGTCACCAGACGCCAGCTGCCTGGTTACAGCAAGCCTGGGAAGGGCTCTGCTAAAGTCACCTTCCCATTTACTGGGAGCTGGGTAAAGAGTATCCCAGCCCTTTATGGCTCATTTAGGCTAGGTTCACATTAGTGTTTGAGTCCGCAGCGTATCATCCGCGTGCGCAAGCGCATGCAAAAACACATGCAAAATGCATGTTTACACAGCATTTTTTATTCGCAAATGTGGCGCCCCCAGGAGTATGGTCGCCACAGTGGCATTACCTTTCTCCTAGGGAGTGTGATGTCATGCTTGGATGCAATGAAGGGTCTCTCTGTCAGTTAATCACAACACACAACACAGCTCCCACTCCAGGCCAGCAGAGGGAGCTCTGAACCTAAAACTGGAGGAAGAGCTGCTCTCTGGGGGCCAGGAAGGGGAAATATAGGAGTTCGTGTGAGGAGGGCAACGTGTGTGGACGTGAGGAGAGGAGCTGGAAGATTGAGCAGGGTTCAGGGCTCACTTCTAGCTATAGCGCATGATCTGGAGCCCGGTCTCCAAGGTTGTATGGATACTGATGTTCCTGCAACAGAAACCAGAGGAATAGGAAGCTGTAACTGCTCTGTTCCCATATAAGACTCGGAGGCACAACAGCAACGGGTGAGCCAGAAGAAGAAGAAGGCTACAGCTGTCTGCCATATGAGGGAGTTCTAAATGAGAACAAGCAAGTGGAACTTCAGTGTAACACCGTACTGCAAGTACCTAAAATAAGCGCTAGAAAGGAGACTACACAACCCATTTGATAGAGAGATTCCTAAGTTGCTTCCAGGCTAGCCAACCTCTGTTCCATCTGTAATCTGGAATTCTGGACTGCATTTACCAAGCAAAGTAAAGGTAAAAGAAACTGCACCCTATTGTGTCCTTGATTCCTTCCTGCACACTCTCCAGCACTGCTACATCTCTGTGCCAAACACTACACCCTCTTCCTCAACACCTATCCTCTTCATCTACTCTGCCCTGGGACTGCAGCCCTGCCTGTGGAGGGTTACAACATCATTGCTGCACATATACAGTCATGGCCAAAAGTATTGACACCCTGCAATTCTGTCAGATAATACTCAGTTTCTTCCTGAAAATGATTGCAAATACAAATTCTTTGGTATTATTATCTTCATTTAATTTGTCTTAAATGAAAAAACACAAAAAGAATTGTCCTAAAGCCAAATTGGATATAATTCCACACCAAACATAAAAAAGAGGGTGGACAAAAGTATTGGCACTGTTCGAAAAATCATGTGATGCTTCTCTAATTTGTGTAATTAACAGCACCTATAACTTACCTGTGGCACCTAACAGGTGTTGGCAATAACTAAATCACACTTGCAGCCAGTTGACATGGATTAAAGTTGACTCAACCTCTGTCCTGTGTCCTTGTGTGTACCACATTGAGCATGGAGAAAAGAAAGAAGACCAAAGAACTGTCTGAGGACTTGAGAAACCAAATTGTGAGGAAGCATGAGCAATCTCAAGGCTACAAGTCCATCTCCAAAGACCTGAATGTTCCTGTGTCTACCGTGCGCAGTGTCATCAAGAAGTTTAAAGCCCATGGCACTGTGGCTAACCTCCCTATATGTGGCCGGAAAAGAAAAATTGACAAGAGATTTCAATGCAAGATTGTGCGGATGTTGGATAAAGAAACTCCACTAACATCCAAACAAGTTCAAGCTGCCCTGCAGTCCGAGGGTACAACGGTGTCAACCCGTACTATCCGTCGGCATCTGAATGAAAAGGGACTGTATGGTAGGAGACCCAGGAAGACTCCACTTCTTACCCCGAGACATAAAAAAGCCAGGCTGGAGTTTGCCAAAACTTACCTGAAAAAGCCTAAAACATTTTGGAAGAATGTTCTTTGGTCAGATGAGAAAAAAGTAGAGCTTTTAGGGCAAAAGCATCAACATAGAGTTTACAGGAGAAAAAAGAGGCATTCAAAGAAAAGTACATGGTCCCTACAGTCAAACATGGCGGAGGTTCCCTGATGTTTTGGGGTTGCTTTGCTGCCTCTGGCACTGGACTGCTTGACCGTGTGCATGGCATTATGAAGTCAGAACACTACCAACAAATTTTGCAGCATAATTTAGGGCCCAGTGTGAGAAAGCTGGGTCTACCTCAGAGGTCATGGGTCTTCCAGCAGGAAAATAACCCAAAACACACTTCAAAAAGCACTAGAAAATGGTTTGAGAGAAAGCACTGGAGACTTCTAAGGTGGCCAGCAATGAGTCCAAACCTGAATCCCATAGAACACCTGTGGAGAGATCTAAAAATGGCAGTTTGGAGAAGGCACCCTTCAAATATCAGGGACCTGGAGTAGTTTGCCAAAGAAGAATGGACTAAAATTCCAGCAGAGCATTGTAAGAAACTCATTGATGGTTACCGGAAGCGGTTGGTCGCAGTTATTTTGGCTAAAGGTTGTGCAACCAAGTATTAGGCTGAGGGTGCCAATACTTTTGTCCGGCCCATTTTTGGAGTTTTGTGTGAAATGATCAATGATTTGCTTTTTGCTTCATTCTCTTTTGCGTTTTTTCATTTAAGACAAATTAAATGAAGATAATAATACCAAAGAATTTGTGTTTGCAATCATTTTCAGGAAGAAACTGAATATTATCTGACAGAATTGCAGGGGTGGCAATATTTTTGGCCATGACTGTATATCATTGCTTCATATATATGTGCATTGTATGGGTTTTGATACATTACTTATGTATATTCATGTACTTGTATGGCATTGTTAAAAAGACTTGAGTTCTCTACTTTTTATTACCTTAATCCTCTTTCCCACCCTTTTCCCTTTGTTAATTCCCTTTCTTTCCCTTCTTTCCCTCCCCTTTTCCCAACCCTTGTTATTTACTAAAATCCAATAAAAATGTTTGAAAACAACATCATTGCTGCACCACACCATCTGTCCCAGAGGATCTGTTTGCAGCGTCGGCTTAACATCTTCATCGCCGAGCACCACAGGTGGCGTCACGTATCATCCACTTATAAACTTTAACCAGCCACTCTTAACCCCTTTTACATGAGCGCCCAGGGCCACGGACCGGGTCACCGCTACTGTGACACTTCCCTCTGAGATATCGGCCCGGTACCGAGTACCCCACTGCCCTGGCGGGCGACCCACATCATCTTACGCATGATGGAAAAAACGCTTTTCCAGCCACTGGATGCGTGATACGTCGGATGGGAGGATACCGGACGGTCACGATGGATGGACTCCATGCGGATGTATTGGGAGAGTCTGGACATGCGCAGTGGTAGATGGGGGACGCGCTGGATTGAGGAACGCAGGCGCAATAGAGCTCTGGGGGTTTGCCTGACAGGAAGTGAAACATAAATAAGATACCTCTAGGGTTTAAGCTATCCAGCGCAGGCATACTACTGAAAGGGGAGACATGTAGGAGGTGATATTATTATGACCTTCTACTATATCATTGGTAGTAAGCGGCGAGGTAACTATAAATTGGTATTAGTGACTACACTCTGATTGACACCTGCAACCAGGCGCAACATCGGATGCTCTGTGGGAGCATTTATTGGCATCATGGGCTTCCTGATGAATTACGTGTTTAGGAGGGAAACGCGTTGAGGCGATACTTTATCAGTGATAAGCGAAGTTACATCTATATGACTTTTTGCTGGTTTTTGATTTTGGGCATAGTGCAATTCTATTGAACATGAATGGTATGGGTTAGGCTAAGTGCACACATACCGGAACTCTCGCGGAAATTACCGCAAGAATTCCGGAATTCCAGTCCGCGGGAAAATCGCATTTTAAATTCCCGCGATTTTCCCGTGGAAAAACTAGCATTTTGCAAGCGTAATTAGCTTGCAAAATGCTAGCGTTCTCCAAGCGATCTGTAGCATCGCTTGGAGAACTGATTGACAGGTTGGTCACACTCGTCAAACATAGTGTTTGACAAGTGTGACCAACTTTTTACTACTGAGGCTGCCTATGCGGCATCAGTAGTAAAAGATAGAATATAAAAAAAAAATAAAAATGGTGTTATTCTTACCCTCCGACGTCCCGCGCATCCGTTCCCAGTAATCCTTTGCGAAAATGCCCGCGATGACGTCAGTTCTCGCGGGATCGCGACGTCTCGCGGTAATTCGCGATGACGTCGCGCGAATGACCGCGAGACTTCGCGATCCCGCGAGAAGGGACGTCATCGCGAGCATTTTCGCAAAGGACTACTGGGAACGAGAGCGTGAAGAGAAGCGGGAAGGCTGCGCGGGACGTCGGAGGGTGAGAATAACAATATTTTTTATTTTAAATTCTATTTTTTACAGGGATATGGTACCCAAAGCCCGGAGGACAGTCTCCTCTCCTCCGGACCATGGGTACCATCCGCAATTGTTCTGCTTACTTTCCGCATGGTGTGCACAGCCACATGCGGGAAATAAGCGGAACAATGCATTCCTATGGGTGCGGGATCGCCGCGATTCCGCAAATTAATGAGCATGCTGCGGTTTTTACCGCGAAGCGATTCCGCCACGGTAAAAACCGCAGCATTAGCACAGCATTGCGGAATCCCATAGGAATGCATGGGATGCTTATTTTTCGCGTTTTCGCGGCAAAATCGCGCGGTTAAAACTGCCGCGGAAACGCAAAAAAAACGCCACGTGTGAACTCAGCCTTATACTGCTAATGGTTTCCTTTTCATGGGAGAATAATGTTGTTGTTAGTTGAAACCGGTATCTAAAAGGTTAAGGTTGATCTCCCATAGATATCATTGGTCACTATTGGCATATGTTATTAACCCACCCCTCATTAAGATGTATTTTTGATTTATTTGGGGGGATTTTTGTGACAGCAATATTGCTTTTTTGGCCCTATATGTACCCATATAGAAATCTTCAATATTATGGAGGGTCAGTAAGGGATAGTCCACGTGGAGCGTGGGCACCAGAACAACTTAGGGTGAAACAGCTCCGCTGCTAGGTAGGGCTATCCATAATTAGGGACTGATTGTATAGTGTAATTTGTCTCCCTACGCACTATGTTCCCATAAAATAAGAATTATTCCAGCTACTGTATTTCACCCCTTTTTTTGCATCCTATTGGTGGTTTTTGGCATGATTTTTCTGAGTATGGGTTTTGGAACTCAGCCATTTGTCTGTTCCGCAATCTGGTATATTCTAGATACAGAACTTAATAGGGTGAGTAGGGACAGCCACCGCGGAGCGGGGGCGCCACTTGCGTTCCAAGAGGGTGCCAACCTCCGCTGACAGGCAGGGAAGAATTATAGGGCCCTATAGGGTCAAATTAGGGTATATATCCCTGCCTGACGTGGTATCATATCATGGATTTAAGCTGGATTTTTTTAAAATATTGATCAGTGTTTTTTGTGCCTTTTGAGATTTTTTCTCATTTTTTAAAGATTTGACAATAAAGGATTTTTTAGAATTAGTTTTTATTTAGAAGTTAAATGAATAAATGGCCATATATATTAAAAAAATGGATAAGGTCAAGCGGCTTACGGACCAGATGCAGGATCTTCTGGGAATGTTCCAGAATTTGGCAGGCACCGTGAGTTAGCACAACCAATCATTGGCTCAAGGGATGAGTGGGGGGGGACATGTTTTATGAGATTGAGGACAGAGGAGCAGCGGAATGTTTCTCAGTTTTTTTTTTAATTAACTTAATATGTGTAGATTCCGGTAGGCAATCAGGGCAGAAACCATCCACAACGTCCAGACATAAGGGCATCTGTCATTGGCTGCAAAATTCACATGTCCATCTCCATATAAGTAGACAAGTTGTTTTGCTGGTGCCATTTTCTCAGTGTAACAGCACAGAGAGGCTGATCCTGTAAGTTGTCATATAGTTAGATAGGATCCTGTCCTGTGTGAAATCGACCTTCCAGCATCTAACTAGTTTGTGCTAATCGAAATCATTTTGTGCTAATAATATATTGCAATCAGGACTTAGGAGGTCACATTTACTAATCCAAATTTTTTTCTAACATTGGAGTGCATGCACCAGGTCCCAATTTCCTAATCCAAATTGTTTGGGCTAACACTGTGTTGCAGTCAAGAGTCAGAAGGTTACATTTACTGATCAAAGTAGTTTTTTGCTAAATTGGGGTGCATGCACCAGGCCCCAATTTCCTAATGCAAATCATTAGAGCTAAAACTGTGCTGCAGTCAGAACTCAGAAGGTCACATTTACTAATCAAATTTGTGAGGGTTAATATTAGGGTGCATGCACCAGGACTGATTTACTAATCCAAATCATTTAGGCTAATACTGTATTGTAGTCAGGAGTCAAGAGGTCACATTTACTAATCAAAATCATTTTGGCTAATATTGGGGTGCAGGAACCAGGCCCCATTTCCTAATCCAAATCATTTGGGCTAATATTGTGCTGCAGTCAAGACTCAGGAGGTTACATTTCCTAATCAAAATCGTTTGGGGTAATATTGGGATACATGCAGGAGTCCACATTTTCTAATTCAAACTATTTGTGCTAATATTGGTGTGCATGCACAAGGCCACATTTTCTAAACAAAATAGTTTGGGATAATACTCTGGTGCAGGCACCAGACCTTATTTCATAATCCAAGTTGTGTGGGATAATAGTCTGGTGCCAGCAACAGACCTCATTTCATGATCCAAATCATTTGGGATAAAACTCTGGTGCAGGCACCAGCCCACATTTCATAATATAAATCTTTTGTGCAAATAATGTGTTGCAGGCACCAGTCTTCATTTCATAATCAAAATTATTTTGGATAATAGTCTGCTGTCGGCACCAGACCTCATTCCATAATCCAAATCGTTTGGGATAATACTCTGTTGCAGGCACCATGCCTCATTTCATAATATAAATCCTTTGTGCTAATAATGTGTTGCAGGCACCAGGCTTCATTTTATAATCCAAATTGTTTGGGATAATAGTCTGGTGCTGGCACCAGACCTCATTTCATAATCCAAACCGTTTGGGATAGTACTCTGATGCAGGCAACAGGCCTCACTTCATAATCCATATCATTTGAGATAATAGTTGGGTGCAGGCAGTAGACCTCATTTCATAATCCAAATCATTTGAGATAATAGTCTGGTGCAGGCAGCAGACCTCATTTCATAATCCAAATTGTTTGGGATAATACTCTGGTGCAAGCACCAGGCCTCATTTCATAATCTGAATCATTTGAGATAATACTCTGGTGGAGGCACCTGTTCTCATTTCATAATCAAATCTTTTATGCTAATTCTGTGGTCCCGCCACAAGTAGACATTTCAGCATCTAAATCTTTTGTGCTAATCCTGTGGTCTAGCCACACTATATCAGCCAATAAATACTGATTATTAATTTAGTGACAGGTCTGGACCTAGGGTTGTGAAACAGCTGGTTAAAATAGGGGAATGGTACACCCAACTTGAGTGTGAGAACACAATATTGTGGTTGGAAGGGGGGATAGGCTTGGTATTTGAGGTCTACATTGGGTAGGTGGTAATATTACTGAAAGCTCTACTGAACAAACACTGGCTCATTCTATCCAATGAGAACTGATAACTTGTGTTACTGAATGGGCTACTCGACTCCCTTTCTTTGGCAGCTGCATAGCGATACACCTTCTAGATGATGGCTAGAAAGAGAATGTGCTCCAATGGATGGCAAGCGCTGCGGCATCAAATGGTCGCTCTTCCTCTTCATCCACCTTAACATAACACACAGTACAGTCCTCAGAGGAAGCACCACAAATACATTTGTTTCCTCCCCCGCATCATAATTCTCCAACCGCCCAACTGACCCAGAGTACAAATCATATAATTGTGCAGCACAGATGCATGGATCAGGGCCTGAGACAGGGCTTGAACCAACATTTCTAGCTTAACCCCTTCACTACCAAGGGTGGTTTGCAGGTTAACTCCCGGGCCAATTTTTACAATTCTGACCACTGTCCCTTTATGAGGTAATAACTCTGGAACGCTTCCATAGATCCCGGTGATTCTGACAATGTTTTCTCGTGACATATTTTACTTCATGTTAGTGGTAAGATTTCATTCATATAACTTGCGTTTATTTGTGAAAAAAATGGAAATTTGGCAAAAATTTTGAAAATTTTGCAATTTTCCAACTTTGAATTTTTATGCTCTTAAATCACAGAGATATGGCACTCAATAAACTTAATAGATAACATTTTCCACCTGTTTACTGTACATCAGCACAATTTGGGAACCAAAATTGTTTTTTGTTAGGAAGTTATAAGGGTTAAAAGTTGGCCAGCGATTTCTCATTTTTACAACACCATTTTATTTTTACGGACCACATCACATTTGAAGCCACTTTGAGGGGTCTATATGATAGAAAATACCCAAATGTGACACCATTCTAAAAACTGCACCACTCAAGGTGCTCAAAACCAAATTCAAGAAGTTTATTAACCCTTCAGGTGCTTCACAGGAATTTTTTGAATGTTTAAAAAAAATAAATATTTAACTTTTTTCACGAAAAAAATTACTTCAGGTTCAATTTTTTTATTTTACCAAGGGTAACAGGAGAAATTGGACTGCAAAAGTTATTGTGTGATTTGTTCTGAGTACACCGATACCTGATATGTGGGGGGAACCACTGTTTGGGTGCATGGCAGAGCACGGAAGGGAAGGAGTGCCTTTTGACTTTTTCACTGCAAAATTGGCTGGAATTCAGATTGGACGTGCCACGTTTGGAGAGCCCTGATGTACCTAAACAGTGGAAACCCCCCACAAGTGACCCCATTTTGGAAACTAGACCCCCCAAGGAACTTATCTAGATATGTGGTGGGCACTTTGAACCCCCAAGGGCTTCACAGAAGTTTATAACGCACAGCCGTATAATTAAAAAAATCATATTTTTTAAACAAAAATGACCTTTTCACCCTCAATTTTTATTTTCCCAAGAGTAACAGGCCCCCAAAAGTTATTGTGCAATTTGTCCTGAGTACGCTGATACCCCATATAAGGGGGTAAACTACTATTTGGGCACATGGCAGAGCTTGGAAGGGAGCAGCGCCATTTAACTTTTTTTGGCTGGAATTGAGATAGGACGCCATGTCGCATTTGGAAAGCCCCTGATGTGCCAAAACAGTGGAAATCCCCCAATTCTAACTCCAAACCTAACCCTAACCCTAGCCCTAACCCTAGCCCTAACCCTAGCTCTGACCCTAGCCCTAACTCTAACCCTAGCCCTAATGGGAAAATGGAAATAAAAAAAAAAAAATATTTTATTATTTTTCCCTAACTAATGGGGTGATAACGGGGGGTTTGATTTACTATTTATGGTGGGTTTTTATTTTTGGCAGCTGTCATACGCTAAAAGACGCTTTTTATTGTAAAAATAGTTTATGCATCACCACATTTTGAGAGCTATAATTTTTCCATATTTTGACCCATTGAGCCATGTGAGGTCTTATTTTTTGCAGGATGAGTTGACGTTTTTATTGGTACCATTTTCGGGCATGTGACATTTTTTGATCGCTTTTTATTCCGATTTTTGTGACGCAAAATGAACAAAAACCAGCGTTTCATGAATTTCTTTTGGGGGGTGCGTTTACACCGTTCCGTGTGCGGTAAAATTGATAAAGCGGTTTTATTCTTCGGATCAGTGCGGTTACAGCGATACCTCATTTATGTCTTTTTTTATGTTTTGGCGGTTTTATGCAATGAACACAATTTCTATATAAAAAATAATTATTTTTGCATCGCTTTATTCTGCGAGCTATAACTTTTTTATTTTTTTGCTGATGATGCTGTGTGGCAGCTCGTTTTTTGCTGGACAAGATGATGCTTTCAGTGGTATCATGGATATTTATGTTTGTCTTTTTGATCGTGCGTTATTGCACTTTTTGCTCGGCGGTATGATAATAAATAATTATTTTTTGCTTCGTTTTTTATTTTTTAAGGGGTTCGCTAAAGGGGTTAACTAATGGGACAGTTTTATAGGGTGGGTCAATATGGATGCGGTGATACCAAATATGTGTACTTTTATTGTTTTTTTGTTTTTTTATTTTCAAAAAATGAATTTATTAGGGAATATTTTTTTTTTTTTTTTTACTACTTTATTATAATGTCCCATGGGGGACATCACTGTCCTGTGACAGATCGCTGATCTGTCACATCACAGATCGCTGTGACAGATCAGCGATCTGTCACAGGCACTGCTGCAGGCTTCCTCATGCCTGCGCTCTGCGGGCAGTGAGGAAGCCAGCTCCCTGCAGGCCTCCGAAGGTCCCCATCACCATCTTAGATCCGGGGACCTGCAGGGAAAGAGCCCCCTGCAGCAGCACTGCTGTGGGGGGTCGCAGGGAAGCATGGAGGGAGCCCCCTCCCTGCCGATGCTTACTTTAATCCCAGGTACACCGCGATCATGTTTGATCGCGGTGTGCCAGGGGTTAACGTGTCGGGGGCGGTCCGTGACCGCCCCTGACACATTGTGCCGGGTGTCAGCTGTGATAATCAGCTGACACCTGGCCGCGATCAGCGGCACTATTCCATCCTTGGGACTTAGGTCCCAGGTTACATGGACGGAATAGTACGTCTAATGTAGGAAAGGGGTTAAACATTAATCAAAAACATCTGGATGAATGACAGGTGTAGGCCTGGTGTTCTGAAAGCCCTGCCAAATTCAGGCAACAAACATGATCTAGACCAAACTTGAAGTCCAAATATTTCCAAAAAAGTATGGTCAACAATTTTCCCAGGGTATAAATAGTATATTGGAGCTCTGATACTGCCTTCCATTATAAGCAAGCCACCAGATGGGGACACAACTTGGAGTCTCCACATTTCAAAAAATGGTTAGTAAGATCAGCAGCAGTAGGACAGCAGACACAGAAGCCATGACAAAGGTGTCACAGACTGAAATAATGCAAGATCAATGCATGACACTAAAAACGACACTATCGCCTCCATTCTGCCCAGTCTGCGACTAGGGTGAAAAGGTCATTGGAGATCCATGACTTGTTCATGTTAGTGAAAGTTAGGTGCTCTACACTTTCAGGGACAGCCGGATGCACTTATCATTCAGTACACCACCAGCAGTGCTGAGAACACGTTATGAGAGAACACTGGCTGCCGGGCATGACAAAACCTCCAAGACATGACAGGCGAGCTCAGGCCACTCTTCCATTTTTTAAAACCAAAATGCAAAAGGGTCCAAATTCTCCCTGATGTCATTGATATTGAGCTCAAGATAATCCTGCAACATCCTCTCCAGTCGTTCACGTGTCAGACTTGTATTCTGTTCTGATAGTGCACGTGCTGGTCTAAAAAAAATGTGTGAAACGACTCACAGAAATTACTTATGCCATTTACAATGCTGCTGCTACTGTTTTTTGTGTTGACGGCTCGACGTTCCAACGGTTGGAATTCTATAACTGTGATACATGCTGTGTGTCTGACTGCTGGCTTGGGTTAAACCACTCTTAAGATTGTCTACAAGCATGTTTTTGATACTCCAGCATGCGCGTATCCCTTTCCAGGGGAGAAGCACCTGGCAAAATTTACTCTTGTACCATGGAACCCAGTAGTCAGCACTATTTCTAATCCTAACAATACAGGCATCATGGTGCAGCAAGAAAGCACTCCTGTGTTGGGAGCTTCCATGAGGTCAAAGTCCATGGTGTCATGGTGGCGGGGTAACAGTCAAGCTTGCTTCCTACGTCCCCTCCCGCAAACCACAGACAACAGAGAGGGAATCTTTATCCTCTTCATGTCCTGACTATTGTATGCCGATCACTTCTTCCTCCTCATCCTCCTCCATTTGTTCCTTGGCAGTTGCATCTTCACTAACAATTTGTCTGGTATTATGACCACCCTCGATCACTGTAATTCCCTCTCCAATGGCACCTGCTTGTGTGACGACAGTCCAGAACTTTGAGCTATTGTTATCCCTTTTGCAGCCTCCTCTGCTTCCTCCTCTTCTTCTGGGACCACCACTTCCTCCCGCAGACTATTCAAAGTGTGCTCCAGCATGAAAATGACCAGAATAGTGATGCTGCTGATGGCATCATCAGCGTTAGCTATCTTAGTAGCCATTTCAAATTTGTGCAGAAGGGTGCAAAGGTCCATCATCTGTGCCCATCTATGCAAAATGACATACTACACCAGGTATCATCGCTGCTGCCACAGTCACTACAACATGCAGAGTGAATTTCCAACATTTTTTATCATGTATTGATATAATCTCTTAGGCTGGTTTCACATTAGCGTTTTTTTGCGCAGCGCATTGTGCGTGTCCATGCGCATGCGTCATGCGTACCTATGTTTAACATGGCGTGTGCACGGTCGTGTGCGTTTTCGTGCACATGCGTTTTTCAAGGTGTGCGCCTAGGCACGCCAGACGCAACCTGTTGCATTTTTGGGTCCGCCGAAAGGCATTAAAAAAATGCATGTGCACGCTTGCGCATGGAATGCGACAAAATGACGCATTACAGTCTATGGGAACGCAGGCGTGCGCATGGACATGTGTTCGTCTGAGTTTCCGTGCGCATGAGAACGAATGCGCATAAAAACGCAAACGCATGCAAAAACGCTTGATGCGTTTTTGCATGTGTTTCTATTGCGCACGATGCGCTGCACAAAAAACGCTAATGTGAAATTAGCCTTAAAAAAAGCATATAGCTAAAATCTGACACAATTTCAATATTCAATAAAATTGTGGCTGAAAACGGGACTTTCTGCCAGGGGCCAGGCACCCGAAGTTAAGTGCTGTGCTGTTTCCTTTTTTTTTCCATAAAATCTGACACAGCTAGAAAAAAACCTAAATTTTTCTCTATTCAAAATCAGTTCTGTGACTACCTACCAGTGGGGGTTGGCACTCTAAGATACGAGAATGGCGCTCACGCCCAATAGCAGCACTCCCTTCCATTGTAAGGATCAGTCATTAAACTAGATAGATAAAGAAATGAAGATAGGAACAGAATAGGTACTATATTAGTTGTGAGTATGTAGTGTTGTTGTTCAGTTTATATATACAGTTGTGCTCAAAAGTTTACATACCCCAGCAGCATTTTAGTTTTCTTGGCCTTTTTTCAGAGAATATGAATGCTCAAAATGAGTGCTCAAAAGTTTACATACTTTACAGAATTTTTGCTTTCCTGGCCAGAAAATATGAATGATAACACCAAAACTTTCTCCACTCATGGTTAGTGGTTGGGTGAAGCCATTCATTGTCAAACTACTGTGTTTTCTCTATTTAAATCATAATGACAATCCAAAACATCCAAATGACCCTGATCAAAAGTTTACATACCCTGGTGATTTTGGCTTGATAGTGTAAGGGGGTGGCATTGCTATGGACAGTAGAGATAAACTGCCATTTTAAGAGACAGAACCCCCTTGGCTTGAACAATGGGACATTTGGCTCTCCCTGCAATAAGACTGGTTTTGGTTTTCTCCTCCAGCTATGGAGAGCGGAGGGGCTGTTTTTCCAGTGAGTGTTCTGAACTGGGAGTCTGCAGGAAGCTGGTGTGCTGTGAGGAGAAAAACGTGCAGCATAGAACTGACTGAACTTGTGGGATTTTGTATACTCTTCTGGGGAAAACGAATGTGTCTTTCCCGTGTTTCAGCGAGGAGCCACGAAGATATACAAAGAAGAAATTCAGAGGAGACAATTCACCGTTCCTAGGAGCAGGCTTGGAATCTTCACACAAGGACAAGACCACATTGCACAGAGCTTCCAGGGAGGACTTCGCATCATCTTGCAGAGAACTGCAGGGGGCCCCCAGGAAGGAACTGAGACACCAACTTTACCGTGAGTGTTAACCCCGTGTGCGCACAAGTTTAGGCTCTTAGGATAGGCTGCAATAGACAGAGCACGGTAGCCGTTCGGCCGGAGTAGCAGCGGCCAGATAAGCTATAGTTAGAATAGCAGCATACTGTACTTTATTGTATTGTTTTGCCTTTTGAAAAATACACTAATCTGTAATAGCTGGTGCTCATTGCCATTTGTACGGCCCAGCTAGAGAATATCACTTTTGTAAATTGTTTTATATCATTGCATACCCCTGTTTACACTTCCCTAACACTGCATTCCTTGCCTGTAAATAAATTAACCCTTTGTTGTTTGCACCTCATCTTGCACACTGTAGTCTCCCTGCATTATGGTGGTCCCCCGGCCATCGCTTCAATAGCATGCACAGAAGTTGACACAAATGGGTTTGAATGGCTACTAAAGATAACATCCTCACCTGTGACCTGTGACAAATGCCAGGAAAATTTTTCGGAATGCAAAGAAAAACCCACAAATAACATCAGTTGAAATACTGGCCTCTCTGGATACTAGCGGTGTGGCTGTTTCAAGATGCAGAATAAGGAGGCACTTGAAGAAAAATGTGCTGCATGGTCGAGTCACCAGAAGAAAGCCAAACGACCCCGATCAAAAGTTCACATACCCCATTTCTTAATACCGTGTATTGCCACTCTAACATCAATGACAGCTTGAAGTCTTTTGTGGTAGTTGTGGATGAGGTTCTTTATTTTCTCAGACGGTAAAACCGCCCACTCATCTTGGCAAAAACCTCCAGTTCCTGTAATTTCCTAGGCTGTCTAGCATGAACTGTGCACTTGAGATCTTTTCAGAGTGGCTAAATGATATTGAGGTCAGGAGACTAAGACTATGTGCACATGCTGCGGATTCACCCACGTATTTGTATCTGCGGATCCGCAGGTAAAACCGCAGCTAAAATGACCTGCGGTTTGGCCAGCGGTTTGACACCTGGACAATGAAATAGGTGGCAAACCGCAGCGGAATCCGCAGAAAGAATTGACATGTCAATTCAGTCTGCGGATTCAAAACCGCAGCTTTTCCGCAGTTGAAAATCTGCAGCATGTGCTCAGCAGAATGTAAATCACATAGACTAAAGGCCCCGTCTCACTAAGCGACTTACCAGCGATCCCGACACCGATATCAAGGTGTCAGGATCGCTAGTAAGTCGCTATGTGATCGCTGGTGAGCTGTCACACAGACAGCTTCACCAGCGATCAGCACAGCGATGCCGAGCGCCCGGCATCGCTGGCCATCCTGTAAAAAATAGAATCAAAATAAAAAATATAGTTATTCTCACCATCCGATGTCCCGCGCAGTCTTCCGGCCTCTCTCCACGCTCCCGGTCCCAGTGATCCTTTGCATGAATGACCGCGAGATGTCACGGTCTCGCGGGATAACAAAGTCTCGCAGTCATTCGTGCAAAGGATCACTGGGACCGGAGCGTGGAGAGAGGCGGGATGGCTGAACGGGACATCGGAAGGTGAGAATAACTATATTTTTTATTTTTTTTATTATTTTTTACACCTGATCGCTGGTCTCCCGCTGTCACACACAGCGATGTGTGCTGGCCAGCGGGAGACCAGCGACCAAAGAAATGTCCAGAGATTTCTTGCAGCGATCAGCGATACCGGCAGGGGGGCCGCTCGCTGATCGCTGTCACACACAGCAATCTCGCTGGTGAGATCGCTGTTACGTCACAAAAGTTGTGACTCAGCAGCGATCTCGCTACCGAGATTGCTTAGTGAGACGGGGCCTTTACATTGTACTGTACACTTAGAAATAAGCATGAGCCCAATACTTTCAACAAAACACAATGCAGCAATCCATGGAAATAAGCCGCCATAATAATATTATGTTCCGCTCCATAAACATACAAATTTAGGAGAAAAAAGGGAGCAAACTAATCCAAGTAGTATAAAAATATCAAAATCCTTTATTAAATGTGAGCACAGACAATATATATAAATAACCAGCAAAGTTGCAGATGACAAATAGACACCAATATTAAGAAGGCAGGTGGGGTTGAAAAAAAAAAGACTGCATCTGTATATAACATTAGCCAGGATAGTTTGTAAAATATGCCGACACAAGGGCTGTTACAAATGCCAAATAATCGCCATATAGGCTGGACAAAATATCCTTAGGGCAACCAGCCGATGTGTAATCAGGCAATAGGGCTAATGACGGCTAGCAGAATCCATAACATTCATCATAAGTTACATCATATATCAGCGACAGTCATATGGAAAAAGCTTACCAGGTGGTACACAGTTACCCCCGGCCGTGGAACAAACCTCCGACGTATGTTTCGCGCTCAGGTGGCGCTTTCTCAAGGAGACTCAGAGTCTAAGAGCAGATTATGCTCGAAACGCGTACAGAGCCTCTCTGGATTATCCCCATGCGGTATTCCCTCTGGGTATACCGATTTTTTGATCACAAGCAGCCATGTATTCATTTTTTAATAGTATCAAATAAATTCTTGGGGTTTAGTTCATCATCCCTTGCTGTGTAGTGGATTATTTCTCCATCCCTTTGTGAGTAGAGACTTAGTTCTCCAACCCCTGGTGTTTATTATTTTAGATCTACAACCCCTGTTGTCTAGTAGTTTAGTTATCCATCTTCTAGTCTGTAGTGGTTTATTTATCCAACCCTAGGTGTTTAGTAGTTTAGTTCTCCAACCCCTGTTGTTCAGTAGTTTAGTTGTCCATCCTCTGCTGTGTAGTGGAATAATTCTCCATACCCAAGCACCCTGCAAGCCTTGGGGATTCCAAGACTTGTTGAGCAGACCCTTCACAGAGTGCACCCACAGCCACCAGAGTCACCCAGTGCCCAGTCACGGATATGTAATGCCCCTGGCCATGCTTGCTCATCCGAGTGTCAGTGGTGAAATGCACAGATTTTTTTCAAGAAGCAGGTGACATTGTCTGCTACATGCTGGTGTACCGAAGGCACAGATTTCCTAGATAAGTAATGGCAACTGGGCAACTGATACTGGGGGACTGCATTGGGCAGCAGCTTTGGGAAAGTGTCTGTATACACCATGCGGAAAAGCAGCATTTCTGTGTCCAACAAATTGGAGATGGTGAAATTCAAGCTCTTAGCTTTGCCATTTCTAGGAGGAAACAATCTTTTACGTGACCACAACTGCGGGACCGAGGGTTGGCTGCTGTGCTGAGAGACGGTGGAGTAGGGTGAAATGACAAACTTCTGGACTCTCAATGAGGTGTAGATGGAGATGTTATAGTGGATTGACAAAAACATGTGATGTGTTTGGTGCCTGAGATCTGTCAAAAACAGCAGGCATGTCAACTTCTGTAACATCTGATGGTCTCTCACCCTGACTATAGCTTCTAAACAAGTGGAGGTTCTGCAGCTGAAAACCTGTGTGAGAACACTTGCCACTGTATTGGAGGAGGAAAAAGCAGCCGATGCGGTTGATGGGGTGGCCAATTGCTTACCCGCTAGGTCGCATTTTAGTGCAGTGAAATTCCTAGACTAACGCATGTTGATTGTGCACGTGCTGGTTCATGCATGTAGTAGTCAAATTTTTGCAATATTTTCCTCTTCTGAGTCTTCTTTTACAAAGTTGGCAGATATCGTGAGTTGGATCATCCTTTTCGGTCCCAAAAATGCACAGGCTAGTCAACTCTTGCCGCCCATGCAAACTTGATACCCGTGACTGCTGCTGGCCACAGCCAGAGTTGTAGCAGAAGATGCAGTGCTTGTCGTGGTTACACCACTCTGTGTCTGTGCTGCATGCCTCAACGTAACCTCCTTGTCTTTCTCCTCCTCCACCTCCTCTGCTGAGCTACTCAGCTGCATACCTCTGGGTTCACAGCAAGTGGGATCTGTTACGGGGTATGCGACAGAGCAGGAAGAGAGACCAGACCGATAAACAATCCAACAAAATTTATTGGAACAGTGAACTGGGCAGCACAAATTAAGCTAATTCTGCAGCGTCCATAATTAGCCCACAATGAGTCCACACAAAGAGAGCAGATCCGGGGGTGCCATCCAGCAATCTGACGCCAGGAAAATAGAAATAGTCTTTGGGTGAATTCAATGGATCCAGCAGATGAAAGACACAACACAGTCCCACGTGGCAGCTTCTAACAATACCCACGGTCACCAGGATCTCATCTCAGCATAAGATCCCAGCCCTTTGCAAGTCACCATGTGGGAAGGTAGAGCTGATGGACAGGTCTGTCTGTAGTGAGAGACAGAGAGATAGCGCAGTGTAGGCTGAGATACAGAGAAAAGGGTGTTATGTGGTAGTTTGACCATTAGAGGGCAGTGGAGAGTGTAGGAGGGTGACTGTGTAACTGCCATGGGTCAAGGTAACTGCCATTGGTCAGAGGTTACTGTCAGGTGATAGTGGGCGGAGCTACTGGGACTGGGAGTATAAGAGGTCAGGGAAGGTTCTGGAAGTTCCAGTCAGCCAGGGGAGCTCACAAGAGAGGAGGGTCTGCTGTGAGGAGAGGCAACAGAAGAACCCTCAGAGAGAGAGACTGACAGTGGAGACGGTCACGGGGAGTGACCCAAAAGGACAGTGGCTGCGGACAGAGACAGACCGTGAGTCTCAGGTGAACGGCGTACTCTAAAGGGTGCAACGCTGTGGTGAAAGTGCCTAGGGCAGCCACAGTGGGAAAGAGCCATAGAGGACGCCACGAACGGTAACACAGAGCAAGAGAATATACCCGGGTCTGTGTGCAAAGAGAACTGTGGAAAAGTCCTGTGATGAAGTATGGTAGTCGCCCAGAAAACGGCCAATAAAATCTGAACTGTTGGACACAACCCTTGTCTCTGTCTCGTGTCTGCCGACGCCAAAAGGTGGGTCACCCCCCAGTTCTGTGGGATCAGCATCACAGCACACCTCCCCACTTATCCGCACTATCATCAGAATCTCCTCAGCACCCACCTAATCGCCTCACTCTGCCCGACTCTACATTTGGCGTAGTCGGCAGGATCGCTGCCGCAAAGACAACATCTTTAGCGACAAGCCTGCCAGCGAGTACCAGAGGACCCCCTAAGCTGTACAGGGTGAAGAATTTTAATCTTCCTGTGGATTACAATTTAGGACTGAGCTTTAAGTTTCTGGCTGTCAAAAAGTGAAAACCAGAGCAGAAAAGTGGACTGTTAATATGGCTGTGACCTATCAGCGAAAGGAAGAAACCCAGGAGTTTGAATCCATAACTGAGAATCCAGGACTGTGGCGCATCTGTCCCTGGGGGGAACGGCTTACATCAGAAGGCAGCCGCCGGGAGACCTGTTCCTGGGAGCTGGTCTCAGTGCCTCGTGCCCCGATGCAGCTGCCGATGGAAGATCTATGGCGATTGGAGGAGCGGTGGGACAACCTGCTGGGAGCTGCGACACCTGGGAAGGTGAGCGTTCCCCCGGTCCAATCGGCGGCATCGCAGACAGAGCCTGCCCCCATGCCCAGCGCAACAGACAGGTCCCTGGGTCCGGGCATCAGCCCTCAACCGCCTTGGACGACTTCGGGCCCTGCAGAGACTGCGGCCCTGGATGAGCTCATGGCTCTTGCTGACCATTCTGAGCCGCCTCGCCCGGCGGTGCCGGCACAGAACCAACCCACGGCCACCCCTGCCATGCTATGGCGTCCGATTGTTGCCTGTTCATCAGAACCTGCCATCATCATGGGCCCACCACAGCAAACCGTAGCCTATGGAACAACACCCAAGGCTGCCGTTGTTGCGTCCGCAGCCATGGCTGTGGCCTATTTACCAGAGCCCATGGCAGCCTTGATTCCGGTTGTGACCGATTCTCCAACTTACCTGAAGATGCCCGCGGCCTCCTCAGTCCCGCCTGTGACTCCAGTGGCGGCCTGCTTCCCCTTGTCCGTGGCCGCTTCTGCTCCACCCTCGGCTGCGGCCCGCCCACCGGACTCTGTGGCCTATACCGGACCCTCTGTTTGGGTCGCAGAGATTTTTGAAAAGAAAAAGGCCAGAGAGCGGGAGGTGTGGGCACTACTCCATGCGAAAGGAGAGGCCGCCATGTCTGTCCCACGATCATACGGGCGGCTGGTACATCTGAACAGGGGAAAAGGTTATGGTTTTATTCGGGATCTGGCCACTGGCTACAAGATCTACCTGAATGTAGCCTCCGTCAAGAATGAGTGTGACGTGTGGGAGGGAGGCTTGGTCTCGTATTACAAGGAACTCTGTCCCCCGTGGCCTCTACGCCATAGTGGTCATTGGATACCCTGAAGGGTATGAGCTCCCAAAATAGCGACACAATTGGCATCCCAGAGACTCTACGGCGGTGGAGTCTCCTGTTATGGCAAGACAACGGCCGACCAGGAGGTGGCCCGGAGGGCCCATACAATAGACTGCCGGGACTGCAGTGCACTGTTGCACAAAGAGGGGACTGTTCCACGTCCCCATAGAAAGCATACCCTCCTCCTGATGTAACAGGAATGCCAGTGGGGGTGTTGTTCATAAAGGAAGGGGGAGCACCCCTGTTCTCATTCTGCTAATACTTTATTTCTTTTTGCTTGTTTATTTAAAGAGTATTGCTTGAAGAAAAAAAAATGTGTTGCAGTAGACATGGTGAGGTGTGTGATGTGGTAGTTTGACCATTAGAGGGCAGTGGAGAGTGTAGGAGAGTGACTGTGTAACTGCCATGGGTCAAGGTAACTGCCATTGGTCAGAGGTTACTGTCAGGTGATAGTGGGCGGAGCTCCTGGGACTGGGAGTATAAGAGGTCAGGGAAGGTTCTGGAAGTTCCAGTCAGCCAGGGGAGCTCACAAGAGAGGAGGGTCTGCTGTGAGAAGAGGCAGCAGAAGAACCCTCAGAGAAAGAGACTGACAGTGGAGACGGTCACGGGGGGTGACCCAAAAGGACAGTGGCTACGGACAGAGACAGACCGTGAGTCTCAGGTGAACGGCGTACTCTAAATCTCCTCAGCACCCACCTAATCACCTCACTCTGTCCGACCCTACAACCACACAACAACAGTCTTTATACACAGCAATAACTAACTGATCATGTTGCTTATTGTCCTACCACTATTAAGGCTCCGTTACACATAACGATGTCCCAGCGATCCCACCAACGATCCGATATGGATGGGATCGCTGGGATATCGTTAGACAGCCCCTCCAGCGATCAGGACCAGCGAGCAAGCTGGTTTCCAATGTAAACAGCGGGTATCTAAGAGCCGCGCCGCTCTTGGATACCCGCTGTTTACCCTGGAAACCAGCGTGTACGTCGCTGATCGCTGGTCTCTCGTTGCCAGTGATGCACGCTGGCCAGCGGGAGACCAATGATCAAAATATGGCCCAGGACGATCGAGCGCAATCAGCGATACCCGGCAGGGGGGCCAGTCGCTGATCCCGTCACACACAGCGATGTCGCTGGCGAGATCACTGTGGCACCACAAAATCAGCGATCTCCCTGGCGATATCGCTGTGTGTGACAGGGCCTTTAGTATCTGTTTCCAACAAGGGGCCTTATCCCAACACCCATCCCCTTAACCATAGCTCCAAAGGATTAAGAACGTTCCAGAAACCCTGTCTGCAGGTTTGTGTAATGGAGATGTCCCCTGCAGAGTGGAACAAAGACAAGCATGCCCCCACCAGAAACAGGTCTAGAAATGTTAATGTAAGCCTGATTACAGTATGGTCCATGTGTACAGGCCCAAGGTTACAGGATCTACAACCTCATCATCATCCTCTTTGTTCTACGCCCTGAGAGTCACCCTGCTCCACTTCCTACCCTGACAGCAGAGTACAGTCTGCATGTGGGTCACCCTCCCAGGGCTGTGGGGTACTCGGGACGGTATCAGTGGGACGCTTCTGTACCGTGTCCTCCGGGTCAGGGACTCAGTCAACCTCCAGGCAAGATGGAGTTCTCCCTTCCACGCTATGCCAACTTATGTGCCTTTTCTGAACGTCTCCTCTATAGCGCCTTTAAGTGTGAAGATCTCCTAGTACTGAGTTACACTGGAGTTCCTCCTGACAGATGTTCCCAAGAACTCTACTTGTACGGCAGACAGCTGTAGCCTGCTTCGGGGACTCTCTACTCCTAAGTCCCGGCTTTCTATCCGTGTTGCTGTTGTGCCCTCAAGTCTTAGATGGGAGTAGTGCATTTACAGCCCACTACTCCACCGTTGTCTGCTGCAGAACCATTAGTGTCCATACAACCTCGGGGACCGGGCCCCGGCCTTGCGCTTAGAACTTCTAGGCAAGGTTCTTCCTCTAACCCACGTCCGCTGTGTTCCCTTTTACTCCTATGTTCCGTACTTGTCTTTCTCTCCTATGGAAGCTCAGGCTTCAGTTCACTGTCCTTCTCCTTCTTTCCTTTCCTGTGCCAGCTGGCTCAGGTCACTGAGGCAGCTGCAGCACTCCTTCCTCCATCCCTCTTCCAGGGATCCCCACTCCTCTCCGCGTGGCTTCCTCCCTCAGACTCCCTGTCTGACTCTCCTACTGACTGACCTCCTGACTGACCTGTAATCCTAAACCATCCCGCTCTTTTATGTATTCTAAACTCCACCCACCTCCCAGCACTTCTAGTGTTCCAAGCAGGGAACCACCAAAGGTGCTCTGCTTCTCTCTAAGCAAGGAGCCGCAATGTGATTTTGCTGAACCACTCTATTGCGTGGGGTGCGAGTGTTGGAGCGTGGTCAGGAGCCTCCAACTTACCTGGATGGTGGGGCACCACACATTAGGAGAAGGTGCAGTACCTCTGTGGTGACTGAGCCTCAGGGGCGCCACATATGTGCCTCAGGTATCTAACTCTCATCAGGATTCTGGATTCTGCTCAGATCCTACTTTATGTGGCCTTGAATCCAACAGAAAAAAATGTGGGTAATGGTGCAGATGCTTTCCTCCTCTTGAATCGTTGAATCTTTGGAGCAGACCTCTGTGTGTGAACAGGTCTGCAGAGTCGCACATCTGTTGTTCCCTACAGTTAGTTGGACGATTTGAGAGTTGTGACGTGGCAGGAAACAAGGGTAATTGAGGTGCCACCTCTAAGGTCTGTACTGTGTTTGATATTAAGGTTAAGGAAGAGAAGGAGAGACCATATGATGCAGCGTTTGCCATCCACTGGAGTACATCTAGCCCTCATCTACAAGGCATAGATAAGGGTGTCCAGCAAACTCGCTGCCTTGGGTAACCCTGGACTCTGATTTCGTTAAAACACATCTCCATGCTATTTCTACTTCCTGATCCGTACATTCATTAATCAAGAATCTCCAAAAACCCTAGTCCATGCACTCATCTCCCGCCTTGACTACTGCAAGCTCCTGCTTTGTGCCCTCCCTTCTAATAGTCTTGCAGCCCCTCAATCTATCCTAAACTCTGCTGCCCGATTAATACACCTATCCCCCCCTATGCCATGGTCTCTCCTCTCTGTCAATCCCTTTACTGGCTCGCCACTACCCAGAGACTCTAGTTTAAAACCATAACCATGGCATAAAAAGTCATTCACAACCTGTTTCCACCATACATCTGTGACCTTATCTCGCAGTACTTACCTCCACGCAATCTCCGATCCTTACAAGATCTCCTCCTCTACTTGTGTTGTATCTCCCTAGATTAAGAACTACTAGATTTCTCCCATACATCCCCTCTACTCTGGAACTTTCTACCCCAACATATACTCTCGCCTACAATGGGAACCTTGAAAAGTAATCCGAAGAACCACCTCTTCCTACAACCAAACCGCTGAACAAGCAGCTCTACCCTCATCTATTATATGCTCACCCATCCTTTGTAGACTGTGAGCCCTCACACTCAGGGTCCTCTCTCCTCCATTACCAGTCGGTGACTTGTTTTGTATTGTACTTGGCTTCATTATGTATACCTCTTTTGATATGTAAAGCGCCATGGAATAAATGGCGCTATGACAATAAATAATAATAATGCCACTGTACTGCTGCTAAAGAAAGGGAGTCGAGTAGCCCGTCCAGTAACAGAAGTTGTCAAAAATCTGCTTGATAATACTATGTTTGTACTTCAAGTTGGGTCTCATTCATGTGTGTTGCCTGTAGAAATAGGGGTTCCAGACCAGCAGGCCTGCACTTACTTTGAGGCAAATACCTGTGTTACTATTCTTAAATGTTTCTAACAATAGTAGTCAACGAAAATAATGTTTGTGCCACCTGAGTGTGGCTGAGCAGAGAAGCACTTTGAGCTCCCAGCAAAGCAGGCTTGCACCTGTCCCTCACCCACCTCATCTTAATTTAAACTTAAAATAAAAACAATAAATGCTGGCCCAGACCTTGATACCTCATGCAAGGACCATGGCTGACTGCTGCTGTGCCATCACCAAATTTCTTCTGTGGATCAATTGATGCCACTTTTCCTGTTGAATGCCTCTAATTTTTGGAAATCTTTGGATAACCAGTTGGGTCATCTTCATGTGTGCTGCTTGAATTTAGCAGACCTTTCAGGGCACCAGACCTACACCTGTCACTCAGTGATCTCTTACTGATCAATGTTTCAGCTAGAAATGCTGGTCCAAGCTCTGTTCCATGTATCCATGATGTGCAATTATGCTATATGTACTCTGGATCAATTGATGCCACTTTTCCTGGTATCTGCCCCTAATTTTAGGTGTCTGGGAAGCTGTTTGGCCCCCCTTAAGGTGTCATCTATGCATTTAGTTTTGTCTTCCATTGAATTCAATGGGGTTTGGGTATGTTTGGCGAACATTCGGAAGTTCGCCAAACCAAATTGAACTTTGAAAGGTTTGCTCATCTCTAACCCCCAGCTAGGCGCTCATCTATCCCTAGCAAAAAAGTTACTTTTACCTATTGTTGTCGGGTTTAGTGGTAAGAGTGTAGAGGGTTATTCTTTTGTTGATTGCGTGGCTGAGAAGTTTTTTGAATGCTGCCGTGGCCATGGAGTAAGAGGTTCCTCTTATCTCCATGGACGCATCTATAAGGTTATCGTCTCTTGATAAATCTCCCCTTTCCAGAATATTGAGAATTGCACAGCTGAACCTGTGTTTATCACTACAGGTTGCCTGCACAAGAAAGAGGCATGCTTTTTTATTATACAGTATCTTCCTACAGCTGTGGTGTTAGGCCTTCCTTGGCTTTGCACCCATAACCCTATTATTGACTGGGAAAGAGGGGGTATTGTTAAGTGGTCCTCCAACTGCCAATCCCTTTGTATTATCAGGCCTCCTAAGGTAGCAGGTTCCACCCCTCAGGTTCTGTGGAATATGTGTGACACGAGTCACTATAGTAAATATTAGTCCCAGAAGTGGAGAAAAAGACTGCAATAGCAGAAAATAAAAATATATACTACTTACAGAATAAGTAACGGGAGGTCAAACAATCCGAGGTCAGGTCCAGGAAATGGCGCAGTACAACAAGGGAAGTCAGAGACAAAGTCCAGTTCACGAGCAGAGGTCAGCAAAGCCAGAGAAAACAGTTTGCAGGGAGCAGGAACAAGAGAAGTCAGCTCACAAGCAAAGGGTCTGAGTCTGGGAAGAGAAACAAGTAAAGCTGGGTCAAGCACAGAGCGCAAAGGGATCAGTCTTACACAGGCGACAGCAAGTGTACAAATGACACTGGGTGGAGGAGCTAGCCCGCTAAAGTAGAAGACTAATCAAGGAAAGTGAACACAGATGAGTGCAGCACAGGCCCAGCACAACCAATACACAAAGTAACATATCAGACAAGAACAGAGTGGAGATCGTGACAGTACCTCCTCTTCAAGGGGGGGCCACCGGACCCCCAGGTTTCCCAGGTAACCTCTGATGAAAGGCCTGGACCAATTGATCAGCACTTACAGAATGAGCTGGAACTCAGGACCGTTTTTCAGGTCCATAACCCTTCCAATGTACCAGATATTGAAGGGAATTCTGGACCATTTGGGAATCAATGATCCTTTGTACCTCATATTTCAAGTTTCCCTCAATAGACACCGGAGGAGATGGGAGCGAGGAACACAGAACAGGGGGAATAAACTCCTTCAACAGCGATTTGTGGAACACATTAGGAATACGGAAAGACCGAGGGAGCTTTAATCGGAAGGCAACTGGATTGACCACCTCAAGAATTTCATACAGACCAATGAATCTAGGACCCAACTTTAGCGAGGGCATCTTCAATCTAATACTCTTAGAGGATAGCCATACCTTATCTCCCACTTTGAAGGCGACCTCTGACGAGCGCCTCCTATCGGCCTTCCGCTTCTGCCGATGCTGAGCCACTGCAGAGTTCTTTTTAACCTTCCTCCAGACATCCCCCAGCTATTGGATGGTGACATCCACCCCAGGACACCCAGATCTTATCCTGGAGAACTCACCAAAATGAGAATGAAACCCGTAATTACAGAAAAATGGCGAGGTCCTTGTGGACTGATTAACCCGACTGCTAAAGGCAAACTCAGCCAGAGGAAGAAATGGTGACAAATTCTCCTGCTGATCAGCAACAAAACATCTTAGAATTTGCTCCAAAGATTGATTTGTCTTCTCTGTCTGACTGTTAGTTTCAGGGTGATAAGCAAAGGAAAAGGACAAATCAATCCCAAATTTTCTGCAGAAAGCCCTCCAAAATCTAGAGACAATTTGTACCCCCCTATCCGATATAATATTTAGAGGAATCCTATGCAATCGTACCACATGAATAATAAACAGTTTGGAGAAAGTTTCAGCATTGGGTAACCCAGATAATGAGACGAAGTGAGCCTGTTTGCTGAAGCGATCGACTACCACCCAAATAGCAATCATCCCCCCAGACAGTGGTAAATCTGAAATGAAATCCATGGACAAATGAGTCCATGGTCTTTCCGGAAATGGCAAAGGACCAATTCCCTGGCCGGCTGACAATGCTGTACTTTGGCACATGCAAAAGTTTAACAACCAGATACAAAATCTCTAATATCCTTATGCATAGTGAACCACCAAAAGAGTCTAGCAACTGCATTCTGGGTGGCAGTGACCCCTGGATGACCACACAACACAGAATCATGGAATTCCTGCAAAAGACGTAATCTGTGATACACAAGGACAAACAGCTTGCATTCAGGGGTATTGAAAGGAGCCAAGGACTGAGCAGTACGGATTTTAGCTTCCAGCTCAGAGGAAACCATGGCCACAACAATACCCTGAGTAAGAATGGAGGAAGGAGGTTCTGGAGAAGACACAGAATCAAGACTATGAGACAGGGCATCCACCCTCACGTTCTTAGACCCTGGTTTGACTGTAATAGAAAAATGAAATCATGAAAAAAATAAAGACCATCGGGCCTGTCTAGGTGTCAACTGCATGGCAGAGTCAATATAGGCTAGATTTTTGTGATCCGTCACCACGGTGACTAAATGAATAGCTGCCTCCAAAAAATGCCTCCACTCTTCAAAAGCCAACTTGACAGCAAGCAACTCCCAATTACCTACATCATAGTTTCTTTCAGCAGGAGAAAATTTTTTAGAGAAGAAGGCACATGGTCGCAGGTTAGTTAAAATATCAGGACCTTGAGACAAAACAGCCCCCACCCCGACCTCAGAAGAATCTACCTCCACAATAAACGGCCTCTGGAGTTTGGTGGCACAAGAACAGGAGCAGACATAAATCATTTCTTCAAATTTTCAAAAGCCCCAACCGCTTCCGGCAACCAAACCTTTAACTCCGCCCCTTTACGAGTGAGGTCCATAAGAGGCTTGACGTTCTGAGAAAATCCTCTAATAAGTTTTCTGTAATAATTTGCGAACTCTAAGAAGCACTGCAGAACCTTAAGGTTGCTGGGTTGAACCCAATAAATGATGGCTTGCACTTTCCCAGGATCCATTTTAAACCCGGAGGCTGACACAATGAAACCCAAGAATGGAATTTCTTGAACAGAAAAGGTACATTTTTCAATTTTAGCAAATAAAGCACAATAAATCTCCCAATATAATCAGAAAAAATATAATTCATAAAATTTTGAAAAACCTCAGGTGCATTTGTTAGACCAAAAGGCATGATGAGATTTTCATAGAGACCTTCAGATGTTAAGAATGCTGTTTTCCACTCATCACCCTCACTAATCCTTATCAGATTATATGCTCCTCTGAAATCCAGTTGAAATCATTTATGTTATGAATGGGTCACCGAGGAGAAAAAAGCAAAACAAGCTAAGTCACAGAAAACCAGAGAGGTTGGTAACTATGCAGATTGCAGATCCCTGATCCTACCACACAACTAGCAGCAGCCATGGAGCGTACCTACGATGTTCCTAGATGCTTCGTCACAGCCTGAGGACTAAATAAGCCTGAAGCAATAAAAAGGGAAAACTAACTGCCCCAGAGCAGACCCCAAAGGAATAGATAGCCCCCACACATGTATTGATGGTGAAACGAGATGAAAGCACAAGCACAGGCATTAAAATAGGCTGAGCAAACGATGGGGCCCGAACTAACTAGAAAGGAAAGGAAAGGAAAGACACTGTCTGCAACCTGCAAAAAACCCTACAAAAATAATGTCCAACACTTCTGATAGCAAAATTAACCCTGAAGTCACTAGACTTCTCCCACTATATCAGCACTCTGAAATATTCTGAGACAGAGCAAAAAGAGGCCAAACTAGTAAGGGACAAAAAGCAAATTGGCAAAATACTGATAAATAAGAGTGGAAATTCAGCACAGCCCCCAGCCGGGGCTGGCTGACCACACAATAAACTGAGTAGACCAACAAAATCAAGTGTGAACATTAGCAGAGAAACTTAGCTTTAGATGACTGGAACAGAGCTGAAAACCAAGAGCTGAGAAGCCAGAAGGAATCACCAGCAACTGAATAGGGAGTCGGCTGTCTTAAATCCAATCTGAAACTCCTGAGGTCCAATCATCATCCTCATTCTCAGGTGGCAGATCTCCACCGATCAAATCAGTCTTGCTACCTCCTGTCACCACCAGAGGGAGTCCGGAAGGAGAACTCACAACTGGTGAACCAGAGAATGAACTCACAACACATTTGGCCCCAGAAAGCTGATTATATAGATCGGGGATAAGTGGAAGTGGATAAGTATTTTTAATCGTTATTTTGTTTAATTCTCAGAAATCGAGGCAGGAACAGAGACTTCCTTCTTTCTTTTTAACAAAAAGAATCCAGCAGCTACCGGCGATGAGGAAAGACGAATATGACCTTTTTGGAAACTTTTGTTAATATAAACTTTCATGGCTGACCTTCAGGCCCAGACAAGTTATACAAGTGAGCCTTGGGTATTTTGGCATTAGGAATGAGATTAGTAGCACAGTTATAGGGGCTGTGAGGCGGTAATATCTCAAACTTTTTTTCCGAAAAAACATCTCCGAAGTCTTTCAGGTAATGGAGCAAATATGCACAGGTTTAAGACATTTTTCAATACAATAAGGACCCCATTTGACAATATCTTTCCGACTCCAGTCAATAATCGGATTATGCATATGCAACCAAGGAATACCCAACACAATTCCAGCAGGTAAATTGTCCAAAAGATAACAGGAGTTAAATTCCATATGAAGAGACCCCCACCTTGATTGTGAAATCCACCGTAACAAACTGAACCAAATTTTTGAGCAATGGTGTTCTATCAATGGCCACGTTTTCAATAGGGCTTTCTAGCTTAACTGACCCTACTCCTAACTTCAGAACACATTCCGCATCAATGAAATTAGCAGCAGATCTGCAGTCAATAAAGGTAAATGTCAACAGACAATGATCTTGAAAAAGAAGTTCAGCATTCAACAACACTTTATCAGAGGAGTAAACCTATAAGTCTGAGTGACCTCCTCGACAATCACCCAGACTTAAGCGTTTCCCGATGGCTTGATTGGTGCAGGTCGTGGCAAGCAATCCTTTAAGAAATGTCCAACTTGGCCACAATAGAGACAAAGTCCAAGTTCCTAGCAGCGTTTCCTCTCCTGAATCCTTGAGCTGGCAGCACCAACCTCCATAGGTTCCACCTCAGGTGCATGAACCCGGGTCAGCTGGACAAAATGGAAACTATTTTTGCACCTCACATCTCTCCCGCATCCTCTGATCCTTGCGTATAGCCTGGGTCATGGCCTCCACCAAACAACCAGGTGGAGCATGTAGAGCCAGAGTGTCCTTTAGACACTGAGTTGGCCCCTGAAGAAGCCAATTTACTGGTGACACGCGTCGGGCACTTTCTTGTCTGTCTCTCCCCTCCTTGGATTTCCTCCCCAACCTTATGATCTATTTTGGGCGCCAATAAGGTTTCAGCTACATATAATAGGCGTATCAGTGGGTACAGGTAGTATTACTTTAGTATGCTGGTATTTGTCCAGCAGATTGTTGTATCATATATTTATAACCTGTACCCTATAGCGGAAGATAGTATTGCCTTATTGATGTGTATTTGTTGGATTATACCTTACTCTGCACCAGGAATTTGCACCCAGGTGGGAGATTCCTCTGACTATTTTTGTCATGGTTTGCACACTCAATTGATTGGCTTGGGAGCCATTGTTGTGTGGCGCCCTGCGTCTTTACTGCCACAAAAGGGTTAAATATGTACTGTTTTGCATGTGTTTTGTAAGCAATGGGAGTTATGCTTTCTCTGCTAGAGACCACGACACACACACACAATTTACTTCACTCCCTTGCTTGTCTGAAGCTTAGAGCTTTGCAGACATACCCTAACTGGGAGGGGGAGGAGTCGAGTTGTTGTTTTCAATGAAGAAGGAGGAGTAAAGATGGAGAAGGCTCCTGGAAGCCATGACATGCGCTTCCTTCAGGAGCAAAGCTAAGAAGAATCAGGGAGTCAGCCCCTAGGCCATCCATGCTCTCACAGCAGGGTGGTAAGCTGAGAGACTGTGTGAGTTTATACACCCAACAGCAGAGTGTTTTCCCTGAGAAGACTGCAGCAAACTAGGATCAGTGAAGGATTGTGCAAGAAGGAACTTGAGCTTCACACCGGATCCAAGCTGCAAGATGCCAGAGGACAGTGAGTAGTGGCTATACTGGAAGTTCTAGACTCCAGGAAGCCTTGGTCCCAGAAGGGATTAGAATAGCAGGAAGCTTATACAGAGTCACAGCAGAATAAAGGATAACTCCCATTCTGCAGAGCAGACTATAACCTGGTGAGAGTTGTAATATCTCCTCTGAACTGCTCCTGAACTACAGTAAATGAAAAAGTGACTTTCCTTGTCTCCTGCCTTATTACTCCGTGCCTTCTACTTCCATCACAATCTCTGGGGGTCAGCCCTGGTGGGAGAGGGTTAAATATCTGCACTGCCATCACCATTTACTCCCCCAGGGATCATCTGCAGTGCCGGCTATACTACACTCGAACACTCCAACTGGTGTCACAAATCACTACATAAACTTTATCCCTAATCAATACTCCCTTTTTACATGACCACCTGGGGCCACGGACCGGGTCACTGCCACTGTGACACATCCCTTTAAGATGACCGGCCTGGTACCGAGTATCCCATGGCCTCTGGAGCACAGGAAACAGTGCACACACAAGTCAAATATGTGTATAAAAATGATTTATTTAACACCAATGCCTGACAGACAGAAAATATATTTAAAAACACCATAAAGTCTCAAAGAACATGGACAATTCAAGCCAGACAAGGTATACCATAAGGGCAATATTTAATAAAGGTGCAGCTGTGAATAAGTGACACACACAGAACACTGCCAGGGCGGCATGTAAAGGATAACTAATATTCCAGTCTAAAATATAAATAGATGCTATGGTATTATAGCTAATGCTTGATAATATAATATCAAAAAATTATTCCAACTTGCTAATTTACTAATACCATAAGCGCCCTGAGCAGAGATCATGCGCTAGACACATATATAAAACATTATAGAATGAGCGCACTCCATGCAACTGTGTTATAAAGATCAAAAAATGACTCACAAACTAGCCAAAGCTGGGACACTATGCACCATTTTATTGCTCTGGTGAATGCAATATAGAGAGAAACAATTTATGCACAAAGCCAAAAGTCATGTAAAAAATTGCTCAAACCAGAAAGGCTGGTATGGTAGATAATTAATGAAATGTTATCACTTTAAAATTGTGCCAGAGCAATAGCAATGCTATATCCAGAGCGCTCTCAGCAGTGGCCATGTGGTGCATACAAATACATGCATAAGAGTAACAGATAGACACACACTGCAATAACATAAGTACCCAGAGCCCAGGTTACACCATCATCAGGTCTGTCCGGTCCGACGCATGTCGCTGTCCCCACAACAGCTTCGTCAGGGAAGCTGTTGTGGGGACAGCGACATGCGTCTCCTCTTATAGCGCCTTGGAATGAAGTACTCCTAGTACTGAGTTACACTGGAGTTCCTCCTGTCAGATCTTCCTATGAACTCTACTTGTACGGCAGACAGCTGTAGCCTGCTTAGGGGACTCCTTGCTACTGAGTCCCGGCTCACTAATATGTTGCTTTTGTGCCCCCAAGTCTTGTGTGGGAATAAAGTGGTCACTACTTCTATTCCTCCGGTGTCTACTGCAGGACCATTAGTATCCGTACAACCTCAGGGACCGGACCCCGGCCTTGCGCTCAGAACTTGAAAAGGGTTCTCCTCTAACCCTGGTCCTTATTCTTTTATTCTCCTCACGTTCAGTGCTAATCCTTCCCAATTTAGAATCAATCTTCCTTTCTCTGTCTCTTTCCTGTGCCAGCAGACCCAGGCCACTGTGGCCTGCTGCAGCACTTTCTTCTTCCATCCCTCTCCTGGGGATCTCTCTGTCTCACATTCTGTCCTTCTACATCCTCACTCATTGACAGAATGAAAGACTGACTGACTCAACTCTTCCCGCTCTTTTGTTCGAACTAAACTCCACCCACCTCCCAGCACGTTTCGTGTTCCAAGCAGGGAGCCACAAAGGGGTGCTATGCTACACTCCAAGCAGGGAACCACCGAAGGTGCTTTGCTACACTACTTTGTGGTGTGGGGTGCAGGTTTTGCAGTGTGGTCAGGTGCCTACACCTTACCTGGATAGTGGGGTACCACACCTCAGGAGGAGGTGCAATACCTCTGTGGTGACTGAACCCTCAGGGGCGCCACATACCCCCCCTGTTAAACACAACACGTCCGCGGGCTGCAAGAAAACAAAAGTGGGCAAATACAGGAACATACAAAATTTTTGTAATGCTAATAAACAGTTCTTATCTAATCTTCTCAATATGAGAGGCACTCATTCTTCAACGTTGCAAGCAATTTTAGCATACTACCTTTAAAATTATGCTACCTAATTTAAAGTGCTATTTCAAGCATTATCACCAACACATTTCTTCATCACTTCTTCATTCACATTTTCTACTTTCTTTTATTAACCCTAAGTGACAACCGTGGATACCTGGTTCGCCACCTGCATTTTTCAAATCTTCATCTTTATTCATAGAATCATAGAATCATAGAATCGTAGAGTTGGAAGAGACCTCCTGGGCCATCTGTTCCAACCCCCTGTTCAAAGCAGGATTCGTTAAATCATCTCAGTCAGATGTCTGTCCAGCCTCTGTTTGAAGACTTCCATTGAAGGAGAACTCACCACTTCTCGTGGCAGCTTGTTCCACTCATTGATCATTCTAACTGTCAAAAAGTTTTTTATAATATCTAATCTGTGTCTCCTCCCATTCAGTTTCATCCCATTGCTTCTAGTCTTTCCTTGTGCAAATGAGAATAAAGTTGATCCTTCTACAATGTGACAGCCCTTTAGATATTTGTAGACAGCTATTAAGTCTCCTCTCAGTCTTCTATTTTGCAAACTACACAATCCCAAATCCTGCAACCTTTCCTCATAAGACAGGGTTTGCAGACCGGTCACCAGTCTGGTTGCTCTTTTCTGAACTTGCTCCAGTTTGTTGATGTCTTTTTTAAATTGTGGTGCCCAAAACTGGACACAATATTCCAGATGAGGTCTGACCAAAGAGGAGTAGAGGGAAATAATGCCTTCACGTGATCTAGACTGTATGCTTCTGTTAATACATCCTAGAATAGCATTTGTCTTTTTTGCTGCTGCATCACACTGTTGACTCATATTCAGTCTGTGATCTATTAGTATACCCAAATCTTTTTCACATGTGCTGTTGCTTAGGCCTATTCCTCACATTCTGTATATGCTTTTTTCATTTTTATTGCCCAGATGTAGTACTTTGCATTTTTCCCTGCTAAAAACCATTCTGTTAGTTGCTGCTTCTCCAGTTTATTTATATCTTTTTGAATCCTCTCTCTCTCTCTTCTCTAGTATTAGCTATCCCTCCTAGCTTTGTGTCATCAGCAAATTTAATCAGTTTACCCTCAATTCCTTCATCTAAATCATTGATAAAGATGTTGAACAATACAGGGCCCAGGGCAGAGCCCTGTGGTACCCCACTTGAGACATTCTTCCAACTGGATGTGCAGCCATTTACGACCACTCTTTGGGTCCGATCACGAAGCCAGTTATGAATCCACCTAACAGTTGCCTTGTCCATTCCATACTTAGTCATTTTTTCAATAAGATTGAATGAGATACTTTGTCAAATGCTTTGCTGAAGTCAAGATATACTATAGCTACAGCATTTCCTTGATCCACCCAATCAGTGATTCCGTCATAGAAGGAAATTAAGTTAGTCTGACATGACTTATTAGTTACAAACCCATGCTGACTCTGTTTAATCACTTTATTCTTATCCAGGTACTGACATACATGTTGTTTAATAATTGGTTCAAAGATCTTTCCTGGTATAGAAGTCAGACTCACCGGCCTATAGTTGCCTGGGTCCACCTTCTTCCTCTTTTTTGCTGCTGCATCACACTGTTGACTCATATTCAGTCTGTGATCTATTAGTATACCCAAATCTTTTTCACATGTGCTGTTGCTTAGGCCTATTCCTCACATTCTGTATATGCTTTTTTCATTTTTATTGCCCAGATGTAGTACTTTGCATTTTTCCCTGCTAAAAACCATTCTGTTAGTTGCTGCTTCTCCAGTTTATTTATATCTTTTTGAATCCTCTCTCTCTCTCTTCTCTAGTATTAGCTATCCCTCCTAGCTTTGTGTCATCAGCAAATTTAATCAGTTTACCCTCAATTCCTTCATCTAAATCATTGATAAAGATGTTGAACAATACAGGGCCCAGGGCAGAGCCCTGTGGTACCCCACTTGAGACATTCTTCCAACTGGATGTGCAGCCATTTACGACCACTCTTTGGGTCCGATCACGAAGCCAGTTATGAATCCACCTAACAGTTGCCTTGTCCATTCCATACTTAGTCATTTTTTCAATAAGATTGAATGAGATACTTTGTCAAATGCTTTGCTGAAGTCAAGATATACTATAGCTACAGCATTTCCTTGATCCACCCAATCAGTGATTCCGTCATAGAAGGAAATTAAGTTAGTCTGACATGACTTATTAGTTACAAACCCATGCTGACTCTGTTTAATCACTTTATTCTTATCCAGGTACTGACATACATGTTGTTTAATAATTGGTTCAAAGATCTTTCCTGGTATAGAAGTCAGACTCACCGGCCTATAGTTGCCTGGGTCCACCTTCTTCCCCTTTTTTGAAGATAGGAACAACATTTGCTCTTCTCCAGACTTCTGGGACTTCTCCTGTTCTCCAAGAATTTTCAAAGATTATGGAGAGGGGTTCAAAAAATTCTTCTGCTATCTCCTTCAGTACTCTGGGGTGTAATTCATCTGGACCTGGAGACTTGAATTCATTTAGGTTAGCTAAGTGTTTCCTCACTATCTTTCTGTTTATAGATATCCTGGATTCTTCTATTCCCTTAATAGGACAGTGAAGAACAGTTGATGCTACATTTCCATTCTGAGAGAAAACAGATGCAAAATAGGAATTTAAAAGTTCGGCCTTCTCAACATCCTGTCTTACCATTTCATCATTTTCATCCTGTAAAAATCCTATAGCATCTTTGACTTTTCTTTTACTTTTGACATATCCCCAAAATCCTTTATTATTGCTTTTGACATCTCTTGCAAACCTCAATTCATTGTCAGCTTTAGATAATCTGATTTGTGCCCTGCAGGTTCTGCAGACAGCATTATATTCTTCTTTAGATATACCTCCCTCTTTCCATTTTATAAACATTTTTTTCTTCCTTTTCAAATCTCTTTATTAAAACATTCTATGAACTAGATTCTTTATAAAAGCTATTCTCTATTAATACTCTCATAAGACACACTATAAAATTAAAATACTTCACAATAATTCTTGTAAGGGCTGGACACCGCTCCCAGCCAGGATTTCTTGCAGTGTCCTTAGGATGGAGCCATGCTCCAAGGTTGAGGTAGTTCTTATTTATAAAGACCTATGTAAAACCAATAAAGGGCACCTAAGGAGGTGCAACTATATACATTACAGTCCGGATCACTCAGTGTTCATGACCTCCACAGTTCAATAAGAAAAATATGCTGCCAATGCAACTTGGCAAAAACTTGTAAAACCAAAGTAAACATGATAACAAAGAAGGCACAATGGTGCAAATACCCTTCTGGGTAACAAAGTTAATGGAATGTTTCTTTATTGGGGGTCCCCTCCTGGGGTACTGGAAGCTGGTTTTCTTGGCTGCTTCCAGGGGAGATGCTCTGGCTGTCTTTATCCTGTTGCTGGCAGTCTACAAATTGCAGGTACTCCTTTTCTCCTGGAGTGAGATTGGCATCTACTGGTATAGGCAGAGTGGCAGCGATTGGCATTGCTACCGGTACAGATTGCACATCAGCTGTTACAGGTGGTATTTCTGCTGACGGCACTAATGCCTTGATTTTTGGCCTGATATCTGGTGGTAGCAGTGTCTGTGGGCGCTTGTAGGGGTTGAGGCGGGGGTCCTGAATTTGTGGCAAAGGAAACCCATGATGTACGGTGACACCCCTCAGCTGCTCAGCATCTTCTGCTGAGATCAGAAGATGTCGAATGGGACGCGCTTGTTCCAGCCTGACCCTTTTCAACAAGGACTTCTTCCACTTCCCCATTGCAGTAAGCTTAGTGCTTCTGATTTGAGAGCATAGCTCATCTAATCGTCTCATTTGGAGTTCAAGCATGCCGGCCTCACTATATGAAAACTCAGGAGTTAACCCGTTAGGAGGGGTTGCGATCATACCTGGAGCCTCCCGGTGGTGTCTTGGCTCCAGTGCAGGCACGGTGCGGCTCCTGATGGCAGCGGTGGCGGTTGGAACTGTCCAGTTAAGTACTGGAGATGGCGGTGGATCAGATGGTGGCTCCGGATCCGCGGGGATCTCCGGTGGGACCTGCGCAGCCGTGCTAGGTCCAGGCAAGGGCTCAGCTTTCTCCGCTTCAGGCCACAGACCCTCAGATGACTCCTCCGGGCAGACAACGCTCAGCGGCGGTTGCAGCGTGGAGATGGTGTTGGGCGCCACTACCAGCCTCCTCCGGCTCCAAGGGTGTTGCCTGGGGTAGAGCTTGTGCAGCGGCGATGGGTACCGGTGGTGAAGGTACCGCGGGTGTAGGCCCATCCTGGGAGTGCTGCCATTTCATCCTCCATAACGCCTCCAGCCTCAGTCGCAGACGGGTGGTCAGCTGGGCTATTTCCTCCTCCAGCTGCTGACGGTTCATGCCGGAAGCCAGATTGGAGCCTTCAGCCATTGCGCTGGGGAGATTCAGCTTAACCTCCCCTCGCTCTTCAGGCCTCCTCTCTCCTTCCATCATGGCGTTCTCTCCTTCTTCTTCCTGTCTGGACTCCTTTCCCGCCACTGGCTCCCGCTCTTCCTTCTGGGGGCGGCGTCTTCTTCCTACTCCTCCATACCAAGCCAGTATATGAACCCCTCAGGGGTGGGCCATGTTAATGTTGCATAGAAGTTCAGACAGGGGAGGCCCAGGATGGCTCGCGGTCTTTTCTTAGGACCACCCATGTTGTCACGCCCTTATTCTCTGCGCTGGCGGCCATTTTTAGGATTCATTTTACAGTCTATCAAATTGGGTCTTTTGCACATTTCCACAAACTTTTATGTCCAATAAATCATAGGCACACAGAACCCGGTGGCACCGGGTCTCGTCATCTTGTTCATGACGCCAAGTTGGAGCGCCCTCACTCACCAGGGCCGTGGGGTACGCGGTACCAGGCCGGTTGATCTTCTCAACGGGGGTTGTCACGGCAGCAGTGACCCGGTCCATGGCCCTGGGGCTCCATTACAAAAGGGGTTGTTTCAGTGTGCTCATAGTGGTGAAAGTTTATAAGTGATTCGTGATGCCACCTGTGGTTTTCGGCAATAGAGATGTAAGCCGACGCTGCAGACAGATCCTCTGGGACAGATGGTGTGGTGCAGCAGTGATGTTATAGCTCTCCACAGGCAGGGCTGTAGTCCCAGGGCAGTGTAGGTGAAGTGACACTTAGATGGTGTAGTGTCAGGCGCAAGGGATGTAGCAGTGCTGGGCAGGTTGGCGCAGGAATAAGTGGAGGACATCAGGGTATGTAGTTACAAAGCTTTACTCAGTCTGTTGCAGATAAAAAGAATTCAAAGATGGGTTGAAATAAAAATCACCAGGATGAAAAAGATGGTAAAAAATAATAACAATAATAATAAATAATACAATATGTTGAAAATAAAAATGCCTTTATTGAAATGTTGGCACAACAATTAAATGCATTAAAAATATATATATATATATAAAATAAAATAAGATAATAGCATATACAACCACAAAAGCAATATATTTATGGACAATGGAAAAACCAGTCCATAGCAAAAGGCTTAATTAATGATCCAGGTACAAAAAAGTGCATGAATAAAGTGACATAAAATGTCTAATAAATGTGCCCTATCCCCCTGACGAAGGAGATTCTATTTCCGAAACGCGCGTCGGGGCGCGTTCTTATACAACCCATATAGCACCAATTGGCTTACAGGTATTTTATATTTTGTGTCTTGCACACGCCTCACGGCGATTTGTATGTATAATTCCTTTGCACAACAGCACTTTTTTGCACTTTGGGCACATTTATTAGACATTTTATGTCACTTTATTCATGCACTTTTTTGTACCTGGATCATTAATTAAGCCTTTTGCTATGGACTGGTTTTTCCATTGTCCATAAATATATTGCTTTTGTGGTTGTATATGCTATTATCTTATTTTATTTTATATATATATATATTTTTTTAATGCATTTAATTGTTGTGCCAACATTTCAATAAAGGCATTTTTATTTTCAACATATTGTATTATTTATTATTATTGTTATTATTTTTTACCATCTTTTTCATCCTGGTGATTTTTATTTCAACCCATCTTTGAATTCTTTTTATCTATACCCGGATGGTCTGCCATCCCTTGTTTGGGGGATTGATTCTATCACACTTTTGATATTGATATTTTCATTATTATATACTCTTTTGAGATTATTGTATTATATATAGGCATTGTGTGATTGGTTCTTTTCCCTTGTTTATTCAGTCTGTTGCAGGTACAAGTGCCTGCATCCGTGCCGTGTCCTCCGGGTCAGGAGCTCAGCCAACTTCCAGGCAAGATGAAGTACTCCTTTCCAACACTCCGCCAACATATGTGCCTTTTCTGAACGTCTCCTCTTATAGCGCCTTGGAATGAAGTACTCCTAGTACTGAGTTACACTGGAGTTCCTCCTGTCAGATCTTCCTATGAACTCTACTTGTACGGCAGACAGCTATAGCCTGCTACGGGGACTCCTTGCTACTGAGTCCCGGCTCACTAATACATTATGTTGCTGTTGTGCCCCCAAGTCTTGTGTGGGAATAAAGTGGTCACTACTTCTATTTCTCCGGTGTCTGCTGCAGGACCATTAGTATCCGTACAACCTCGGGGACCGGACCCCGGCCTTGCGCTTAGAACTTGAAAAGGGTTCTCCTCTAACCCTGGTCCTTGTTCTCTTATTCTCCTCATGTTCTGTGCTAATCCTTATTCCCAATGGAGAATCAATCTTCCTTTCTCTGTCTCTGTCACGTCACCGCCAGACTCAGGGCCTGCTGTCCCTGCCTCGGCCAGTAGGAGGCGCCGGACTATCACATCGCCGTCAGACTCAGGGCCTGCTGTCCCGGCCTCGGCCAGTAGGAGGCGCCGGACTATCACATCGCCGTCAGACTCAGGGCCTGCTGTCCCGGCCTCGACCACTAGGAGGCGCCGGACTGTCCTATCACCGTCTGACCCGTGGCCTGCAGTCCCGGCCTTGGTCTCTGGGAGGCGCTGTGCTTCAACCCCGAGTGGTGGCGGCGATAGTCATGAGGCTCCTGCGCAGACGTCCGCTGGACGCAGGCTTCGCTCCTCAGTCAGTCATGAAGGGGCTGGTGCATCACCATCCAGCCTGGTCCTGGGGGCGGTCCGGATGACATCATCAGCCCACGGGCCTGTGAGGGATGACCTGATCCCTCAATTACCTTGGGACTGCTCTTGCAGGCCGCCGGATATATTCTTGGTTCCCCTGCGTGTTACTGTGTGTATTACTGTTGACTGACTCTGACTTTTGCCTGGACTTCTGACCCTTCTTCTGCCTAACGATTCTGTACCTCTGCGACTCTCCTGGTTTATGACACTGACTTCGGCCTGGATTCTGACTCTGCTCCTGCCTAACGATTCTGTACCTCTGCGACTCCCCTGGTTTATGACTCTGGCTTCGACCTGGTATCTGTCTTTGCTGCTGTCTACCGTTTTTATACCTTTTCTGCCTGACTGGTTTAGTCTCGGATATCATTGCCTTTGTGTCCTGTGTTGGAACACCTGTCTGGCGACCGTCCTGCTCTGGCCATTGCTCCTATTCAGATAGCACCTCCTGGGCTCTGCTTTAAATCCAGATCCCTGTATAGGGGTAAAGGGTATCAGTGTTTCTCGGGGTGTTGTCTGGCTGCAGCCCAGACTGCAGGCAGACGTCAGTCTCTTTCCTGTGCCAGCAGACCCAGATCACTGTGACCTGCTGCAGCACTTCCTTCTTCCATCCCTCTCCTGGGGATCTCTCTGTCTCACACTCTGTCCTTCTGTATCCTCACTCATTAACTGAATGAAAGACTGACTGACTCAACTCTTCCGGCTCTTTTGTGCGAACTAAACTCCACCCTGTTATGAATGGGAAACCGAGGAGGAAAAAAAAGACAACAAGCTAAGTCTCAGAAAACCAGAGAAGTTGGTAACTATGCAGATTGCAGATCCCTGAACTTAACCGCACAACTAGCAGCAGTCGTGGAGCGTTCCTATGTTGGTCCTAGACGCCTCGTCACAACCGGAGAGCTACATAAGCCTAAAGCAGGAAAAGAGGAAAACTAACTGCCCCAGAGCAGACCCCAAAGGAAAGACAGCCCCCCACATGTATTGACGGTGAAACAAGATGAAATTACAAACAAAGGCAGGAAAATAGGCTGAGCAAACGATGGGGCCCGGCTAACTAAACAGGACAGGAAAGGAAAGACACTGTCTGCAATCTGCCAAAAAAAAAAACTACAAAAATATTGTCCAACACTTCTGATAACAAAATTAACCCTGAAGTCACTTGACTTCTACACCTATATCAGCACTCTGAAATATTCTGAGACAGAGAAAAAAGAGGCCAATCCAATAAGGGACAAAAAGCAGCTTGGCAAATACTGATACATAGGAGTGGAAATTCAGCATAGCCCCAGCAGGGGCAGGCTGACCACACAAGAAACTGAACTGACCAACAAGCGCAAGTGTGAACAATAGCAAAAAACAAACTTAACTTGAGAAGACTGGAAGAGAGCTGAAGTCCAGGACCTGAGAAGCAGACTGAATCACCAGCACCCGGATGGGGCGTCGGCGGTCTTATATCCAGTCTGAGACTCCAGAGATCCAATCGTTATCTTCCTCATCAGGTGGCAGATCACTACCACTTAACCTCACTACCTCCTGTCACCACCAGAGGGAGAACCGGAGGGGAACGCTCAACTGGTGGAGCCGAAAATGAGTTCATAACAGTATCCCCCCCTGAGGAGGGGTCACCGAACCCTCATCCATGCCACCAGGCCGATCAGGATGGGCCCGGTGAAAAGCACGAACCAATTTATTGGCATGAATATCAGAGGCAGAGACCCAAGAATTATCCTCCTGGCCATAACCCTTCCATTTGACCAATTACTGGAGTCTCCGTCTAACCAAACGAGAATCCAATATTTTCTCTACCTCATATTCCATATTGCCTTTAACCAATACAGGATCAGGAGGTGCCACCACAGGAACTACTGGCTCAACAAACCTCTTCAACAGTGACTTGTGAAATACGTTATGGATTTTGAACGTAACTGGAAGAGCCAATCGAAAAGAAACAGGATTAAGAATCTCCAAAATCTTATAAGGTCCAATAAATCTTGGCTTAAATTTTGGAGATGCAACCTTCATAGGAATATTCTTAGACGACAACCAAACCAAATCTCCCACTTTAAACCAATGGTCCTACGCCGGTTGGAAAAACGCTGGGCCTTTTCCTGAGAGAGTGACAACTTATCCACCACTTGGTCCCATATCTGCTGCATTCTCACAACCACAGTGTCCACACCTGGGCAGGGCAAAGATTCCACTTGCCCTGAAGAGAATCGAGGATGAAACCCAAAATTACAGAAAAAGGGTGACATCAGAGTGGCAGAACTAGCTCTATTGTTCAGCGCAAATTCGGCCAAGGGCAAAAATGAGACCCAATCATCTTGATCAGCAGATATAAAACATCTTAAATAAGACTCAAGGGTCTGGTTTGTTCTCTCAGTCTGCCCATTGGTCTGGGGATGAAACGCGGAGGAGAAGGATAACTGAATTCCCACATTGGAACAAAAGGCTTTCCAGAATCTGGAAACAAACTGGACCCCTCTATCGGACAAAATGTTCTCAGGAATCCCGTGTAACCGAACCACCTGTTGTAAAAACAAGGGCACCAACTCAGCGGAAGATGGCAACTTTGGGAGTGGCACAAGATGGACCATCTTCGAAAATCAATCACAAATCACCCAGATAACAGTCATTCTCTGAGAGACAGGAAGATCAGAAATAAAATCCATTGAGATATGGGTCCATGGCCTCTTGGGAACCAGCAGGGGCATCAGCAACCCAGTAGAATGAGAACAGGGTTTAGACTGAGAACAAGTCCCACAGGACTGTACAAAATTCCTGACTTCACGAGATAAGGCAGGCCACCAAAACGACTGACTCACCAAATCTCTGGTACCAAAAATACCCGGATGACCAGCCAAATGAGAAGCAATGGACTTCAGACATCACTCTCTTTCTCCACTGGTCAGGAACATACAATCTTCCCATAGGGCAACGCTCAGGTTTATCCTCCCGAAATTCCTCCAGGATGCGTCTCAAATCGGGCGAAATGGCAGAAAGAACTACCCCATCACCTAGGATAGTAGTAGGCTCTATCACATAAAGAGAACCAGCAAAGAAACTCCTAGAAAGGGCGTCTGCCTTAACATTCTTAGTGCCCGGTAGAAAAGAGACCACAAAATTAAAACGCGTGAAAAACAAGGCCCATCTAGCCTGTCTAGGATTCAAGCGTTTGGCCGACTCCAGATAAATCAGATTCTTGTGGTCAGTGAGGACCACAAATTGATGTCTAGCTCCCTCCAACCAATGTCTCCACTCCTCAAATGCCCATTTCATGGCCAACAATTCCCGATTCCCCACGTCATAGTTGCGTTCAGATGGGGAGAACTTTTGAGAAAAGAAGGCACAGGGATTCATCTTAGAAGTCACAGGGTCTTTTTGGGACAAAACAGCTCCTGCACCAATCTCAGAAGCGTCCACCTCCACTTGAAATGGAAGTGAGACATCAGGTTGCCGTAAAACTGGAGCCGAAGTAAATCTCCGCTTAAGCTCCTGAAATGCTGAGACAGCCTCAGGAGACCAATTCAACACATCAGCTCCCTTCTTGGTCAGATCAGTTAGTGGTTTGACAATACTAGAAAAATTACCTATAAATTTACAATAGAAATTAGAAAAACCCAAAAACTTCTGGAGAGCCTTCAAAGAAGTAGGCTGAACCCAATCATAAATAGCCTGTACCTTGGCCGGGTCCATTTCAATAGTTGATGGAGACAAGATAAATCCCAAAAATGAAATCCTCTGTACACCAAAGAGGCACTTCGATCCCTTAACAAACAGGGAATTCTCCCTCAAAATCCGGAACACAGTCCAGACATGTTCCACATGGGAATCCCAATCACTAGAAAAGATCAAAATATCATCCAGATAGATGATCAAAAACTTATCCACAAAGTCTCGGAAAATATCATTCTTAAAGGACTGGAAGACAGAAGGAGCATTAGAGAGCCCAAAAGGCATCACCAGGTACTCAAAATGTCCCTTCGGAGTATTAAACGCCATCTTCCATTCATCCCCGTGCTTGATGCGAATAAGATTATACGCCCCCCTGAGGTCAAGCTTAGTAAACCAGCACTCTTAACTCTGGAGAATAAATCAGACATCAGAGGTAACGGGTACTGATATTTAACCGTCATCTTGTTAAGGGAACGATAATCAATACACGGTCTTAATGAACCGTCTTTCTTGGCCACAAAAAAAACAGTGCCTAAAGGTGACGAGGATGGTCTAATATGATCCTTCTCCAACGACTCCTTAATATAGGATCGCATAGCATCATGTTCGGGTACAGATAAGTTGAAAAGCCGACCCTTGGGAAATTTACACCCAGGCATCAACTCAATTGCACAGTCATAACTCCTATGAGGAGGCAAAGACGCAGACTTACTCTCACTAAAAACATCAGAGAAATCAGCCAGATAATCAGGAATATCATGAGACTGAGGAGAGGTGGAGAAAACAGGAGCGTCCCTAAGAACACACTGACAACCCCAACTCACCACAGACACAGATTTCCAATCCAAAACTGGGTTATGAGCTTGCAACCAGGTGAACCCCAGAACAATAGTATCATGCAAATTATGCAGCACCAAAAATGTACACTTTTCTTGGTGGTCTGGGGCAACTCGCATTATCACCTGGGTCCAAAACTGAGGTTTATTCTCCGCCAAAAGAGTGGCATCAATACCCCTCAAAGGAATAGGCGTCTGCAGAGGCGTCATGGAAAAACCACAACGTTTAGCAAAGTCCAAATACATCAGATTCAGAGCTGCTCCTGAATCCACAAAAGCCTTAGTGGAAAATGTGGACAAGGAGCAGATCAGAGTAATTGCCAAAAGGAACTTAGGTTGTACACTGCCCACAGCAAATGTGTGTGCAAAACGTTTCTCTCATTTAGGGCAGACAGAAATAGTATGAGAGGCGTCTCCACAGATAAAACACAGCTTATTACGCCTTCTAAACTCCCGACGTTGCGCCCCAGACAAAACCCCATCACATTGCATAGGTTCAGACATTTGTTCAAAAGGTGGCAGCGCCTCCCGAGTAGTTTTACGTTCACGTAAACGCCGATCAACTTGAATGGCTAATGACATAGAGCCATCCAGACCAGAGGGAACAGGAAATCCCACCATCATATCTTTTACGGTCTCTGACAAACCTTTCCGAAAGAGAGCTGCCAATGCACTATCATTCCATGTAGTAAGGACCGCCCACTTTTGGAATTTTTGACAGTACAACTCTGCAGGATCCTGACCCTGGTTTAATGCCAACAAGGTTCTCTCTACTTGATCAACGGCATTAGGTTCATCATACAACAACCCCAAGGCCTGAAAAAATGCATCCACATTAGTCAGAATAGGATTTTCAGGTATCAGAGAAAAAGTCCAATCTTGCGGATCGCCGTGCAGCAAGGAGATGACAATTTTAGCCTGCTGCACAGAGCTCCCCGATGAGTTAGGCTTCAAAGCAAGAAATAATTTACAATTATTCTTAAAATTCAGAAATTTACACCGATCCCCAGAAAACACATCAGGAGTAGGAATCTTGGGTTCAGCAGCATGTGACTGAATAAGGTAGGTGGAAATTCACTGTACTTCAGCAGTCAGCTGCTCCACACGATCAGACATTTGCTTAATCTCCATGAGGAAAAAAAAATCCTCCTATGGCCCCAGAGAAAAAGAGGAAAAAATACATTAAAAAAAAAAAAATTCTGACACTTTTTTTTTTTTTCTTTAACAATTCCTTCCTGCTTTTGAGTACCCTAGAATCTGCGGTATGGCTGGTGATTCTGTTATGAATGGGAAACCGAGGAGGAAAAAAAAGACAACAAGCAAAGTCTCAGAAAACCAGAGAAGTTGGTAACTATGCAGATTGCAGATCCCTGAACTTAACCGCACAACTAGCAGCAGTCGTGGAGCGTTCCTACGTTGGTCCTAGATGCCTCGTCACAACCGGAGAGCTACATAAGCCTAAAGCAGGAAAAGAGGAAAACTAACTGCCCCAGAGCAGACTCCAAAGGAAAGACAGCCCCCCACATGTATTGATGGTGAAACAAGATGAAATTACAAACAAAGGCAGGAAAATAGGCTGAGCAAACGATGGGGCCCAGCTAACTAAACAGGACAGGAAAGGAAAGACACTGTCTGCAATCTGCCAAAAAAAACCTACAAAAATATTGTCCAACACTTCTGATAACAAAATTAACCCTGAAGTCACTAGACTTCTACACCTATATCAGCACTCTGAAATATTCTGAGACAGAGCAAAAAGAGGCCAATCCAATAAGGGACAAAAAGCAGCTTGGCAAATACTGATAAATAGGAGTGGAAATTCAGCATAGCCCCAGCAGGGGCAGGCTGACCACACAAGAAACTGAACTGACCAACAAGTGCAAGTGTGTACAATAGCAAAAAACAAACTTAACTTGAGAAGACTGGAAGAGAGCTGAAGTCCAGGACCTGAGAAGCAGACTGAATCACCAGCACCCGGATAGGGCGTTGGCGGTCTTATATCCAGTCTGATACTCCAGAGATCCAATCGTTATCTTCCTCATCAGGTGGCAGATCACTACCACTTAAACCAACCTCACTACCTCCTGTCACCACCAGAGGGAGAACGGGAGGGGAACTCTCAACTGGTGGAGCTGAAAATGAGTTCATAACACCAATCACCTCCCAGCACGTTTCGTGTTCCAAGCAGGGAGCCACCAAGGGGTGATATGCTACACTCCAAGCAGGGAGCCGCTGAAGGTGCTTTGCTACACTACTTTGTGGTGTGGGGTGCAGGTATTGGAGTGTGGTCAGGTGTCTCCACCTTACCTGGATAGTGGGGTACCACACCTCAGGAGGAGGTGCAGTACCTCTGTGGTGACTGAACCCTCAGGGGCACCACATGTGTCATTCCACAGGACCTCAGAAGACCACTGACAAAACTGAGTACAATAGCCTTTTGCTGACCAACCAGTGTTTTGAGACCAATCTAAGATGTTTTTGCTCCCATACTCAGCATGGTTGGGGATCATACTTAACCTTGGCAGAGTTTGCCCTAAACAATAGACACCACGAGGGCTTGGAAAAGTCCCTCTTCTGTAATCTAGGATTTCATTCTAGTTCGCCATGTTTTGAGGGAGGGTACAATGCATGTCTAGATTTTTCTGTCACTTTCCATTGCCACGTCTTGGGGGAGGTCTGTACCCATCTAAAGAAAGCAGATGAGAGCATAAAGAGGGAGGCCAATAGGCGTGGTCAGCAAGGTTGCAAATTCACAGTGGGGGGGACAGAGTTTGGCTGTCTACTAGGAATCTCAAGATTAAGGTACCATCTCCTAAGCTCGCAGCCAGGTTTATAAGACCATTTTCCATTATTGAGGTTGTCAATAAGGTGGATTTTGAAGTAGATCTGCCTTCTTCTATGCTGGTTACCAATGTTTTTCACAAGACATTAAAGAAGGTGATTACTCCGCTTGTGACCCTCATCCTCCTATTCTGGTAGATAATACAGATGAATTTGAGATAGAAAGTATTGTGGACTCTCGTAGAGTTCATAATGTCATTAACACTCATTACTGTCCCCAATCTCCTCTTTTTCCTGTCCTGATATGGCTGTACACCATTACAATAACACTCTCAGAAGCACCCTTGACTAAGTAGCGCCCCTCACCCTCAGAACCTCCAAGCACAGAGTAAAACAGCCCACATCACAAACTCTATTTCTCCAGCGATGCTCTAGGAGTGCTGAACGCTTATGGAGGAAAACTCACACACCAGAAGACTTCATCCACTTCAAATGTATGTTAAGAACCTATAACTCTGCCCTCCACCTCACCAAACAGACCTACTATACCACCCTGATCTCACTATCCAACAACCCCAAGAAACTTTTTGACACCTTTCACTCCCTCCTTAAGCCGAAAGCACAAGCCCCTATCACAGACATTTGGGCTGATGACCTGGCCTCCCACTTTATAGAGAAAATAGATAACATCCGTCAGGAAATCCACTCCCAGCTACCAAATGCAGTGACTCCCATCCCTCTCTGCATTTCCGCTAGCTCACTCTCCACATTTAATCTCAACACAGAAGAAGAAGTCTCTAGGCTCCTCTCTTCTTCTCGTTCGACTACGTGTACTACTGACCCCATTCCCTCACATCTCCTCCAGTCTCTCTCTTCAGTTGTCACTACTCATCTAACTACAATCTTATATCTCTCCCTCTCCTCTGGCATTTTCCCATCCTCAGGGCTGGCCCGAGAGATTACGGCGCCCTAGGCGAAACTATTTTGTTGCACCCCTACTATTCTTGGCAGTAGATGAAAACTTGGGATATAAATTTAGGAGCAAAATAAACCACAACAACAATGATTAATTAACTCTCTCCTAACTCTTTAATCTTCTGAGAAGTTGTATAGGACAAATATATACAAAGTAATCAATAACACAAAACAAAAACGACCATAGGTAATTAAAATTTTTGCTTCTTTGCCTTTTTTTTTTTTAAAAGGATGGCACTAAGTCACCGAGATTAATTTGTTTAGCAACTTCAGATTCTATCGAAATTGTTGCCAACCCAACCAACCTCTCTTGCGTCATATTTGCCCTTAAATATGTACACTTTTCTTTCCATCCCTAAAACTTTTTGCCTTTTGAAAAGATTTTTTATAATTTTTTCTCTGGCGCCCCCTTTGGGTCGGCACCCTAGGCGGCCGCCTAGTTCGCCTATACGTTCGGGCCTGCCCTGCCCATCCTCCTTCAAACAATCTATTATTACTCCATTATTAAAGAAACCCGCCATCGACCCATCCTACACAGACAACTACAGACCAGTCTCCAATCTCCTCTTCATCTCTAAACTCTCGGAGCACATTGTCTACTCCCGCCTTACCTGTTTCTTCTCCACTCATTCCCTCCAAGACCCTTCACAGTCCGGCTTCCACCCCCTACATTCTACAGAAACTGCACTCATCAAAGTGACCAATGATCTTCTGAGAGCAAAATGTAATGGTAAGGTAACCACTCTCTGCTCATTCTTCCCGACCTTTCCGCAGCTTTTGACACTGTTGACCACCGTCTCCTACTCTCTAGGCTCCAGTCACTAGGCATTAAGGACACTGCCCTCTCCAGGTTTTTTCCTATCTTTCTGACAACTCCTTCAGTGTTTTGTTCGCTGGCTCCACTTCATCTCCACTTCCTCTCACTGTTGGGGTATCTCAGGGCTCAGTCCTTGGCACCCTTCTCTTCTCTCTCTATACGGCTCCAATTGGACAGACCATCAGCAGATTTGGATTTCAGTACCATCTTTATGCTGATGACACAACTATACACGTCATCCCCTGACCTTACCCCTGCTGTACTACAGAACGCCAGTGACTGTCTGTCCGCAGTCTCCAACATCATGTCCGCCCTCTATCTGAAACTCAACCTCTCCAAAACTGAACTTCTTTTGCTCCCACCATCCACTAACCTCCCTAAATCTGACATTGCCTTCTCCGTGGGTGGCACCATAATAACATCCCGGCAGCAGGTGCGCTGTCTGGGTGTTACGTTTGACACCAATCTCTCCTTCACCTCCCATATACAATCTCTTGCCAGATCTTGCTGCTTACACCTAAAGAACATCTCTACAATCCGCCCTTTTAACCATGGAAACAGCAAAACCCTCACTGTCACCTTGATCTACTCCCATGTGGACTACTGTAATGCTCTATTAATTGGCCTCCCCCTCACTCGCCACCATTGTTCTGACCCTGCATGTGAAGCTACCATGTGCACAGGAAAAATGTACCAATCTTATGGAGTGTTTCATTGTGCAGGAGTAGGATGTGTTGGGATGTTGTATCTCCCATGGATTCCACAGCCTGGGAAACATGGGATGCTGTGTTTCCAAATTGCCAGGCAATGCATGACACTGCTGTGTCTGGTGCTAGGAAGGGATGCGATTGTGTCCATTCTTCTGGGCTATTTAACCCTACTCCCAGCTCAGGTCTTTGCTATTTATTGCAATTCCTATGTGTTGTGGTGAGTTTTGCTAGCAGTATTGGTTGCTTTCTTTCAGGCTTGGTGTTGTGAATTCTCTCTCTGAGTCGGGGATCCCTCTGGTGGTTAATGTGGGTAGTAGAGCTGGCCAGATTGACAGAGGTCTGCCACCTGACGATGATGAAAATCTGGGGTTACAGATTGGGAGTATTTAAGTGAGCAGGCTTCCCTCAATTGTTGCTGGTGATTAGTTCTTCCTGTGAAACTTGAGGTCTGCTGTCTCCTGCCTGATCCTGCATGTTGCAGCTAAGTTGTTCATTTGCTAATCCTTTGCTTCTGATCTGGTTTTGCCTCTTTCTGCTTTGCTGTGTGGGTTCAGCGTGCTTCTTGCTGGGACTGTGCTGGACCCCGCTCCATATGTTACAGCTTGTGTCAGTTTGTTCAGTCCCCTGTTATATTAGTCTCTTTTGCTTTGCTGCCAGATTAAACCAGAATGCTGATATAGTGGGGGCGAGGTTGTGAGACCTCAGTGTTTTTTGTACATCAGACGTGTTGGATTTTTTAGAGTTTTTGTGTAATTGCAGACAGTGTCTTTCCTTTCCTATCCTATCTAGACAGTTTGGGCCCCTTCATTTGCTCAGTTTATTTTCTGCCTGTGTTTGTCCCTCATCTGGTCTCACCGACAATATATGTTTGGGGGCTACCTATTTCTTTTGGGTTCTACTCCGGGGCAGTTTAGATTTCACCTTTCTTGCTTTAGGCCGAGTTAGTTCTCCGGCTGTGTCGAGGCGTCTAGGGCATCGTAAGTAATCTCCACGGCTACTGTTAGTTGTGTTGTTAGGGTTCTGGGTCTGCAATTCGCTAAGTGACCAACCTTTTGGTCCTGGTGGCCTAGCCTATTCCTGCCATCCTCCTCGGTGACCTAGTCATAACAAGTTGATCTTTGGGTTAATTTCCCTGTCTCTTTGTTCTACCCTTCCAGGGTTTCTCGCAGAAGAATCCACCTATCAGAGCCGTATCTGGGGGGCAGCTGGGGCATGTGCCCCAGGCGCAGCCAGCAGGGGGGCGCAGTCAGACCACCTAATGCGGCGGTCTGCAGTGTCTCTCCCGGCAGCTGCATTCTGCTGCCCCTCAGACTGGAAGTTTGTCAAGCTGACAGCCAGCACACAGAAGCTGCAGCACGCTGGCTCTCAGGGATCAATTGTACTCAAACCTTACAGACGCGAGTACAATTCAAGCTTTAAGTCTGACCGCCAGGTCAAAGCGACGCCAGCAGTGTGATCATGTCATGTGATCATGCTGCTAGTGTCACACGCCGGCGTTGCAGAGATGCAGATGGGTGATAAGTACTCCAGTGGAGCTGATGACACCGAAGATTAAGTGCATGGGGGGGATTTAATGTGTGGGTGGACATTTGAGGGGATTTAGAGTGGGGATGGGGGGATTTATTATGTGTGAAGATTTGGAGGGGGATTTAATGTGATTGGGGAGATTTGGAGGGGATGTGGGATGTAATGTGTGAGGGGAGATTTGGAGTGGGGATGGGGGGATTTAATGTGTGTGAGGAGATTTGGAGTGGGGGATGGAGGAGTTAATGTGTGAGGAGATTTGTAGTGGGGATGGGGGATTTAATGTGTGGGGGGGATTTGAGGACACAAAATGAGGAGCAAAGGGGGAGACGCAGGGCATGTATGAGGAAACAGAACAGGGTGAATGGGGGCATGTACAAGGAAACAGTATGGGGGAATGGGGGGCATGTATGAGGAAACAGTACAGGAGAATGGGCAACATGTATGAGGAAACAGTACAGGAGAATGGGGGGCATGTACAAGGAAACAGTATGGGAGAATGGGGGGCATGTATGAGGAAACAGTACGGGGGAATTGGGGGCATGTACAAGGAAACAGTATGGGAGAATGGGGGGCATGTATGAGGAAACAGTACGGGGGAATTGGGGGCATGTATGAGGAAACAGTACAGGGGAATGGGGGGCATGTATGAGAAAACAGTACAGGAGAAGGGGGGGCATGTACAAGAAAACAGTATGGGAGAATGGGGGGCATGTACAAGGAAACAGTATGGGGGATGGGTGCAGACACAGTATGGTCAGTGCAAACATAATGGGAAGTGAACAGGGGAATATATGAGGACACAGTATGAGTAGCGATGTGAAAAATGTATGTGGACAGAGTACAGAGAGTGAGGGTGATGGGATGTGTGCAGACGCAGTGGGGGTATGTGTGAGAGGTGTTACGGGCTGTTAGGGTTCTAGGTAGAAACCCGAGAGTGGACCCTCTGGGTCGTGTCCCCAGAGCCCCCAAGGGCGAGCGGACCAGGTGATGACCACCCCCTATACAGGGAGTGTTAGGGGCAGGCCCAAGGGAGATGGAACCACGACAGCCGGAACCAAAGGGACGACCTAGGGTAAATACTGGAGAGCAGATCAGAGTGTGGGAAGGTATACGAGGGGTAGAGTGGATCCAAGGCAGAAGGAAGCAGGCTGTGGAAGCCAGAAGGGTCAGGACAGAACCGAGACCAGAAGCTGAAAAGGAAGATGAGCGAAAGGAGATTAGGGAAGACTGGACCTAGGGAATGAGACAAAGAACAAGATAGGGGAAGGAGCGAAATGTACAGGAGGCAGGCAACAATAGGGGCAGAGGTACAGGTGGAGGGCCGGCACAGGGGAACACAGGAGGAGGAAACAGAGGAACCAGAGAGGGGGGTAGGCAGTGACAGGGAGACACGGGAGCAGGCTACAGACGGGGACCAAGGCAGAGAGCAGAGCGCAGCACAGAGGGTGCGCAGGGACCTGATGGCCGAGGGTGACGCTGCGCAAAGATAGCAGGCGCCACGGACTAAGACAAACAGGCGTCTTACCTGTCCCGACGCCCAGCTGAAATACCCGGTGGGCGCCGCCATGATGGGGCGGAGCCACCGGGTCACGTGCCCCCAGGATGCACAGAGGCCGAGGAAGGGCGAGCACGCATGCGCGGACCTCTGACGCGCCGAACCCCTGCAAAGCCAGACAGGGGACGGTGTGAGAGCAGAGAGGGAGGGCGCCGGCAGGAGGACCCCAGGTGAGCGCTGGCGGGTGCAACACGGGCTGGTGGAACGCATCAAATAATATTGAAGGTATAAGGTGCGTTCGCAGCCCGGGGTCCACCGTGCAGAGATGGTAACTGCTGCTCGATAATGGCAGATGCTATTTGGCAGTATAAAGGAAGAACACACGTGGGTTAACGTCACCCGGTGTGTACAGGGCGAACTCTGTTACCTCACAGAGCCGCACTACCACAGAACCTAAATGCCGGAGCCTGTTTAACCTCACAGAGCTCAGCATAGGAGCACACAGAATGCGGTCACAGAACTCTGCCCCAAGGACACGGGGTCAGAGTCCCTCTAGACCTTCTGAGCGTGTGGTGTCGCACCAGCGGACACCACTATAGACGCTGACTATGGTGGAGTGTCGAGCAAGTGCACCGTGGCGTGCAGAGCCACTGGTGGACACTGATGCCAGTCTCAGACTCTGCCTCTACCTACACCTAAGCCTGACGTCACTTCCGGTCAGATGACCGGCCCAGGCATTGTTAGAGACGCTGACACAGACACAGTGCTCATTCACTGCACGGGCACGGCGGTGCCTGCATCTCCCACTGCCACCAATGATAGTAAGTAACATGCCTTTATTTAACCATCGCTGCATCACCAATGTAGTTTCTTTTACATGCTCATAAAGAAACCCTTTCTTTCTTTCAAGGCAATTTGCTTTGGGCACATTTCCATAATTGTGGATCCTCAGGAATTAGGACCACTTGTCAGAAAGGTACTCCATAGTTCTCCTTATTTATTAAGCTACATGTATTACTATACTGATTTTTGACATTGCATTGTACTTTATACTATATACATATCTCATGGGAAAAATTATATTGTATAATCAATACAGCCCCCCCTTTTTTGTCCACATGGGGTTACTTCTTTTATTACAATGCAATTTTACCATACGACAATCGAACTCTTGGCATTCCAAAAATTAATATCACTGACCTTGGAGTTATTTCAAACCTTCTCACTGGTTGCAGTTCTTATGTTCATAACTATAAGGTCAAACATATCAGTCTCAGATACTATAATGTACTGTTTTATTCTTTATGGTTTAGATAGGACTTGGTTTTCATAATTTTTCATAATTTCCTCTTTTACTTTTGTGATGCTATATGTCTTTTGACATGATAACCAGCAGACCATATAATCTCTGTGCCCATCTTTTAATTCCCACCTACCGGACAATCCACTGAATTTAGAAACATTGCCTAACAGTGAAACTATTTAACTGGTGACTGCAACCTCTCTTCTCTAAAGGGGTACGATTGCAATATTTTCTCCATGTAATTGTGTTCTGTCTACCGCCATGCCTTCTTTCTCCTCTTCCCTTGGCTTTTGAGTATCTCCATGTTCTCCAATGATCATACGGCATGTGACTTAGTAAAAATGCACCTCTGGTAGATACTTATTCTATATTTTGTATGCTATTTTGTATACTTTTATTTGTTATATATTTCTCTGATTTTTATTATGTATGTTTTATTTTTTCAGCGACTATATGATAAAGGCCGTTGTGAGGCCGAAACGTCAAAAAGCTGTCGCTTCTTCACCGTCAAATAAAAATTAAAAATATTTCACTTGAATCAAAATTCACGTGTGCAGTGACTCTATATTGAACTTTCACCTAAGCCTGGGCGCTTAACAGGCTAGGCTGCACAACACATGCGTACCAAGAGTAGGGGTTTCTTAATGAGTCATTCACCAGATACATTCATACATGCATACAACACTCATTCCACATAGTCTGATAATGCAGTGTATACTAGCGCATGGCCGAGCGGCCATGTGACCCTTTTTTAGCAGCATCCTTCCAGGACCTTCCTGATGATCTAATCCAAGCTGTAAAAGGACCTGAGCATGTGACCTCCGATCTCCAATGGAAGATCATCCCACAGGCATGCTCAGTGGACCGAAAGGAGAACTTAGTCCCTGGAGTAGCTCACTACTGACCAGCATGCATTGCTATAGCTGGACCACAGGTGGCAGCAGCAACCAAATCCACAATGCGAGTCTGAGCAGAGCGCCGGGATCGACGAGTCTGAGCAGAGTGACGGGATCGACGAGTCTACTGAGCAGCCTGCTCTGTGGCCAGAGAGGAATGGGAGACCGCCGAAGGCAAGGCTCGGGATTCCTGCTGTGCAGTGACAGGAGCCTGACATCTAACAAGAGGCATGTGTGAGCAGATAAAAAAGGGGGGAGCTAGTGCTGCCTATGGTCAGAATGCAATACATAAAGTGCATATGCACATATTGATTTCTAACTGTTCTTTAAAATGAGACATTTAGCAAACAATTGATCAATTCTTTGAGCCACCCCACCATGTCACAGCATTCTCATATGGGGCAGTCCTACTCTACATTTTTTATATTCGCTGTGCCATTATGGCCTCCTAAATGTATTAAATGCAAGACTATATTAAATGCCAAATAGACCTGAAGCATTTCTGAATCACTCCCATGGCGCCAGAAAGGCGAGCGCAGATAAAGGCCGACCAGGTCTGGACATGGACATTTCAGATCTGACCTCCACACTGCCAATCCAGCAACCATAGATGAAGGCTGAAACAGGTCCAGACATGGGTGCATAATCAAATAGAGACTGAGGGAGGGTAGGGCTGCTGTATATGTGTACAGCAGCCTAGATCAATCACAATAAAGACAAAATGGCGTGCATAACACCCATAACTACTCTTTTATTATTTATGCATTAAAATAAAACTAGTGAAAATCTTGCTAGATTTTATCATAATAAACGTCATATTTTAGTACATTTGGTGTCTTAAAGAAGCACTCCCATTTTACTTTTCATTGAATATGTGTATATGTGCAATGTAGTGTGTGTGTATTAGTATCCTGACCAACCAATATCTCCTCTGGTATCCAGCGCCATTCTGCTCCTCTTCTCAGTGAAGTCACCACTCTGCAAACTGTCCAGGTTGCACTGTGCTCTGCATGACCAAGAAGTAACTTTTAAAAGGGATGCTTATGGAGAGTCAGAACGAGGCTTGCTGCATGATTGCCGAGCCCAGTGATTGGCTACAGTATGACCATTGAGCCCAGTGAATGGCTGAGCATTATCACCAAGCACAGTGATTTGCTGTAGCATGATCGCCTGAACCCAGTGATTGGCTGCAGCATTCATGTGCTGAAGTTATGATGACACCACTGCATCTGTGTCAACAAAGAGGAGGAGCAAAGGGAGTGCTGGAGTGGAAGAAGGCTAGCATGGTTCATTTTCATATTTTTCGATATTTTAAAATAGTAAACTAGAAAACCTTTTTAAAAATAAACACAGACATTTAATACATTTTTTTATTAATGTAACGGAAATATTACTCTGCGGCAAATGCAGGTAGAAGCTAGCTGCGCTAGGGGGTGAAAGAGTGGAGAGAGGGCCAGCACACAGATGAAGCAGACCTGCCATGCAGCAGCGAAGCTACCACCAGGTGGCAGCAAAGAATTCAAACAAGCCGGGTCAAATCCTAGACTGTAGCGCAGTACCAAAGGAATAAGAAAACTTGTTAGGGTCGGCAGAACGCACCAGATATAAATAATAGAAGGTGCGTTCACCGCCCGGGGTCCACCGTGCGGTAGATGGTAAGACCGCTGCTGGACAATGGCAGATGCACCAAAAGGTGAAGTACTGCGCTCGGGTTAACTTCACCCGAACGCTAAGAGCGGCTCTGTTAAGACACAGAGTCGCCTTACAAAACAGAACGCTGGCCCTGTTAGTCTCACAGGATGACCAGCAGGTGGCGTTGCAGCTGCAACCGCCAATGGTCTGAGCCTCGGGGCCGTGACCCTTCCAATCCACCAAATAGAATTTTTTGCCACACACAAACCTGCGCCCCACGATGGCATTAACCTCAAACTCGTCAGATGACAAATCTGACGACCCGGTCGATGACTCGGAAAACCGGGCCATGTGAACTGGTTTGAGGAGGGACACATGGAATACATCCGAAATGGCTAAATGTGGAGGAAGAGCCAGACGGTAGACCACCGAGCTAATTCGCTCAAGGACCTTGAAAGGTCCAATATATCGCGGCGCAAACTTAGGGGACTCGACCCTTAGTTTGATATTTCGGGTGGAGAGCCACACCATGTCGCCAGGGGAGAAGCTTGGAGAGGGTCGCCAATGCGTGTCGGCGGATGCCCTCATCATTTCCTTAGAGGCACGGCTAGCATCCTGAGTGTGATCCCAAAAGTCCCGGGCCTCCACGGCCCAGTCTGCCACCCTGGAGTCAGTGGAGGACACTGGCATCGGGACAGAAACGCGTGGATGTTGGCCGTAGTTTAGGAGGAAAGGCGTCTGACCCGTGGAATCAGCCACCGCATTGTTTAGGGCAAACTCCGCCCAAGGTAGCAAGGATGCCCAGTCATCCTGCCTGGCAGAGACAAAATGCCGTAAGTAGGTGACCAAGGTCTGATTGGCTCTCTCGACCAAGCCATTCGTCTTGGGATGGTAAGCAGGGGACAGATTTAGCTCGATGCTGAGTAAGCCGCAGAACTCCCTCCAAAACCGAGACGCGAATTGGGGACCTCAGTCACTCACGATTTTGTCCAGCAAGCCATGCAAACGGAATACTTGCTTAATGAACAAAGTGGCAAGACCATGAGCGGAAGGCAAGCGTGCGAGTGGCACCAGATGCACCATTTTGGAAAAATGGTCGGTGACCACCCAGAAGACCGTACTGCCACCAGACTTGGGCAGGCCAACTATAAAATCCATGCCAACCATCTCCCACCGTCTATCGGCCACTGGCAAGGGATATAACAGCCCCGCCGGCCTCTGTCTAGAGGGTCTGTTCCGGGCACACGAGATGCATGCTTGCACATATTCCTTGACATCTCGGCCACCAATATGACCTTGCCAGGAGTTCGGTGGTCCGTTTATTACTAAAATGACCACCGACCCTGGAGGTGTGTGCCCAGGCGAGGACCTCCGGCCATAGCTGAGGAGGCACCATGGTCTTGCCTGGTGGCACTGACTCGAGTGCAACTGGAGCCACGGTCGTAAAACTCTCCGGCGGGAGAATTAGCTGAGGCTCAGCCTCTCCTTCTTCCGCAGAAACCACCAAGCGTGAAAGAGCATCCGCACGGATGTTCTTCTCTCCGGAGAGGTAATGCAGGGTGAAGCGGAAGCGAGAAAAGAAGAGCAACCACCTAGCCTGACGGGAGTTCAGGCGCTGGGCCGTCTGCAAATAGACCAGATTTTTATGGTCCGTGTATACCTGGAAGGGAAAGCGAGCCCCCTCCAGGAGATGTCTCCACTCTGAAAAGGCCAACTTCATGGCCAGCAGCTCCCTGTCACCGATGGAGTAATTCTTCTTCGCCGGTGAGAAGGTCTTCCGACCTTGAGCATCCTTCTGAAAGAAGACTGCTCCTGCACCGACGGAAGAGGCATCTACCTCCAATATAAATGGCTTGTTCACTTCGGGATGATGTAGGATGGGAGCGCCAGCAAAGTGGGATTTAATAGACAAGAAGGCCTTGGAGACTTGTTAAGACCAAGCATTAGGATTAGCTCCTTTCTTGGTGAGAGCAACCAATGGAGCCACCAATGTGGAGACGTGCGGTATAAACTGGCGATAATAATTTACGAACCCTAAGAAGCGCTGCACCGCTTTAATTGAATGGGGTTCCTGCCAATCCATCACTGCTTGTAGTTTGGCCGGATCCATAGCCAGTCCCTGGGCCGAGATGATGTAGCCCAGGAACAGCAAGGACTCTTGCTCAAACTGACATTTCTCCAGCTTGGCGTATAGAGAGTTCGCCCGTAGACGGTCGAAGACCCTGCATACGTCTCTCCGGTGAGTGGTCAAATCTGGCGAGAAGATGGAGTATGTCATCCAGATAAACCACCATCGAAGCAGAGAGCATGTTGCGGAAGATGTCGTTGACGAAATCTTGGAAGACAGCTAGCGCATTACACAGGCTGAAGGGCATGACCAGGTATTCGTAATGGCCATCCTGGGTATTAAAAGCTGTCTTCCATTCGTCTCCTTCGCGAATGCGGATCAGATTGTATGCCCCTCGCAGATCCAACTTAGTAAAGATCCAGGCCCCTCGCAACCTGTCGAACAACTCAGAAATCAACGGTAGAGGGTATTTGTTTTTAACCGTGATGGCATTGAGACCTCTGTAGTCAATGCAGGGACGTAACTCTCCGCTCTTCTTCTGAACGAAGAAGAAGCCTGCACCAGCCGGCGACACCAACTTTCTGATAAAGCCCCAAGCCAGGTTCTCCCAGATGTATTGTGACATAGCTTCTGTCTCAGGGAGAGATAGTGGATACACACAGCCTCTAGGAGGTTCTGTGCCTAGCATGAGGTCTATCGGGCAGTCGTATGGACGGTGCGGCGGGAGCGTCTCCGCAGATTTTTTGGAGAAGACGTCCGCGTATTGGTGGTAGGGTTTAGGTAGCGCGGAGAGATCCGCAGGCACTTTAGTGGAAGCCACCTGAAGACTGCCCCTCAGACATCTCCCCTCACAGTCCTTGTTCCAGGCCAGTATCTTCCCTGTTGCCCACTCGATATGAGGAGAGTGACAACGAAGCCAGGGAACCCCGAGCAGCACCTGATCAATGCCATCTGGCAGAATTAGCAGGGACAGAGTCTCATGATGGGAGGGTGAGAAGGTGAGCCCAAGTGGAGCTGTCTGATGAGTCACCTGAGAGGGTAGCGGTGCTCCGTTAACCACCCTAATGGTCAGAGGCTGAGGTAATAGTACCAGGGGAATGGCGTGTTTCTGGGCAAAGGTAGAAGACATAAAGTTCCCCTTGGCCCCGGAATCCACGGTAACCTCTGCCTCCCAGGTGGAGGACCCACTGTCTAAGATGCCCCGGAATACCGGTTTGGGTGAGAAGGGTATCATATTGGACTGCCCACCATCTAAGGCCACTGGGCGTGGATGTTTTTTTGCTCGCAGAGGACACATGCTAGCCGGGTGCCCAAACTGTTGGCACTGGTAGCAACGTACCGAGCTCCGCATTGGCCGTGACTTTGAGCCAGTGCGAGACACCTCCATAGGTTCGGAGGGAGGAAGCTCCTGTACGGGGTATGTTAGTGGCTCGGTGAACGTGGGAGCCAAGTTAACCCTACGTTTGGATTGTGCTCGTTCCAACCCGCGCTCCGTAAACTGGAGATCAATGCGGGTGGAGACGGCAATCAATTCCTCCAGGCTTGCTGGAACCTCTCTAGTAGCTAGAGCGTCTTTTACGTGCTCAGCCAACTCTTTCCAAAACACCGGAACTAAAGCTTTGTCCGGCCACTCTAACTCAGAAGCCAGTGTTCGGAACCGGACGGCATAATGGCTGACCGAGAGTGACCTCTGTGTTAGGGATAATAACTGGAGAGAGGAGTCGTGCGTGATCCTTGGTCCCAAAAAGACCTACTTCAGGGCCGCGAGGAACTGAGCAGCACCCTGAACCACAGGATCATCACGTTCCCACAGAGGTGTAGCCCACTGTAATGCCCGGCCAGATAAGAGTGACACTATGAATCCCACCTTAGCCCGCTCTGTAGGGAACCGTGCAGCCAGTAACTCAAGCTGAATAGAGCACTGGCTCATGAATCCCCTACAGGTGGCGCTGTCACCCGAAAACTTATCGGGAAGCGGGAGGCAAGAAAGTGTCAGCGTGGGCAAAAGAGCAGGCACATGTGAGACAGCCTCAGCGACTGTCTGGACAGCAGCTAACGCGACATTCGCAGCTGAGTTGGCACTTTCAATAACCGCCAACCTGCTCTCCAGCTGCCGAATATAGCGCTGCAACTGCAGCACATCTGCCATTGCAAGCCAGACCCTGGCGCTTGTGTAATGTTAGGGTCGGCGGAACGCACCAGATATAAATAATAGAAGGTGCGTTCACCGCCCTGGGTCCACCATGCGGTAGATGGTAGGACCGCTGCTGGACAATGGCAGATGCACCAAAAGGTGAAGTACTGCGCTCGGGTTAACATCACCCGAACGCTAAGAGCGGCTCTGTTAAGACACAGAGTCACCTTACAAAACAGAACGCTGGCCCTGTTAGCTTCACAGGATGACCAGCGGAAGGCGTTGCAGCCGCAACCGCCAATGGATGCTGCTAGTGCAGCGCGGCAATAACTATAGCCGCTGGATGGCGGCGCCGGAAGGCCGGACACTGTCGGACGCTAGTGTGCAGTGCAGGAGGCACCGTGGCGTGTAGCTTGCCACAATCTGACGCTGACTAACCAACACTCTGTCACCATTCGTATTATCAGAGGGAAGGGGTTTCTTAATAAGTCAGTCACCAGTCCATACATCCATCACCATGCACACACAGCATAATATGCTACACTAGCGCATGGCCGAGCCGGCATGCGGGCTTTTTATAGCCATGCGCTTCCGGGACCTTCCAGTAGCCTGGAAAGGGCCAATCAGATCTGACGCAGGACCTGAACATGTGACCCCTGCTCTCCAGTGAGAGGTCACCTTGCGGGCATGCCCAGTAGCACGGCACGAGGACTTAGCCTCTGGAGCGGTTACCTGCAAAGCAGGTTGCGCTACCGTTGCTGCACCAGAGGTGGCAGCAACATCCAGACTGTCAGAGCGAGTCTGAGCAACACGCCTGGCTCGCCGTGATTGCTGAGCAACACCCGGAGCGGTTGGAGGAGAATGGGAGACCGCTGGATGTTTGGCTCTGGATTCCTGCTGTGCAGTGTCAGGAATCTGACGCCTAACAAAACTCATGGTCAGAGACAAGCCAGGAGTAATGTTCAGGAGCGGACATGCCAGAGACAAAAGCAGGTCAGGAGTACCAAGAAGTCCAGACACAAAGGGGACACACAGAGTTGGGACAGGGATCAGGGAATAACACAGATAGGGATCGAGTCAGGAATAACAGCAGGACAAATCAGGGTATAACAGAGTCAGCTACTCATGCCGTAGGCAGAACTATAACTGACATCGCCTGCAGGAAGCAGCGGCAATAAATAGCAACCTGAACCCAGACAGAGGCAGAGAAAGATTAACCTTTGAAATGATCAGACTGGGAACATGGAAAGACAGGACTCAAAACCAGGTCTGGATAATGACAGGAAAGCTGTTACAACTTACTGGCCACATCAGAGCTGCACCTTCCGCTGAGAGTAAATGGCTTCATGGGACCTCAGCCTTTATGCATAAGCCTCTGCACAAATCTAGAGTGCTCACTCCTCCCAAAGCTCCACTGAGTGTTCTGCTCACTGCCATCTTTTTTGCCAAAATGTGATGAGTTCTGCAGAGGAGCTTGGCAAACAAAGTGTCATGACTTTGATGAGTATCCTAACTGGGCCAGATTTCCATGTGGTTCACGTATTTTAACTTTACCTGTGACACAAATGTGTAGATAAAATTGTATGTGTTCATAAAATCTTATAGTCTTTTTCCGTGTTTACGGTTTTTGCTATTATTTTCCTCAATTACAAAAAAATATTTTTTTGCTGCATTTTTTTAAATCATAGCAAAAATTATAATGGGGCATATTAATTAAATATTCTCAAAAATAGCAAGTAGGGTTTTTCTTACAAATGGAGAGGTGGTGGGAGTGATTTGCATTTATTATGGATCATTTCATGTGGTTTCTGCTTATTTTGCAGTTTATTAAAATTTCTTTCTTGTAATTAATGCCATCTAGTGACAGATTCAGGGCACTGCATGCTCGATAAATTCTGTTTGAGGCCTGTATTGTGCCTTCAAACATTGCAAAAGTCAAAAATACATACAAACAAATCAATTTTTTACAGCATTTTTAGATCCCTTGTATTCGCCAAAACGCAAAGTGCCTTAGGCGTGACATGGTTTTTATTCAGCTGTTTAACCATATAGTTCTCTACAAAATGCTGCGTTTTATGCATTTATTCATGGCGGGTTTCTTTCTTGTAAAAAACAAGCACGATTTTCATGTGGTTTGCATGTGTTGTTTAAGAAAAGAAAAAAAAGGATGCATTTCATACTACACCATAAGTTTTCTCATGTGAGAGCGCTATTTTTTAACAGATTAAAAGCTGGGCAACGCAGACTCAATTTGCTCCCTGTTTCACTAATTTGTACATGGGTGATTCCAGTCCCTATTCATCAGTCTCAATGGCACCTAAGAACAAGTTTAATCATTTACAGCGCATGAAGGAAAAAATATATATGTATGGACATCAAAGGCAGCATACAACTGAAAACAAAAATACTGAAAGTAAAAGTGAAAAATAATACAGTTGTTAGCTAAACTTCAGTGTACCTTCAGCAAATAGTGCCAACTACATTTCAATAAACCAGGGAAACAAAAGCCCAAAATAACCTATGCAATCAATAAAAGAGGAGAACTACAAATCAAACAGGTTGAAAATTATACAGCAAACTGCACTAAGGTGAATTATAAAAAGGGAAACAAGAAAAACAACCTGTTTGGTGTACATATAGATCAAGACTGGTAGCAGTGCAGGGGTCCGTAGATGCTCACTGTGGCTGCGATGATCCCATGAAAGGAGAGGAGCAGATAGATAAACAAACATTCGTGGAATGCCAGGGAGACCCGGCCAAAGGCTCACCTGGCACTTTTGCTGGACCATGTGAAGAAACAAGTAGCGTGTGATGTCACACTCCTAGGTACAGTAACTTCAAGGGGCCGTCCTTCCCATACGCATTTTGGAGATTAGGTAATCTCCTTTTGTCAGCGGATATCCTTTCATGGGATTATCTACAGACCCCTGCTCCGATTATTACAAAGAACTTTTTAGTAATCTTTTTAGTAAAAATGGATGAGATATTTTGTGCTACCACAGTAATAGCACAATCCCTTGGCACGATGGTGGCCCTCCTGCTGCTCAGTAGAGATATCCAAACCGAACCTTAAAGGTTTGTGTCACGTCGCCGTCAGACTCGGGGCCTGCTGTTCCGGTCTTGGCCACTAGGAGGCGCCGGACCGTCACTTCGCCGTCAGACTCGGGGACGGCTGTTCCTGCCTTGGCCACTAGGAGGTGCCGGTCTGTCACATCGCCGTCAGACTCGGGGCCTGCTGTTCCGGTCTTGGCCACTAGAAGGCGCCGGACCGTCACTTCGCCGTCAGACTCGGGGACGGCTGTTCCTGCCTCGGCCACTAGGAGGTGTCGGTCTGTCACGTCGCCGTCAGACTCGGGGCCTGCTGTTCCGGTCTCGGCCACTAGGAGACGCCGGACCGTCACTTCACCGTCAGACTCGGGGACAGCTGTTCCTGCCTCGGCCACTGGCAGGCGCCGTGGTTCGCCCATGGGTGATGGTGGTGACAGAGAAGGGGCTCCTGCGCAGGCATCTGGTGGGTGCAGGCTCCGCCCCTCTGTCAGTCATCAGGAGGTTACTGCATCACCATCTAGCCTAGTCCTGGGGGCGGTCCTAATGACATCATCAGTCCGGGAACCTGTGAGGGATGACCTGATCCCTCAAATACCATGGGACTGGTCTTGCAAGCCGCCGGATATATTCTTGGTTCCCCTGCATGCTACTGTGTGATTTGCTATAGTTAACTCTGACCTCAGCTTGGATTTCTGACCATTCTATTGCCTGCCGTTTTTGTACCTTTGCCTCTCTCCTGATTTTTTACGCTGACCTTAGCTTGGATTCCGGACCCTTCTTCTGCCTGCTGATTTTATACCTTTGCTGCCCTCCTGGATTTTTACTGACCTTGGCCTGGACTTTAGACCCTTCTTCTGCTTGCTGATTTTGTACCTCTGCTGCCCGCCGACCTCCGACTCCTGCGTCCGGACCACGATTGCGGGTTTTAGTTTTAACCCCTTGGTGGCCGTCCTGCTCTGGTCCACTGCTCCTCTAGACAGTTACCCCCTGGGCCTTGCTACAATTCCAGATCCCTGTATAGGGGTTAAGGGTCTCGGGGTTACTAGGGTCGCTGTTCCTACTGCAGCCCAGATTCTCAGACGGTCGTCAAATTATATCCGGCCCAAAAGACTGCTTTTTGTATGTATGTCCATCATATATAACATCAGTCTCCTGAACTTTTTTTTTTCCCTTCTTCTCCTGCCTGAGTTGATTTCTTGGCCTAACACCTGCTTCAGTGCACAGCCTGAAGGAACACTCCCACCTTCCTATACCAGCATGCTGCAGCCTGGAGACTTCAAGGGAAAAGCTGGACGTAGAAATCCACATTCCTGGGACATCGGCCTCTGGGCAGCTCTGGTCATGCTGGCCCAGAGGCTCAGGTATTGCCCGCAAATGCGGCTAAAGTTTTGTTACCCGTCTCTCTCTCGTTTTCTAAGAAATCTCTGTGTGTGAAGGCTTATGTGGATTGTGGTTCTGCAGGCAACTTTATGGATTTTTTGCTTGCAAGGAATCTTGGTGTACCTCTGCTAAGGCTTAATGCCCCTATTCAAACCACTGCGATTAATGGTACATCTATTATCCAGGGTGGAGTGGAATTTGTCACTGTGGGAACATTACACACCGAACAGATGTCGTTTTTTGTTATTCACAATTTATCACATACAGTTGTTTTAGGTATGCCATGGTTGTGCCAGCATAATCCTGTTATTGACTGGCACCTAGGTGATATCGTGCGCTGGAGTCCACAGTGTCAGCATAACTGTATGTTGCTGTCGGTGAACCAAATTAAAATTAAAACACCCTTTATACCATAAGCATTCAGGGACTATAAGGATGTCTTTTCCATAGTGGAGTCTGAGAAATTACCTCTTCATAGTGAGTATGACTGTCCTATAGACCTGGTCCCAGGTTCCCGTCTCCCTAAGGGGAGAATATTTAATCTCTCTGGTCCAGAGCGTGTAGCCATGAATGACTACATAACAGACAGCCTACGAAAAGGCTTTATTAGACCATCCACTTCACCTGTAGGGGCTGGGTTTTTCTTTGTAGAGAAAAAAGATGGTGGACTCAGACCTTGCATTGATTATCGTGAGCTGAACGCTATTACTGTAAAAAATCAGTATCTGCTTCCACTCATCCCTGATCTTTATAATCAGCTACTGAGAGCCCGTTGGTTTACTAAGCTTGATCTCCAGGGAGCTTACAATCTGGTCCGCATAAGAGAGGGAGAGAGGGAGATGAGTGGAAAACCGCGTTTAACACAACCCCTTGGTCATTTTGAGTATCTTGTTATGCCGTTCGGGTTAAGTAACGCACCTGCCGTGTTCCAAAAGCTTGTGAATGATATCTTCAGGGATATCTGTCGGGTATATGTAGTGGTTTATTTAGATGACATCCTGATCTACTCTGCTGATGTTCTTACACACGCGCAACATGTCTGTTCTGTGCTCCAGAGACTTTGAGAACATTCTCTATTTGCCAAGCTGGAAAAGTGTGCTTTTATGGCTGAGGAGGTACAATTTTTAGGGTACATGATTTCTGCTAAGGGGTTCTGCATGGATCCTGCCAAGATCCGACCCATTAGAGAATGGGTGCAACCCAAAACTCTAAAAGTGCTGCAGCGATTCTTGGGGTTTACAAATTACTACCGTAAATTTATCAAAGGCTTCTCTGAGATCATACCGCTCACGGATTTGACCCGGAAGGGGGCAGACGTGGTTAATTGGAAGCCTGAGGCACTTCAGGCATTTTCTGTTTTAAAGGATTGTTTTTCTGCCAACCCGATATTAATCCAGCCTGATCTAGACCGCCCCTTTGTGGTAGAGGTCGATGCCTCTGAGGTTGAAGTAGGGGCAGTGCTTTCCCAAGGCACTGCCTCCCTCACTCAACTCCATCCATGTGCCTTCTTTTCCCGAAAATTCTCTTCTACTGAGAAAAATTATGATATAGGGAATTGTTGGCCATAAAATGGGCCTTCGAGGAATGGCGCCACTTCCTCGAAGGTGCTAAACACAAGATTACAGTGATCACAGATCACAAGAACCTGACCTACTTGGAGTCAGCTAAATGACTGAATCCTAGGCAGGCTAGGTGGGCTTTGTTCTTCTCAAGGTTTAACTTTGTGATCACGTTTCGTCCAGGGACTAAAAATGTAAGGGCTGATGCCCTCTCTCGAAGTTTCTGCCCCTCACAGGCCGAGGACTCGGACCAGTTCCAATACTGGCCAATGGGATCGTTGTGTCGGCAGTGACTCTGGACCTTCTGGAGGAGATCCGTAGGTCCTCAGAACCAGCCCCTGACCCGGCGCCCCCCAGAAATTGTTCGTTCCTGCCCCGTTTCGTATACAAGTTCTGAAGGAGTCGCATGACTCTCTCATGGCAGGCCATCCTGGTGTCAATAATACCGCCAGACTAGTGATTAGGAATTTTTGGTGGCCGACGGTAGTTAAGGACTGTAAAGATTATGTACTAGCTTGCAAAATCTGTGCTCGCGCCAAGCCCCCCCCATAATCGGCCTGCCGGCTGGCTCCAGTCCTTGCCCACCCCAGAGAGTCCATGGATCCACATCTCCATGGACTTCATTACTGACCTACCGCCTTCAGAAGGCAAGACGTGTATCTGGGTGGTGGTGGACAGGTTCAGTAAGCAGTGCCATTTTGTTCCCCTGTCTGGACTACCTAATTCAGAAACTTTGAGTAAGTTGTTCATTATTCACGTAATACGACTGCAAGGCGCTCCGGTGAATATCGTGTCCGACCGAGGAACCCAGTCCGTTTCTAAATTCTGAAGGGCATTCTGCAAACGCATTGGCGTTGAATTATCCTTCCCCTCCGCTTACCACCCTGGGACCAATGGTCAAACTGAGCGCACCAACCAGGCCCTAGAGCAGTATCTCCACTGCTATGTCTCGGAACATCCGTCCGATTGGGTGGAACATCTCCCGTTAGCCGAATTCGCCCTAAATAACCAATACCAGGAATCCATCAAAACCACCCTGTTCTTCTGCAATCATGGTTTGCACCCACGTTTTGGATAATTTTCGGCCAAGATGTCGGAGCTCCCGGGGGTAGAGAAATCCATACTTCACTTAAGGACAATCTGGTCGGAGGTGAACACAAATTTGAAAGGGTCCCAGGTCAGGCAGGCTTTGGCCGCAAATAGATGGCGGTCCAAGGGGCCACACCTAGGAGCTGGGGACAAAGGTTTGCTGTCTACCAAGAACATTAAGCTTAAGGTGCCATCTGCCAAACTGGGTCCCAGGTTTTTTGGTTGCTATGAGATATTAGAGGTAATTAACCCGGTAGCCTTTCGTTTAAAGCTCCCTCAGTCTTTTAAAATACCTAATGTTTTCCACAAATCCCTCCTCAAGATGTACCACTCCCCAATTCATCCCGTCCAGTCCCCTCCTCCTCCAGTTTTGGTCAAGGGTGCCTTGGAGTACGAAGTCCAGGGTATCCTTGATTCCCGTTTGGTGAGAGGGTCCGTGCAATATTTGGTGCATTGGAAGGGCTACGGTCCAGAGGAGAGGTCCTGGGTCCCTGCTAGTGACATCCATGCCAAGGGGTTAATTAGAAGGTTTCACCTCCTTCACCCTGACAAACCGGGTTTTGAGGGTCCGGAGGCCCCTCTTGGGGGGGGGTACTGTCACGTCGCCGTCAGACTCGGGGCCTGCTGTTCCGGTCTCGGCCACTAGGACGCGCCGGACCGTCACTTCGCCATCAGACTCGGGGACGGCTGTTCCTGCCTCGGCCACTAGGAGGCGCCGGTCTGTCACGTCGCCGTCAGACTCGGGGCCTGCTGTTCCGGTCTTGGCCACTAGGAGGCACGGGACCGTCACTTCACCGTCAGACTCGGGGACGGCTGTTCCTGCCTCGGCCACTAGGAGGCGCTGGTCTGTCACGTCGCCGTCAGACTCGGGGCCTGCTGTTCCGGTCTCGGCCACTAAGAGGCGCCGGACCGTCACTTCGCCATCAGACTCGGGGACGGCTGTTCCTGCCTCGGCCACTGGGAGGTGCTGTGGTTCGCCCGTGGGTGATGGTGGTGACAGAGAAGGGGCTCCTGCGCTGGCATCTGGTGGGTGCAGGCTCCGCCCCTCTGTCAGTCATCAGGGGGTTACTGCAATACCATCTAGCCTAGTCCTGGGGGCGGTCCTAATGATATCATCAGTCCGGGAACCTGTGAGGGATGACTTGATCCCTCAAATACCTTGGGACTGGTCTTGCAAGCCGCCGGATATATTCTTGGTTCCCCTGCGTGCTACTGTGTGATTTGCTATAGTTAACTCTGACCTCAGCCTGGATTTCTGACCATTCTATTGCCTGCCGTTTTTGTACCTCTGCTTCTCTCCCGATTTTTGACGCTGACCTTAGCTTGGATTCCGAACCCTTCTTCTGCCTGCTGATTTTGTACCTTTGCTGCCCTCCTGGTTTTTTACTGACCTTGGCCTGGACTTTTGACCCTTCTTCTGCCTGCTGATTTTGTACCTCTGCTGCCTGCCGACCTCCGACTCCTGCCTCCGGACCACGATTGCGGGTTTTAGTTTTAACCCCTTGGTGGCCGTCCTGCTCTGGTCCACTGCTCCTCTAGACAGTTACCCCCTGGGCCTTGCTACAATTCCAGATCCCTGTATAGGGGTTAAGGGTCTCGGGGTTACTCGGGGTGCTGTTCCTACTGCAACCCAGATTCGCAGACGGTCGTCACAGTTTGCTTATGTTCGCCGAACACCATTAAATTCAACGGGAGGCAAAACCATTGACAACACCTTTGGGGGGGTTAAAAGCTGCCAAAACAGCTCAAATTAGGGGCAGACACTAGGAAAATAATATATATAAAATAAATAATTTAAAAAAAATTGACGTTACTCCCCCTGCATGATTGATAACCAGTCAGGCAAAACTGACAGCTGTAGGCTGCCACCCAAAGCTGACAGCATTAGCAAGGCAGGTTATCAAGAATAGAGGGGTTCTCACGCTGTTTTTTTAAATAATTTAAATAATTAAATTAATGGCTTGGGGTCCTCCCATTTTTGTCAACCAGCCAAGCTAAAGCAGACAGCTGGGGCTAGTATTCTCAGGCTTGTAAGAGGCCATGAATATTGCCCCCCCAGCCTATAAATAGCAGCAGGCATCTGCCCCAGAAAATGCACATCTATTAGATTTGCCAATTCTGGCACTTTGCCTGGCTCTTCCCACTTGTCCTGGTGCGGTGGCAAGTGGGGTGATAGTTGGGAGGGTTGATGTCACCTTTATATTGTCAGGTGACATCAAGCCTAGAGGTTAGTAATGGAGGGGCATCTAAAAGGCACCTACATTACTAACCCCATAGTGATATTGTATAAAAAAACACACCCAGAATAAAGTCCATTAATTGAAAGAATGACAGACTCCTTTAATGAATCTAAATTAAACCACACTTATATCATCGCCCAGTCCACTGAAGCCAATGTCTCCTGTAACAGAATTAAAATAATAAACAATATTCCTCTACAGTATGCAGAGAAGATAATCAATTTGTCCCACGAAAAGTCTATCTGCTACAGCTCAATGACAGGCTGCATCGTTGCATGATGCAACGATACAGCCTGACATTTCATCAGAGACACTGAGCAGCATGTGCTAGCGCTGCTCAGTATCTCTTGATGAACTCCTATGACCTGACTGACGTCCTGGGAGTTTACAGCCAATGAACTCAGTTCAACTCACTGTTGTCAGTGTGAGCGCCATGGAAAAGCTGTAATGGCGCTCGCGCTGATGTCAGTGAGTTGAACTGAGTTAATTGGCTGTGAACTCCCAGGACCTTTCTGTTGGGACCACGAGCATGAGAACTTTCTCACGCTCGTGGTGACATCAGTGAGGTAACAGGAGTTCACTGCGAGACGCTGAGCAAGCATGCACAGCTCAGTGTCTCTGATGGATGGTAGGCTGTATAATCGCATCATGCAACAATACAGCCTGCCATCTAGATGTAGCAGAGCTAGACGTGTCGAGGGACAAATGGATTATTATCTACTCTGCGAAGAGGTGAAGAATATTGTTTATTGTTTTAATTCTCTTATAGGAGACATTGACTTTAGTGGATGGGGCGATGATGTGTTTGGTTTAATTTAGGCTCATTAAAGGAGTCTGTGTCAGTCTTTCAATTAAAGGGTATGTGTGTTTTGTTTCAAACAATATCACTATGTGGTTAGTAATGGGGACGTATTATAGATGCCTATTTTTTAACCTCTGGGCTTGATCTCACCTGACAATACAAAAGTGACACCAACCCCCCCAACTAACACCCCACTTTCAACTGCACCAGGGCAAGTGGGAAAAGCCAGACAATGTGCCAAAACTGGCACATCTAAAAGATGCATCTTTTCTGGGGCAGCTGGGGGCTGCTATTCTTAGGCTGGGGGGGCAAAATCCATGGCCCCTTACCAGCCTGAGAATACCAGTCCCCAGCTGCCTTCTTTAGCTTGGCTGTTTGTCAAAAATGGGGAGGAACCCATGCCGTTTTTAAATTTATTTAAATAACCTAAAAATACAGTGTGTGGACCCCTCTATTCTTGTTAACCAACCTTGCTAAAGCTGACAGATGAGGGTTGCTTCCCACAGCTGTCAGTTTGGGGGAATCCCAAGACATTTTTATATATCTATTTATTCATAGCACAGGCAGCGGCTGATGAATAGTCCCATCAGCTGCCACCTGCTCCTGTTGTTAATAGTTGAATAAAACTCTCAACATTGTCCCTGTTAACGCTGATCGCAGTGCGAGCAGGGGACAATGATGTGAGCTGTCTTCAGCACCTGGCGCTGGGGAATAAAACAAACAGTACCGCTGGCCCATAGGCGCCGGTACATGTCACACTGATGACACACGGATGTCATCCGTGTTTCATCAGCGTGCACGTGTGTGGGACGCTTTGTGGCCCGTGCTGCTACCGGAAACACTAACGTCTGAAAGAGTCCTTAGTGGAAACGTGATGATTTACCGAACTTTGGTGAAATTTTGGAGATTTTTAGTACAAATGTTGGGGAATCCGAACACGAATCCGAATGTGCAAAGTTCGTGCCAAATTTGAGATTGGCGAACGTTTTTCAAACAAGTTCTCTCATCTCTACTGCTGAGCCAGCTTAACACAGTCGACTTGCATAGGTTCAGAGAAGACAGCTGTCTCAGAAGGCTGGAGAACGAGCAGTCTCTGGAAGGACGGATCCAGACTCAACGGTTTCCTATCACATGTCAGCTCTCTGGACCATTCCTGGAACCTGAGTTTGATCCATATTGCCAAGGAAATAAGGTTATCTAGGGTAGCAGGGATGTCTTGACCAGTGAGTTCATCTTTAATCCTTCCGGACAATCTCTCCTCAAAGACAGGTACCAGAGCCTCGTCATTCCAGCCAAGTTCGGAAGGCAGAGTGCGGAACCAGATGGTATGCTGGCCTACAGTCAGACCTTACTGATGCAGAAAATGCAGCAGAAGACACACAACCTGGCTCATTGAAGACCTTATGCTATGCTCCCAAGCAGGTATGTAATTCCGAGGTCACTCGATTGCCTCTCTCCCACAGGGGGATGAGCCACACTAGGGCCTCTCCTGCTCGGCGGGACATCAAGAATCCAACTTTAGCACGGTCAGAGGGAAACTGATGGGCAACATTTCATAGTGCAGCGAGCATTAGTTAAGAATCCCATGGCACTGATCCATGGTCTGAGGCCTGTGATTCCAAAATTTTTGCCAGGGGTTGTAGCAATGAAAATGTCCTCTCCTTTAGCTCATCCTGTTGCTGAGCTGTGTATCTAACCCTATTCGTTGGGATACTGTCTCCTGAGTTGTGTTTCTAATCCTATCCTGTGTGTTACTGTCTGCTGAGCTGTGTATCTAATCCTTCCTGTGTGATACTGTCTACTGAGCTGTGTATCTAATCCTGTCCTGTGTGATACTGTCTACTGAGCTGTGTATCTATTCCTGTCCTGTGTGATACTGACTGCTGAGCTGTGTATCTGAGCCTTCCTGTGTGATACTGTCTACTGAGCCATGTATCTAATCCTGTCCTGTGTGATACTGTCTGCTGAGCTGTGTATCTAATCCTTCCTGTGTGATACTGTCTGGTGAGCTGTGTATCTAATCCTATCCTGTGTGTTACTGTCTTTTGAGCTGTCTATCTAATCCTATCCTGTGTGATAGTCTGCTGAGCTGTGTATCTAATCTTATCCTGTGTGATACTGTCTACTGAGCCATGTATCTAATCCTGTCCTGTGTGATACTGTCTGCTGAGCCATGTATCTAATCCTATCCTGTGTGATACTGTCTGTTGAGCTGTGTCTCTAATCCTATCCAATGTGATACAGTCTGCTGAGCTGTGTATCTAACGCTATCCTGTGTGATACTGTGTGCTGAACCGTGTATCTAATCCTCTACAGTGTGATACTGTCTGCTGAGCTGTGTATCTAATCCTGTCCTGTGTGATACTGTGTGCTGAGCCATGTATCTAATCCTTTCCTGTGTGATACTGTCTGCTGAGCCGTGTATCTAATCCTTTCCTGTGTGTTACTGTCTGCTGAGCCGTGTATCTAATCCTATCCTGTGTGATACTGTCTGCTGAGCCATGTATCTAACCCTATCCTGTGTGATACTGTCTGCTGAGCTGTGTGTCTAATGCTATCCTGTGTGATACTGTCTGCTGAGCCATGTATCTAATCCTATCATGTGTAATACTGACTACTGAGCAGTCTATCTATTCCTATCCTGTGTGATACTGTCTGCTGAGCTGTGTATCTAATCCTCTCCTGTGTGTTATTGTCTGCTGACCTGTGTATCTAATCCTATCCTGTGTGTTATTGCCTGCTGAGCTGTGTATTTAATCCTCTCCTGTGTGTCACTGTCTGCTGAGCCATGTATCTAATCCTATCCTGTGTGCTTCTGACGGCTGAGCTGTGTATCCAATCCTTTCCTGTGTGATACTGCCTGCTGAGCCATGTGTCTAATCCTATCCTGTGTGATACTGCCTGCTGTGCCATGTGTCTAATCCTCTCCTGTGTGATACTGACTGCTGAGCCGTGTATCTAATCCTATTCTGTGTGATACTGACTGCTGAGCCGAGTATCTAATCCTATCCTGTGTGATACTGACTGCTGAGCCGTGTATCTAATCCTATCCTGTGTGATACTGACTGCTGAGCTGTGTATCTAATCCTATTCTGTGTGATACTGACTGCTGAGCCGTGTATCTAATCCTATCCTGTGTGATACTGGGCTCCCCCTGCAGTCTGTGTCAGAGGGTGGTCTGTGTTGGCACGGTAAGGCTACTTTCACACATCAGGTTTTCGGCGTCAGGCGCGATCCGGCGTCGTGCCGGAACGCCGGATCCGGCAAATGTTTCGTAAAACCGGATGTGACGGATCCGGTTTTCTGCCGGATCCGTCTTTTTCTTGACAGACAAAACCGGATCCGTCTCATCCGGTTCATCCGTTTTTCTATCCGTTTTTCGACGGATTACGCCGGATCCGGTTTTTAAAATTGACCCTTGTGGCCTTCCGAACGGGATTGGCTACTGGAAAACTATATATAGCATGTTCCTACAGCCCTTCTTTGACAGGTTGTAGAGGAGAAAGTGCAGGTTGGAGAGAAGAGCAAGTTACTGGCGAAGATGGATGTTGTCATTGGAAATATTTTGAAGAATTTGGCGGATTTTACAGCGGAGGCAAATCGTTTGAGGGTGATTGTTCTGGAGAAGGAGAGAGCGAGACAGCAGCGCATCAGGCATCGTAGACGACGTTTGTGGATCCACCCCATCACAGCCAAGAGAATGACGCGTGGGGTCTATTCTACACTATGCATGGACCTTCGACGAAACCCGGATAAATTTTTTGGATATGTTAGGATGAAAATGGAGAATTTTGATTACTTGGTGGAGCGCATTGCACACCTCATAAGAAAAGCGGACACCTATTGCCGCTTCTCTGTTTCACCCGCAGAGCGTCTGATGGTGACTTTAAGGTAAGCCACATTTATTGGATATGCTCGCATCAGAGCACACTTTCACTGCAATCTTGTTGGTGGTAGTTTGTATCTCCAAGTGTTATAGCTCAGTTTTGGTATGTAATGCTGTGATTTAAAACTAATTTATTGTTTTTTAATTCCCCACAGATTTCTTGCAACTGGAGAATCCCTTTCGTCACTGCATTTCCAGTACAGACTCGGGATTTCCACCATATCTGGAATTGTGAAGTACACATGCCGTGCACTGTGGGACTCCTTAGCTGAAGAGTTTTTACCAGAGCCCACAACAGAGAGGTGGATTGAAATTGCTGACAAGTTTCAACAGATATGTCAGTTTCCAAACTGCTTGGGCGCTGTGGACGGGAAACATATCCGCATTGTAAAGCCAGCTGGATCGGGATCGGAATATTTCAATTACAAGAAATATTTTTCAATTGTCCTCATGGCCATCGCTGACGCGGAATACAAATTTATTGCGGTTGATATTGGGGCCTATGGCCGCTCCAATGACTCTCAAGTTTTCAAACTGTCTGCCATGGGGCGTAAACTGTATGGAAACACCTTCCAGTTCCCACCACCTAGACCGCTGCCGCAAACATCTGGTCCACCTATGCCATTTGTCTGTGTAGGGGATGAAGCCTTCCAGGTGTCAGAACACCTTTTGAAACCGTACTCTAGCAGAGGATTGACAAGACCAAAATGCATTTTTAATTACCGCCTCACAAGAGCAAGAAGAATGGTTGAATGTACCTTTGGTATTCTGACAGCCAAATGGCGGGTCCTATTGACTGCGATCAACCTCAAGACAGAAACTGTGGACGAGGTGATCAAAGCGTGCGTGGTACTCCACAATTTTGTTATCTGCAAGGAACCCATTTCCATTGAGGACACCTCTGAAGAAACCACCTTGCAAGATTACCATGACATTACCACTAGAAGTTCTGTGACGGTTTCAGTAATGAGGGACAATTTTGCACTATACTTTATGTCACCTCAAGGCAGAGTACACTGGCAGGATGACAGAGTGTGAAAGATTTGTGCCCAACCAAACTTGTGTACCTTCTATACCAACAGTATATACCTTTGCCAACCAAAGTTGGCTATCTTGTCATGGTCTCTATTTTTAGCTTTAGGCCACAGGTGTGTACCTGGTTGTGTTTTATGCAAAGTATTTCACCTTTTAACAAAAGTTGTGTACATTGTTAGGAAATCACCAACAATAAACACAACTTTTTATTTGAAATACTTTGCTTCAAACACAACCAGGAACACAACTGTGGCAAAAAGCTAAAATTTACCCACAGTTATATACCTAGTTTTGAATACCATTTCACCTTTTAAATACCCTGTATTTAACCTTTTTCGCCGCAGAAAGAAATGACAGACAACCAGTGTAAAATAATTTAACTTTTATTGAAAAATGTTTTTTTTAGTAAACTTTTTTAAAATTTTAATAAACTTGTTTAATAAAACTTTGAAACTATAAAACTGAAACCATAAAACTGGTCATTTTTATTTAAATACACACATTATAAATCTGTGTAGTGTGTGGTGGAAATACTGCTGTAGGGGCTGCGGGACACTTCGACACTGGGAGTGTGGAGAGAGGACTGGGATCGTGGTGGGGAAGGAACAGTTAGAGGTGAAGGTGTGGAAAAAACTACAGAATGGGTGGACATGTGGGAAGCAGAAGAGGTGGTGGGTGGTGGAGTGGAGGGTTGGGCAGGGACTGTAGGAGCAGATGATGTTGATGGCAAGTTGTATGGGGAAGGACTTTGGTACGGGGCAGGTTGCTGGAAGTGGGGAGATGTCTGGTACGGGGCAGGTTGCTGGAAGTGGGGAGATGTCTGGTACGGGGCAGGTTGCTGGAAGTGGGGAGATGTCTGGTACGGGGCAGGTTGCTGGAAGTGGGGAGATGTCTGGTACTGGGGAGGTTGCTGGTACTGGGGAGTTTGCAGGTACTGTGGAGGTTGCTGGTACTGGGGAGGTTGCTGGTGCTGGGGAGGTTGCTGGTGCTGGGGAGGTGGATGGTGCTGGGGAGGTGGATGGTGCTGGGGAGGTGGATGGTGCTGGGGAGGTGGATGGTGCTGGGGAGGTGGATGGTATGTAATAGGAGGGGGAGGATGGAAAGTGGCTGGAGGTGGATGGTATGTAATAGGAGGGGGAGGATGGAAAGTGGCTGGAGGGGGTGTAGATGTAATAGGAGGGGGGAGGATGGAAAGTGGCTGGAGGGGGTGTAGATGTAATAGGAGGGGGAGGATGGAAAGTGGCTGGAGGGGGTGCAGGTGGAGGAACTACTGTGGTGGGAGGAGGAGGTTGGGAGGTAACTTGCTGGAGAGCAGCGTGGCATGAATGCATTACATGCATCTGCTGGGCAGGAGAGAGCGTTTCCATGCGCTCCACAACAGACCTGAAAAAGGTGTGGTTTGGCGAAGATCTTGCTTCTGAATGCATGGTTTGCAGAAGTGTCTTCACCTCCAGAATGCTGGAGTTGATCTGCTGATAGCCTGCGGAGATTTGCTCTGACAAGACTTTTAGACAGTTCTGGAAAGATGCATTCAGATGCAAGAACTCTGGCGCATAAGTCTTTTCCTGACCCCTCTGCCGCTGCCGCCCAGTACCCGCAGGTGTACTAGAGGTGGCAGGGGCAGAAGGGTGGGGTAAAGGGAAAGCGATCTCCTCACCAGCAGCTTCATGTAATGTAGGCGGCCACGATGCTCCTGTGCTGGTGGATGGGACAGATGGGTCGAATGTGTGGGAAGGCTGGGAAGGTGCAGATGTACCGGGGCGGTCGAAGTGTCCCTCGGTGCCGGTCTCCTCAGGGATCGCCTCAGAAGGGTCCAATCGTGCAGGCTCCCGAGTGCTGCTCACCGTGCTGTGGAATAAAGAGAAAAAAAAACAATTAAAATACTGACATGGTATGGCCCTGGTTGAAAAAAAAAATTTACATCTAACATTTTTTTTCACATGTGGTGTGTAATATTTACCTTCTGGTGACCATTGTTTCCCGGAGGAACGACAGGGCTTCTGCGTACTTGTTCTTGCTCCTGCGTCCTCCAGATCCACTCGGGGCCCGCATCTCTTTATTGAACTCCTTCTTGAAACGATCCCTCACAGACCGCCACAATTCTGTTCCCTGAAACGAGAAAGGAGTGGTTAGTATACAACATCAGTGTTTTCCAAACTCCAGTCCTCATGGTCCCCAGGGGTCATGTTTTCAGGATTTCCATAGTAAATAGAAATCCTGAACACATGATCCGTGGGGACCACGAGGACTGGAGTTCGGGAAACACTGGTTTACATCAAGCAACCGGTACTGTATATACTTACGCTCTGTAATCTGGGCCCGAACATCGAGGTCCTCCCAGCGGCCCACAAGGAGCGAAAAGATTTCCTCCCAGAGTCGTCGGGTAACGATAAGGTCAGCGTGGCGGCGGTCAGCCATATTCCAGAGCGGCTCCCTTTCTCTGACGAGATCGATGAGGTGGTCCACATCGAGTCCTCTATCCTCACCGTCAGAGTCGGGAGCACGCTGTGAAGGCTGTTAAAGAAAAAGACAAAAATAACATAATTAGCCTCCACATAAGAAATGAAATAAAAAGTGCAAAAAAACAAAGCAAAAATATTTATACTTACACGCTGGTGACCGCCGCGTTGCTGTCGCCGACGACCCTGGGAGGCACTGCGAGGACCTCTTGGCCGAGCACCAGATTGGGAAGACTAGAGAAGAAAACAAAAAATGTTATGTCTTTGGATGTAGGCATTTGTTTGCTGTGTGTGGTCTGCAGAACATTGTTTTCTATGTGTTGTGTGTAGTGTGATGTTGTGTTTCTGCGTTTGATGCAAAAAACTTACCAATTGTGAGCCCACTCCAGGTGTCTGTCCACCCCTTCCTTCTTCTTCTGGGAGCTCCTCTTCATCTTGTGATTCCTGTTTTGAAATAAAAGGCAATGAATAGACATATATTACAGAGAAGATGGATTTTGGAAATAAAAACTTACCGTCAAACGCTGACGATGCGAGGGAGGGCTCCCAGAAGATGATGTGCTGTCTTCCTGGTGGCCACACTCCATGCCTGTGGGTGGTGTTCCAGCTGCTGCCATTGCTGCTGCTGCTGCTGCTGCTGCATCTATTGGGCGGCTGTTGAATAAAGAGAAACAAAGGGCCAATGAATATCTTGATATTCAATAGCCCTAGTTTGGAGGAATGGGTGATTTGATAATTACCGTCTCTCATCTGCTGCTGGCCTCCCCTCCTCAGCATGTTCTATTTGCTGCTCCATTTGGGGTGGTGGTGGTGCTGATGGTGCTGCTGCAGTGGTCTCCTGCCTTCTCCTGCTGCGCTTGGTTGCTTTCTTGGTTGGCATGTTGGGTGTGGCTGTGGGTCCCACTGTCTTGCTTTTATATATGTCTTGTGGGCAGAGCTACTGAGCATGCTCAGACCAAAAAACCGGATCCGGCCGCCGGATCCGGTTTTTTGCTTTCGCCGGATCCGGCGCATTGCGGCGCTCATAGGCTTTCATTGTGTGAAAAAGCGCAAATGCAAGTCAATGGGGGGGAAACCGGATCCGGCATTGCATTTCACCGGATCCGGTTCCTGTCAAAAGCGCCGGATCGCGCCTGACGCCGAAAACCTGATGTGTGAAAGAGGCCTAATAAATTGTGTTATTTCCAGCTTTACAGAAGGACGATAACAACAAGGAAAGACTAGAAGCAATGGGATGAAACTGAATGGGAAGAGACAGATTAGATATTAGAAAAAACTTTTTGACAGTTAGAGTGATCAATGAGTGGAACAGGCTGCCACGAGAAGTGGTGAGTTCTCCTTCAATGGAAGTCTTCAAACAGAGGCTGGACAGACATCTGACTGGGATGATTTAGCGAATCCTGCTTTGAGCAGGGGGTTGGACCAGATGGCCCAGGAGGTCCCTTCCAACTCTACGATTCTATGATTCTATGATTCTATGATTCCATAGAAATGATAAGAATAATAGGCCTCAGTTACCACAACTGTCTACAAAGAAAACTGTTGCTGATAGCAACCAATCACAGCTCATTTTTCATCTTTTAAACAGCTCTGGGACAGCGTGGCGAGTTTTGAGTGGCGACTTTTGTGTTTCGACTTTTATGTGGTGAGGTTGGTGTATGTGTGGTGAAATGTGTGCTGAGGGTGGTATATGTGTTGAAGCACGTGGTAGTGTGTGGCGCATTTTGTGTGTGTGTTCATATCCCCGTGTGTGGTGAGTATCCCATGTCAGGGCCCCACCTTAGCAACTGTACGGTATATACTCTTTGGCGCCATCGCTCTTATTCTTTAAGTCCCCCTTGTTCACATCTGGCAGCTGTCAATTTGCCTCCAACACTTTTCCTTTCACTTTTTCCCCATTATGTAGATAGGGGCAAAATTGTTTGGTGAATTGGAATGCGCGGGGTTAAAATTTTGCCTCACAACATAGCCTAGGACACTCTCGGGGTCCAGACGTGTGACTGTGCCAAATTTTGTGGCTGTAGCTACGACGGTGCAGATGCCAATCCCGGACATACACACATACATACATACACACACACACATTGAGCTTTATATAATATATACACTCACTGGCCACTTTATTAGGTACACCATGCTAGTAAGGGGTTGGACCCCCTTTTGCCTTCAGAACTGCCTCAATTCTTCGTGGCAGAGATTCAACAAGGTGCTGGAAGCATTCCTCAGAGATTTTGGACCATATTGACATGATGGCATCACACAGTTGGCGCAGATTTGTCGGCTGCACATCCCTGATGCGAATCTCCCGTTCCACCACATCCCAAAGATGCTCTATTGGATTGAGATCTGGTGACTGAGGAGGCCATTTGAGTACAGTGAACTCATTGTCATGTTCAAGAAACCAATCTGAGATGATTCGAGCTTTATGACATGGCGCATTATCCTGCTGAAAGTAGCCATCAGATGTTGGGTACATTGTGGTCATAAAGGGATGGACATGGTCAGCAACAATACTCAGGTAGGCTGTGGCGTTGCAACGATGCTCAATTGGTACCAAGGGGCCCAAAGAGTGCCCAGAAAAAATTCCCCACACCATGACACCACCACCACCAGCCTGAACCGTTGATACAAGGCAGGATGGATCCATGCTTTCATGTTGTTTACGCCAAATTCTGACCCTACCATCCGAATGTCGCAGCAGAAATCGAGACTCATCAGACCAGGCAACGTTTTTCCAATCTTCTACTGTCCAATTTCGATGAGCTTGTGCAAATTGTAGCCTCAGTTTCCTGTTCTTAGCTGAGAGGAGTGCTACCCAGTGTGGTCTTCTGCTGCTGTAGCCCATCTGCCTCAAAGTTCGACGCACTGTGCGTTCAGAGATGCTCTTCTGCCTACCTTGGTTGTAACGGGTGGCAATTTGAGTCACTGTTGCCTTTCTATCAGCTCGAACCAGTCTGCCCATTCTCCTCTGACCTCTGGCATCAACATGGCATTTCCGGCCACAGAACTGCCGCTCACTGGATTTTTTTTCTTTTTCGGACCATTCTCTGTAAACCCTAGAGATGGTTGTGCGTGAAAATCCCAGTAGATCAGCAGTTTCTGAAATACTCAGACCAGCCCTTCTGGCACCAACAATCATGCCACGTTCAAAGGCACTCAAATCACCTTTCTTTCCCATACTGATGCTCGGTTTGAACTGCAGGAGATTGTCTTGACCATGTCTACATGCCTAAATGCACTGAGTTGCCGCCATGTGATTGGCTGATTAGAAATTAAGTCTTAACACACAGTTGGACAGGTGTACCTAATAAAGTGGCCAGTGAGTGTATATATATATGTTATATAAATTACATATGAATTATACATATTCTTTATGTGTATATATATATGCGTGTGTGTCACTGACATGTGTGTGTGTGTGTATATATATATATGTATTCTATGTATAGATATTATTATTATTATGCATTTATATAGCGCCATTTATTCCATGGCGCTTTACATGTGAAAAGGGGAAATATAGACAAGTACAATAAACATGTGGAAGACAAGGGACATACAAGTAAAGAAGGAGAGAGGACCCTGCCCGCGAGGGCTCACAGTCATATCTAGCGTTCTGAGCTGTCAGTGTGATTATACAGTAGCTGGACATGAATTGCCGGCTTTTCAAAGGACGCCGATGCTTAGCAATCGGACAGCACTCTCTGTGTTGTGCAATATTTTTTCTCGCACCCATTGACTGGCATTGGCGAGTCTCGTCCGAGATACACAGCAATACTCAGCACGCTGCGATTTTTTTCTCGGTCCGATTTCGGCTGAGAAAAAAACACAGATGAGAGGTCACCTATCGAATAACATTGGTCTGAGTGCAAGCTGATTTTTTTTCGGATTGCACTCGTCTGTATTTCTCGCCAGTGAGTATGAGCCCGGCTGCTTTTACGGGCTGATTTTTCGGCCCAATAGATTTCTATAGGGTCGCAAAAATCCCACGGTGCGCCGTGTGCCTGTATTTGCGGCCGTGATAAAAGATCGAGCTTGCTCCGTCTTTTTCATGGCGTATGGACACGGCCCCCATTGTAATTCAATGGGGCCGCAAGAACAAAAATGAAGTTTGTCTTTGCGGCGCACTGCGACTTCCGGTTTTGCGGAAGGCGTTTTTTTTCCAATAGTATTTCCATAGTATTAGAAAAATAAAAAGCAGCGATCCGCAAGCTTTGTTGCGGTCCGTTATTGCGGCGGCCCGTAAATATTGCGGCGACACAGCCCGCAAAAACGGGCCATAATAACAGGCCGCAAAAAATGCGGTAAAAGCAGCCTAATACAGACCAACGCGTACACACTGGCACTGTAGGAAAGGGGACAGTAGGAGGGAGTGTATTCATGTTACATCCCCAGTGTGCAATGCTTTATTACACGGCTTCTAATGGTAATGGGGGAAACATGGCGGAGAAGAAACTCTACAGGGCGGAACACCCGCACGTGTCTGGTAACCAGCGCCGCACTGCTGCCGCCTACAGGCAATACTACGTGCAGCGCCTTCCCTGCAGCAGCCCGCGCCATGGCTCGAGTCACGTGACGGCAGACTGCACGTGACTCCTGAAAACACCGCCTCCCTGTACTTCCGGGTCCTTGATGACGTCATGAGGAGCGACGCTCGTGTGTCCCGGCTGTGATCTGTGAGTACTGGCTGTTGCGGTTTATACACTGTGCGACTCCGGGGCAGCAGTAGTCTGCACAGGGCCTGATCCACAGCGGCTTGTGTCACACAGACCTCAGGGAGGAAAGACTTACGGGGGGGAGGTTCTGTCTGACTTCTGCCATGACAGCAATGTGCACGTTACATGTATACAGTCCGCAGTAGATCACTGGTGACAGACCACCCTACAGCCTCACGTTTCTCCTAGGCTAACGTTGCCTGTGCTCTACACTGCGGATTTGATGCAATTCCGGACAGATAAAATCACTGCGGATCCGCATCTAAAGGTGCCGTCACACACAGCGACTCACCAGCAATCCCGACAATGACATGACCTTGTCAGGATCGCTGGGGCCTCGCTACATGATCGCTGGTGAGCTGCCAAACAGGCAGCTTCACCAGCGAGAACCACGCGCGTCACTTAGTTTTCCCATATTTACCTTGGATACCAGCGCCAGCATGCAGGTATCCAAGGTACACAGCGGGTAACTAAGCGACGCGCGCACTTAGTTACCCGATATTTACCCTGGATACCAGCTCCCAGCGTCTGCTTACAGCGCTGGCAGCTCGCTGATCATTACTCTCCTGCTGCCACAGCGATGCGCACTGGCCAGCAGGAGACCAACAATCCAAAAACAGCCCAGGACATTCGTGCACAATCAGCGATACCCGGCAGGGGGGCCGGTCGCTGCTGCATCACAAAATCAGCGATCTCGCTGTGTGTGACGGGGCCTTAAGTCCTCAATGTGTGCACATAGCCTTTGTGTAGTCATAACTCTGGAATGCTTCAACGGATCCCGGTGATTCTGAGAATGTTCTCTTGGGACGTATTGTACTTCACATTAGTGGTAAAATATATTTGATATGACACATTTATTTGTGAAAAAAAGGAAATTTGGCAAAAATTTAGCCATTTTGAATTTTTTATGCCCTTAAAGGGAACCTGACAGCAGGATTGTGCACAGTAATCTACAGAGAGTGTCAGGTCGGCGCCGTTATACTGAATAAAATGACACCTTGGGTGATGAAATCCATCTTGTTGTTTCTTAATCTTTATTTTCAGTTTTGTGTTAATGATATGCTTGGGTCCTAAGTCAGGACTGGGGTATGTGATGCTCTGATTAGATATTCATAATGCAGACTGCTGACAGGTCCCTGATCCCTCTCGGAGATCGCCGATAGCTGTTACTGCGGTGCCATCTTGGAGGAGGACTTTTTTTTTCTTCTCCAGCAAGGTGGTGCTGCCAGCGCAATAGCAGCTATCGGATCACAGCTATACACACTGATAGCTGCTACTGCGCAGGCACCATTTTAGAATTGTTTTTCCTTTTTTTGTACTTTCTCAATAACATCGAACAGTGAATACTAGGCCACTAAACATGCGATTCTGCTGTAGTGTGGGAGCCACAGCTGGAACCTGCCGGCAGAAGGGTTTTTTTTTTTTTTCAGTATACAGATATGCATTATGTAAACTGGGGGGCAGGTCAGTGAGGGATCAGTCGTAAGCCACACAGATGAATACCTAAGCAGAGCACCACATGAAGCCCCTGCCCACAGGCCGCCCCAGAGCACGAGCATATCATTAACACAAAACTTCAAATAAAGATTAACCAATAACCAACTATCCAGGGGTATATTGAGCATTTGGAACCCACAGGTACGACACAGAATTTGAGAACATTAGGTCGTCATATTGAATGTGCCATCATCAGTGTTGAGCGCAAGTGCTCGCCACTCCAGATTGCATTAGGCGCTCGACTATGCACCGCATATCGCGGGTGCTCAAGTGACATGCTCAAGTCCCTGCCGCGCATGTTTCGTGGCATAGACACTCAAAAAACGCATGCACGGAGCTGCGATACTCCGTGCATACTGGAGCACCTGATGCAAACTCGAGTAGCGAGCACTTGTGCTCAACACTACCCGTCATATCGTCAGCTTTTTTTTTTAACTTTTGAAAATAACCCAATTCAGTCTGCAACCCCTAACCCCAACCCTAACTGCAAAGAATGGAAAAAAAAAAAAAAATAAATATATATATATATATTTTACGATTTTTATTTAACTAAGGCGGTGACAAAGGGGGGTTTTGATTTACTATTTTTTATTTTGATCACTGATGGGGTCTCTCACATTGATCAGAATGAACTAATATGAAAGATTATTGTTGCCGGGTACCTGCCGGCAGATCTTGGCGGATGCACTGCGCGTCCATCCACCATTTTTTCAAGGAAGATGATGTGGAGGGTCGGGGGATGGACCAGGAGGGACCACCAGGGTATGGCAGATATATCATGGGGAATGGAGGTTTTGGGGGACCCCATTTATTTCCTTTCTCTATGTTAGATCATATCAGTGAAGGGAGAAATTCTAAATCAAACTTTTTTCTTTATTTGTGACCACTGTTATTCAGTGAACAATGGCGATCACGCGACAAGGGACCATCAAAACCATCCCTGGCCATGTTTTCCAGGGTCCTGAGCTACCCCCGATAGCTGAGACCCTGGGGATTTTCCAACGCTGGTAGGCGCTATACCCTTATTTCTCAGCACCATTAAAAGGCGTATCGGCAGTTGAGGAGTTAAATAAAAGGCAGTATAAGGATACTGGAGAGGGCCCTCACTGGGTTGAGGTCTCATGCCGACCATATGGCGTGTTGGTGGAGCAAAGCTTCGGCCGATAGCCACCTCGCCCGTCTTTCCCGCACACTGGGGGGCTCGCTCAGCTGAGTGCTCCTCTGTTAAATGAGCGAGCCATCTGCCCCGGCTTAATTCTAGGAGAACAAAACGATCAGCACTCTGAAATCAGACATGCCCAATCACCTCCCCGATGATCAGTTGTCTGGGACCAATATACAAGTTTGACTGTCGTCCAAACCTATAAATAGGTTCGTCCGACATTAGTCTAATGTGTATGACCTTAACTTTCTGTTCATTAGTAATGGAGTAATAACGCTCACAAACGTAAAGCGGTTGTCCGGCCCTCTATGTGTCACTATGTGACTGCAGACTTATGAATCCTGATGTCACGCGCTCTGTGAGGATCCTCCACTTGGCTGCGCCCATCTAATCAGAATGTGGCCAGAAGCATGCAAATTGCACGTCTGTGGTCATGCAACCACCCCCTCCCGCCACTGGAGAATCCTCATAGAGCGCGTGACGTGAGGATTCATAAGTCTGCAGTCACATAGTGACACATAGAGGGACTGCAGACTTGAAGCATAAGGCCCGACAACCCCTTCAAAGGAGACGTCCAACTCCATGAAATTCTTGCAAACAGCCTTAAAAGTGATAGGCCAGAGCTACATGACACTTATGGCACATCCAACATTTGCTGTTACATCATTGCACTGATGTGTCGACTGCAGAGGTCATGGCTGTGATCAGTGATTGCAAGATATGTGGCTGCTGCAGCCAGACAGTGATCATTGAATTTGACTTGTTGCTTTCGGACAGCCCATGTCTTGTTGGGATATTTAGAGAACAGTTTTGAGGAACGGAATTAATGTCCAAAATAGATGATTTTCATTACTAATATAAATGGAAGCAGGGAGGACCACACTCATTATTTTGGGGGACATCTACTTTCTGGTTGTTTGTTTTTAGAATGGAAGAAAATTCTAAACTTGGAGAACTTTTTCTAAAAATTTACCACCAATCAGAAACCAGTTGGACCTCAAAATAATGAATGTGGTCCTCCTGCCTTCATTTGTGTCAGTTATGCAACAAATCCATTTTGGATGTTAATTCAGTATCTCCGTTCTTTAGAAGGGAACAGGAACATGGAAAAGTGAACATAGCTTGACCCATTATTGTCTTATTTTAACAGACAAGTCAAGGAGCTTCAGTCTCCAGTGAGAAAGGGCCAATAGAGGTGGACATGATGAAGTTTGCCGACAACAATATTTGCAGCAAGACAGTCAATTGTATAGGAGAAGCTGAAGAGATCCATGATGGAGAAGACAGAGGAAAAGAGACCCTTGAAGATATGAACTCTTTACTAGATCATCTCACTTTAATTCATTTTGATTTGGATGTTAATGAATCTGGATTATACGCTCAGGAGCACGAAGCTTGTTGTTCGGTAAGTGAGCTCTGGCAGTGGCAGAACGTTGGGGGAAGATATATCATTGCTGTTTAAGTCTTAGGCAGTGCAAACTTAGGAGACAGTCTTTGGTAAGGTTCACACATATGCTGTATTTTGCAGACCATAAGACACACCCCAAATTAGAATAAAAAAAAATAAAATAAAATGGTGGTGCATCTTATAGTCCCATTTTATGGTAACTTACCGGGAGGACAGCGGTAGTGGAGCAGGCTCACAGGATGCATGGTCTCTGCTTCAGGAGGCCCGCAGTGGTGGCGCAATGTTGCGGGGCCCAGGCTGGGATTTAGGGGGAAGTCCCGGCTCTCCGAAGATGTCGGCGCTGAGTGGAGTCCTCCATCCCATTGATTTCCCTGTGGCTTTGGGAAAATGGCCGCAGGAAGCGGCGTATTCCCAGATTGAGATCTCTGCCCTGGGCCTACATCATCGCCCTACTTCTGCCGCTGCCGGCCTCCTGAAGCAGCGGACCTGCTGCTTGTGACCCCACTTCACCAAATCCATACCCTCTCCCCATTAAGCTACCCCTTTTGGGGGGAAAAGTGCATCTTATACGGTATGTGCTCTCCGCTGAGCACTGCTTCAGGATTTCCACCGTAGCTTTTTCTCTTCCACGCTGCCGATATATTGATTGGCAGCCAGGTCTCTGTTGCGTTATGCTAAGTCAGCTGTCAATCAACGTGACTTCGGCAGTGATTCCTTATCGCTCCCTTTTATCTAATCCCTTTGTCTTACAAACATACTGAATGTAAGTTATTAAAGAGAAACTGTAACCTCTACTCACTTGCATTCCTCCTCTGTAAGGCCGCAAACGAGCTGTGCTCTGCGTGTTTTGTATGGAAAGACTCGGGACTCTTTAGTCATGTTGCCCAAAGCCTATGTACAGGATTGCAGTGAGGGAACAAGGGGGTAGAAAGATAAAAACTGATCTTTACTTATTTCTGAGAGTAAAGGGCATGTCACACTAAGAGATATCGCTAGCAATATCGCTATAACTAGTGACGTTATAGCGATATTGCTAGCAATATCGCTGTGTCTGATACTTATCAGCGACCGGCTCCCCCGCTGGTTATCGCTGATCGCGCGAGAACGTTCAGGACCGTTTCTCGTCGTCAGCTTCCTGCGGCGCTTCCTGCTGTGAAGACGAGCGACGCGTGGAGCCGGGCGGGAGGACGCAGGATCGCCTGGTGTGACAGGTAAGTAGCGACCCCCGTCCCCAGCGATGTCGCTGGTGAGATCTGCCTGTGTGGCAGCTCACTAGCAACCACTTAGCGATGCACCAGCGATCCTGACCGCGTCATATCGCTGGTCGGGATCGCTGGTACGTCGCTAAGTGTGACAGTACCTTTAGAAGGATTTTCAGAAGTAGGAGGCAGATGAAATACAGTATGACTGCAGGGTTTTGTGTATAGTCTTTTACTATGGAGATGCACAAATCTGTAGTGGTGCTGTATTATTAACTAGGAAGATTACTTACACATACTTGGTAATATCTTTTTTTTTTTTTCCTCAATCTCTTCAGAGAAATGTAATGAGAAAACAGAGACACTGGGAAAAAATCGTTGCTGCTAAAAAAAGTAAAAGAAGACTAGAAAAAGAGAGAAGAAAAGCTAAGCAGTCTGGGGATGTCAGTGGAGGTAATGTGAATAAGATATTTTACTGCTGTCCTTTTGGAAATCTGTAGGTCACAGCATCAGAGTGTTAGAATTTTTTTCATTTAGAATTTTAGCAATTTTCGTATCAGTACTTGGACTTGATTTTACATTTTCTGGTATTAAAGAAATGTAAATATTCACACTGCGTTTTACAATGCTCGATTGGAGTTTACCAGCATATGTAATTGTATGAAATAAAACTAATTGTGTAGGATGTATTTTATTGAAAAGTGTAGTCTACCACACTTTCTAGTGCAGTGAAAAGAAAAGACAGCCAAAGCATGGCCTCCAGATGAGTGGTGTTTTCAGGGTGATGTGCAGTGATAGTTTTCTGGCACAAATGGCATGTTGCATTAAGCCCAAAAAGTTCTACTTTGGTCTCATATGAGCAGAGCACCTTCTTCCTCATGCCATGTAGGGGACACAGCTAGCAACCTGAAAACATCATCCCCACCATGAAACATGGTGGCAGCATCATGCTGTCGCGATGCTTTTCTTTAGCAGGGACAGGGAAGATGGTCAGAGTTGATGGGTGGAGCTAAATACCGTGAATCCTGGAAGAAAACTTGTTAGAGGCAGCAAAAGACTTGAGGGGTCTAGGTTCACCTTCCTGCAGGACAATGACCATAAACATACTGTCTTCAATGGAGTAGTTTAAATCAAAGTATATTCGTGAGTGTGAATGGCCCAGTCTCAATCCAGACCTAAATCCTATTGAGAATCTGTGGCTAGAGTTGCTGCTCAGATCCAATCTCATTGAGCTTGACCTAGTTTGCAAATAAGAATGGGCAAAATGTCACCTCTAGATGTGCAAAGCTAGTAGAGACATATTCCAAAAGACTAGTAGCAGTAATTGCAGCAACAGGTGGTCCTACAAAGTATTGACTCAGGGGGGCTGAATACAATTACACAACAATTTTCAGATTTATATTCTTAAAATGTTTAGTAAATCATGTATCATTTACATTTCACAAATATGTGGTACTTTGTATTAGTATATCACATAATATCCAAATAAAACACATTTAAGTTTGAGTGTAAAGTGAAAAAATATGGAAAAGTTGAAAATGTATGAATACTGTAGTGTCGCGTGGTTTTGTGCAGTATGACAAACAGGCAGTGACCACAGGAAAGTTCACAGCAAAAAGTGTTTAATATCCAAACTCACATAGTGCACAGCACGCGGTATCCTCTGACTCACAGCCGGGAAAACAAAGATAGTCCATGAGCTGTTGTCGTGAGCGACTGCACCGCCGTGTACGCTGAGGGTGCCAGGCCTTTTGGCTCCGCTTGCCCTGTGTTGCCTCACCCAGGTTGAGCACAAGAAAGCCTTCTGCTCTGCCTGCTTGCAAGACCAAAACTGACACACCCCACCCCTTTACTGCAGGGTTTTTACAACAGAACCTGTGGCCGTAGGCCACAAGGAAAACCTGGAGCCTGGGGAGGAAATGGAATGCCCCACTACCATCCTGTTGTACATTTCAAAAATACAAGCCCATGGCAGGTTTTCTTAAATCCACCTTGGAAAAATAGCTTGCCAAGATCAACACTTACTTCTATTTGCCTTGCGATCACAGCTATGCCTGTTACTGCAATGCACTTCCACGGCCTCCATATGCTTCTTTACACATCCTGGGGGACACATAGCAACCCTCACATATGACACCGGTCACTGCCTCACAGTACTTTTTCAAGGCACTGTACATAGTTCATTAAGTGGAATGAATTGGGCACTTAATTTCGAAATATCGAGGAGTTTTACTGCATAATTTCAAAGGGAGTCAAGTTTTATACAACGGGAAGACTCATTTAAGGGTGCTTTCACCCTGCGCTCAGGCACCTATTCGGTAGACCTGTTGGGGCTTGTCTCCGAACCCCAGATTCGGGCGTAAGCGCAAATGGGGCGTTAGACTATAAGGGTGTTGACAGAGCGAACCTGTGCTGTGCATCATTTCCGGGTGTGTATTCTTACTGGAGATGGATATCCAGACATAGTAGTAGTAGTAGTGGATATCCAGACATAGTGTGTCTGGGTGTCCGCCTCCAGTAAGAATACACACCCGGAAATGATGCACAACAGAGCGCACCATCTCTCTGTCTGCACCGTTATAGTCTAAGGCACCGTCTGTGCATATGCCCGAATCCCATTTTGCAGGGGCTGGGACATAAGCCCTGACAGGGCCACTGAACGGGCCTGAACGCAGTGTGAGACCACCCGGAGGATAATTGTCAGTGTCCTTACTAGTAAATTGAACAGGAGCAAAGTATTAAAGTTTTGAGATCTGTTTTTTTTCCTAGTTGAGGGGAGTCTATCACCGTCACTTTTCTAATAGCGTCTATGTTAATATGGCAATGAATGCCCACCCTTCAGTGAGTCCTTTCAGCTTGCTATAAAGGGGATGCAGCAATGTGAGCACAATACTAATATTATGTATCCACCTTTATTCCAGGGACTGACCCACAACAGCACAGCAAAAAGTTCTTAAAAGCTTTGACCAAAGAACGCCTCTTAGAAGCAAAGGATTCTGGTCCTAAGCTTTGCATTGACTTGAGTATGACCGATCACATGAGCAAGAAGGTAATACAGTTTTGTACTGTTCTTTTGGAATATATTATTGTCTTTGGTATATTGGCAGATCAGAAATAATTCTAAGCTGCAGTAAATCCGTTGTGCTGTCATGAAATGTTAACATCTTTGGGGACTAAAATTCAGGGAATTCTTAATTTTTTTAATTCTGTGCTTAGTCCTTGTCGGGATGAGTTCTGGAGACTGTTGGGTTACGGGCCCTTCCAGTATGACCACGCTTGATGTCCACGGCTTTACAGACCCTCTCTATTAGAGAATGCTGGTCCACCTTATCGTTGACTTGTCACCAGCACTTTTATGTTTCTAGACAATGACCTTTTGCAACTTAGTGGGATTGTTTATAAGATATAACATTTTAATATTTGTTTGTCGGTGTTCTAGGAGATAAGTCGTCTTGCTGCTCAAATTAGAAGACTGTATGGGTCCAACAAGAAAGCTGCAAAACCATTTTGGCTGTACCTGACAGGTTTTGTAGAAAACAGTCTATTATATCATGAATGTGTGAGAATGAATGACGGATTTGTCCATTATCTTGTAAGTTTCTTTCTTTGACTTCTCAGTGTTTTACATCAGCACTTTTTTGTTATCAGATATGGATTGGATCTGTGACCCCCTCCGATCTAGAGAACAAGACTGTACAGAGCCCCGACTGAATGGAACCGAAGTCTCCACTCGAACAGATCCCGCCACTCGATTCCTTGTTTATGGGGCTGCTGGATGTAGCCAAGCACTGTTCTCTGGATCCGTGAGGGTCCCAGCGTTTGAACTTCCATGAATCAATAAGTTACCACCTTCTCCATGAATAGATGATAACTTATAAATATGGGGGAAAACCCTTTTTGCGGAATCTATCATGAGAAAATGACCTTAAGTTTAAATCAGGGTTTTGTGATAGATAAAAAAAACAAAAAACTTTTTTTTTCATAATTACAGTCATTATTAAATATCAAAAGTACTAATCTTGCAATTTTCACATTGGCCACTCTTCCATTCAGGGAGAGTTTTAAGCAGGCCTATTATCTGCAGAGGCAGGGTCACAATGACTGGTAGCACTTCAAAATATGGACTTACTTGTGACATCACAAAAGGTGATGTCAGCCGACCCTGCTCCCCCTCCCTTCACAATGACCTTTACACATGCTCATTAGATGTTGTAATACTGAAGAACAGGTGGGGTCTGACCATTGGTGGATTTCCTGATACAATAGGAAATTGACCACACACACTCGTGTGATGATTGCAAGATTTCTAATTTTTATGTACTCTCCAACATTGGAATTGCAACACCAACAAGAAAGTCATGACATTATGGAAAATCCCAGATGGATAGACATGTTAATAATATGCAAATGATGAAAGAAACTTCAAAATCTTCAAATCATGTTGCTTTATTTAGCATCAAGTATGAGTGCCATGTACATTAATTGTCTCTTCGAAGCTTAAGAGGACTAGAAACTCTAGTGCTACCTGCTGGAGGTAGCAATCCTATAAGTCAATATCGTCTCTCTAACGAGCCTTGCTACATGACTCGGGATAAAAGCTAAAACCTCAATTTGCGGATACTGTGTTTTGGGGTACTGCCCCTGGTCAGTGCAAGGTGTGAGATCTAGTTTGGCTGAATGTGAGGCATGTGACTGGGATCTGAGGGGTAACGTTTCTCCTTTCAGAGTGACATGTCAAGTCTAGCATGCCCAGGTGAGGAGACGTTGAAGCCTTGCAATGCTCCTCTGGGAAATAAACTTGTGTTGGGAAAATTGCTCCTAAGACATTGGACAAATGGCCATACAAGGGGTTCCGTGATTAGATCGATGTAACAGCAAGCTGTTAATGTACCTGTAATGAAGACCAAAGAGTTCTGACTATTGCACATGTTGCCACCCCGCATAATAATCGTGAGATTAGGAACAGTGTGATATTCTATCATGGGAGGTCTCTTCTTGGTGTTACCCACATGGTCTTCAGACCAATCTTCGAATTTCACTGCATCCAAGACGAAACTGGGACTTATCAGTGAAGATGATAGACCTCCATTCCTGCCTCTGTTGTCATCTTCCACTACACCATGATAGCCTTTGCACCACTTCTCTAGTGGTGAGAAGTCAATGCAACACCTATAAGTGGCTGGTTCGTAGTCCAATGTCATGTAAACGCCTTCTGATAGTTTGTCCAGATTTTATTTGACTCCTTACGCTTGGTATGTAATGTCTGATTTCACTTGCAAGACAGAATGGATCAGTCCTGGAACCAGTGTACTGCCATTGCTTCAGTGTGTCTCAGGAGCCATTTTTCAACATGAAAATGCCAGGTTGCATGTTGCTTGTGTTAGCGTGAGCAGCCTGTGTAGCCTAAATGTGCTACCATGGCCTGCATTATCTCCAGACTGGTCTTCCGTCAAGCCCATCTGGGACGTCATTGGTCAGCAATTGCAAAGGGAGCTGCCAGCAGCGGATCTTGACAATTTGCCTAAATGCATTCAGTGTGGAAGAACGTTCCTCAGATTAATAATATCATTCATTTTATGCCAAGGCATGCAGGGATTTATGTATATGGCGCTCATACTCAACACTGAATATGTTTTGAAAATTTTGTTTCCATTTTTTCATAATTTGCTTATCGTTTACATGTCTATGCATCCTGTGATTTTCATTATTCCACAATTTTTCCTCCTTGTTGTAATGTCAATGCTTATGGACTGCAGAGCCGGCTGTTAGTCACTGTGCCAGGACATGTTTACAGCACTGTATACTGAGCATTGACTGTCGCTGCGCTGGCACGCCTGTATCACTGACAGCCAGCTGTTAGTCACTGTGCCAGGACATGTTTACAGCACTGTATACTGAGCATTGACTGTCGCTGCGCTGGCACGCCTGTATCACTGACAGCCAGCTGTTAGTCACTGTGCCAGGACATGTTTACAGCACTGTATACTGAGCATTGACTGTCGCTGCGCTGGCACGCCTGTATCACTGACAGCCAGCTGTTAGTCACTGTGCCAGGACATGTTTACAGCACTGTATACTGAGCATTGACTGTCGCTGCGCTGGCACGCCTGTATCACTGACAGCCAGCTGTTAGTCACTGTGCCAGGACATGTTTACAGCACTGTATACTGAGCATTGACTGTCGCTGCGCTGGCACGCCTGTATCACTGACAGCCAGCTGTTAGTCACTGTGCCAGGACATGTTTACAGCACTGTATACTGAGCATTGACTGTCGCTGCGCTGGCACGCCTGTATCACTGACAGCCAGCTGTTAATCACTGTGCCAGGACATGTTTACAGCACTGTATACTGAGCATTGACTGTCGCTGCGCTGGCACGCCTGTATCACTGACAGCCAGCTGTTAGTCACTGTGCCAGGACATGTTTACAGCACTGTATACTGAGCATTGACTGTCGCTGCGCTGGCATGCCTGTATGACTGACAGCTGGCTCTGTACTGATGCACTGCAGAGCCGGCTGTTGGTCTGTGACGGGGCATGGTTAAAACACTGTATACTATTGACTGTCGCTGCACTGGCACGCCCGTATGACTGACAGCTGGCTCTGTACTGATGCACTGCAGAGGCGGCAGTTAGTATGTGACGGGGCATGGTTACAACACTGTATACTGAGCATTGTCTGTAGCTGCGCTGGCACGCCTCTTTGACAGCCGGCTCTGTAGTGTGCACTGCAGAGCCGGCTGTTATTCTGTGACGGGGCATGGTATACAATACTGTATACTGATCTATAGTCATGCCGCTTATATGACTGAAAGCAGGCAGAGGGATAAAGTTCATTTTCTCCCCGGTGCCGCTCTTTCAGTATTGTGGCTGGGAAGTTACTTTAATGCTGTTAACCTAAAGATTACCTCTATATCTGCAGGTTAAAAGCGTTATCTGACCTGGCAGGGTCTCTTTAAAAAGTAACAAAACTTTTGAATATCTTTTTTCTAAACTTCGTCGCCCTAATTACAGGCAGATGAGTGGGTTTCCAGGTCCTGAAACCCCCACCGATTGCTCAAATCTCTCCACGCACACCTTCCCTGATAGTCCGGCTTAGCAAACAGGAGCGTGCACACACCCCAGAGTACGGACTCCATAGAAAGCAGTGCACCCTTGTTTCCTGTGTTTCGTGCTTCTCTCAGTGCGGTTTTCAGTGATTGGTTGGGGTCTCAGGACCCGGATCCCCAGTGATCTACCTGTAAGGCAATAAAAAGGGAAAAACATTTCAAATGTATAATTACTATCGTGACAATAGCAGTTATTTGTGTCTTCTTAATTCCTCTATCCTTATTTTACTATATGCCTACAAGGCTGCTGTCGCCTAGTAAAGGCCATAATTTGAAGAGTGAGCAGTACTATGTTTAAGCATCAGTTTTTCTAAGTACTAAGTACAGTGATTTGCAAAAGTATTCCCTTCCCCCTTTTTCCCCTAGGCTTTTTATGTGTTTTGCTACCTCACAACCTGGAATTTCTCCTGTTTTTTTGTGTGGGTTTGCATCAGTTCATATAAAGAACTGTGAACATTTGGCTTGCTTTTTATTGTGAAGCAAACAACAAATAGGACAAAATAAATGAAAACTTCAGTGTGCATAATTATTCACCCCCCCCTAAAGTAAGTAGTTTGTGGAGTCTACTTTTGCGGCAATCATCTGTAAGTCACTTTGGATAAGTCTCTATGAGCGTTCCACATCTTACCACTGGGATTTTTGCCCATTCCTCAAGGCAAAACTGCTCCAGGTACTTCAAGTTAGATGGTTTCCTCTGGTCAACAGCAATCAATCAAGTCTGACCACAGATTCTCAATTGGATTAAGGTCTTACTTTGACTATGCCACTCCAAACCATTTACGTTTCCCATTAAACCACCGTAGTGTTGCTTTAGCAGTATGCTTTGGGTCATTGTTGTGTTTGAAAGAGAACCTCTGTCCCAGTCTCACATGACTAAAACAGGTTTTTCTCGAGAATATCCTTGTAATTTGCAGCATTCATCTTCCCCTTGACTCGGACAATTTTTCCCAGTCCCTACTGCTAAAAAACATCCCCACATCATGATGCTGCCACCACGTTTCACTGTGGGGATGGTGTTCTTAAGGTGATGAGCTGTGTTGGTTTGACGCCAGACATGGCATTTACCTTGGTGGCCAAAAAGTTCGTTTTTGGTCTCGTCTGACTACAGCATTTTTCTCCCATACATTTGGAGAATTTGGCAAACTCAAAACGAGCCTTACAATTTTTGTGTGTAAGTAAAGGCTTTTTTCTGCTCACTCTTCCATAAAGATCACCTCTATGGAGCGTACAGCTTATTGTGGTCATATGGACAGATGCTGCTGTCTCTGCTTGGGAACTGTGCAGCTCCTTCAGAGTTATCTTTGGTCCCTGTGCTGCCTCTGTGATTAATGCCCTCCTTGCCCGGGCTGAGAGTTTTGGTGGGTAGCCCACTTTTGGCTGGTCTGTTGTGGTATCATGTTCTTTCCATTTGATGATAATGGATTTGATGGTACTCCATGGGATCATCAGAGATTGAGTTTTTTTTTTTATAACCCAATTCTGACTTGTGCTTCTCAACAACTTTGTCCCTGATTTGTCTGGAGATTTCCTTGGTCTTCATGGTGGTGTTTGGTTAGTGATGCCTCTTCCTTACTGGTGTTGCAGCCTCTGTGGCCTTTCAGAAAAGGTAAAGTGTATATAATGACAGACATATGACACTTAGACTGCACACAGGTGGGCTTCCGTTCACTAAGGCCCCTTTCACATATCAGTTTTTTTGCCATCAGTCACAATCCGTCTTTTTTTAAAAAAAAAAACGGATCCGGCGACTGATGCCGCTGGATCCGTCTTTTTCTCATAGACTTGCATTAGCGACGGATTGCCGCATGTTTCATCCGTCGTTCAACGACTCCGTCAGAAATTCTTTGTCCGTCGGCCGGACACGACGCACAGAGCGACGTTTTTTGTGTCCATCGAAAAGTCGGACAGCGATCTGTCGCCGTCCGTCGTCTGCTAGAATGGACGCCTAAGGGCGATGTCATAGTCTGTCAAATGATGGAATCCGGCGATGGATTCCGTTTTTTTTAACTGAGCGTGCTCAGTTTACCTCTGGTCACTGGTGTCAGCTGATATGACAACTGATCCCATCATCCGACACCTACTGCCACTAATTGCAGTGAGAGCAGGAGCGGCAGATGGGAGCATTCATCTGCCGCTCCTGCACTGATTATAAATAAATAATACAGTTGTGGCCAAAAATATTGACACCCCTGCAATTTTGTCAGATAATACTCAGTTTCTTCCTGAAAATGATTGCAAACACAAATTCTTTGGTATTATTATCTTCATTTAATTTGTCTTAAATGAAAAAACACAAAAAGAATTGTCCTAAAGCCAAATTGGATATAATTCCACACCAAACAAAAAAAACAGGGTGGACAAAAGTATTGTCACTTTTTGAAAAATCATGTGATGCTTCTCTAATTTGTGTAATTAACAGCACCTGTAACTTACCTGTGGCACCTAACAGGTGTTGGCAATAACTAAATCACACTTGCAGCCAGTTGACATGGATTAAAGTTGACACAACCTCTGTCCTGTGTCCTTGTGTGTACCACATTGAGCATGGAGAAAAGAAAGAAGACCAAAGAACTGTCTGAGGACTTGAGAAACCAAATTGTGAGGAAGCATGAACAATCTCAAGGCTACAAGTCCAACTCCAAAGACCTGAATGTTCCTGTGTCTACCGTGCGCAGTGTCATCAAGTTTAAAGCTCATGGCACTGTGGCTAACCTCCCTGGACGGAAAAGAAAAATTTACAAGAGATTTCAACGCAAGATTGTGCAGATGTTGGAGAAAGAACCTCGACTAACATCCAAACAAGTTCAAGCTGCCCTGCAATCCGAGGGTACAACAGTGTCAACCCGTACTATCCGTCGGCGTCTGAATGAAAAGGGACTGTATGGTAGGAGACCCAAGAAGACCCCACTTCTTACCCCGAGAAATAAAAAAGCCAGGCTGGAGTTTGCCAAAACTTACCTGAAAAAGCCTAAAACGTTTTGGAAGAATGTTCTCTGGTCAGATGAGACAAAAGTAGAGCTTTTTGGGCAAAGGCATCAACATAGAGTTTACAGGAGAAAAAAAAGAGGCATTCAAAGAAAAAAACACGGTCCCTACAGTCAAACATGGCAGAGGTTCCCTGATGTTTTGGGGTTGCATTGCTGCCTTTGGCACTAAACTGCTTGACCGTGTGCATGGCGTTATGAAGTCTGAAGACTACCAACAAATTTTGCAGCATAATGTAGGGCCCAGTGTGAGAAAGCTGGGTCTCCCTCAGAGGTCATGGGTCTTCCAGCAGGACAATGACCTTAAAACACACTTCAAAAAGCACTAGAAAATGGTTTGAGAGAAAGCACTGGAGACTTCTAAGGTGGCCAGCAATGAGTCCAGACCTGAATCCCATAGAACACCTGTGGAGAGATCTAAAAATGGCAGTTTGGAGAAGGCACCCTTCAAATATCAGGGACCTGGAGCAGTTTGCCAAAGAAGAATGGTCTAAAATTCCAGCAGAGCATTGTAATAAACTCATTGATGGTTAACCGGAAGCGGTTGGTCGCAGTTATTTTGGCTAAAGGTTGTGCAACCAAGTATTGGGCTGAGGGTGCCAATACTTTTGTCTGGCCCATTTTTGGAGTTTTGTGTGAAATGATCAATGTTTTGCTTCATTCTCTATTGTGTTTTTTCATTTAAGACAAATTAAATGAAGATAATAATACCAAAGAATTTGTATTTGCAATCATTTTCAGGAAGAAACTGAGTATTATCTGACAGAATTGCAGGGGTGTCAATACTTTTGGCCACAACTGTAAAATTTAAAAAAAAAAGGCGTGGTTCTTCCCCTAGTTTTGATAACCAGCCAGACGCAACTCCCAGCTGTCAGCTTCAGCAAGGCTAGTTATCAAGAATAGAGGGGTTCCCACGCTGTTTTTTAAATTGTTTAATTAAATAATTTTAAAAAAACAGCATGGGGTCCCCCCATTTTTTGACAACTAGCCTTGCTAGAACAGACAGCTGGGGGCTGGTATTCTGGCTGGTAAGGGGCCATTGATCTTGCCCCCCCCCCAGCCTAAAAATAGCAGCCTGCAGCTGCCCAGAAAAGAAGGCACATCTATTAGATTCGCCAATTCTGGCGCTTTGCCTGGCTCTTCCCACTTGCCCTGTAGAGGTGGCAAGTGGGGTAATAAGGGGTTACTGTCACCTTGCTATTGTAAAGTGACACTAAGCCTGGGGTTAGTAATGGAGAGGTGTCAATAAGATACCTATCCATTACTAATCCTAGAGTTATTCAAAAGTTAAATAAACACACAATAAGAATGAAGTGTTTTAATGATATAAACACACAGGTTTTCCATCTTTATTTTTGTCCTAATCCAATTGAAGCCCTCGTTCTCGTGAAAGAAATAAAAAACCAACAACATACCCATACCTGTCCGGTGAACAGTCAAGTCCCACAGCGTAATCCATATCTGGGGGGGGGGGGGGGGGGGGTAAATGCTTTACAGCCAGGAGTGGTGCTAATGCGACCACCCTGGCTGTAAAGCACTGAGGAATGAGGTGCTGGGAGCGGAGGTTCAGTGACTAGCACTTACGTCACTGAAGCTCCACCCCCTCACAGCCTGACCTGGAGTGAACTCTGAAGCGTGGGAAAATCCAAGGGAAGAGGTTACCGCAGGTAATTTATCTATTCTTTCTATCCATCCATCCTTTCTATCTATCCATCCTTTCTATCTATGCATCCTTTCTATCTATGCATCCTTTCTATCTATGCATCCTTTCTATCTATGCATCCTTTCTATCCATGCATCCTTTCTATCTATCCATCCTTTCTATCTATCCATCCTTTCTATCTATGCATCCTTTCTATCTATGCATCCTTTCTATCTATGCATCCTTTCTATCTATGCATCCTTTCTATCTATGCATCCTTTCTATCTATGCATCCTTTCTATCTATGCATCCTTTCTATCTATGCATCCTTTCTATCTATGCATCCTTTCTATCTATGCATCCTTTCTATCTATGCATCCTTTCTATCTATGCATCCTTTCTATCTATCCATCCTTTCTATCTATGCATCCTTTCTATCTATGCATCCTTTCTATCTATGCATCCTTTCTATCTATCCATCCTTTCTATCTATGCATCCTTTCTATCTATGCATCCTTTCTATCTATGCATCCTTTCTATCTATCTATCCATCCTTTCTATCTATCTACCCATCCTTTCTATCTATCTATCTATCCATCCTTTCTATCTGTCTATCTATCCATCCTTTCTATCTATCTATCCATCCTTTCTATCTATCTATCCATCCTTTCTATCTATCTATCCATCCTTTCTATCTATCTATGCATCCTTTCTATCTATGCATCCTTTCTATCTATGCATCCTTTCTATCTATCCATCCTTTCTATCTATGCATCCTTTCTATCTATGCATCCTTTCTATCTATCCATCCTTTCTATCTATCTATCCATCCTTTCTATCTATCTATCCATCCTTTCTATCTATCTATCCATCCTTTCTATCTATCCATCCTTTCTATCTATCTATCCATCCTTTCTATCTATCTACCCATCCTTTCTATCTATCTATCCATCCTTTCTATCTATCTATCCATCCTTTCTATCTATCTATCCATCCTTTCTATCTATCTACCCATCCTTTCTATCTATCCATCCTTTCTATCTATCTATCTATCCATCCTTTCTATCTATCTATCCATCCTTTCTATCTATCTATCTATCCATCCTTTCTATCTATCTATCCATCCTTTCTATCTATCTATGCATCCTTTCTATCTATGCATCCTTTCTATCTATGCATCCTTTCTATCTATCCATCCTTTCTATCTATGCATCCTTTCTATCTATGCATCCTTTCTATCTATGCATCCTTTCTATCTATCCATCCTTTCTATCTATCTATCCATCCTTTCTATCTATCTATCTATGCATCCTTTCTATCTATCTATCCATCCTTTCTATCTATCTATCCATCCTTTCTATCTATCTATCCATCCTTTCTATCTATCCATCCTTTCTATCTATGCATCCTTTCTATCTATGCATCCTTTCTATCTATCTATCCTTCCTATCTATCTATCTATCCATCCTTTCTATCTATCTATCCATCCTTTCTATCTATCTATCCATCCTTTCTATCTATCTATGCATCCTTTCTATCTATGCATCCTTTCTATCTATGCATCCTTTCTATCTATTCTTTTGACGGATCCATCAAAAAACGGATGACAAAACGGATGTGACGGATCCGGCAGTCGGATCCATTGAAAAAACGGATCAGTTGCATCAGTTTTTCACAATCTGCAATGGATCCGTTGATCCGTCGCACCGACGGATTGCGACTGATGCCAAAAAACTGATGTGTGAAAGGAGCCTAAATATGTGCTTTATGAAGGTAATTGCTTGCACCAGAAATCTTTAGGGGCTACAGAGCAAAAGAAGTGAATACATATGCACATGCCTATTTTTAGTTATTTGGTACTATAAATTAAATTTATGCCTATATATTTTTCTCACTTTGCCAACTTAGACTATTTAGTGCTGATGCCTCACACACAAATCAGATTATAAAAGTATTTAAGCACGGGTTGTAATGTAACAAAGTATGTGAAGGGGGTGAATACTTTTGCAAGCCGCTGTATATCACTGTGGCGTTCTGAGATTCGCATAACCTGCCACTTTATTAATATCTAACATTCGTATATTATGTACTAATAAGCGTTATGATTTCCACCCATTACATACACTATCACTGATTTTAATTGCTTTTTAGAGACTTTGTGAAGCTCCTATTATAGTGCTGTCCAACACTGGATTTTCTGTATTTTTAGGTTGAATCCACAGAAGACAACTTCCTTGATCTTTTTCCATTGGAGACGATAGTTTATCTCACTCCAGACTCTGACATTGGTAAGTGTGACCAAACCCCTAATTTTAATAAATGGATTTATGCCAGAAAACTTTTATTTGTTACATGCTTCTGAGACCTGAAGGCCTCATTCATTAGGACTGGCATTGCACACTCCAGCCTTGTGAATGGGCGTTGTGGAGTCATTAAGAAGTGCATCTTACAAGTGCCGTGTGCTTCCGCCACAGATGGACTGGAGCAAACTTATGCCACTAATGTTTCATACATCTTCATGCTTAGCCATGCCCCCGCCCTACCCATGCTCTACCCATTTTGGCAAAGCTGGTTGGGACTTGCTTAAAAATGCCAATAGATGCAACATTTTTGCACAACTTCTTGGGAAAAGTTTACAACGTCTTTAATTGCATTATGCCAGAGTTTTAGCTTAAAGGGACCCATCATGTCAAAAACATTATTAACCTGCAAATATAGTAATGTACGCTAATGGCGTAGTCTGGGAGGAAATGAACTTTATTCTTCCCTCCATTGCCGGTGCAGCTACAGTTACCGCTCAGTATATAGTGAGTGACGGCCGACTCAGCAATGCCATCAGTGCAGAGGTGGCCGTCAGTCAGTACCTGGGCGTGGTTACAGCCGCCGCTCACTGTGTACTCTGGTGACTAAAGCCGCACCTCTATGACTGAAAGCTGCCGGGAAGAAGAAAGTTCATTATGCTAAATAATCCTAATCCTATTTTTCTTCCTAGTTCTGAAAGACATTGATCCCACAAAAGTGTATGTTCTTGGGGGACTCGTTGATGAAAGCGTTCAGAAGGTTTGTAGTTAGCAGTTTGTGGTGTGACTGGTGACAAATCCAGTATTCAGTGATGGCGGACCTATAGGGGAACCTGGATATCCAATGGCTGACTCTGCCATATGTACACCGCAGTCTACTCCAGATGGCCACTAATGGATAACGTAATGGACTGTGTGGCTTTCTGTGTTGAAGACAAAAGTCTTATGTAAGTGGCTGTCCACTATATATCAAGAGCTCCGAAAACAGGAGACTCACTCACTACTGTGTCACCACTCTTCGGTACCGCTGTGTCTCTTCCGTTCTTGTGTGTGGGGTGGAAGGGGGCGCCGTGTGTCAGCTTCAGCCAAAGATCGGTCATTGATTGGCTGCAGCTTTCACATTCTATGTGAGCCAGGAGAAACTATCTTCTTGCTGTCTTCCTGCTTAGAATGAATGTAATGGCTGTCGCCGATCAGTGGTGACTGACTTATCAGTCTTGTACCGCCTCTAGATGTTTTTTTTTTTTTTTCATTTCTTTATAATATGTAGCTGGCGACTTACTCTTTTGTGGAGAAAAAGCTTCCTAGATGTGTCCTTACTGGAAGCATACACTATCTTTTAATATTATTAATCTCCAGGCAGTGATGGAATACAGCCCCCTCCCCTAAAGACCAGGAAATGGCAGGGGAGGGGACTTATCCTGTGTATAGAGCCTACAATAGATATGACATTAAATCACCTACCTTCCAGTGATCATGTAATGGCTCCGATCATTACCTCCCAGGCTATACTGTACAGCTAACAAATGAGATGCATGAACTTGGTGTATGTAGTGTGACAACTGGAACATTTTCACCTCTTTATGTGCATAACAACGAGGACATCTGAGAGCAGCATGAAATGGATGCAGAGAGCCTGATTCCAGTCATGTGTCACTTACTAGACTGCTTGGCGTAGTTTTGCTCGAATGCCTGTTATCTCTGCTGTAGATGTCGCAGCAGTCAGAATGCAGAGCTGTATGTAACCCCGCACACACTACTGATTAGCAGCCTTCTGTGTACGCTGGATATGGTCAGTGGTGGAGGCGGGATTACACAGATTAGCTGGACTGCCTGGCACAAGACACCTAGTCCAGCAGTGATAATTAGAGATAAGCGCAAGTGCTCGTAACTCGAGTTTGCCCTAGGGTGCTCATGTGACAAGTTGGGAGCCCCCGCAGCCACATGTTTCACGGCTGTTTGGCAATCCCTGCATGTTTTGTGGATGTCTATCAAACATGCAACCATGGGGGCTCCACCTTTCCAGTTGGCAAGCTCCAGTAACAAGCACTTGCGCTCATCACGAGTGATAATATCCTTGGGATAAAACAGTGATTGTAATGAAACTACAAAAAGCTGCTGCCCTATATTATGCTGCTCTCATGCTAAATAGCAAAGACCTGCTGACGGATTCTCTTTTAAAAAGAGGTTTATTATAAAAAGCTGATTTAATTGACATGTCTATGGTCTTCTAGGGAATGTATTATGACATGTGGTATTTGGTAATCAGTTTATGGTTTTCTGAATGGTTTTTGTTGAAATAATTTGAGTGTTTTTTGCAGTCATTTTATTATGCAAATCAAGATGAGACTTCACCAATGTCCTCTTCACATGTATCTATCACCTAGAAATATATTATTGTGTAAACTTATCTGCAAAGGGGTTAATCATCTATGCAGTGGCTGGTCCTTCTGTCCAGAGTAACCACATTAATAAAGAGTTAACGGGCACGTATGACTGTGGCTAAATTATTGCATTGATTATTATCTTTAGTGCAAACTTCCATCAATACCTTTTTTTTTTTTTTTTAAAAGAAAGTAACGTATCAAAAAGCTAAGGCCCATGGTTTGCATACTGCTCGTCTTCCAATACAGGAATACATGGTTAAGAAGGACAACGTGAAAAACTATCATTCCGAGATCCTGGCCATCAATCAAGGTGAGGCACAAGGCTATACTTGACAAGATGGTGAGGTAAAGGCTGTGTTCAGGCAGATCATCCTGGATGTGGGGCACTGACACTTTAGTCACAGGGTCACTTTTTCCAGGCGTTAAATTGCTTGAAATGTTGTAAAATTTGTGGGCAAATATTCTGCAACTTTTGGGGGTTTTACACCAGCCTCTTACTTTTCAGTAGTGGGTGGAGCTTGGCTGGAAGAGGTGTAGCCAGGCATACCTTATAAATTCATCCTAATTTCTGTACATTTGGTGCACAGCAACTAAAAGAAGCGCTGAATTTATTACCAAGGCGCATACCTCTTAAAGGAAATCTGTCAGCAGGTTTTTGCTATATAATCGGAGGACAGAATGAATTAGGGGTTAAGCCATTGAATTTAATGATGCCTTACTTATCAAGCTGTGTGCCGCCTTTTACCTACAGTGAAGGTTTTATCACTAGGACATTCTCATTGCTGTGCCTCCTGTGATAAGCAGCTCACTGATAATAGACACTGTAAATACAGAGGCCTGGTGTGGACGGGGTTATCTTTCTCAGCTCTGCCGCAGCCTACATCGAAGGCCTCTGTGTTAGAACAGCTACAGTCAGTATATTAAATGATATATTGTTAGATTCAGCTTGTGTTTGCCTACATTATGCTGCTCTCAGATGAAGTAGCAAAAACTTGCTGACAGATTCCCTTTAATAATCTTGGCGCATCTTACTCTAGTGGATGTCACCAAGACTATTAAAAGCAGTCTTGATGAATCATGGGGCCATAGACTTTTTATGGTGTTTTTTTAGTCCTGTTGAACAAAAAAAAAAACAAAACCTGCTTCTACAGATTGGAAGACTGTATTGCTTGCCATACCTTTCTGATACACTTGCATGCCTAGTGCGTGCCACCCATGTGTATGGGCACCTTAAGGAATACAAATGTGCACCATGAACTCAGAGATGCAGATACAAAAATAGATCCCTATTATTAAAGCCAGCCAGTGGGTTGTAGTCTAAGGTTTCTGGTAGTGAGACACAAACCCCCAGGATCTGACAATTGTAGTAAATTTAGTATAAAATAGCTCCCTCTCATGGCTCTGCTAAACTGAAGTACCAGAGAAACCTTGTGGTGATCTATGAAGGCTAAGAATTGTGGCCACCAGCTGCCTCTGGTACAGAAGCCCTTTGTCACTTGAAGGTTGATAAAAAGCCAAGTTTAGACACCACATACCCAAGTGTCAAGCAATGTACATTGAATATGTGAGTTGTCACAATGCAGCCCCAATGACGATCATAATATCACAGTGCAACCCAAGCCGTAGTTCACTTTGTGTTCAGGCTGCCTTAAAGGGTTTTTCTTGAGTTGCTAAGAGTCAAATTGCAAACTTCAGTGTAAAAGAAGTACGTTTGCAATTTACCCCTCATTAGATGTCCTCAATAAGGAAAAAAAAATCATCCCACTTTTCTGGATTAAATAAAAAAAAAAAAAATCACATGCAAACCTACCCTAAAAGTACAGTTCCGACTAGCAGCATGACGCCACTGTCAGTCTCCAGGGACATACTGCTCTCGGCAAGCAGGTATCCGGGAGGCAGTGGAGCATTGTGCTCCTGAAGATATGTTGGAAAACCGCCATTACCAATTATTCCCAGTTTGGGAATCTTGACTGTTTCTATAGGCCGTTCTTATGTTCCTCCAGACACTAAAAGACATTGTTTTCTTCCACAGTGTTTGATATCTTACGCGCTTACTGTGAAACAAGGAGCTGGCCACAAGCACTGAGAGCTGGAGTGTCACCTGGAAAAGGCTTTGTTCTTCAGGATGAAGTTACACTGGAAAAGGAATCCGCTTTTAAATTACCTTAGTACCTTTCTTTTCAGTCTAATTATTTTAGAAAAAAAATGTACAACAGGAAATAGGTCTTAGAAAAATGAAATATTTAACTTTGTGTTAACAGAAGATAACATTTACACTAAACTCATGTTAAAAAAGTGTTGATTTATTATCAGTGGCCCACAATAAAGAGAAACTTCCCAATAAACATTTATGTTAGAGTGCTTTTTATACCGAACGTTAGCTAGCCGGGTCGGTGTTTCCTTACACAAAAAAAAAACAAGCTGATGCATGAATGAGACCAAAATGCAGTTTTCCATAAAGGGAGATGGACAAATGTTTCTCAGTATTACATTGTATGTAGCAGTGGCACACCTCAATTACACTATGTCTATATGGGCTAACAGTCTCCCGAGGGATGGCCACCGGCATTATGTATCCTACACACCAAGGAAGGTCCCAAGTGTAGCTATCCTATGTATGACCAATGTCCATGTTGGGGACCTGTAAGGATAATGCATTAGTATAGTTTTGTGAGGCTTTTATTAGTGGCTGCTAATGGAGAAACACTTCAGGTAAAACCGATATTTAGGCTATCTTGTGACCCACTCTCAGTAGGTGAACACATGCGTACCGACAACTAGAAACCACAAGCGCCCAATGAATTGTATAGCACACACCACTCTGCTGTTGGGTTTTTCTTTATAATAGTATACTCCATATAAACATTTCAGAGTTAACATTTACAGCACCGATGTCTTACATAGGTGGGGCCCAGCCATTTTCAGAATTCCTAAACAAGCCAGAAGAGAGCAGCATGTTCATGGCCACCTCTGCACTGACTTGCTCTGAGGCAATGGACCTTGGACCATTAGTCTCGAGATATATACAAGAATTCCAGATTTATTGGGTGCATCCTGTTCATATAGATAAGGCCTTTAACTTTTTTTGGTACAAAAAATTAGCAGCAAACAAAAGCTGCACTACGCACCTGGTCTGGTTGGTTTTACAAGACAGTCTCCAGGGCCGTGGATTTCCTTTGGTCAGCTACACACTACCTATCATTGGTAGTCAAGGACAGAGGTTTAGGAGTAGGAAAAAGAAAAAGATGTTCATGTAATGCATGTTGTCAGATGTATAAAAGGCAATGGTTATCAGCAAGTGTGACTGCTGAGCTAAATAAATAAAATTAACCATATAAACAACCCTTGCCTTTTCTACATCATGGTGTGTAGCCCTACATGAACATCTCCATTTTTCCCATCTTACCACTGGAAGAGCAGGGTATTCTCCATTTGTGTGTTCAATTTTTCCTCCCCTTCTACCAAGAGTAATAATTTTAATTTTCCTTTGATAGACATTATGGTTTATTTTTTCAGTACACAATTCAATTTCCCATATAACGTACTGCAAAACAAGAATGAAATTCCAAGTGCTATGAAGTTAATGTACTATGAGCAATCAGTGGGGGTGTCAGGACCCAGATCCTCAATGATCTGTAGACAAAGTGCCAGCAAAAAAAAACAGTGCTCCCTGTGTGAAGCAGCAACCACATAGGGCAAGGTCCAAGAAAGTATTGCTCGCCTTCACTTGTGCTGGATAGGCACAAAACAGAGTCTTCTGATCTATTGCTGTACTGATTAAGCACTTTTGGAAGGTGCATGATGGATGGCTTCCCCAATCAGCTGCTGCACCGATCGCCAGGCTCCCCACACTCCTGAGTAAGGCGCTGGAGATAGCGCCCAGAACACATCCGCCCATGTGATGGAGGAAACAGTCTATTCACAAGACATCTAATGGCACTACACATGTCAGGGATGGACCGTCCCCTTCATCATCAGGTGGACCTGACGAAAGGGACGCTCAGTCCCTGACATGTGTAGTGCCATTAAATGTCTTGTGAATAGACTGGTTTCCTCCATCACAGCACCCGGACCATATCTGCCCCAATCTTTTTCCTCTTTCCTACTGAACTGCAAAATATGAAGAAGCTTCCAGAAAGCTTACACTGTGTCTGAGATAAGACAACCCTTTAAAAATTTGTTTTTACACTTCAATGAGTTTTTAGCTGTATGCCTTGTTATCCACCACTAAAAAAGAACTTTGCACCTCAGAAAACACTGTTTAGGCCTGTTTCACACTTCCGTTTTTGACCATCAGTCAAAATCCGCCGTTTTTGCAAAAAAAAACGGATCCGCCATTTTTTTTGGCGGATCCGTTTTTTCCCCCATTGATTTGCATTACCGGCGGATCTTGACGGATGGCCGTCCGCTGACATGCCTGGACGGACCATGTAACGTTTTTTGTGCTGCAGGATCCGCACTTTTATAGTGCGCATGCCCGGAGGAATGAAGTCAGGCAGAAATTTAACCCTGAAATCATTTCTGGTGGACAGAAAAATATTCTCTCTCTCCTTCCCGGGCAGCGGTTCCTTTAAAATTCTTCATACGGCGGACCCGTCAAAAAAAAAAAAAAAAAACAGTCCAGTGGCATTCGTTAACAATGGAGACGCTTTCCGCCATTTTGGCGGATTTTCACTGACACAAAAAAACTGATGTGTGAAACAGGCCTTACCTGCAAGTATAAGGCTGTGTGCAGCATTTAGAAGAAAATGAACTCCTTCCTGGAGGGTAAAAACATATGTGACATGCACAAAATGTGAACAAGTCGGTCAGACAGTGCTCACGCCACCCAATGGCTGAAATACAACAAGAAAACACAAAATGACAAATTTGCAAATTTCCTGGAGGTTCCCCTTTTTCAGTCATCATGGCAGTGCAGGGAGTGATTACAGTCACTGCTCGCTATACTGTCAGTGGGGGCAACTGTAAGCAAGCCCCAGGACTTGGACCTCTCGCCCCCCGTCATAGTATAGTGAGCAGTGACTAACCGCTCTGTGCCCGCCCCTATGGATGAAAGCCGATGACTGCAAGGAGGAAATACGTTCTCGCTCCTGCTGGCTGCACATTAACCCAATATCTGCAGATCGGTTACTGATAAGAATGTAGCAAACAAAACATTGTAATGGTTCTTACGATCCAGGAGGCCAAAATAGGGAACTGTACACAATACTAGTAACAAAAATATTACTTTATTAAAAAAAAAACAAAAAAAAAACCTAGTTGAAACTCTGCATTTATATGGAGTTATACATTATCGGAGAACTTGGCAAAGACCTGTTTCCTCTGTGCAGCAGTTAAATATTCACAAGCCTCCAGTATATTAGCTACAATTAAAGTCTGTTGGATGGTTTTGGCCTTAATCCATATTCTTCCATTCATGCCAATGACCAACTCCATTGGGAAAACATTCATTAGTTCCTGAATAATGTCATTCTGTGGGGTAAGAAGCCTAAATAGAAGAAGACATGCAATTAGTCATCCCCATTAAATGGCAATAGTAAAGTCAGATTCACAAGACATGATCATTCCTCCATAGAACATCATTCCCCTAAGGGCTCATACTCGCATGCGAGAAACTCGGATGAATCTCGCACGTCAATACCGGCACAGCCGCTGGCACTCGGGACCGGAGCGCTCAGCTGCATAGAAATACATGCTGCTGAACGCTCCAATCCGAGTGCCGGTATTGACGTGCGAGACTCCTCCGAGTTTCTCACATGTGAGTATGAGCCCTAATGATGCATTCAACAAAATGTTTTGCAAATGCCCCAGACCATTTTTATGGAAATGCTGCTTCTCTTCCTAGATCTGTGCTCACTTGGTCCCTGCTGACGACTGCTTTTTCACACCATCGCCAGCTCAACCAATCAATGACTGCATGGGCATTTAGGGCTGGTGCCATCATCAGATTAGTGCAGTTATAGCATTGCCAAATTTACATAGTTTTAAAGACTGCCTGTCACCATACTGTGACAGTCATAACTTTTTTTTCCTCTATGTATGAGAACTTAATTTTTGTGGTACTAGCTGGAGACTTCATGTTGATCATCATTTCAGGATCTATACAAGATTTTCTTCCCTTATTTATTACATTTTTGGGAGGAGGCAATATATACATTTTTATATCCTCTCATTAGTCCCTTTAGTAGGGGACTTGAAACTGGTCCCATATTACTGATACTCTAGTATGGCAATCTCTTATGAAGCCCAGCAGCAGGGGTCTTCAATAGGACGTTCGCTACCATGGCAACTTGTCAGTACCCCACAATTTGTAGACAAGACTTGGAGTCAATACACGCTGGCATTAGCACCCTACTACTAATGGATAGGTGTCTTCTAGATACTTGTCCATTACTAATCCGTGGGCTTGATGTCACATGACAATAGGTGCCATCAACCCCACAAATATGAACCCCAGTTGCCACCGCTACAAGGCAAGTAGAAAGAGCCGGGCAAAGCGCCACAATTGGTGCATCTAATAGATGTGCCTTTTCTGGGCAGCTGCGGGCTGCTATTTTTAGGCTGGAGGGGGGCAATATCCATGGCCCCTTACCAGCCTGAAATACTAGCCCCCAGCTGTCTGCTTTGGCAAGGCTGGTTGTCAAAAATGGGGGGGGGGGACCCCCATGCTGTTTTATTATATATTTAGATTTAAAAGATTTAAAAAAAAAAAAAAAAAAAAAAGTGTGGGGATCCCTCTATACTTGATAACCAGCCTTGTTGAAGCTGACAGCTGAGGGTTGCAGCCCCCAGCTGTGAGTTTTGTCTGGCTGGTTAACAAAAATACAGGGGGACCCACAATTTGGTTTTTTTTTTTTTTTTTAAATCTCACTGTTATTAGCGGCTGCAGGTGTCTGATGATGGGATCAGTAGTCCCATCAGCTGACACCAGTGACTGGAGGTAAACTTTATACCTCTGATCACAGCTGAGCTCTCCTGCTATCTTTTGACAGCGTGGCAACTGTGTCTCTTGGACCGGCAGGGATGATTTCACCACCGAGCGTTGTTTGCCGCGCTGTCATGCACATTACAACGCAGCAAACACTGACTGTTCAGGTCCCCCATTCAAGTGAATGGGGTCCAGGTTCGGGTCCAAGTACTGTTCTGGTAGCCAAACTTCTTGTAACTTCTGCCAAATCCGATGCACCCAAGCATCCAGGAGTCCGCCCATCTCTACTTGTGAGTAGTGTTGAGCATTCAGATACTGCAAATATCGGGTATCGGCCGATATTCGCTGTATCGGAATTCTGATACCGGGTACCGATATTTTTTCAATATCGGATACCAGAATCGGAAGTCCCCATAATGCAATGAGCCACTGTTGTGGCTGTGATTGGCTGCTGAAATGATGTCATCATGATGCGCGGTCTGTGCTGTGTTTCTCACACAGCAATGCCAAAAGTGAGACTAGGGACTATTTGTTTGCCATAAAGTGAGACTAGGGACTATTTTTTTACAGTAGTGGAGGAGCCCCCTAGAGAGCGGTCGCATCAGCTGATGATGCCGTTCTCTACGGGAGATCGTCGTGGGACACTGTGGATTTCTGCGGATCAGGGAGTATATTGCTTGTTTGTTTTTTTCGTATTTTTCCACAGATGACATTGGCTTCGGGGAACAAAGTGACAAGTGATGGTGAGTATGTACTCTATGTTATATGTACTGTATGTCTATATGTATGTATTGTATGAATGTATTGTATGTAGTATGTATGTTGTATGAATGTAGTATATATGAAGTATGCATGTCTGTAGCATGTCGTATGTATGTAGTATGTACTATGTATGTATGTTGTATGAATGTAGTATGTAGTATGCATGTATGTATGTAGTATGAATGTAGTATATATAGTATGTATGTATGTATGCATGTTGTATGTCTGTAGCATGCATGTTGTATGTCTGTAGCATGTTGTAGCATGCATGTTGTATGTCTGTAGCATGTTGTAGCATGCATGTTGTATGTCTGTAGCATGTTGTAGCATGCATGTTGTATGTCTGTAGCATGTTGTAGCATGCATGTTGTATGTCTGTAGCATGTTGTAGCATGCATGTTGTATGTCTGTAGCATGTTGTGGCATGCATGTTGTATGTCTGTAGCATGTTGTGGCATGCATGATGAATGTCTAGCATGCATGTTGTATGTATGTTGTATGTCTGTAGCATGTTGTAGTATGTATGTTGTATGTAGTATGTATGTATGTTGTATGAATGTAGTATATATGAAGTATGTATGTAGTATGTATGTAGTATGTATGTAGTAAGTATGAATGTAGTATATATATGAAGTATGTATGTAGTATGTGTTTTTTTGTTTTTTTTTTACATTCAACACATTAGCCGGATGATGGGACGACTACTGTCCCATCATTGGCTAATGTGTCAATCACTGTCATTGTAGCAGGCATAGCCCGATGGGACTTGTAGTCCCATCGGACGATGCCTGCACACACGCAAGACCCCCAGCAGGCCTGCACAGATCCCCGGCAGGCCCGTACAGACCCCCGACAGCCGGCACAGGCCCCCGGGAGGCCCGTACAGGCCCCCGGCAGGCCCGTACAGGCCCCCGGCAGGCCCGTACAGACACGCACAGTGTCCGCCCACACTCCTTCCCCCCCCTCCCGAAATGGATGTACAAGGAAAGAAAGGGTTTTTTTTTTTTTTTTTAATTCCGATATTTCTGTCCCATAGACTTGCATGGGACTTCCGGTATCGGAATCGGCGATACCCGATACTTTTTGGGTATCGGGCCGATCCAATCCGATCCGATATTTCTCAGTATCGGATAGTATCGCTCAATACTACTTGTGAGACATTCCATGGAAGTTTCTATCCCATTTGGTGCCAAGAAAAGCACCAAATGCAATACTATTCCTGCTGTGAAAATAAAGGAACCAGTTTTAAGTGAAGACGCCCCATCAGCTGCCGCTAGATTAATGTTGATGTTGTAAAGCCTTGTTATAAAATTGTGGATTCTCTTACTTTCTCACAAGTCCCAAGGAAACTTTAAACATGAGGCCATCCAATCCAATGACTCCCATCCCGTTTGCTTTACCAGAACCATCAATACATGCCAACTCCGGCTCCATGTCTTTATTGGCAACAATGAACTGGCCATAGACGAGATCTCCAACCTGCATTAAGAGAATAAGCAGTACAGAATTATTCATATTCATTAGGATTTAAAACAGTTTTTGGAATGAATTTCACACCAAAATAAGCTGCCTGTGACAAGCTTCTGAAACATATCCAAAAAAAGAGGAAAGACACGTACAAAATATCAGTTGCACTTGAAATTTAACCCCTTCACCCCAAGGGTGGTTTGCACGTTCATGACCGGACCAATTTTTACAATTCTGACCACTGAGGTCATAACTCTGGAACGCTTCCATGGATCCCGGTGATTCTGACATTGTTTTCTCGTGACATATTGTACTTCATGTTAGTGGTAAAATTTCATTCAAATAACTTGCGTTTATTTGTGAAAAAAAACGGAAATTTGGCAAAAATTTTGAAAATTTCGCAATTTTCCAACTTTGAATTTTTATGCCCTTAAATCAGAGATACGGCACACAAAACACTTGATAACTAACATTTCCCACATGTTTACTTTACATCAGCACAATTTTGGAACCAAAATTTTTTTTTGTTAGGAAGTTAAGGGTTAAAAGTTGACCAGCGATTTCTCAATTTTACAGCACCATTTTAGTTTTAGGACCACATCACATTTGAAGCCACTTTGAGGTGTCTATATGATAGAAAATACCCAAAAGTGACACCATTCTAAAAACTGCACCCCTTAAGGTGCTCAAAGCCACATTCAAGAAGTTTATTAACCCTTTAGGTGTGTCACAGGAATTTTTTTGAATATTTAAAAAAAAAAAATGAACATCTAACTTTTTTTCACAAAAAAAATACTTCAGGTTCAATTTTTTTATTTTACCAAGGGTAACAGGAGAAATTGGACTGCAAAAGTTATTGTGCAATTTGTCCTGAGTACGCGGATACCTGATTTGTGGGGGGGGGGGGGGGGGGGGGGACGACTGTTTCGGCGCATGGCAGAGCTCAGAAGGGAAGGAGCGCCGATTGACTTTTTCAATGCAAAATTGGCTGGAATTCAGATCAGACGCCATGTCACGTTTGGAGAGCTCCTGATGTACCTAAACAGTGGAAACCCCCCACAAGTGACCCCATTTTGGAAACTAGACCCCCCAAGGAACTTATCTAGATATGTGGTGAGAACTTTGAACCCACAAGGGCTTTACAGAAGTTTATAACGTACAGCGGTACAATTAAAAAATCATATTTTTTCCACAAAAATGATCTTTTCACCCTCAATTCTTATTTTTCCAAGGGTAACAGCACCCTAAAAGTTATTGTGCAATTTGTCCTGAGTACGCTGATACCCCACATGTGGGGGTAAACCACTATTTGGGCGCATGGCAGAGCTCGGAAGGGAAGCGGCGCCATTTGACATTTTTGGCTGGAATTGAGATCGGACACCATGTCGCGACTGGAAAACCCCTGATGTACCTAAACAGTGGAAACCCCCCACAAATGACACCATTGTGTAAACTAGACCCCCCAAGGAACTTATCTAGATGTGTGGTGAGCACTTTGAACCCCCCAGTGCTTCACAGAAGTTTATAACGCCCGGGCGTGAAAATAAAAAATTCGTATTTTTTCCACAAACATGATCTTTTAGTCACCATTTTCCCAAGGGTAACAGGAGAAATTGGACCCCAAAGGTTGTTGTCCAATTTGTCCTGAGTACGCTGACGCCCCACATGTGGGAGAAAACTACTGTATGGACACACGTCGGGGCTCGGAAGGGAAGCAGTGACGTTTTGGAATGCAGACTTTGAGGGAATGTTCTGCGGGTGTCATGTTGCCTTTGGAGAGCCCCTAATGTACCTAAACAGTGGAAACCCCCACAAATGACCCCATTTTGGAAACGAGACCCCCCACGGAACTTATCTAGATGTGTGGTGAGCACTTTGAACCCCCAAGTGCTTCACAGAAGTTTATAACGCTCGAATGTGAAAATAAAAAAATCATTTTTTTTCCACAAAAATGATATTTTTGCCCCCAATTTTTTATTTTCCTAAGGGCAACAGGAGAAATTGGACCCCAAAAATTGTTTTGCAATTTGTCCTGAGTAGGCTGATACCCTACATGTGGGGGTAAAACACTGTTTGGGTGCATGGCAAAGCTTGGAAGGGAAGGAGCACCATTTGACTTTTTCAACTCAGAATTGGCTGGAATTGAGATCAGACGCAATGTTGCATTTAGAGAGCCCCTGATGTGCCCAAACAGTGGAAACCCCCAATTCTAACTCCAACCCGAACCCCAACACACCCCTAACCCTAATCTCAGCCCTAACCCTAATGGAAAAATGGAAATAAATACATTTTTTTTTATTTTATTATTTTTCCCTAACTAAGGGGGTGATAACGGGAGGTTTGATTTACTATTTATGGCGGTTTTTATGTTTGGCAGCTGTCACACGCTAAAAGACGCTTTTTATTGTAAAAATAGTTTTTGCATCACCACATATTGAGAGCTATAATTTTTCTGTATTTTGACCCACCGAGTCATGTGAGGTCTTATTTTTTGCGGGATGAGTTGATGTTTTTATTGGTACCATTTTCGGGCACGTGACATTTTTTATTCCGATTTTTGGGACGCAGAATGAACAAAAACCAGCGTTTCATTAATTTCTTTTGGGGGAGTGCGTTTACACCGTTCCGCGTGCGGTAAAATTGATAAAGCAGTTTTATTCTTCGGGTCAGTACGGTTACAGCGATACCTCATTTAGGTCGTTTTTTTATGTTTTGTCGGTTTTATGCAATGAAAACTATTTTATATAAAAAATAATTATTTTTGCATCGCTTTATTCTGCAAGCTATAACTTTATTTTTTCACTGATGATGCTGTATGGTGGCTCGTTTTTTGCGGGACAAGATGACGTTTTCAGCGGTACCATGGATATTTATATGCGTCTTTTTGATCGCGCGTTATTACACTTTTTGTTTGGCGGTATGATAATAAATCATTATTTTTTGCTTCGTTTTTTATTTTTATTTTTTAAGGGGTTCACTAAAGGGGTTTACTAATGGGACAGTTTTATAGGGCGGGTCGTTACGGACGCGGCGATACCTAATATGTGTACTTTTATTGTTTTTTTTTTTATTTCCAAAAAATGGATTTATTTGGGGGAATATTTTTTTTTTTTTCTAATTTATTTGGCGATTTTTTTTTTTTTAAATTATTTTAACACTTTTTTTTATTTTTTTTTAACTTTATTAAATAGTCCCAGGTGGGACATCACTGTCCTGTGACAGATCGCTGATCTGTCACATCACAGATCACTGTGACAGATCAGCAATCTGTCACAGGCATTGAAGACTTCCTCTTGCCTGCGCTTTGCAGGCACTGAGGAAGCCAGCTTCCTGCAGGCCCCCGAAGGCCCCTGTCGCCATCTTGGATTCAGGGGCCTGCAGGAAAGGAGCCCCCCGCAGCAGCGCTGCACATTGCGCTGCCGTGGGGGGCTCAGGGAAGCACGGAGGGAGCCCCCTCCCTGCCGATGCTTCCCTTTAACCCCCGGTACACTGCGATCGTGTTTGATCGCGGTGTGCAAGGGGTTAACGTGTCGGGACGGTCCGTGACCGCCCCTGACACATTGTGCCGGGTGTCAGCTGTGATAATCAGCTGACACCCGGCCGCGATCAGCGGCGCTCACCACGTGGGCGCCGCTGAACGCGGTAGACGTACTATCCCGTCCATGGGCATAGGGTCCCATGGACGGGATAGTACGTCTGATGTCAGAAAGGGGTTAAACAACGTACATGCCCCAGCAGAATTTTTGCTTTCTTGGCCTTTTTCAGAGAATATGAATGACACCAAACCTTTTTCTCCACTCATGGTTAGTTGTTGAGTGAAGCCATTTATTGTCAAACTACTGTGTTTTCTCTTTCATAATGACAATCCAAAACATCCAAATGACCCTGATCAAAAGTTTACATACCCTGGTGATTTTGGCATGATAACATGCACAGAGGTTGACACAAGTGGGTTTGAATGGCTACTAAATGTAACATCCTCACCTGTGACCTGTGTGCTTGTAATCAGAGTGTGTGCGCGCATAAAAGCTGAGTGAGTTTCTGGGATCCAGACAGACTCATGCATCTTTCATCCAGCCACTGACATTTCTGGATTGTGAGTCATGGAGAAAGCAAAAGAATTGTCAACATATCTACAGGAAAAGGTAGTTCAACTGTATAAAACAGGAAAGGGATACAAGAAGATAGCCAAGGAACTGATAATGCCAGGACGCTGCATTCAAACTGTGATAAACAAATGGAAAATCAGGGGCTCTGTAAAAACAAAACCACGGTCAGGTAGCCCAACAAAAATTGTATCCACAACTTCTGGAAAATTGTTCAGGATGCAAAGAAAAACCCACAAATAACATCAGCTGAAATACTGGACACTCTAAAAACTAGTGGTGTGTTTTTTTCAAGATGCACAATAAGGAGGCACTTGAAGTAAAATGGGCTGCATGGTCGAGTTGCCATTACTGAGCAAATGCCACAAAGCATCTCGCCTACAATACACAAAACAGCACAGAGACAAGCCCCAAAGCTTCTGGAACAAGGTCATTTGGAGTGAGACCAAAAGTAAACTTTTTGGCCACAACCATAAACATTACATTTGGAGAGAGGTCGACAAGGTCTATGATGAAAGGAACCCCAATCCTACTGAAAAGCATGAAGGTGCTTCGCTGATGTTTTGGGGATGTGTGTGCAAAGGCACAGGAAACTTGGTCAAAGCTGAAGGAAAGATGAATGCAGCACGTTATCGTATTCAGCAAATACTGGATGCAAATTTGCAATCATCAGCCCGGAAGCTGCACATGGGATGTACTTGGACGTTCCAACATGACAACGATCCAAAACAAAAGGCCAAGTCGACCTGTCATTGGCTACAGAACAAAGTGAAGGTTCTGGAGTGGTCATCTCAGTCTCTTGACCTCAATATCATTGAACCACACTGGGGAGATCTCAAGCACGCAGTTCATGCTAGACAGCCTAGAAATTTACAGGAACTGGAGACCTTTTTGCCAAGAGGGGGCAGCTTTACCATCTGAGAAAATAAAAAACTTCATTCACAACTACCACAAAAGACTTCAAGCTGTCATTGATGTTAGTGGGGGCAATACACGGTATTAAGAAATGGGGTATGTGAACTTTTGCTGTAGATAAGCCCCTGATGGCGGTGCCAGCAGCTCATATTCGAACAAAGGGTGACAGATTCCCTTTAATGCATTTTTTTTCTCTCAACAGAAACATGCTAAAAGTATTAGGCTGTGTGCCCACATAGCGATTTTTAAGCGTTTTTGCCGCGATTTTCGGCGCGAAAACGTTTAAAAATCGTGCACAGAAAGCCCCCCATGCTGTGCTAATGATGCGCTTTTTTCCGCGGCGGAATCGCATCGCGGAAAAAAATCGCAGCATGCTCATTCTTTTGTGCGGAATCGCAAAGAATTGCCGCGATTCCGCACCCATAGGAATGCATGAGAATCGCTTACTTCCCGTATGTGGCTATGCCCACCATGCACGAAGTTAAGCGTCTCATGTGCGGTTGGTACCCACGGTGTGGAGGAGAGGAGACTGTCCTCCAGGCCCTGGGTACCATACCCCTGTAAAAAAAAGAATAAAAAATAAAAAAGTGTTCCCAGTAATGCCTTGCGACACGGTCCACTGATGACATGGTCTCGCGAGATCGCTATAGCTACGTCATCACAGGTCTCACAAGGCATTACTGGGAACGCTGTGGCCCGGGAATGCAGCGCGGGACGCCGGAAGGTAAATATACACCGATTTTTTTTTAGCATTTTAACATTCTTTCTTTTACTATTGATGCCGCATAGGCGGCCTCAATAATAAAAAGCTGGTCACACTTGCCAAACACTATGTTTGACGAGTGTGACCAACCTGTCAATCACTTTCCAAGCGATGCTCCAGATCGCTTGGAAAGTGCTTGAATATCGCACACGAAAATCGCGGGGAAATCGCAGGGAAATCGCGCGGAAAAAAACACGCGATTTCTGGGAAGGAGTCCGGTTTTTGGTGTGCATTTTAACACGCAACGTGGGCACATAGCCTTACACCTCCTTGCATATTTAACAACAAAAGAAAAATCCTGCCAACAGGGTGGATTTGATTTAAATCTAACTGATTTAAATCACGATTTAAATCACGATTTAAATCACGATTTAAATCACTAGTCAGTAAGGCTTGATTTAAATCAGTGATTTAAATCAAAGTTTCTACCTAAACTAGTTCTTGCTACTTTAACATGCAAGTAGATGAAGATTTTTAGAATCACTTTTTATATTACTTTTTTCTCCCCAGTTTAATGGGTTAATCATTCATATTTGGACACCACTGTTCTGTTGTGCTTAGGAAGGAGAAAAATAATCCTGACCTTAATAACAATTTAAATAGATTTATTCAACTGAAACAATAACAACATTACAGCATAAGTTATTTGCTTAAACAAACATCCATGTTTGTTAACTAATTTGGCTAAACAAAATATATATATATATTTTAAGAAACTTAGACTGTCAGCCCAGCCGACACATGAAAAACTTAAATACTACTGTCCCTGCTGTCCTCTGTAGCTCACTTGTCGTCATCTTCATCATCATCTTCTTCTTTGTTCCTATTCATAATCTGGAAAAGAAAAACAAGCTTTCCTGCTTTATTGGGTCCCAACCGATTTCTCAATTTAGAATGAATGAGTCCAAAGGAAGAGAATATTCTTTCAACGCCTGCAGAAGAAGCTACTGCTGTTAAAAGTGAAATCATTACTTGAACAGTCTCTAAATCCAAGCGCTTAAGTGACTTCCACCAGTTTACTGGTGTGACCTTCCTTAAAATATCTTCAGCAAACATATATTTCTTGAATGGTTCCCCCTTAGCTCTGAAGTTTATTATAGTTGGCATTAAAGATGGATGATTGCTGGATACCCATGTCATAGCTAACTCCTCTTCCTCAGCACTTAGGTTTTGACCCTGATATTGGATATTGACAATATTTGCCAAAAAATGAGCTGGAGTCAGTGCTTGTCCAATTCGTTTGTTTACTGCTTGTAATTTAATTCTGTCCATGTGTAGTTCTGTTTTTAAGTGTTCACTCAGTTCCTTCCAAATTTCAACAACATCCGCAATAAAACAGCTATTTTTCTGTATTTTGTTTAAAGCTTGAGAGATGGGTTTCAGGAAACTCAGCATATGTTCAACATTTCTCTTAAGCCCAATGTTGAGGATTTTGGCCATGACAGTGCCATCTATTTTATCTCGATTTTCTTCACAAAGTGTCATCAGAATAGGCCAGTTTTTGATATACTGCTCAAAACAGTCCACCATAGAGTTCCATCTAACATCTTGTGGGAGCGTTAGCTTGGTTCCACCCATCCTTTTCAGAGCTGCTGCAGCAAAATGATTATTACGGAAGTATTTAGCAATTTCAACAACATTAGCCTTTATTTCTGGAACACTTAAGTCTTTGGCTAAGAGGTGCAGCAAATGAGCACTGCAACCATATGTTATTAGCAGCTTTGTATTCCCTCCCTGCTCTTCTAAATCTCTTCTCATCTTGGATACGTTTGCAGCATTGTCAGTGACCAAACTGCATACTAGACATTTGAATTTTTGTTCACATGTCGTTATAGCTTTTACTGCCACTTCTTGTAAGTATTCTGCTGTGTGTGCATTTCCTGACGTATCAGTTGTTTGTGCAAGGAAGACTTTACCTTCTTCTGTTGTTATACAAGCACATACAATAGGATCATTGTGGACATTACTCCACCCATCAATACTTAGGTTAACAATTTTACCCTCCAGAGCTGTTGCACACTGCTCCATTTCTCTGTCATACACTTGATCCAGCAGTTTCCCTGCAACATCAGCTCTGCTGGGTGGACTGTATCCTGGTCTCAGTGACTGAACCATATTAATGAAATGTGGGTTCTCAGTCAGACGGAAAGAAGAGTTCGTTGCATAAATAAACTGGGCAATTTTTTCATCAATCAACTCTTTTTCTAATCTGCTAGTTCTTATCACAAACCTATCTATGGTGGTTCCAGGAGGTAAAGGTTTTTTCTTCCTTTTGGGTGATGGTGATATGTGGCTGTGGGTGTCTGATGATGATGCTGCTGCTGCTGCTAATGAAGCACTATCCTGGATGGATAACTCTGAAACTGTAGAACAGGATGATGGTGATCTTGGAGGTGGATAGTTTCCAGAATCCATGAATTCCCCTAAACAAAAAAAGTCAATGCTGTTATTTTATTGTTTATACAATTTCTGCTTATTGTACACAACACATCACTGCCCCTGCCCCAAAAGGAATATTTGTTTTTCTTCATAACTGTACCAAATGACAGTAACATGCAGTAATAATAAGAAATATAATTTTTCTCACACATGACCGTTCAGTCTTTAGAAATAGGATTCAATAAAAATGTTTACCAACCTGAAGATCCTGCCTGTTCAGAAGTTTCTTTGGTCATCTTCATCACCGCACTTCTCATGATGTTGCCTCATTCGCGCCACCAGGCCCTTGCATCTCTTTGTTGCATCGTTTGCATTTTGCACACATGCCTGCCTTACCGATAGGCGAAGGAGCTTCATTAAAATATTCCCAAACTGGGTCTCTTTTACGGCCTGCTGCCATTATAAGGAAAGAATGTAATAAACCTCAGATCGTACACACAAACAGATCCAGACTTGTCTGTCTGTGGCTATGCTGCAGTATTGTGCTCAAAGTTTCACTTTCATTTTCTTGTCTGCTTGCCCTTCCTCCTCCTCACACTTAAGGGCATGTCACACTAAGATATCGCTAGCAATATCGCTATAACTAGTGACGTTATAGCGATATTGCTAGCGATATCTCTGTGTGTGATACTTACCTACGACCGGCTCCCCCGCTGGTTATCGCTGATCGCGCGAGAACGTTCAGGACTGTTTCTAGTCGTCAGCTTCCTGCGGCGCTTCCTGCTGTGAGGACGAGCGACGCATGGAGCCGGGCGGGAGGACGCAGGATCGCCTGGTGTGACAGGTAAGTAGCGATCCTCGTCCCCAGCGATGTCGCTGGTGAGATCTGCCTGTGTGGCAGCTCACTAGCGACCACTTAGCGATGCACCAGCGATCCTGACCGCGTCATATCGCTGGTCGGGATCGCTGGTACATCGCTAAGTGTGACAGTACCTTTAGATTCACATTCTTCTTGTGTTGTGCAGATCTATTCCACTCCAAACAATCAGAAACATATTGTCTAACTTCTTGGACTTGGCACTGAAGGGGTTGATTCTGTATTCATAGGTTTGTAGAACAATAGGATTAAGGTCTTTTTCTCAACTCTGTTTATGTTGTAACATTTTTGCCGTGAAGAAGAGGCTGGGACCTCTGCGGAGTCAAATTCAGTTTTGAGAACTGCGTAAGTAAAGCGAGCGTCTGTGATAATATAGGAGAGAAACTGCCCACTAATCCTACAGAAACCTCTGGAAGAGCTTGGCATTGTGAATGTTACACATATACAGCCTTTATTCTACTGAGTTAAACAACTCAGCTTTATCTCATGATGGAAGAACCTTTGGATGGTAAAATATTTTCCTCAAAAAGCAGTTTATTGAAAAAAATCCGATTTAAATCAAAAAAATCCGATTTAAATAAAAAAAATCCGATTTTTTTTTTAAAAAAAAAAACATTGATTTTTATCCACCCTGCCTGCCAACAAATTGTGTGTTTTCTGAGGCAGTCTGTAAGTGTGGATTTTTAGACCCGTAGAGTCCAATTAAACAAAAAAAAAAAAAAAAAAAAAAAAAAAAAGCGTGAACATACTCTTAGGACTAGAGACGGGCAGACACCTGAATGTTCGGGTCTGGCTGAACAGTTACAAAAAGTTAGCATTCAGATATCGAAACAGTACCCAGACCTGAACACAGACCCCGGACATCCACTGTTTGATGCGCTACCATGTGCACGACAGCGCAGCAAACATCGCTTCTGATCAACGGTAAAATTATTACCGCCAGACAGAGAACCGCAGTTCCCATGCTGTCAAAAGATAGCATGAACACGCAGCTGTGATCGGAGGTATAAACTTTACCTCTGGTCACTGGTGTTGGCTGATGAGACAACTGCTGCTGCTAATAACAGTGAGAGCAGGAGTGGTGGATGGGAGTATTCATCCTGCGCTGTAAATAAATACTTAAAAAAAACACGTAGTAACCCCTGTATTTTTGATAACCAAAGATGATTTCCCCGCCAATCAGAAGCGGTGTTTGCCATGCTGCTATGCACATGACAGCGCGACAAACAGCCGATACTCAGGCAGAAGAACCCAAACAGTAACATGGACGTCCTGGTGAAGTCCGTGTTGGGTGTCTGTGCCTGAACAATAGGTGTTCGCCGATCACTACTTAGGACTTGTTCAGACAGACCGCAGCACACACACCCTTAATAGCCAGAGCTCCAGTGCACATGGCTGATTTTCCACAAGGACCAATGGTGGGCTGTCTGAACCCGGCCTTAGAGAAGTGTTTAGTTAAAGCTGTGAGCGATCCTATATACCCATGGAGACCCGTCAGTCAGGGATGTACGTAGAGACACCATGGGGGGGGGGCCCAAGAGCAGACTATATTCTAAGGCCGGGCTCACACTGTTGAGGAATACAGACTAGTGAGAGGCGTTAAAAGCATGCATTACACACAGACAAATTATTCTCTATGGGTTTGCTCCCAACAGCCGTATATTTCTCGTCTGTATTCTACGCTCCGTGCCAATCGCAGCATGCTACGATTGTCAGCGTACTACGCCCGTAGTACGCCAATGCAAGTCTATGGGTGCGCTAAAAATAAAATCACACTGACAGTTTTAATAAAGAAACGAAAGGATATATACACATAGAATACACAATATATATATATATATATATATATATATATATATATATACACACACATACATATTTATTTATATTTCACAGAGTTCTTCATAGCAGAATAGCCGCTAATTAAATTGCCGGCTTCTATCAAATCATTCCCCAAGCCGACATGAAATGACACATGGTTTACATTCAGTAAACCATTTCATTTCATGTTTCGTATGTCTTTCATTAGTAATTAGATGAGGGTTGATGTGTAAAATTTGGGAGGTGTAGGTGTTAATTTAAGGGGTTAATTCGTTGTAAAAAAAAAAAAAAAAAGTGTGGGCTTCCGCAGTAATTTGTCAATGTGGGAGCCCACGCATATTTTTACAACGAATTAACCCCTTAAATTAACACCTACACCTCCCAAATTTTACACACCAACCCTCATCTAATTACTAATGAAAGACATACAAAAAAAAACATGAAATGAAATGGTTTACTGTATGTAAACCATGTGTCATTTCATGTCGGGTTGGGGAATGATTTGACAAAAGCCGGCAATTGAATTAGCGGCTATTCTGCTATGAAGAACCGTATGAATTGTAAATATATATGTGTCTCAATGACGTGTGTATATATATGTATTCTATGTGTCTATATCTATTCTTTCATTTGTGTTATAAAACCTGTCATAGGGCTCCATTATAAGTCCATTTTGCAAGCCTGCGAGAAAATATCACCATACGGATTACATACGGATGCTTACGTGCGCAAAATACGCGACCACACCTTGATTACGGATGACATACGGATCACTATTTAGGGGCCATTCATCCGTATTGCGCATGTAAAATACTGACCGTATTTTGAGTCGGTTAGTGTGACCCCGGCCTAACATTCATTCTTCACGTTCTCACCTTCACATTCGGTCTGTTCTTTTTGGTTGCACCTTCAAATGCCAAAAACGATAATGAAGCTTGATCACTGCCGGCAACATCCAGCCTGAAAATATCGCCAGACTTCATGGTGACAATTCCAATAACATGGTCCCCTTTCACTGGAACATACTGTAAGAAACAGAGAGCGCCCTCAATTCTGAGGAAAGACACCAGGCATGGCACCGATGGGGCTCCGAGACGCCCATCCGTCACTAGGACGACGCGCCGAAGCTGCTCCCTCGTGCTATCCGCAGATCTATGGAACACACGTGTGTATATACACCATCCAATATGTCCCTGCACTTTGGATACAGCGGGAGGACAAGAGCCTCACACGGCCATGTAGGCTAATAATCCCATCATACAATAAACATGTCTAATGGCTCTGTGAAATTGTATGGCACCTAAAAGGTTAAGAGTTGGCTAAGGGGATCATGGTCAGAGACCCCCTATCTGTCTAGCAATCAGCCATAACAAAGGAGGCTGGCATAGCTTAGAGACATGAGCCAGCCCTTCACATATTCCGCACATAGCGGAAACTGCTGCAAAGAAACAAGGGAGAAGGGGCTTTTGTTTGGGACAGGACCCCAAAGCCATTGTGCACCATAGCGACCCCCTGAATTCAGTAATGGGGGGGTAGTAAACCCAATACTCGTAGGGGCATGGAACCGTTATTCTCAGTAATAAATGACCATTGGGCTCACGCACGCGGGACCCCCGTCACGGAGCCGCCCACGCACGCGGGACCCCCGTCACGGAGCCGCCCACGCACGCGGGACCCCCGTCACGGAGCCGCCCACGCACGCGGGACCCCCGTCACGGAGCCGCTCACGCACGCGGGACCCCCGTCACGGAACCGCTCACGCACGCGGGACCCCCCGTCACGGAGCCGCTCACGCACGCGGGACCCCCGTCACGGAGCCGCCCACGCACGCGGGACCCCCGCCAATCATGCTGATGTGTTGCCCTATAAGCACTATGGCGACTCAGGACTTCCTCACACATGTAACCAATAAAACCCCTTAAGACTTTCTGGCAGCGCAGCCACGCGGGGACGAGCCCTCACATAGACCTCCGGGGGGACATGCACCTTATGTTGGGACCCCACTAGTCAAGAGCCCATCCCCCTATACTGTCCCTTAACTGCTCGGCAAGGTCTGACCACGCGACATTACACGAATGGCAGCTGTGCGACTTTTGTGCCCTATGAGCAGTAACCGAATCCCACACATTACCCTCTTCTGATGCGACTCCACCCAGTACACTGCCGGCTCCCGGTGGCGGAGGAGCCCACACTTGGTCACTTGCAGGTCCTCTCCGTGGCGCATCAGCCCCGGGCCACACACCACGCGCATGCGCTTAGTACCGGAGGCGGCATCTGAGAGGGAGAGAGGGGCGTCTGCAGCCTGCACCGGGAGAAGGAGCACATCACCCGGTAACACCACCTGATCCACGGCGTCCTGCACAGCCGACATGCTGCCGGCCTACGAGGGAGGACGCAGTGCGTACAGGACCTTTGATGATGTCACGAGCACGTGATCAGTCACGTGTAGGAGAGGCGGCCTTAGGACGCTCACGTGACATGTGTACACTAGGCAGTGGTCACATGACAGGGCTGAAGTTGGTCTCAACCAACGTCAATGACTTTGCTCCACTGATGTCACATGACCAGCGCACAAACGGGGGTCCCACATCAAACGCCGTGCACCGGCGACCAGCCCACCGTTTTGGTGCAGATATGATCGCCCGTTATTGCATTTCATTGAAATTTGGCGGCGACAAAAAACTGTAATTCGGACATTTTGATTTTTTTCTCATTACGCCGTTGACAGAGCTGACTATTTTTTTTATATTCGGGCAACTTTTTTGTTTTATTTTGAATGAGGCAAATGGGGGGTGATGTAAACGTTTATATATTTTTATATTTTTAACCCATTCATGCCGGAGCCCTTTTTCATTTTTGCGTTTTTGTTTTTCGCTCCCCTTCTTCCCAGAGCCATAAATTTGTTATTTTTCTGTCAATATGGCCGTGTGAGTAAGAAAATAGAAATTGCGGACGGCACCGCTATTACCATATATCAGCTGATGGTATGCGTCTTGCAGCAAGCTGCCATCCAATGCTCCTGGGTGCTTGACCTCGCAGTGATCAAAGAATTGAATCCATATGAAGAAAAAGGTCGCACTAGACAGGATGAAATATAGCTCCTCTATTGACACGTAGTTACATGTCAGGTCAGAGTAGAGTGGCAAGAGTGTTCACAAGCTGACAACGGCCGTTTCGCGGGAAGCGCTAGAACAGCGCGAAACGGCCGTTGTCAGCTTGTGAACACTCTTGCCACTCTACTCTGACCTGATATGTAACTACGTGTCAATAAAGGAGCTATATTTCATCCTGTCGAGTGCGACCTTTTTCTTCATATGGCCATGTGAGGGCTTGTTTTTTGCAGGACAATTTGTGCTTTTGAATGACACCATTGGTTCTACCATATCGTGAACTAGAAAACGGGAAAAAAATTCCAAGTGCGGTGAAATTGCAAAAAAGTGCAATCCCACACTTGCTTTTTGCTTGCCTTTTTTACTTTCTTCACTGAATGCTAAATCTGACCTGCCATTATGATTCTCCAGGTCATCATGAGTTCATAGACACCAAACATGTCTAGGTTCTTTTTTATTTATGTGGTGGAAAAAAATCCAAAGCTTGTTAGAAACAATTGCACCATTTTCCGAGACCAGTAGCGTCTCCATTTTTCGTGATCTCGGGTTGGGTGGAGGCTTATTTTTTGCCTGCCGAGTTGATGTTTTTAATGATACCATTTTGGTGCAGATATGATCTTTTGATCACCTGTTATTACTTTTTAACACAATGTCGAGGCGACCAAAAAAGTAATTCTAGGATTTTGACTTTTTATTGCTACGCCGTTTTCAGATCAGATTATTTCTTTCTGTAGCTTCATAGATCAGGTGATTCTGAACGCGGCGATACTAAATATGTGTATGTCTGATTTTTTTTTATTTTATTTGTAATGGGGAAAATAGGGGGTGATTTGAACTTTAATTTTTTTAATAATTTTTTTTTTTTTTACTTTTGCAGGCGATGATCAGATCGCCTGTGTGTAGCAGAAATGCTCACTTGCTATGAGCGCTCATAGCAATCCAGCTATGACAAACATAGAGGTCTGTTGGAGACCTCTGGTTGTCATGCCAACCCATCGGTGACCCGCAATCACATGACAGGGGTCACCGATGGATGGCATTTCCGGCACGCTTCCAGTAAACACGAGTTAACAGCCGCGGGTGGATCGTGATTCCACTCGCAGCTGTTAGAGACACAGGTCAGCTGTTCAAAATGGGAAATACGTGAGCTTAGCGCCGGAGCCCACGTCAAAGGGAGGGACACGACATGCGCCTTACTACTACGGCGCATATTACACTGTGTTCCAAATTATTATGCAAATTGGATTTAAGTGTCATAAAGATGTTATTTTTTGTTTTTCAAATAAACTCATAGATGGTGTTGTGTATCAGGGCTCTTTGGATCACTGAAATCAATCTCAAATGCCTGTGATAATTAGTTTACCAGGTGAGCTCAATTAAAAGAAAACTACTTAAGAATGATGTTCCACATTATTAAGCAGGGCACAGGTTTCAAGGAATTTAGGAAATAAAAAGGATCTTTCTGCTGCTGGAAAGGATCAAATAGTGTAATGCCTTGGTCAAGAGATGAAAACATTAGATATTTCCCAAAAACTTAAACGTGATCATTGTACTGTTAAGAGATTTGTGGTTGATTCTGAGCACAGACATGTTTGTGCTGACAAAGGCAGAATGAGGAAGGTTTCTGCCAGGCAAGTTCATTGGATTAAGAGAGTAGCTGCTAAAAAGCCATTACAAACCAGCAAACAGATATTTAAAGCTGCTGGTGCCTCTGGAGTCCCTCGAACCTCAAGGTGTAGGATCCTTCACAGACTTGCTGTGGTGCATAAACCTACTATTCAGCCACCCCTAAACAGTGTTCACAAGCAGAAATGGTTGCAGTGGGCCCAGACATACATGAAGACTAATTTTCAAACAGTCTTGTTTACTGATGAGTGTCGAGCAACCCTGGATGATCCAGATGGATGGAGTAGTGGATGGTTGGTGGATGGCCACTATGTCCCAACAAGGCTGCAACGTCAGCAAGGAGGGGGAGGAGTCATGTTTTGGGCCGGAATCATGGGGAAACAGCTGGTAGGGCTCTTTAAGGTTCCTGAAGGTGTGAAAATGACCTCTGCAAAGTATATAGAGTTTCTGACTGACAGCTGTCTTCCATGGTATAAAAAGCAGAAACGTGCCTTCAGGAGCAAAATCATCTTCATGCATGGCAATGCACCATCTCATGCTGCAAAGAATACCTCTGAGTCATTGACTGTTATGGGCATAAAAGGAGATAAACTCATGGTGTGGCCACCATCTTCCCCTGACCTCAACCCTATAGAGAACCTTTGGAGTATCATCAAGTAAAAGCTCTATGAGGGTGGGAGGCAGCTCACATCCAAACAGCAGCTCTGGGAGGCTATTCTGACTTCATGCAAAGAAATATAAGCAGAAACTCTCCAAAAACTCACAATTTCAAAGGATGCAAGAATTGTGAAGGTGATATCAAAGAAGGGTTCCTATGTTAACATGTAACTTGGCCTGTTAAGCTATTTAACTCCAAAATATCCTTTTTGCTCAGTGAATCTGACCTCCTAATGCTGCAAATTCCACAAATGAGCATTTTCAGTTCTTTAAAACATATCAAATGTTTAGAAATTCTACTGTGCCTAATAATTTGGAACAGTGCAATTTGAGCTTTTATTCATTTTGGAGATTATACTGTTATTATTGGGAGGTTTCTTCAATAAAATTTGATGTATACTCTAACCGGTGATGACTTTTATTAGACTGACTGTCATTTGTACCGACTATTTAGGAAAATCAGAGAAAAATATCATTTGCATAATAATTTGGAACACAGTGTATGAAGAGGTTAAAAACTTTTTTTTTTACTTGCTTTAATAGTCTTCATGGAAGACTAGAAGTTGCGATAATCCCATCACGTGCTCCACAGAGCAGGGCTTCAGCCCTTCTTTGTGTAGCAGAAATGCTCACTTGCTATAATCGCCGACCACTAGGCGGTGCTCATAGCTATCCGGCTTTGACAACCACAGGGGTCTCCTGCAGACCCCAGGTTGTCATGCCAACCCATTGCCGCCCCCCCGCAGTAATGTGACACGTGGGCCGATGGGTTGGATTAGTGACACGCTTCTGGTGCAGCCATGTTAAGTGCTGCTGTCTGAGATTGACAGCGGCATTAATATGTTAACAGCAGCGGGTGAATCGCGATTCCACCCGCGGATGTTTGGGGCATTTGTCAGCTGATGAAATAAGCTGATATGTGCTGAATAACATGCGGGCTCAGCGCCAGAGCCCGCATGGAATGCAGGGACACTGCCTATGATACACTGTATATACTGAACGTCATATGTCCTGATAGGGTTAAAGGGTTAATTGACTTTGGGCCACTGATGTCACTTGGCCTATTCACAAAGACATTTAATCCTTCAAAAATACGAGTGGTTAATTCTGTAAAAAATTAGGCAATTTATCCACTTTGCTGCCAGTTTTTATGGCCAAAATCAGTTTGGACCAGGCTGGAGTGACGTGCAGCAGCCTTATCTGTGTGTGGCCCATGTGAGATCAGTTGCCCAAAGTCATTTAACTCATTCAAAACACCAGTTACTTTTTCAAATCAGTACAACTTTTTTAGGCCAGTTGTCTAATTTGATGCCCACTGTAATGCCCAGAACCTGTGTGGATTGGCCTGGAGTGAACTGAGTTTGATATATGACATCCCTTTCTCTGTGTTGGCAGTGTCTCGTTGTCATTTAATTCTTTAAATATCCCAGATACTTTTTTTATTTAATGTTAGAGTTGGAAGGAACCTCAAGGGTCATCGTAGCCAACCCACTGCTCACTGCAGGATTCACTAAACCATCTCAGACAGATGTCTGTCCAGCCTCTGTTTGAGTGCATGAAAATTGGCTGTCTGCTTATTTCTGTGCCAGCTGTAATGCCCAGAACCCATGTTGGGTCAGCCTGGAGTATATAAAAAGTGTCAATTCAGCTCACCACTCCTGTGTTTGAGGTTAGTATCCTGGGGAACATCCAGGGTAGACCGTCTGTGGCCTGGGTGGAGTTGGAGTATGCACTGGTCTGTCTTCCTTCCAGGTCAACCAGCTCTCAATGGTCCTAAAAGAGATGGTCTCTGTTGTGAGTTCATTCTCTGGTTCACCAGTTGTGAGTTCTCCTTCCAGACTCCCTCTGGTGGTAACAGGAGGTAGTGAGGCTGATTTGATCGGTGGAGATATGCCACCTGGGAATGAGGATGACGATTGGATCTCAGGAGTCTCAGATTGGATTTAAGACAGCCGACGCCCTATTCAGTTGCTGGTGATTCCTTCTGCTTGTCAGGTCTTGGTTCTCAGCTCTGTTCCAGTCAGCTCAAGCTAAGTTTCTCTGTTATTGTTCACACTTGATTTTGTTGCTCTATTCAGTTTTTTGTGTGGTCAGCCAGCCCCGGCTTGGGCTGTGCTGAATTTCCACTCTTATATATCTGTGTTTGCCAATTGGCTTTTTGTCCCTTACTAGTTCGGTCTCTTTTTACTCTGTCTCAGAATTTTTCAGAGTGCTGATATAGTGGGAGAAGTCTAGTGACTTCAGGGTTAATTTTGTTATCAGAAGTGTTGGACATTATTTTGTAGGGTTTTGGGCAGATTGCAGACAGTGTCTTTCTTTTCCTTTCCTTTCTAGTTAGTTTGGGCCCCATCGTTTGCTCAGCCTATTTTCCTACCTGTGTTTATGTTTTCATCTTGTTTCACCATCAATACATGTGTGGGGGCTGTCTATTCCTTTGGGTTCTGCTCTGGGGCAGTTAGTTTTCCCTTTTCTTGCTTTAGTGTTATTTAGTCCTCCGGCCGTGACGAGGCGTCTAGGTTCATCGTAGGCACGCTCCACGGCTGCTGCTAGTTGTGTGGTAGGATCAGGGATCTGCAATCTGCATAGTTACCAACCTCTCTGGTTTTTCTGGGCTTAGCATGTTTAGGTTTTTTCCTCCTCGGTGACCCATTCACAACAGAATCACCAGCCTTACCGCAGATTCTAAGGTACTCAAAAGCAGGAAAGAGTTGTTAAAAAAAAAAAAGTGTCAGAATTTTTTTTTTTAATATATATATTTTTTCCTCTTTTTTCTCTGGGGCCGTAGGAGGATTTTTTTTTCTTTTTCCTAATGGAGATTAAGCAATTGTCTGATCGTGTGGAGCAGATGGCTGCTGAAGTGCAGGGAATTTCCACCTACCTCATTCAGTCACATGCTGCTGAACCTAAGATCCCTACTCCTGATGTGTTTTCTGGGGATCGGTCTAAATTTCTGAATTTTAAGAATAATTGTAAATTATTTCTGGCCTTGAAGCCTAACTCATCGGGGAGCTCTGTGCAGCAGGTTAAAATTGTCATCTCCTTGCTGCACGGCGATCCCCAGGAATGGGCTTTTTCTCTGACACCTGAAAATCCTATTCTGACTAATGTGCATGCATTTTTTCAAGCCTTGGGGTTGTATGATGAACCTAATGCTGTTGATCCATCTTTTTGGACACCTTCCGCAAGGTGTTCGACGAGCCGGGTCGCCTTGCTTCCACCGCCAAGTCCCTCTTTAATCTCCGTCAAGGTACTTTATCGGTTGGACAATATGCGATATGTTTTCGCACCTTGTCCTCCGAACTTGGTTGGAATAATGATGCCCTCGTAGGGGTCTTTTGGCGCGGCCTGTCCCGTCGGATCAAAGATGAACTGGTGGGACGAGATACCCCTACCATTTTAGAGGACCTCATCGCTCTCGCGACACGCATTGATTTGCGCTTCCAGGAGCGCACCCGTGAGTCAGCCAGAGAGAGAGAGGGCCCTCTCGCCTCTCCTCGTCCACTCGCAGTTCTCATCCGTTACCCGAATTGTCTTCTGTAGATCCCGTACCTGAGCATATGCAGGTGGATCGTCTCGAGATAGCTCAATGGCGTCGTGAGAAGAGCCTGGCACAAGGGCTCTGTTTTTACTGTGGGAATGCCTCCCACTTTCTTCGCTCATGTCCCAGGAGGCTGAGGAAGCTCCTCCGCCTGGGACTGGTAGGAGAGGTCTCCTCAGGTGTATGTGATTCCTCACTTCCCCTATCTGTGTCCGTTTCACTGAATTTTGGTTCCAAGAGATTTTCTGTGGAGGCTATTGTGGACTCGGGCGCAGCGGGTAACTTTATTAGTCTTGAGGCAGTTAAAAAGTTGCGGATTCCTGTCAGATCCCTGGAGACTCCTAGGCTGGTAGTTCCGGTTGACGGTAAGCCCTTGCAGGATACCGTTATCCAGGTCACTGAAGAAGTAGAGCTGCAGATTGGCACAGGTCATCGGGAGAAGATCTTCCACGTATTGTCGACTTCGTCTCATACGCTTCTTCTTGGTCTTCCTTGGTTACGGACTCATGGGCCGACTCTGGACTGGCGATCCGGCGATGTACTCCGTTGGGGACCGTTCTGCCAGAAAAGGTGCTTACTGTTCGTTCATCCGATGAACTCTGCCTGCCCGTCTTCTGCGCCTACAGGTCCGCCGTCAGCTTACCGGTTTATGACTAATGACATTGTCAAGAAGGGGGCTGATCAGTCTCTACTTCAATCAAGCAACCAGTCTATGACTAATGACATTGTCAAGAAGGGGGCTGAGAGTCAGTCTCTACTTCAATCAAGCGACCGGCCCAAGGTAATTACCATGGCTTCCATCAACTTGACGTCGCAGCTTCCGGGAGAGACCTTTATGGCTGAGAATAACCGAAAACCAGTGTTATGCTGGGGACATTCATCTCAGGTTGCCAGCCATCTTGGTGTCAAGAAGACTCCCATTTGTCAAATTACTATTGGTGGCCATCTATCTCTCAGGATGTCAAAGACTTTGTGGCTTCTTGTCCGTCCTGTGCCAAGAACGAAGTACCCAAGCAACCATTCTCCGGCAGCTTGCTTCCTCGGGCTAAGTTGGTATTCTATAACCGTACCAGCACTTCACCCTCCAAGCATCTCAGTGTGCCTCTTCCGGTACATCCTGTCTCGGGCATACCTGTCCCCGACTCTCTGTCCATGGAGTTCTCTAGGGTATGGCAGGAGACCAAATTTTCTCTTGGAAAAGCTCTGGATCGAATAAAACCACATGCAGATAAGAGGCACCTGGATTCCTCTCCTAATCACAATGCGCGGTTTTCCAGCCCTAGAAAGAAGGGGCGTAAAGGGGGGGTAGTGTCACGCCGCGTTCACCTGGAGGCGGGACCTTCACGCCGCACTCATCTGGAGGCGGGACTTTGGTCCCGACGTCATCTCTTCCGGAGCTGCGGTCGCTCCAGGGGGGCCCGTCGGGTGCGCACGCGCACTTCTCGTACCCAGGCTCCCACCTCCTCCATGTTGGGTATGTGCTTGCGCGCTCTTGTCAGTTCAGTCTCCAGGTCCGTCCTCTCTATGGTAATGGAGGACTTGACCTGGAAGCTTTAGTGGTCATGTGCTATATCAGGCTACCTCCCCCTATGGGAGGTGCCTGATTATTGTTGTGCTTCCTGGCTTGGTCTGTTGTGTCCCTGCCTGGCTGTGCGCTGTATTCAGGCCCTGTCCTATACTCAGCCGTGCCTCTCGGTACTCGCTCTGAACCTGCACTCTGTCTTGGACTCTATTGTGCCTCTTGGCATACGCTCTGAATCCGCTCTCTGCTTTGTACTCAGTTGTGCCTCCTGGCACACACTCTGTCCCTGTACTTTGTTACACCTCCTGGTACACCTGCTGCCCCACTCAGTACTCTGATGTGCTCCTTGCACGCGTCCTGTTTTGCTCACCCCCGGACATACTAGTCGCTGCACACCATACATGCTCTCGTGTACCCGTCTTGCACTATCCTGTATCTAGCGCACTCCCGTGTACACACCCTGTGTTCCCGAGTACACCCTGTACCTCCCTGCAGACACACTCACGCGTGTCTCCTCTGAGCCAGCCGCCTGGTGCCAGCAGTCGTGGTACCTTATCCCCTGGGGCTTGCTCCAGACAATCCCTGTATATGGGGTGGTCCTCATTAGGCCAGCTCGCCCTTGGAGGGTTGGTGCCATGACCCAGAGGGTCCACTCCAGGAGTCGTCACACTGTTTCTTTGATTTAATACATTGCCCGGTTCACACATATTTTTATTGTATTCTTTCTTGGCTGCCCTGGGGCCATGTCGTTGCTGTTCTGACATACTCTCATCTCTTCTTCAGCATTATTACTTTTGATTTCTGGCTGTATTAATTTCTGTTTCATTACATGTATCATTGAAGGATTTATTTCTCAGATATAGAAATGTAAAAAGTTCTCAGCAAATCTATAATGTGATGTAACCGCAGGTACTACTGCCTTGAAATAGATTAAGACGAGTAGCATTGTGATGCCCCCCCAACCTAAAAATATCAGCTGCCCAGAAAAGGCACATCTATTAGATGCGCCAATTCTGGCTCTTTACCCGGCTCTTCCCACTTGCCCTGTAGCGGTGGCAAGTGAGGTCATAGTTGGGGGGGTTGATGTCACCTTTGTATTGTCAAGTGACATCAAGCCCAGAGGTCAGTAATGGAGAGGCGTCAATAAGACACCCCCATTACTAACCCCCATAGTTACATTGAAAACAATGTGAAAACACAGGACAATGTGCCTGAGAAGCCAGCAGTTATATCTGCTCTCCTGAGTCTCTGAAGTACAACTGTGATATCTGCTATCAGGCTTCACAAAGCATCAAGGGTCAGGAAGGTATTGGGGGGTGGGGAATTTCTGAAAACCTGGAGAGGAGGGATAAATGAAACGAAAAGAGCTGCGCCTTTCAGATCAGTTGTTCCTGACAGAGGGTTAAAGTAGGGCTAGCAGATTAGCAGGTCAAGCCTGTATGTGGCTTGGTTAGAAAATTGGAAAATAATTTGCACCTATAATGTATACTGATGGGGGAGGATACATGAATATCAGGAAGCCACACCTTGTATGGAGAACAAAGTACATGAGAAAGAGAGACCAATGCAAAAAATGGTGTTCACACCTGATGAAATGCAAAAAATACTCAACTTTATTAATTACCAAGGACATACATGAACAATCCATTAACCCCTTTCCGGCATTGGGTGTAATAATACGCTGATGTCGGACACCTTCCCTTTGATGTGGGCTCGGTGGAGAGGTCACATCTTTTCCGGCAAAACAGCTGACTTTTCTGTTCAAAACAGCTGACATGTGCCGCTAACTGCTGCAGGAGGAATTGTAATCTTCCGGCGGCTGTTAACCCCTCTAAATGCCGCTGTCAAACTCTGACAGTGGCATTTAACAAGCGCTTCCGGTCATCTGAAGACTATTGAAGCATGCCAAAAGTAAAAAAAAGTTTTAAAAGGTAAAAAAATATAAAAGTTCAAAACTATAGGATTGCACTTTTTTTTTGCAATTTCACCGCACTTGGAATTTTTTTCTGTTTTCCAGTACACATGTTAAAACCAATGGTTTTGTTCAAAACTACAACTCGTCGCGCAAAAAAAAAAGCCCTCAAACGACCATATTGACTAAAAAATAAAAATGTTATGGCTCTGGGAAGAAGGGGTGCAAAAAATGAAAACGCAAAACGAAAATATCTACGGTCATGAAGGGGTTAAAAACATACATCTAGCATGATATCCAACCAACACCCCTGAATTGTCACGATCCATTTTTGGATCTGTGGCAGATCCAGGCTCTCATATTAAAACTTTTTTCCTTTCAGGCCGCCGGGGGTTAATATTAGTTTTTGCCCCCGATGGCCGCTGGTGTTACTGCATCATTAGTTGGTCTTCTGGTGAGTTTTTCCCCCCCGGTGGCCGCTGGTGTTACTGCATTGTGATTAATTATCTATGCAGGTGGAAACCACTCCCACCTTCCTAGATAAGCTCACCAGGTGCACCAACTAACTGTTGGTGATATTGTTTCTCTTTGGAGACCTACCAAGCTGGAGTTCAGGAGCTGACAGAGTTCTGTGGATCTTCAGTTGTCTGCTGTTTTCAAGTGGCTAACTCTGCTATCCTGGAGCATTGCTGCAGAGCAAGCTAAGTCTTGTTTTTCAGTTTATTTAACCCTGAGGTGTCAGTATTACCCTTTCCCTGGTTTTTGGTGCAGTTCACTTTATTCCCTGTCTCACCCCCTGGAGAGGGGGTTGGGTGTTTAGCTCAGGGCTGAACAAGAGATAGGGACAGGTCGGAGACTTGGGCCTCACTACCTTTAAGTGTGCCCCCAAGTTAAGGAAAGTCAGGGCACCCCCTTAGTCTTAGGGGTCGTTCAGGGGCCCTGGTTCCACGTCTCCTGGTTCCCCGCAACTGCCCCGTGACATGAATGATGTCTAGAGCAGGGCAATAAATATATATGGGTGGATACAAGAATAATTAGAAGCAAAAACAAGACAAACTACATTTGTAGAGCATCCAAACAGTCTGTAGGTGGCCAGCCCATGGCATTGCATTTGATTGCTTTGACTTCGGGCCAGTCACAGCAATCAAATGCAATGCTATCAGCGGGCATAATTTCAAAAGTACACTGAATGGTCTGTGACTGAAAAGATAAAGTCACTATTGATGAGCGAGTATACTCGTTGCTCGGGTCTCCCTGAGCATGCTCGGGTGATCTCCGACTATTTTGGCGTGCTCGGAGATTTAGATTTCATCTCAGCTGCATGGTTTGCGACGTGTGGACAGGCTGAATACATGTGGGGATTCCCTAACAAACAGGCATTCCACACATGTATTCAAACTGTCTAGCAGTCGCAAATCATGTAGCTGAGGCGACGAAAACTAAATCTCCGAGCACACCAAAATACTCAGAGACCACCCGAGCATGCTCGGGGAAACCCGAGCAACGAGTATACTCGCTCATTACTAAAAGTCACCACTCCTATGGCTGTAAGGAAAGGTATGTGAGTGAGTCGTATAATGATGACAACTGTTTCAATCTGATGAAGGTCTTTGTAGGACCGAAACGTTTCTTTGTTTTTGGATTACCTGCACAAAATAAAATTATCTGCTTACAACATTTACCTGGGACCAGTTTAATAGCCAAAAACAAGATGACAGGTTCCCTTTAAATGTAGCTGTACAATGAGGCTGTGTGGGAGTTCTGAACAGTATGGCTAATTAGTTTGTGCATCGATAGTGGCAATTTGTGGAAGGATATATGGCAGGTGTTTCTGAGCAGCAGGGAGGTTTGTTATATATGTCTGCCTGCTTTATTTTTACAAGAACAAATAGGGCAGTTTACAAATACTTCAAAAGGAGATGTAATCTATTACTCAATAATAATAATAATAATCTTTATTTATATAGCGCCAACATATTCCGCAGCGCTTTACAGTTTAACGGTTTCAAAATGCAAGTCATAAGTAACAACTTTAACAATACAATAATTAAAGCAAAATAAGACGACCCTGCTCGTGAGAGCTTACAATCTACCATGAGGTGGGGGAGATACAAAGTACAGGTGTGTACTTACAGTGATGTATTTACAATGATGCTCCAGCCATCTTGAGGGAGTGAGGGATGGATGGAGATAGTGAATGAGCTACACACGCACACTTTCACATAGAATGATTTTCATTAGTGAACGTGATAGGCCGCTCTGAACAAATGTGTTTTGAGGGAGCGCCTAAAACTATGCAAATTGTGGATAGTCCTAATTTCTTGGGGTAGAGCATTCCAGAGGATTGGCGCAGCACGGGAGAAGTCTTGGAGTCGGGAGTGGGAGGTACGGATTAGTGCAGAGGTTAGTTGAAAGTCATTTGCAGAGCGCAGTGGTCGGTTAGGCCGATAGAAATGAGGGATGTAACGGGGTCTACCCAAGCTGGGGTACCTCTTTCAGTACCACCCCGTGTTTTCGGAGGTCTGCTCTGCGTTGGCTGGAGTCTGAATGAATGACGCTGGCTGGAATTCCTTGGTTACATGGGCGCATATAAAAGATCACTGCTTCTCCACGTATTTCCAGTCTGACAACACTTTACTCACAGGACACAGAATATATCACACAGATACAGAGAGCAGGCCAATAGAAAAGCGGCAGGCCAGACATGCATTACAAAAGCCGCAGGTGGCCGGAGCCTGCCGATGTTTACTGTGGGAATTACAAAGGTGGGGGGAGGGCGGACAAAAGGAGAATATCGTGTCCCCTCTGCCTAGGGGTGCAGCCTGTGGACTGATGCATTAGGGACATGCATCTCACATAGAACCTATTATACATACATATAACTGCAAAACATATTCTGGGTGCTGAGTGGTTCTGCAACACGTAACACGGCTCCCCTTTTCAGCGACACGATTGGCATACACAGTCTGATCCTCAACGGATCGGTTTGGGGATGACCGAAGTTTATGGGGTTGGTACAAGTTCCGTTTGGTCGACTTAGTCCATCGGCGTTACCATTTTGTTTGCCGGGTCTATGGTGAATGGTGAAGTCCAGAGGTTGTAGGGCTAAACTCCACCGCAGCAATCTGGCGTTGTCTCCGGAGACCCGATTAAGCCAGACTAGGGGATTATGGTCCGTTAGGAGGGAAAACTGTCGTCCATACAAATATGGTTGCAACTTCTTGAGTGCCCATACTACCGCCAGGCACTCCTTCTCGATGGCCGCATAGCTTACTTCACGGGGCAGTAGTTTCTGACTCAGGTAAGCTACCGGGTGTTCTTGGCCATCTGGCCCGACTTGGCTCAGTACTGCCCCCAATCCAAACATAGAAGCGTCTGTGTGAACATGGAAACGTTTAGTTGGATCGGGTGCGGCCAATACAGGGGTATTGGTGAGGGCGTCCTTTAGTTGGCGGAAGGCTTCCTCACACTCTGAGGTCCAGGTTACCTGGCGGGGTTGGTTCTTACGGGTCAAATCAGTGAGGGGCTTGGCTATGCTGCTGTAATTGGGAACGAATTTCCTGTAATACCCCGCTGTCCCTAGAAATGCCATGACCTGGGTTTTAGTGCGTGGGATGGGCCATTTGGCTATGGCCTCAATCTTGGCTGGTTCTGGTCGCTGTTTCCCACTTCCCACCCAATGCCCTAAATACTGAACCTCTGCTTTGCCCATGTGACACTTGTTTGGGTTCAGGGTGATTCCGGCCTGGTGGATCCTGTCCAATACTGTCTCTAGGTGATTTAGATGCTCTTCCCATGTCGCACTGTAGATGGCGATGTCGTCCAGGTAGGCACAAGCATAGTCCTGGAGACCATCCAGAAGCCGGTCAGCCAGCCTTTGGAAGGTCGCCGGGGCATTCTTCATCCCGAATGGCATAACTCGAAACTGGAATAAGCCGAACGGCGTGACAAATGCCGACTTGGGAATAGCGTCAGGACTAAGGGGAATCTGCCAGTAGCCTTTGCATAGATCGATGGTGGTCAAATACTTTGCCCCCGCCAGCCGGTCTAACAACTCTTCCACATACGGCATGGGGTATGCATCCGTCACTGTTTTCTCATTGAGTTTACAATAGTCTACACAAAACCGTGTAGTCCCATCCTTCTTGGGCACTAACACTACAGGGGATGCCCAGGGACTATCTGACTCTTCAATGACCCCTAAACACAACATCTCTTGTATCTCTTGTCGCATCCCCTCTCGAACAGACTCAGGGACGCGGAAGGGGTTTTTTTTGTCGCAGGGGGGTCTGATCCTGGGTCTCAACCTTGTGTTGTGCCAGGCGATTGTACCCCGGTCTCTCTGAAAACATCCTCTGTCGCAGCCTCAACAACGCCTCCGCCTGCTGTCTCTCCCGGGGGCCTAGGTCTTCACCCAAGAGTCCTTTCCCCTATGACATCCGGCAAGGGAAGTCCGGCTAAATCCTCTGCTTCAGGTGCACAGATGGCCACTACCTCTTCAGGGCGCTCCCGGTAGGGCTTCAGCATATTCACGTGGAACATGCGGATAACCCTGGGGTCGTCACAATCGGCGACATTATAGGTTGTGTCGGCTATTTTCCCCACTACCTGGTAGGGCCCCTGCTTATTCTGCTTAGTGGGCTCTAACACCAGGACCTTCTGTCCTATTTCCAAAGTGCGCTCTCTGGCCCTCCGATCGTACCATACGCGCTGGTGCCGCTGTGTCGCCTGCAGGTTCTCACGTACAACCTGGGTCAGCTCCTGTAGGCGGTGCCGGAATTCCAGCACATAGGGTACAATAGGTACCCCTTCTATGAGGCCCTCCCCTTCCCAGTGTTCCAGCACTAAGTCTAGGGGACCCCTTACCCATCTCCTGTATACCAGCTCGAACAGGGAGAACCCCGTGGATTCTTGGAGCACCTCCCGATAGGAAAACAGGAGGTGTGGCAGGAATTTCTCCCAGTCCCTGTAGGTCCTGGTAAAAGTCCCAATGAGCTGTTTTAATGTCCCGTTAAAGCTTTCACACAACCCATTGGTTTGCGGGTGGTACGGGGCGCTTCTAATGGACTTTACGCCGCACAGCTTCCACAGTTGGTTGGTCACCTCTGCTGTAAACTGGGTACCCTGGTCCGAGATAATCTCCCGGGGAAATCCAACCCGTGAGAAAACCTGGAGCAGGGCGGCCGCCACCGTGTCTGCCAGTATGTTAGGTAACGCAACTGCCTCTGGATACCGTGTGGCATAATATACCACTGTCAATATATACTTTTTCCCGGACGGACTGGGTTTGGCTAACGGCCCTATCAGATCGACAGCTACTTGGTTAAATGGTTCCTCCACAATGGGGAGGGGGCGTAATTTGGCCTTGCATCAATCCCCCCTCTTGCCAATGCGCTGACAACTGTCACAGGTCTGGCAGTACTGACGAACATCATAGGTTACCCCCGGCCAAAAGAAGTTTTGTGTCAGACGATGCCTGGTGCGACTGACGCCGAAGTGCCCGGCCAAGGGTATATCATGAGAGATGCGCAGTAACTCCTGCCTATACTTCTTGGGAACTACCAGCTGTTGTTTTATAGTGGGGCTTGTCCCTGTGTGGTGCTGCTCTGTTCCCCTTCCAGTACTTCTCTCCCCTCTTGTGCCTTCCCAGGATATCCCTCTAATGAAGGATCCTCAAGTAACTCCCTCTTAAATTCATCTGGGGGGCTATGGGAATACGTGCAGGGCTGGGATATCTTACCTGGGCCTCCTCTGAGTGTGAATCCGCCTCCGCAGCTCGAGCTTGTCTCCAGGTGGTCACAGGATAGGTCTCAGTCAGAGGGGCCACCGAGAATGCAGACAACATGGGCCCCAAGTCATTTCCCAGCAAGACGTCTGCAGGCAAATCCTCCATCAAGCCGACCTCAACAAGGCCATCCCCGACTCCCCAATTCAGGTGAATCCTGGCAGTGGGTAGTCGATGTATAGCTCCCCCTGCTACACGGACTGCCACTGTCCGGTCCGTCTTCTCTTGATCCCGGACGAGATGAGGCTTCACAAGGGTCAAAGTTGCCCCGGAATCTCTTAGTCCCTGCATACGTTTCCCATTAACCCACACGACCTGTCAATGCTGTTGTCGATTATCTGCCTGGGCTGCCTGCATGGGGTCTACTTCATGCAGCACTTCCTCCATTTCTTCCACCCCTTGGTTAATCGTAGCCCCCAATGCCGGGTCAGCTTCGCCTTGGTAGCAGTGTACAGCAGCCCGGCTGAAGGTAGCTGTTCCCACCTTTGGCCACTGGATATGCTGAGTCCGGTTGGGGCATTGTCTTTGCAGGTGGCCCAGTTGACGACAGGTATGGCATCGCGCCCCAGGGGGACTGTGGTAGGCCGGGTTTCTAGCTGGTCCCACTACAATCTTCGGTGGTTTTGGGCCCTCCAGGTCCATGGGAGGGCCCCTAGTGACCACCTTTGATCCGGACAACTGCGGCCTCCTGGCATCATGGTGTTCATCGGCCAGACGAGTGGCTTCCTCAAGAGTCATTGGCCGCCTGTCCCGAAGCCATTCCTGTGTCTCAGGGTTTAGTCCATAAAAGAATTGTTCTAACAGGAAGAGCTGGAGGACGTCCTCCTTAGTGGTTGCTTGGCTCCCTTGTACCCACTGTTGCAGTGACCGCCGTAATTTACAGGCCCATTCAGCGTGGGTATCGGTTACGCGTTTTATAAGTCTGCGGAACTTTTGGCGGTAGGCCTCTGGTGTCAGCGCATACCGGGCCAAGATCACTTCTTTGATCCACTCATAGTCCATACAGTCATCATCAGGTACCGTGCGATAGGCATCCGCTGCCCGGCCTGTCAGCTTGCTGGCCAGAATCTGGACCTGTTCCTCCGGCTTCACTTGATGAAGGGCACACTGCCGCTCAAAGTCCTGCAGAAAGCCATCAATGTCTTCCTCTGCCTCCCCCAACTGTCGGAAGGCATTATACTGGATCTTTTTGTGGCTTACTGTTGAAGGTACCTGGTCGAAGGCCAGAGCTCCCCCTGCTCGCTGACTCTCCTCTCTCCGCTCTGCCATCACCATCTTTGCCAGCTCAACTTTGGTCCGCTCTGCCATCTCCATCTTGGCTAGCTCTATCCTGGTCCGCTCAGCCATCTTTTCCTTCTGATCAGTATGCACATCAGCCATCACCTCTCATATGATCTCTACTGCAGGGTTTAGGCCATAGAACGCCAGTCTGTTCTTTACCTCCCTCTGGAATTCGGTCTCCTCCACATTCACATTGGGGGGCGCTGCACTGTCGTGTTCCATGATGGCTGCTATCAAATCCGCTTTTGTTTTGTTGCTGGCGATCAACTCGCGGGCTTCCACCAGATCTTTTAATGTAGTCCTCTTTAACTTCTGGTAGTTATTTGCCATTCATTCCTTTCCTCCTGTAGAAGGGGTATCAAATCCCGCTGTCTGCCACCAGTGTAACGGGGTCTACCCAAGCTGGGGTACCTCTTTCAGTACCACCCCATGTTTTCGGAGGTCCGCTCTGCGTTGGCTGGAGTCTGAATGAATGACGCTGGCTGGAATTCCTTGGTTACATGGGTGCATATAAAAGATTACTGCTTCTCCACGTATTTCCAGTCTGACAACACTTTACTCACAGGACACAGAATATATCACACAGATACAGAGGGCAGGCCAATAGAAAAGCGGCAGGCCAGACATGCATTACAAAAGCCGCAGGTGGCCGGAGCCTGCCGATGTTTACTGTGGGAATTACAAAGGTGGGGGGAGGGCGGACAAAAGGAGAATATCGTGTCCCCTCTGCCTAGGGGCGCAGCCTGTGGACTGATGCATTAGGGACATGCATCTCACATAGAACCTATTATACATACATATAACTGCACAACATATTCTGGGTGCTGAGTGGTACTATAACACGTATCCAGGGAGGAGATGTAGGGAGGTGCTGCACTGTGGAGAGCTTTGTGGGTGAGAACAAGCACTTTGAATTGAATCCTATAATGAATGGGCAGCCAGTGTAAGGACTGGCGAAGAACGGACGCGTCCGAGTACCGATTAGCCAGATAGATGACCCTGGCTGCTGCATTAAGTATGGACTGGAGAGGGGATAGTCGAGTAACGGGGAGGCCAATTAATAGAGCATTGCAGTAATCCAGGCGGGAGTGGATCAGTGCTACAGTAAGGGTTTTTGTTATTTCCATGGTGAGAAAAGGGTGGATTCTAGTGACGTTCTTTAGGTGTAAGCGGCAAGAGCGGGCAAGAGATTGGGATGGGATGTGAAGGAGAGATTGGTGTCAAATATAACACCCAGACAGCGCGCCTGCTGCTGGGGTGTTATTATAGTGCCTCACACGGAGAGGGAAATGTCAGATTTAGGGAGGTTAGTAGACGGTGGGAGCAGAAGAAGTTCAGTTTTTGGAGAGGTTGAGTTTAAGATAGAGAGTGGACATGATGCTGGAGACGGCGGACAGACAGTCACTGGCGTTCTGTAGTACAGTGGGGGTAAGGTCGGGGAATGACATGTAAAGTTGTGTGTCCTCAGCATAAAGATGGTACTGAAAGCCAAATCTGCTGATGGTCTGTCCAATTGGGGCCGTGTAGAGAGAGGAGAAGGGTGCCAATGACTAAGCCCTGAGGTACCCCGACAGCGAGAGGAAGAGGAGATGACGTGGAGCCAGAGAACAAAACACTGAAGGAGCGGTCAGAAAGATAGGAAGAGAACCAGGAGAGAGCAGTGTCCTTAATGCCTAGCGACTGAAACCTAGAGAGTAGGAGATGGTGGTCAACAGTGTCGAAAGCTGCAGATAGGTCAAGAAGAATGAGCAGAGAGTGGTCACCGTTACGTTTTGCTGTCAGAAGGTCATTGGTCACTTTGATGAGTGCAGTTTCAGTCGAATGTAGGCGGCGGAAGCCGGACTGTGAATGGTCTAGAAGGGAGTGAGTGGAGAGGTAACGGGTAAGGCAGGAGTAAACTAGGCGCTCCAAAAGTGTAGAGATGAAGGGGAGATTGGAGACTGGTCTGTAGTTGTTTGTGTAGGATGGGGTGAGAGTGGGTTTCTTTAGTAATGGAGTAACGATGGCATGTTTGAAGGAGGATGGGAAAATGCCCAAGGAGAGGGAGAGGTTAAAGATTGCAGTTAGGTGAGTTGTGACGACTGGAGAGAGAGACTGGAGGAGATGTGAGGAAATGGCGTCGATAGTGCATGTGGTCAGACGAGAAGAAGAGAGGAGTCTGGAGACTTCTTCTTCTGTGATGGTATCAAATGTGGAAAGTGAGCCAGGGGAGATGCAGGAAGGGATGGGAGTCACAGCACTTGGTGGTTGGGAGTAGATTTCCTGCCGGATATTATCTATTTTTTTCTGTGAAGTGGGAGGCCAGGTCATCATCACAAATGTCTGTGATAGGGGCTTGTGCTTTTGGCCTGAGGAGGGAGTGAAAAGTGTTGAAAAGTTTCTTGGGGTTGTTGGCTAGTGAGGAGATCAGGGTGGTGAAGTAGGTCTGTTTGGCGAGGTGAAGGGCAGCGTTATAGATTCTTAACATAAATTTGAAGTGGAAGAAGTCTTCTGGTTTGCGGGTTTTTCTCCATAGACGTTCAGCACTCCAAAAGCATCGCTGGAGAAGTTGAGTTTGCGGTGTGAGCCTGGGCTGTTTTACTCTGTGCTTGGATGTTCTTTGGGTGATCGGAGCTACTAGGTCAAGGGTGCTTCTAAGAGTGTCATTGTAGTGGTGAACAGCCAGATCAGGACAGGAAAAAGAGGAGATTGGGGACAGTGATGAGCGTAGGGAGTCTGAAAGTGTCTGAGGTCAAAGATAAGTATACTAAAGCTTAAAATATGCCACAGGTCCTGCATGCAAGGGGCATCTCTAAAAGCCACTATTAAGATACAAGGTTAAGGCACCTTGTGAGCTCACACAATTTGTGCAAATTTCCTTACCCAGTAGACAGTTATGTAACTTACTAGATGGAGGCCCGTTGCTATCGCATCGGAAGGCGGTAATGTCACGATGGGAGTGGGAGCAGGCTTTGCAGCGTTGAGAATTTCTCCCCCCATGGTCTCACCCACCTATCCACTCTCTCTTTCTCCATGTGCTGACTTCTCCCATCTGTGCTCTCTTCTTTGACCTGTCTACCCCATGTGCTATCCGCCTTCTGACATTACAGCAGAAGATCGCAGAGGATACATTTTGTGAGGTAAAATATTGTTTAAAAACAGTCAGTGAAATATTTTACCTCACAAAATTAATCCACTGTGATCCCTTGCTGTAACGTCAGTATTGTATTTTGCTTCCTCCCCTGCCCAGGAGATGTGGTATGCTCCGTACACAGTCAATTTTTAAAATGAACTTTCGTTCGTGGGAAAACCCCTTTAATGTGAACGACTTCCTCTGCCTGTAGACATGTTGCGCATCTGCCGCCGGTATCAGCCGAATGATTCACTGCACCTGCGCGTAATTCATGCAGGCGCAGTAAATCAGATCGCTGCCATCTTTGTACAGACAGATAGCAGCGGCCACATTAAAACTGCGCATGCGCTCCTCTTGTACAAAGATGGCGGCAGTCAGTGAATCATTCAGCTGATCCCAGTGGCAGCATATTCTCAACGGTGTTCTGCTGGTGGTACTACGCAAGAGGCTACGTATGAGTGTGACTGTGAGTGTGATTGTAAGTGTAACGGAGTGTGACTGTGTGTGAGGTGCGTACGGTGTATAGAGTGTGTGTGTGTGTGTTTGGTGCGACAGTGTTCCGCTGGTGGTACCACCAATAGGTTGGTACCAGCAAGCAGCAGTTTCCATACTGAGACACCCTTCACTTGGGTGTCCCAATATGGCGGTCGGTGAACTTCCTCCGCTTGGAATTCTGGGATACGGTGACATCTGGACAGAACTGGAAATGAAAACATTACAAGGCAATTATATAAATAGATGATATGAATATGCAAACTAAAGAGACTCACGGAAGGCAAATATAAATCATAACTACGTACTTTATGAATTACATGAAAAGATAAAACATGTATAAAAACTAAGGTGAGAGACTGTCGCTCTAATAGTGTGCAAACCATAGCCAGGGTAACAAACACATATACTGTAACATGAATATCACTGAAATGCAAGACTCATAAGTGCTGCTAAAGTGCTGTAAGGTGGCTGATAGACACATAGTGGATAGGAGATAAACCTGGAGTAATGCTTTACTGCATATATTACTAAAAGGGGTTAATCAGCCATGACTGGTTGATTATGAACAGCTGAAGAATTGCTGCTCACCATTTCTCCACCCCTGGGTCTGCCTCACTTTCTAAAATGAAAGCTGTTTGTCTCACACTTGGCTATGTGCATGGAGGTGTGCAGATCTCCTGGATTGAGTGCCTTTGCTAAAAGACTAAGTGTCATGGTCACGCGTGGCTGGACACAGCGCCTCCAGCAGGGCGGATTTAGATGACACATGTAACCCTGGATGCACCGCCTCCAGTTGGGCAAATTTAAATAATAAAACGTGCAGCTGGATACGCCGCTTCCAACAGGCGAATTTCGGAAATACACGTATGTCTGGAAACCCCGCCTCCAGTAAGGCGAATTTAAACAATAAAAGGGAAAACCTGGGTAACAATAACAATGGTGGCCCTGCGATAGGGAACGGGGAAGTGGATACCTCCTGCACTCCCCTGAGTCAGTGTCTCTACACTCCTAACGTTCCCTAGGCCGGTACCGCACCGGGCGACGATCAGGAACATAAAAACCCTGACTCGCCCTGCACCTAAACCATCACTAGTGAAGTGGACGGTGCGGAAACTAATCCCACCACTGCACTAAAACACACATAAGGAAAAGAGACAAAACAGGGAAACACCACTTAGCTTTGCTGTGTTGCTTACGCTCCCAGCAACAGAGCCCACCACCTGCGTGCATCTTTTCCTCCGACCGGATCCAACACCATAGTGCAGCCTTGGAGCAAACAGAGTCCACCACCTGCATGCAGCTGTCCAGAAAGAGAGTCCAGCATATGAGTCCAGCTTTCCAGCAACCGAGTCCAGCATCATGAGTGCAGCTCTACACCATAGCTGCCACTCCACCAAGCCATGCAACAACTCCTTGCTGACACCATAGCTGCAACTCCACCAAGCCATGCCAGCCCTCCTCGCAGACACCATAGCTGCCACTCCAGGACTCTCACTGAGCTGCCTGGGACTCTCCTTCAGCTCCATCCTTCACCCAGGCTTGCTTGTAACTGAGGACTATCACCAACTGTGATTGCCACACCTGACACTCTTTTATAGAGCAATCACACCTGTTTTATAATTACGGGCACAAAATTAAAGTAACCAAAGTGCAATAACCCTAATGGCCACCGGGGGGAAACTGGAACTGAAACCACCACAGTGCAATGACCCTAATGGCCACCGGGGGGAAACTAGAACTGAAACACATAGCCAAAGGAAAAAAAAGGTTAATTGTGCATTTTCTCTGTCATATCCAGCCTGGATCATGACAGTACCCTCCCCTTAATGAGGGGCCTCTGGACCCTCAAGACCGCTCCTCATTAGGGAACCACCTACAGCGGGGATGCCCAGATCCAGAGTTCACCCCAACCACCACCCGACACTTCAGGTTAATGACAAACACACTGCTGGTATAGGCAATGTATGTTCTGGAGGCACCACACATCTCCAAAGCGCCGACCTGGAGAACAAGTTATGCATGTGTATGTTCAGTATGAGCTGGTAAGACTCCACAACACACTTCCACAGGATGGTTTTTGGTGGCCACCCATACATGCTCGTAGACACACAGGTCCGGACCTGAACATTTATTGCCGCACATTCGTTTGTCATAATTCGGTGAACTCATTCTGGGATCGACAACAGAAGCGTCCCCCTGTGTCACCACACTCACACCCCCGCTATTTACCAAGGGAACATCACCCTCCAACCCTTTACACCACGAGGTCTGTGCATCCCAGGGTTGGCTAATGGTGAGGGTTGAGATTTGCCCCTACTTCCCCGCAGTGCACCTGCTGCTCACACAGGAGAGAAAGGGGCCTGGGATATGGAGGAAAATACACTCCCTGGTCGCCTTCCTCCAAAAGACCAGGAGGGGGCGACTTCTTCGGTGGTATGGAAGATTTGGCGTGAGCCCCACGGACTATAACACCAGTCTGCTCACTGCCAGGATGTACCCCTTCACCTCGGAGAACCCCAGACAACACCATGGGGACACCAACTCCACCCACCTGTCTGGGTGCATCCGCCAGTATGAGCAAGTCCCGCTCCCCAGCAGTGACTCTAGGGGGTTTCGTTGCCAGCCGCTATTTGATTTTCCAGTTGAGTCAGAGGGAAGGCCCCAGACCCTGATTACTGCTGCTGGAACTGCTTTCACACCATGCAGCTCCTCACTCACCTCAGTGAGGCCCAGCAGCAAATGCTCACAGGTCTGAACATGGCCCGAGGCTCACCAGAAAAAAAATGTATGGGTTGGTGATAATGTCATGGTCACGCGTGGCTGAACACAGCGCCTCCAGCAGGGCGGATTTAGTTGACACGCGTGACCCTGGATACACCGCCTCTAGTTGGGCGAATTTAAATAATAAAACGTGCAGCTGGATACGCCACCTCCAACAGGCGAATTTCAGAAATACACGTATGTCTGGAAATCCCGCCTCCAGTAAGGCGATTTTAAACAAAACCTGGGTAACAATAACAATGGTGGCCCTGTGATAGGGAACGGGGATGTGGAGACCTCCTGCACTTCCCTGAGTCAGTGTCTCTACACTCCTAACGTTCGCTAGGCCGGTTCCGCACCAGGCGATGATCAGGAACCTAAAAACCCTGACTCGCCCTGCACCTAAACCCTCACTAGTGAAGTGGATGGTGCGGAAGCTAATCCCACCACTGCACTAAAACACACATAAGGAAAAGAGACAAAACAGGGAAACACCACTTAGCTTTGCTCTGTTGCTTACGCTCCCAGCAACAAAGCCCACCACCTGCGTGCATCTTTTCCTCCGACCGGATCCAACACCATAATGCAGCCTTGGAGCAAACAGAGTCCACCACCTGCATGCAGCTGTCCAGAAAGAGAGTTCAGCTTTCCAGCAAAAGAGTACAGCATCATGAGTGCAGCTCTACACCATAGCTGCCACTCCACCAAGCCATGCAAGAACTCCTTGCTGACACCATAGACCATAGCTGCAACTCCACCAAGCCATGCCAGCCCTCCTCGCAGACACCATAGCTGCCACTCCAGGACTCTCACTGAGCTGCCCGGGACTCTCCTTCAGCTCCATCCTTCACCCAGGCTTGCTTGTAACTGAGGACTATCACCAACCATGATTACCACACCTGACACTCTTTTATAGAGCAATCACACCTGTTTTATAATTACGTGCACAAAACTAAAGTAACCAAAGTGCAATAACCCTAATGGCCACTGGGGGGAAACTGGAACTGAAACCACCACAGTGCAATTGTCATGATCTCAGTGCGGGTTTGACTCGCACACGTGGGGTTAATGTTTGAAACCAGTGCTGATGACTGGCATTTCTGGGGTGAAAGGTTGTGATCCCTGTGCAGGCTTACCTGCACACCTGGGGCTATGATTGTGGCCTCTCCCTGGTTCTGGAGGAGGCTTCTTATAGCCTCAGGATGCTCCCATCCCTGTCAGTTATACTTTCGCCCTTGGCATTGTGTGGTGACCCCTGAGTGTGTTTGTGCTGTGTTCTGGTTACTTGATTCTCTGTGTATGACTCGGTCTGTTCCCTGGATATCGCTTTGGATTCTGCCTGGTACCTTATATGTCTGTTTGGTTTTGATCTCTGCTTGGCCCTGATTATCCGCTCTGTCTCCTCCCTGGTACTGTACGGTGATCCTGTGTATGACCTTTGGCTTTGTCTGACCTCCCATCTGTTTATCTCTCCTGTACCTCGCTGGTCTGTACTGTGCATAACCTCTGCTTTGCTTGGACTCTGAGTTCTCTTCCTTCTCTGTGTGCAGGACGCTAAGCCCCGCCCCCTTGCAGTCACATGACCATTCACATGCTGGCTTCCTAAACTTCAGCATCCACAGGTCCTGTGCATCGGTACTTTCTGGCTGTACCTGACCCCGGTACCCCTACATTGCGGGTGAGTCACTGCTCAGCGGAGGCTGCACGCCGGCGCTGACACTCAGGACACGCGCACTGGCTCAGTGAGCAAGTACAGTGCGGTGTTCCTGACATTATAACTGACCATTTCAGTTTTTTTTTCTTCAGAAAAAAAAAAAAAGGTGTGTGTTATCCTCAAGCCTTGTCTGATCAGGTCAAGCACCTGACCCAAATGTTCCATAAGCTCAATGTGGAACAACGCACGATGGCCCAGACCCAGCAACAGTTGGTGGTTACTGTGCAGGGGGCTGTCGATGCAGGGGCTTCTAGTTCTGGGGGTAGGGATGTGTCATTAGCGTCCCCCGAATCTCCGGTCAAATTGCCAGACTTTTTCTCAGGGGACAAAAAGGAGTTCAGGTCTTTCAGAGAAGGATGCAAGCTTTTTTTTTCTCTAAGGCCCCGCTCCTCCGGGGATGAGTTCCAGAGGGTGGGGGTCATTATTTCCCTACTTCGGGGGGCTCCGCAAGCATGGGCTTTCTCTCTGTCTTCCTCTGCTCCTGAACGTATGTCAGTGAACGCATTCTTTGAGGCCCTCGGGCACATTTATGATGAACCTGACCGAGTGCGATTGGCAGAGGACATGGTGATGAGTGTCTGTCAGGGGAAACATTCAGCTGAGTGGTTTTGTTCTGTGTTCCGCCGCTGGGCGGCAGAGGTCTCTTGGAGCGACGCCGCACTCCGAGTACTCTTTCGCAGAGGCTTGTCCGAGCGGCTGCAGGATGCCTTGGCGTTACATCCCCCACCTAACTCTCTCGAGGACGCCATGACCCAGGCCGTCCGGATGGACCGCAGGCTGCGGGCCAGAGGGGTGATGCAGGTGGATACTCCATTATTCCCCAGTGGAAAAGAGACTGCCCCTGAGCCCATGGATGTAGGCGCCCTCTCCCTGAAGGATACGGAGAGGAAACGCCGGAAGGACAAGCAGTTATGCTTTTACTGCGGTAAAACGGGACATTGGAAAAGGGAGTGCCCGAATTGCCCGTCTTCAAGCCCGGTCGGCGGGAAACGACTAGGTCTGGGTAGTCAACGGGGAGGCTGCTCAGACCCTCAGGTACCATTTTCCTCGTTTTCTAAAGTATTACTGCCTGTGGAACTATTTGTGGACGGTAGTTCTTTTTCCTCTACAGCCTTCGTCGACTGCGGATCATCTATTAACCTCATTGACTCCCAATTGGTCACACACTGCAAGATAGGGACAGTTAGGCTCAAGGTTCCGATCAAGGTGATGGCCATTGACTCATCTCCCCTCACTAAGGAGGGAATTCGCTTTATGTCTGATGTGTTTTCGCTCAGAGTGGGCGCTATTCATGTGGAAAACATAAGTTGTTTTGTGCTGGACAATCTACCTGCAGGGTTGGTGTTGGGCATGCCCTGGTTACAACGCCATAACCCAGTTATTAACTGGAAAACAGGGGAGATTGTTCAATGGGGGTTTAATGATTTTGAGTTATGTGATAAATCCGCACTGCTGGTTGAACCAGTTAAATCTGTGTCTGTATCATCTGTCGAGCTGGAAGGTATTCCGGAATGCCTGAAGGACTTCGAAGATGTATTCTCCGAAAGTGAGGCCGAGACGTTACCGCCACATAGACCCTTTGACTGCGCTATTGAGCTGGTCCCGGGGGCTAAATTACCCAAAGCCCGTCTGTTTAATTTGTCTGGTCCTGAGCGCTTGGCTATGAAGGAGTACATTACTGAAAGTCTGCGCAAAGGACACATACGTCCTTCAGTCTCACCTGTAGCGGCAGGTTTCTTTTTTGTAAAGAAAAAAGATGGCGGGTTACGTCCCTGTCTCGACTTCCGGGAGCTTAATCAAATTACTGTACGGAATACGTACCCCCTTCCGTTGATTCCCGATTTATGTAACCAGCTATCAGGGGCAAAGTGGTTTTCTAAACTTGACCTTCGGGGGGCATATAATTTGATAAGGGTCCGGGAGGGGGATGAATGGAAAACCGCGTTCCTCACGACCGAGGGACTATTTGAAAATTTAGTCATGCCGTTTGGTCTTACCAACGCCCCTGCCATATTTCAGAATTTCATCAACTTGGTATTCTCGGATCTCATTGGTCGTTTTGTCGTTATCTACTTAGATGATATTTTGATATATTCCCCCGACAAGTATTCTCATTTGGAACATGTACGAACTGTGCTCCAAAGGCTTAGAGAAAATCATTTGTATGCCAAATTGGAGAAATGTGTATTCTGTGTACAAGAGTTGTCCTTTTTGGGGTTAATTGTATCCGGTGAGGGTTTTCGCATGGACCCCAAGAAGGTGCAGGCCATTGCGGATTGGGTGCAACCCCGAGATCTTAAGGGTCTTCAGCGCTTCTTGGGGTTCGCCAATTATTACCGCAAATTTATCCGGGGGTTTTCGCAAGTGGTCAAACCTCTCACGGATCTAACATGCAAAGGTGCGGATGTGAGAAATTGGTCCTCGCTCGCAAAAGAGGCCTTTGCAACGCTGAAAAAATGTTTTATGTCTGCTCCTGTGTTAGTGCAGCCAGATCCGTCCAAACCATTCGTCGTGGAAGTGGACGCCTCTGAGGTGGGGGTGGGGGCGGTGTTGTCCCAAGGGCCTGCCACTCTAACCAACCTCAGGCCATGTGCTTTCTTTTCCAAGAAGTTCTCTGCTGCGGAAAGAAATTACGACGTAGGCAATAGAGAGCTTCTTGCGGTCAAATTGGCGTTTGAAGAATGGAGGCACTTTTTGGAGGGGGCCAGTCACCCGGTTACGGTGATCACGGATCACAAAAATCTGTCGTACATTGAGTCTGCTAAAAGACTAACGCCCAGACAGGCCCGTTGGTCACTTTTTTTTCCCGTTTTCAGTTTACGATTACATTTCGTCCAGGGTCTAAGAATGTCAAGGCTGACGCCTTATCACGCAGTTTTCAGCCGGTGTCGCCCCCTGAGCCACCGTCCTCCATTCTTCACCCTGGGGTTGTGATAGCAGAGGTCTCATCTGAATTGGAACGGGAGATTCTGGGGGCCCAGTCGCAGGCCTCGGCAGCCAAGCCGGAGGGGAAGTTGTTTGTCCCAGAGCAACTTCGCCTGAAACTCTTGCAGGAGTTCCATGAATCCAAGCTGAGTGCTCACCCTGGTATTTCAGCCACACGTCTGGCGGTGGCTAGGATCTTTTGGTGGCCTACCCTTGGTTCGGACATAAAAAAATTCATTGCTGGTTGTGGGGTCTGCGCTCGTTCTAAAAGCTCTCATAGCCGGCCGGCAGGGGAGCTGATACCCTTGGCAGTGCCCGAAAGGCCATGGACTCATTTATCCATGGATTTTGTTACCAATCTCCCTCCATCTAAGGGTAATACAGTGGTATGGGTAGTGGTGGACAGGTTTTCTAAGCAGGCTCATTTCGTACCCCTGTCCGCACTACCGTCAGCTGAGACGTTGTCCAGGTTGTTTGTGCAGCATGTGATCCGGTTGCATGGGGTACCCCTGAATGTGGTGTCTGATCGTGGTGTGCAGTTTGTGGCTAAGTTTTGGCGTGCTTTCTGCAAAAAATTAGGTATGTCTCTGTCATTTTCGTCTGCATACCATCCTGAGAGCAATGGGCAGACGGAGCGCACTAACCAGTCCCTGGAACAGATCCTCTGGTGTCTAACCTCTGCTAGACAGAATGACTGGTGCGATGCACTGCCGTTGGCTGAATTTGCCTTCAATAGTCGGGTGAGTCAATCCACTGGTAGGTCCCCTTTCTTGATTAACTATGGGTTCAGTCCTCATTTTGGTGAGTTTTCTCGTCTGGATTCGGGGTGTCCTGGGGCTGAGGATTCTGTTCAGCGGTTAAAAGATACATGGGCAGAAGTCCAGCGGCGTATATCTAGGTCTCAAGGCAGGTATAAGTTTTTCGCGGACAGGAAATGAACACCTGGTCCCATGTTTCGGGTGGGAGAGAAAGTTTGGCTCTCCACGCGAAACATTAAGTTAAAGATTCCGTCAGCCAAGTTGGGACCCAAATTCATTGGCCCGTACAAGATTGTGGAAAAAATCAATCCAGTGGCGTATAGGCTGTGCCTTCCACCCTCTTTCAAGATCCCTAACGTCTTCCACAAATCTCTACTGAAACCTTTTGAAGCAGTACGGGGAGACTCCGAGTCTGCTGCTCCTCCGGTTTTGGTCGAGGAGCAGGTGGAGTACGAGGTTGGTCATATCGTAGATTCCAGGTTGGTACGGCGGTTGGTACAGTACCTGGTTCATTGGAAGGGGTATGGACCGGAGGACAGGTCCTGGGTACCAGCCCGGTTGATGCATGCTGATTGCCTGGTGCGGGCTTTCCATGCTAAGTACCCGGGCAAGCCTGGAGGTCCAGAGGCCCCCCGTTGAGAGGGGGGTACTGTCATGATCTCAGTGCGGGTTTGACTCGCACACGTGGGGTTAATGTTTGGAACCAGTGCTGATGACTGGCATTTCTGGGGTTAAAGGTTGTGATCCCGGTGCAGGCTTACCTGCACACCTGGGGCTATGATTGTGGCCTCTCCCTGGTTCTGGGGAGGCTTCTTATAGCCTCAGGACGCTCCCATCCCTGTCAGTTATACTTTCGCCCTTGGCATTGTGTGGTGACCCCTGAGTGTGTTAGTGCTGTGTTCTGGTTGCTTGATTCTCTGTGTATGACTCGGTCTGTTCCCTGGATATCGCTTTGGATTCTGCCTGGTACCTTATATGTCTGTTTGGTTTTGATCTCTGCTTGGCCCTGATTATCCGCTCTGTCTCCTCCCTGGTACTGTACTGTGATCCTGTGTATGACCTTTGGCTTTGTCTGACCTCCCGTCTGTTTACCCCTCCTGTACCTCGCTGGTCTGTACTGTGCATGACTTCTGCTTTGCTTGGACTCTGAGTTCTCTTCCTTCTCTGTGTGCAGGACGCTAAGCCCCGCCCCCTTGCAGTCACATGACCATTCACATGACCATAGGTCCTATGCTGGCTTCCTAAACTTCAGCATCCACAGGTCCTGTGCATCGGTACTTTCTGGCTGTACCTGACCCTGGTACCCCTACATTGCGGGTGAGTCACTGCTCAGCGGAGGCTGCACGCGGCGCGGAGGCTGCACGCCGGCGCTGACACTCAGGACACGCGCACTGGCTCAGTGAGCAAGTACAGTGCGGTGTTCCTGACAGCAATGACCCTAATGACCACTGGGGGGAAGCTAGAACTGAAACACACAGCCAAAGGAAAAAAAAGTTACTTGTGCATTTTCTCTGTCATATCCAACCTGGATCATGACACTAAGATGCCGGACTCTAAGCCAGGCAGGTTTACTAGCACTAATGTATGGACTATTTGCTTTATGTTCTATATTGTGCCAGACAGGAGCTGTATTTGAGTTTCTTGTGATGCATTTTATGAGGTCTGAAATAAACCTGCTGGACTTTAAATAGAAACGGTTCCTGTAATACCTCAGATCGCTCCCAAGTGAGTAGCATTGTTACAATGCATGGACTTGAGGTCTCTTCAGACCTAACAATAACTACTAGCAATCAATTGCAAAGTGCAAAGGAAGCATATAGTAAAAAGTGACTCAAAGTGCATACAAGACCATAGGTTGTGATTGTACAGTTGCCTGACATACAGTAGGCTTAGACATAGCTTTTCCTGAGGCAAGTGAACATTTTCCTATGGCAAACAGTTAGTAAGCATGTGGCATGTGTCTGCTCTTATATCCAGTCAAGACTTGCCCACTTCATCACATGTTCTTTATTGAGGTGCCATGACAACTGGATAACTATCTGCTGGAATGTGCTTCAGGAGGGTACAGGGACTGCTGATGCCAAACATCTTAAAAGTATACAGTGGACTCTTGCAACGTGGAGGGTGTAGTAGCCATGAGTTAGGTACTCATCTTCCACGCTCTAGCATGCTATATGAAGATGGGTGTCTTGGCTGGGTGTGTGGGTTTTTCTATGGAGATGCTATGGCCTTGCACACGGCATGATTCCGGTGACTTTGGCTGGCCAGGACCGGAAGTTAAACAGGTCAATGTGGGAGACCACCACTCGAAAATAAACAGTATTGTACTTAACATTAACTTAATTATTTCTGCTTAAATTTCTTCTGTATTCACCACAACCCAACACAGTACTACAGTCCAGTAAGTGAGGGTGCTATACTTCAACCCACAGGATAATGTGTGTAGACTGGACGTCAGGCACACGCTTGCTGACTCAGGAAGAAATTAGTGTCAAAATGCTAGTATAATCCTTTCAAGATGAAATGTATTAATTTCCATCCTCCTTCTCCTGTGACTTCTCACTACAATTCTTATCTGACTGGTATTCCATGGTTTAGTGTGGTATACTCATTGGTGACTAAAGGTACTGTCACACTTAGCAATATCGCTAGCAATATCGCTATAACTAGTGACGTTATAGCGATATTGCTAGCGATATCGCTGTGTCTGATACTTACCTACGACCCGCTCCCCCGCTGGTTATCGCTGATCATGCGAGAGCGTTCAGGACTGTTTCTCGTCGCCAGCTTCCTGCGGCGCTTCCTGTGGAGAGACGAGCGACGCGTGGAGCCGGGCGGGAGGACGCAGGATCGCCGCGTCTGACAGGTAAGTAGCGACCCCTGCGATGTCACTGGTGAGATCTGCCTGTGTGGCAGCTCACTAGCGACCACTTAGCGATGTACCAGCGATCCTGACCGCGTCATATCGCTGGTCGGGATCGCTGGTACATCGATAAGTGTGACAGTACCTTTACTGATTTTAGATAATTATATATCAGATGTGATGACTGCTGTGACTAGATAAGGCTGATTTAAATAGATACCAAAGAATATCAGATTCGCTTGCCCTAGAAGAAACAGTGAACCGTAGTACAGACATCCGTACGGTGGCCACATGTGGTTTGCATGCACTTTGGGTCACTACACTTTGACTGCGCTTTATAACATGCTGGTAGCTTTTATTCATACTGGAGAGACTTCTGATTCATGCACTTTAACAGCATTAAAGTGTCCTACATTTTAGTCTAACAGGTAAGGTCTCTCCTTGTGAAGATTGACTTGCCTGTCATGCCAGTGTAAGGAGACTTATAGGCCATGCAATGCTCCTTTTGGAAATTAAATATGCAAATTGCACCTTTAGAGAGGAAGAGGACTAGTTTCACCCAAAAGAACATTGCAAGACCTATAAGTGTCCTTACACTGGCATGTTACTGTCCATAAGGGGAGATGTCACCCCTTAGAATCCCAGTCAGAGACCCCTTATACAGCCAAATCAGATTTTATGGTCTGCCCTGAGTAGAGGCAACACCCTGAAACTCGTGTCTGTAAACTGAAATTCTGGTTTGTCTTTTACTCCAAGTTGTAAGGCAAATCTCAATAAAGAGTCAATTTTGACTTTTAGGATTGCTGCTTCCAATAGGTGGCACTAGAGTTCAAGTCCTTGTCCTCTTTGAAGAGGTTATTTGCACACTGCATTTCAATTATATTCTTGTTATGTGTTTGTGAGTTGTGACACATTGGAGTTATGTTCTCTGTCTCAGTTTTCTTCATGTGTTTATATTAGTGATAAGCGAGTATACTCGTTACTCGAGATTTCCCACGGGAAATCTCGAGTAACGAGTATACTAGCTCATCACTAGTTTTCATCTTTTTCTGTAATTAAGTGTATTAATTTCTGATTTATATTTGATTTGTGTGAGTTCTTTTGTATAGGTAGGTGGTATAACGCTCTACTATAGTGAATGAAAACCTAGCTGCAATTCTGATTTAATATTTCGATATGAGTTTTTCATACTAAACCAACAAATAATTTTATTCTTCCTTTATACATTTTAACTACTAATTTCTATGTGAAACATTAAAGGAAAAGCTATGAATGGCAAACTTTTCATTACAAGTGTTAGTATTTCTTATTTCTCCATGTGTGTATGTTTTATTACTATACTTTCTTGCATGTTTGCTAGGAATGTTTTATATTGCTTATTAGACAGTGTTTAGCTGGATTGTATTGTGCCTCCAAAGCAGCGCTCTGTTGTGGCTCCACATCTTTTGTCTTCTTTCCGCTGCTATTCAATGAAACCAGTCAGCTTGGAAGGGGCTTTCTTTCTCAGGAGAAGCTGAAAGTGGTATTATAGCCACTTGGCTAAGGACAAGGCAGATAACAGAGCCCACAGTCGTCCTTCCTAGAACATCACTGTATCTAATTTGTTGGACTTCTCTGCACATGGGAGCCGAATGAATGATGGAAAGAGCTGTCCTTTTTCCAAACTTCTTTGGCACATTAGTGATCCTGGGGAGTGGCTTCTAAGCCCCAGCTGTCCAGGGTTTTACTGTCAGAGCCCATTAGCACTCACAGTTTGTTTGGGACAACAGGCACAGCCTGTCACTGAGCACAGGGTCAGTAGTAAGGTGCCAGACATGCAGCAGCTCTTGTTTTTGCTACCAATATCCTTATGGCTGCACCATATTTATGAAGTAGGTGCATCCGGCTGTGGCCCTTGTGTCAGGGATGCCTGCAGATCTGTCACCTGTGCAGCTCCTGAGCTGCTCACTAAAGATGAGTGTGACTGCTGTGACCGGTGCCTCAGCGTAGAAGGAGAGGAATGTGGTGGACGAGACGAGTCAAGGTCCCGCTGTGCTCCTGGCATGGTCTGTGTAAGCCGGTCCAGTTTCGGAAGCGAATCTTCCTCTTTGTCGGATGGTACAGGGTTCTGTTTGTGTGAAGAGGATGGCGCTGTATGTGGCTCCGATGGAAGGACCCATTCAAGTGTGTGCGCTCTACGTCTGCACGGCTGGAAGACACAAAGGCAAGGTGAAAGTTCTGTCCATAAGGTCCATGATGGAGAGTGTACTTTTGGTAAGATTATTCTGGATTTATTATTCCGATTGTTGGGCCACGGTCACACGGTCAGTATTTGGTCAGTGTTTTACCTCACTATTTGTAAGTCAAAACCAGGAGTGGGAACAATCAGAGGAAAATTATAATAGAAACACGTCACCACTTCTGTATTTATCACCCACTGCTGGTTTGGGATTACAAGTACTGAGGTAAAATACTGACCAAACACTGAGGTAAAATACTGAACCTGTGAACGTGGCCTTAAACCAAGTATTTGTAGCTACTTACCATACATAATGTTGATTTTTTTATGTATACTGAATACAAGCAAAAAGAGATGTATGAAGGAAAAAACTGCACCACTGTGTAAAACGACATATGTGAATCTAGCCTTATCAACACAAATGACTTGGAAGGTCGACAACTTAAAAATGGCTTATTTCAGAAAACAGGTGCTGAAACTTTGTAATATCTTTACACTGGTTCTAAGCTTCCAACCAGTGTCTTGAGGGATCACAGCTAAAGGGGCTCCAGAGTTATTATGAAGTACATTATGTTGGGTGCATGAGCGCTAAAAGGTTGCGAGAGACCTGTGGTGTCTAGATAAAGGTAAAATTACAATATCAAAGGGATTGTCTCATAATCACAAGTTATTATCAATCCACTGAATCAGTGATAATTTGTTCATTGCTGCATGGTCCCACTGTTGGCACCCTTACCGATATTGAGAATGGAGCCCTGCTCAGTTCAGTCAGTGGACGTGGAAGCCGCATTCTCATGATTTCTACAGGTCCAAACATCGCAGTCAGATGATAATTTGCAGCTATGGGACAACCCTAGAGAATCATGCGTTGTCCAGGATTTTGGCCTTAATCTTGAATTGTATAGAAAAAACTCAAAAGAACAATAGAAACCTGTTCGAGTATCTACAGGGACACTAGAGGGAGTGTCCCATCATTGGACCTAAACCTTTATGGAGGGATATGATAGGATAGAAACCTGAAAAAGCCAGGAATATTTTTGCTTTGTGTTTGTTGGTCAGGCTTTGTGCACACTGACATATTGGCATCTGTTTTTAAAGGATTTAGAACGTATATATCATGAATCAGTTTTGCTACCGATCCTAGATCATTTTAGGTGACATGCTAATGAAGCCTCTGCAACAGTTATAGGTTAAACAGAGCGCATGTTAATAAATATGGACGTTTAGATAATGTTTTTGAATGTTTTGTGTGCCAGGCAGATGGGAATAATTCGGCCATGTTTTGCTTATAGGAACATTCATGGTAATATTCTCACTAATTAGCCTTTAAAGTGGTATTCCAATCTCCAATATTCAATCCCAATATGTAGTAGGTGTAATAATATTAGCAGTTATATCCAATTAGAAATGTTGCATAGTTCTTCTGATTCGCTATGTCGCTTATCCCATGTGCAGGGCATTGCAGCTTAGGTATCCATGGTTACAACCACTCATATAGTGATGGTTAGTTGTTACAGGTCATAACCATGGAGAACTAAAAGCTAATGCAATGCCCTGCTCATGGGGTAAGTGACATAGCTTATCAGATGAACTATACTACATTTCAAATTGGAGGTATTTGCTATTATGATTATTATTACGCCTACTACATATTAGGATAGCATCTTGGATATGAGAATACCTCTTTAACTCTTTCCTTTTTGGTGAATCAGGTCCTCTTTAGGGTGGTAGACACTGGAACTAGCTTGTATTGTGCATGGTGAGCATGAACTGGCCTACAGAGCCTATCTTCTATCATTCATATCACTCTTTTATATGTACCTTATCTATGAGCTGGCTGACATAAAAAATATAGTCTAACACCTTCTTACAATGGGCATCAGCTCTGGATTCCACCAAGAGCAATGCTATACAATGAAAGTGAATGCATGAAAAGCACCAATACCTGGCGGCTGGAAGAAGAGGCTGCCTTTGTCATCACTGACAACACAATAGGTAGACTAGATCAGAGGTCAGAGTATTGTGGCTGTGTGTCGGGGATACAGTCTAATGTATGACATCGTTCTTTATTACATGTCTCAGCCCAGTACTGTTTCTTGCCTTGGTAGATTACAAAAAGAGCAATTACATGGAGCTGCCATAGCATCTTTCATGCCGCTCCTCTTCCTATATACAAGGGGATTTTTTTCCATGTCTCAATTTTATCGGTAACACATAGGTCTTTCGTCAGTTTGGTGACTGTCAGAAGTCCAAGACAAAGAAATGCTAATTTAATGAGTGTACTAATTCTGCAAGCACCCCTGGGAAGTGTGGTCAAAACATAGTGAACATGAGGTAATGTAGCGTGCCATCTGCCAACATATTAATGCCTACAGAAACAATGGCCTTCTCCCCTGGCACTCCCATTTGATGTATAGCTTAAAAATGACTCCATGTCCCAAGAGAAGACCCTGAATAGTTCACTTGCTACAAGTCTATCTAGAACACATATTTAAGAGCTTCATGTTTAGGCAATTTTGAGTTTGATACAGCAGCATGCCGCAGGTCAATTATCTATCGCACAGTATTTCAGGCACTTACTAAATCTGAGAATAAGTGTTCACCAATACAGGGTAGTTGAACTTGTATACCACATATGAGTAATTAAATAGATTTCTCTAGTTCTGTAAAAACAACTCAATTTCTACATTTCTTCATCCTCTTTGCCGCATGGGATGCTCAAGGGTTATTTCCTTTTTTTTGCAGATTGCATTGGTTTGTGTTTGGACTCTTTTGGATCAATAAAGAAAATCCCAAATTCTCTGTCCTCTTTTGTTTTAAAGGGGATAGCCAGGATTATTTTATGTTTTTCTAATGGGCCTAAGATCCTACAGGCGGCTTGATACTAACTAAAGCATGTTTTGTCCGGGACCGAACTTTGCCAGCCTAGAGTGGTCTGCGACTGCTCCTACATCTTCCCGTGATGTCATGTTGACAGAGCATCTGCTTATCTTCTGCTCTGTTCTGTTGTCAAACTTCCACATCGACAGAGCAAACTAGAAGAGGAAGAGCTTCTCTGCTGACATGACATCATGGGAAGCAGCATTGCCAGCAGGAGCAGTCCATGACTACTCTGAGCCGGCAGAGATCTGCGCTAGGCAGAACAGAGACGTAGATGGCAACTATTTGCTTATCTGTTCTTAGCCCATGAGAAAAAAATAAATAGTCACTGATAGTCCACCTAGTCCACATCCTCCTCCCATGTTTGAACTCGAATCTGTTACTCTTAGCAAGGCTATTTCACAGTGCTGTTCAAAAATTGACGTCACTTACATCAGTTCCTGTCCCAAGTCACAATCTAAATTTGCAGAGAAGGTTAGATTTACGGTGGCATTCAGCATAGTTGGAGAAAGATGTAGGGACAACTCCATTTTATCTGCATAGCACCAAAATACCTTGGGAGAACTGTATCAAAGCCAATGCTTTTCTAAAAGAATCTGGTTTTAGACACTAACTGAAATAATGTCTTAAAATTTGCCATCTCCAATGCAAGGTGGCTAAATGTCAAAAACTTCCAGGCCAGGGGGGAACTAGGTAGAGGATGTGGGTGGAGGAAGTAGATAAGAGTAGGACAGCTGGAGTGAAAGCTGACAGTTGGTAGAGGAGAATTGTCATGGAAACAGGAGTCAGTTGGAGCAAGTGTCAAGATAGAAGAGAAGTGATGGAGAGGGGCTCTAGTGAAGAGAAGGGGTCCTAGGGGCCAGGGAAGAGAAGAATCCACCCGTTGCGCCCGAATCCACGCCGACCGTAGTCGGGTGGAGAGACCAGGTCGCAGTGGGAACTGGTCCCAGACTAGTGGAGAGACTAGGACTCAGCTAGTGAACTGGAGGCTGTAGCAGCTGTACGTGTGACAGCCAAATCCACACACAATTGATAAAAAGGCAGCCACATAGAGTCAAGGGGACCAGGAGATCGTCGCCCAACAGGACCTGAGGCTGCTGGCTTGGGACACTGTGTGTGAGGCACAGGGCAGGAGGGCATGAGCCAGCGCAGAGAGACGACCTCGGAAAGTACACAAAAACAGGGTCCTGGAAAAGTGCACACAAACTGCCTGAGAGCTGGCTGGACCATTGACCCAGAGAACACAGCACCTGGCTGGTGATTGTAACCTAAAGACTAAGGCCTTTTTCACACTTCAGTTTTTTGGCGTCAGTCAAGATCCGACATCGTGGCGGATTGACGGATCCGCTATAAATGTGTCAAAACGGATTCAAGCGGATGATACGGATCCGTTTTTTGACGGATCCGCTGTACGGATTTTAATATGGATCCGTCAAAAAATGGATCCGTATCATCCGTTTGCACCCGTTTTTGTCATCCATTGGATCTGTTTTTTGACGGATCCGTTTTTCCACACTTCCAAAATGGGATGCTCCCAAGTATGATTGGCTTTTGGAAACTGCTCCCAAACGTGATTGGATCCTGGAAACTAGTTGAAAACTATATATAGGGTGTTTTAACACAATATCTTTGAAAGGTTGTAGAGCTAGTGGCAGAGATGGAAGGAGTAATAGCGAATATTAATAGCATCTGTGTGGATTTTGATTTTGAGTGCAATCGTTTAGCAATTCTTGTTTGCCAGAAGTAGGAAACAAGACTGCGCATCCTGCGTCGGCAAAAGAAGAGACGGCAGTGGATTCATCCTATAAATGCACCCTTGGAGTTTTTTCAACACTTTATCTGGAATTGAGGGATAACCCAGAGAAGTTCTTCAATTATGTGCGGATGAGGCACGACCTGTTTGAGATTTTGGTGGAGCGTGTTGGAGCGCAAATCCAGAGAAGGGACACCTACTTGCGCTTTTCAATAACACTGGTGGAGTGTCTGATGGTGACCCTTTGATTTGTTATCTTTTATTTAAAAGTTTTCGGATTCTGCAGACTTTTATTGTCATGTTCTTGCTCGTAGTTTGCATTAAATTGCTTTTTTCCCCTTTTATAAGAGATTCCTGGCAACTGGAGAATCCTTTTCTTCCCTCCATTACCAGTTCCGGCTTGGGATATCTACAATATCTGGAATAGTCCAACAGACCTGCCGGGCATTGTGGGATTGTCTACAGGAGGAGTACATCCCACAGCCAACACAGGAAAGGTGGCTTGAGATTGCGGAAAAATTTCAAGAAATATGTCAGTTTCCTAATTGTGTTGGTGCAGTGGATGGGAAGCACATAAGGATTGTGAAACCCGTTGGATCCAGATCAGAAAACTTCAATTATAAGAAATTCTTCTCAATTGTACTGATGGCAATTGCTGACTCAAAATGCAAATTTGTTGCGGTCGATATTGGTGCGTATGGTCGATCAAATGATTCACAGGTTTTCAAGATGTCTGCAATGGGCCGTCGTTTGTATGGAGAAACTTTTGATTTCTCACCTCCAACACCACTCCCTGGAACAACAGGCCCACCAATGCCATTTATGTGTGTTAGTGACAACGCATTTCAACTGTCTAAACATCTTCTCAAGCCATACGCAAGTCATGGATTGACACACAAGAAAAAAATCTTTAACTATCGATTAGCAAGAGCACGAAGAGTGGTGGAGTGTGCTTTTGGGATTTTAACATCAAAATGGAGAGTGCTGTTAACTGCCATAAAAATGAAAACTGAGACTGTGGATGAGGTGGTGAAGGCCTGTGTCATCCTGCACAATTTTGTAATTTCAAAGGAACCTGTTTCCATGGAAGAAAATGTTTGTGAAACCACCTTGTGGGATTATCACCTGACAAGTGTTCGGAGTACTCTTTCAGTTACAAAAATGAGGGACACATTTGCTGATTATTTTGTATCACCGGAAGGAAGAGTTGACTGGCAAGATGACATGGTTTAATTTTTTTTTTTTTTTTTTGTAATGTTATACCAAGGTTCCTTTTTTGTATAACAGAAACTTTTGTAATTTTTCCATTTTTGTTTAATAGTTTTGTTTCCTTTACACCAATTTTGTGTACAAAAAGTGTGGTGTTTTTTACATGTACACCACTGTTGTTCCTTGACCCTTTTTGTACCTTTACCAAAAAATGTTGGTTATTTTACCTGTACACCACTGGTGTACCTTTAACCTTTTTGTACCTTTACCAAAAAATGTAGTGTGTTTAATCTCAACACCACCGGTGTAATGTTTTTTTACTTAACACTAAAGAAAAAATTAACCAACACAATAAAATTATTTTCAAACAAAAAGAAATTTATTTATTTTAACAATGTTTTTTAAACATTTTTTACAAATGCCGGTATTGTTGGATGGAGATATCATCGGAGGGGTTAACAGGGCTGACCACTTCGAGGGGGGGGGACTGGGAACAAGGTTGGGAAGGATCAGAAGTGGGGTTTAAAACATGAGGTTGGGACGGGAGTTGATGGACAGAGGAGGTTGGTGGGAACATTGAAGGTGTGGGTGGGGGTGGGTACGGTGAGGTCATTGGGGTATAATGCAATGGGGAAGGAAGGTACTGGGAAGAATGGAATGGTGAAATTGAGAAAGGAGGAGTGGTAGGACGATGGATGCTAGGAGGATTGACGGTGGGAGGAAGGGCGGTGGTAGGATGTACGGTGGTAGGATGGACGGTGGGAGGATGGACGGGGGGAGGATGGACGGTGGAATGAGAAGGTGATGGAATAGGTAGATTGGTAGGTTGGGAGGCCTGGGAGATTGCAGTCACTAGAGCATTGTGACAGCTTTGCATCACATGCATCTGCAGGTGAGGATTCAGATTTTCCATGTGCTGGACAACTGATTGAAAAAAAATATGTCTCGGCGCCTGGTTTGCCTCTGAGTGCATCCTCTCCGTATAACTTCTGAGTTCCATGATATTTTGATTTATCATGTTCAACCCAGAAGTTATCTGTTGTCCTAAAAGTCGGAATGCATTCTGGATGGATGCATTCAGATTCAAACAGTCAGAGAAAAACATCCTTTCCTGACCTCTCAGACGCTGCCGTGCAGAACCTAAAGTTGGTAGAGATGTTGCGGCAGTGTCAGAGGGGTGGGGTAAAGGGTACTCTAAATCGTCACCTGCAGCTTCATGTGATGAAGTCTGCCCTGCTGCTCCAGTGCTGGTGGATGGGAAAGAGGGACGAGACAAGAGGGAAGGTACAGAGGGGTCGAGTACCTCGACGTGGTCCCCGGTGACAGTCGCCGAAGGGATCCCTCCAGAGGGAGCCAACTCAGAAGCAGGCTCCTGAGTGCTGCAGATGGTGCTATAAAAGTGAAAAAAAATATTAATATATAGATATTTCATTGGCCTTGCTGAAAATAAAAAATTAGGTTGAACATGTAAACATTTGTACTACAGAAATGGTGTGTGAAATATTTACCTTCTGCTCACCATCATCAACCGGAGGAATGACAGGGCTCTGTAGTATTTATACCAGCTGCTCCTGCATCCTCTCGATCCACTCGGGGCCTGCATCTCCTTGTTGAAGTCCCTCTTGAAGCGATCCCTGAGTGACCGCCACCATGTGATAACCCTGTCACATGTGAAGCACAAAAAAACAAAGTGGTTAGTATTCAACTCTTCACATGCTGTAACATAACTTACTGAAATCTGAATACTTACGCGCTAAATCCTGGGCCCTCTCATCGAGCTCCTCCCAGTTTTCTATAACCGCCAAGCAGACTTCATCCCAATGACGTCGGGTGGTTGGTTGGTCAGCATGGCAGCGGTCCGCCATGTTCCACAGCGGCTCCCGCTCTCGCATCGCCTCGGTGACGGTGTCCACATCTATGATCCCCTCGTCATAATCTCTGGTGGGAGCACGCTGTGAAGCCTGTGAAAAAAAAAATTAATAATAAATTCATACACATGAAGTTCATTAAACAATAAGCCAAATAAGTGTTACTTACTGTTCACTGTCCACCGGAAGCATCACCTCGACGACGCTGGGATGTCCTGGGAGTCGCTCTAGTGCGGGCACCAGATTGAGAAGACTATAAAAAATAAAAACATGATTATTTGCTTGGATGGATGTGTAGTTATTGTGTGTGCTGTGATGAATGTTTGTGTTGGGTGCTATGTATGTCAGTATTTGTATCTGCTAAACTTGCACTCTGCGCGCCCCCTCCTTGCATTTCTCCACCCTGCATGTCTCCTCCTGGAAGCTCCTCAGATTCCGCTTCCTGTGAAAACATAATACATGCATATAGGGTAAAAAAAAAAAGGGGAAAATAAGAGTAAAAAAATTTTTTTATTTATATTACCTCAGTTCGTTGATGCTGTGAGGGGGGCTCCCAGAAGAAGACATTATTAACAAACTGCTGCGGCCTGGCTGGTGGCTCTGCTGCGGCCTGGCTGGCGGCTCTTCCTGAATGGATCTGCAAGTATAAAAAGACACTTGTAACGCTACTATACAAAGGATCAACAAGCTTTCAGGCCTTTATACTTACTGGGAAAATAGAAGTGTTTGCCTAGCGGTGTAGGATGTGGCTCTGCTGCGGCCTGGCTGGCAGGTCTCTGCTGCGGCCTGGCTGGCGGCTCTTCCTGAACGGATCTGCAAGTATAAAAAGACACTTGTAAAGCTACTATACAAAGGATCAACAAGCTTTCAGGCCTTTATACTTACTGTTAAAAAAGAAGTGTTTGCCTAGCGGTGTAGGATGCGGCTCTGTTTCTGCCTGGCTGGCGGGTCTCTGCTGCGGCCTGGCTGGTGGCTCTGCTGCAGCCTGACTGGTGGTGCTTCCTGAATGGATCTGCAAGTATAAATACACTTGTAAAGCAATATAAAAAGGATCATTAGAAAAAAAAGGTTTGTAAGATACATTTTGATTGAAAAACCACCCCAAAAAAATTATACCAAAACCACAGAAAAATAATAAGTACTTTACTGGTTGCCCCTCCTCTTTAATTTAATGGTTAACGTTGAATGTTGATATGCACAATGCGCAACCTTCCCAACACTACACCTACTGTTCCCTTTAAAAGAAAAAAAAACCTTGGTATTGTATGTATACCCACACTTAAAGTGACCTGGTTTTGGAATTGCATGTATACCCACACTTTAAAAGTGACCTGGTTTTACAATGATACTACGGACAGTTTATGGAGACAGTTTTTATTTCTTATATTTTTTTTTTGTTTTCAATTTTTTTTTCAGGGGAGTGCAGGAGGTCTCCACGTCCCCGTTCCCTATTGCAGGGCCCTCCATTGTATCGGTATCCCTGGTGTTTCCCTTTATTATTTAAATTCACCCTGCTGGAGGCGGTGTATCCAGGTACACGTGTAATTCTGAAATTTGCCTGCTGGAGGCAGTGTATCCGGCTGCACGTTATATTATTTAAATTCGCCCTACTGGAGGCGGTGTATCCAGGGTCACTTGTGTCAGAGAAATTCGCCCTGCTGGAGGCGGTGTGTCCAGTCACACGTAACCATCACAACATCCTAGAATAGCATTTGCCTTTTTTGCTGCTGCATCACACTGTTGATTCATATTCAGTATGTGACCTAATAGTATACCCAAGTCTTTTTCACATGTGCTGTTGCTTAGCCCTATTCCTCCCACTCTGTATATGCTTTTTTCATTTTTATTGCCCAGATGTAGTACTTTGCATTTTTCCCTGTTAAAAACCATTCTGTTAGTTGCTGCCCACTGCTCCAGTTTATTTATATCTTTTTGAATCCTCTCTCTCTCTTCTCTAGTATTAGCTATCCCTCCTAGCTTTGTGTCATCAGCAAATTTAAACAGTTTACCCTCAAATCCTTCTTCTAAATCATTCATAAAGATGTTGAACAATACAGGGCCCAGGACAGAGCCCTGTGGTACTCCAATTGAGACATTCCTCCAATTGGATGTGCAGCTACTTACGACCACTCTTTGGGTCCGATCACTAAGCCAATTATGAATCCACCTAACAGTTGCCTTGTCCATTCCATACTTAGCCATTTTTTCAATAAGGATTGTGTGAGATACTTTGTCAAATGCTTTGCTGAAGTCAAGATATACTATATCTTCATCTCGTGTTCTTTCTATAAGTACGTATATGTAAAGGGCACTAATGGATGGTGACATTCTTTTCCTGTAGATCTCTGTGTGGTCTTCTTGGAATAATGCAATCTAAACAATGAGCAGCTTTCATAAACATGTTAGACACACACTTTAAGTACTCTTTAAACTATGACGCACATATGTCTGTAGAACAGGATGTAACAACAGCTTGCATTCTTTATTTACATAATGTTTTAATGAGAAACCCCAACTGGTGTGTGTGTATGTATGTATGTATATATATATATAAAGCTCAAAGTGTGTATGTATGTATGTATGTATGTATGTATGTGTGTGTGTATGTATGTATGTGTGTATGTCCGGGATAGGCATCCGCACCGTCGCAGCTACAGCCATAAAATTTGGCACAGTCACACGTCTGGACCCCGAGAGCGTCCTAAGCTATGTTGTGAGGCAAAATTTTAACCCCGCGCATTCCAATTCACCAAACAAATTTGCCCCCATCTTCATACTGGGGAAAAAGTGTGTGTGTGTCAAGCCCCGCCCCTCATTATGATGTCATAATGCCCCTATTTGCATACTGGGGAACCAGTGTGTGCGTATCAAGCTCTGCCCCTCATTATGATGTCACAATGGTTGCCATGGCGACGCTGATGTCATCATAGGTTGCAAGCCCTGCTGCCGCTCATTATGATGTCATAATGGTTGACTATGGGTTGGAGGATGTGTGATGGGTATATGGGCACTGGACTATTGGATGGAGGATATGTATGACGGGTATATGGGCACGGGACTATGGGATGGAGGATGTGTGATGGGTATATGGGCACTGGACTATGGGATGGAGGATATGTATGACGGGTATATGGGCACGGGACTATGGGATGGCGGATATGTATGATGGGTATATGGGCATGGGACTATGGGATGGAGGATATGTATGATGGGTATATGGGCACGGGACTATGGGATGGAGGATATGTATGATGGGTATATAGGCACGGGACTATGGGATGGAGGTTATGTATGATGGGTATATGGGCATGGGACTATGAGATGAAGGATGTATGATGGGTATATGGACACTCGACTATGGGATGGAGGATATGCATGACGGGTATATGGGCACGGGACTATGGGATGGCAGATATGTATGATGGGTATATGGGCACGGGACTATGGGATGGAGGATATGTATGATGTGTATATGGGCATGGGACTATGACATGAAGGATGTATGATGGGTATATGGACACTCGACTATGGGATGGAGGATATGCATGACGGGTATATGGGCACGGGACTATGGGATGGCGGATATGTATGATGGGTATATGGGCACGGGACTATGGGATGGAGGATATGTATGATGGGTATATGGGCATGGGACTATGACATGAAGGATGTATGATGGGTATATGGGCACTTGACTATGGGATGGAGGATATGTATGATGGGTATATGGGCACGGGCCTATGGGATCGTGGATATTTATGATGGGTATATGGGCACGGGACTATGGGATGGAGGATAATTATAATTTGCTATAACTGACCACAATTAGTTACTATGCCCGGGCAGCGCCGGGCTCTTCAGCTAGTATATATATATATATATATATATATACATATACAGCTCTGGAAAAAATTAAGAGACCACCACGTCAACACCCTTTCATGGGCAGTCCATTCTCCAGACCCGAACCCCATTGAAAACCTCTGGAATGTAATCAAGAGGATGATGGATAGTCACAAGCCATCATACAAGGAACTGCTTAAATTTTTGAACCAGAAAACAGTGTGAAAGACTGGTGGAAAGCTGTTTTTAAAAATCACGATAATTCCACAAAATACTGATTTCTTAACTCTTCCTGAGGTAAAACATTAGTATTGTTGTTTCTAAATGATAATGAACTTGTTTTCTTTGCATTACTTGAGGTCTGAAAGCACTGTTTTTTTTTAATTTTGACCATTTTTCTTTGTCAGAAAAAAATACAAAATGTATTGCTTGGAAATTCAGAGACATGTTGTCAGAAGTTTATAGACTAAAAGAGCAATTTACATTTTACTCAAAAATATACCTATAAAGAGAAAAATCAGACAAACTGAACATTTGAAAGTGGTCTATTAATTTTTGCCAGAGCTGTATATATCTCAAAATGAAAAGACATATGGAGACTCAATATCAATCACTAGTGGGTAATAGCTCTGATATCGGTCCTACTATATTAGGGAGTATGGGAAAAGCATATCCACGTGCTGTGTGCTGCCGACCTTGTTACGCTGGCATTATTCTTCCCTGTCCTTTAGCAAAAAAACTTAAGCTGCATTTACATGAACGAATATTTCCCTGTAAACGAGGTGCTAGAGATGAGCGAATATATTGAACTGAATGCTACTCAAATATTACAAAAATCCACATTTGCCAAAATATGGATTATTTTTTGTAATTTGCTTCAGTGTGGATTTAGCAAAACCGGAGCCATCGGCCGTCCTTTTTTTTTAACCATTAAGTGTAAAAAAAAATCCTTACTGCTCACCTCTCCTACTCCTCCACTCCTCACCATCACCCATCTGATCCTCATCGCATCTTCTCTCACGCAAGGCCAGGACTTCCGACTCTGATGAGGCCTGGTATGGTTCTGCGAGTACAAGCACTAGATCACACAATTTGTAAACACAGTGTCAAAGTGGTCCCGGAGCATAATAAGAGACATTAAATTAGTGGAGAATACCTTTTCTGTGAATCAAAATTCCCAGAAAAATGCACACATACAGGTAATTTCATATTTTGCCTGATCCGCTTATCTCTACAGGCATTGCCTGCTTAACGAGCAAGACGCATTCTTGTTCTCAGTGGTGCATCATCCTGTGTAAACAGGATTCACACTCCTGAGAAATATCGCAGCCTATGTGCACTGAGGGATCTACTATACATTGTTCAGTCATTTATTGTAGTCTGCCTATGTAAACATGCTTTTAAATAACCACAGATTACAAAATGTTTATCCATCGGTGGTCCATTTGTGCCGCTGGTGAATCCGTGTAAACAAAACCTTACTCCTCTGGCGGCATAAATGTCCTTAGCATCTTGTTATGCCCTTTTTTTTTGTTTATATGGGCATAGTGCCTTAGGCCTCTGGAGCGCCCACCAGGGCCATTGGGTACTCGGTACCGGACCTCTTCTTAAAGGGGCAGTGTCACAGCGGCGGTGACCCGGTCCGTCGCCCCGGGTGTTCAATAGAAGGGGAATATTTACAAGGGATGATAAAGTTTATAATTAAGTGTTCGGGATGCCACTTGTGGTATCTGGTCATAGGTGACCAGTGCTGCAGTGCAGATCTTCTGAGACTGATGGTGTGATGCAGCAGAGTTGGAATAGCTCTCCACAGGCAGAGCTTAGTCCCAGGGCAGATGGGGGTTGTAGAAGATGGTAATGTTGTATTTGATGTTGGTGGCAGATGTAGCAGTGCTGAGTGAGTGTTGAGGAAAGAATTAAGAGGGCACAGCTGGGTGCAGTTCCAAAGCTTTACTCACAGTTGAGGTGTACACAGGTACCCGCTTGGTGCCGTGTCCTTCAGGTGAGGGGCTCAGTCAACTCCCAGGCAGATGGAATACACCTTCCCAGCACTCCCTTCAGTATATGCCTTCCCTGGACATCTCACTGTGTTGCCTACTCGCCTCTTTCCTACACAACACCTCACAGTCAGTGTCCCAGGCCAGCAGCCGTGGGCCTTGTTGGATAATGTACTCTCTGCATTTCCTTGTTCCCTTTTGGCTGCCTTTCCAGCGAAGATAACTGTGGTTAGTAGCTGAGGTACCTAAAGGTGCCACAGCAGTCGGCTTTCTAGCTGAGTCTGTTGTCCACTCCAATAGGCTAGGGGCCGATACCCTTCTACGACTTGATCCCTCCACCCGACGTCCGCCAGTGTGGAACGAGCCCCACGGCCAGTACATCCACTGCTCCATGCCTCCTCTTAGGATCCCTTTCCCCTTCAGGGAGCTTCCTTCTGTCTTTCTGTCCTTTCCAGCAGCTCCTCCAGACCAGGAGCTGATGCACAAGTTTATCACCTTCCCCCTTCCCCTATGGGAAGGTTGCCTATGCACGTCCTTCCACCTCTTCCCCTATGGGAAGACTGTCCTAACTTCCTTCTATTCTCCTGCTCTAACCCTCAAGCCCCACCCACCTCCCAACACCCTTTCCTAACCAGCAGGGATATAGGAGCACTTGCTGCTATAGTGTGTGGTGGGTGCAGGTGTTGAGTCAGAGTCAGGTCAGATGTCTCCACCCTACCTGGGAAGTGGGATACCACACCTCTAGATGAGGTGCAGTACCTCTGTGATAACTGAACCTTCAGGTGCATCACACCTCATTCACAAGTCAATATTTTTGACCAGTACTTCATCAGTATTTGTGTACGTCTCCAAAACACATAACAGGTGTCAATCTTTCAGTTTTTCTTTTCCTCTGTAAGTTCCAATCCTGGCTTTGAAATACAAACACTGATGCAAAATACTGACCAAATACTCATGTGTGAATGAGGTCAAATATACAGTTGTGGCTGTCCCTGATACCCCAGGTTATTTTCAGTCATTTGAGGGAATACAGGGGAAATGGCGCTTACTCCTCTATGTGTATGCCGTAAGACTTCCATTTTGTCTCCCCTTCTCCAGTGCTAGTATATGGGTAACATGAAATTTATCTAGCACTTTAGCACTATTCTTATCTAAGCATTACATTTTGAAGTCATTTAATACCTAAAATGGTGGAGTAGCGTTGAGTGGTCATGCAAAGCCTCTGTATGTGCCAAATATTAACAAAGGAAGATATTTAGTAATGAAGAAAGTGGTTTTCTGGGGATTTCATCTGTGCTAGAGATTAAAAGAGCACGCATGATTAATGTGCCATAAGAAATCAGGCAAAGTGAATTTCTGAATAAAAATTATTGAATAATGAAAAGCTAAATGCACAACTGAAGTCCTTAATTTTGCTTGCTTTGCATATATACTTGGCAGGTTCATTTCGTTCCTCCTGCCTGACTGAATGTATGATTTGATTAACCTCTGCACTAAGGGAATAGGGATGCTTGTAATATTCTCCTCTGAGAGTTTCAATGCTACTGATCCTGTCTGTTAATAGACAAAGCTTGGGCCTTCATATTGCATTTGTCCTCTTGAATATTTATTTCCTGTCAGCCGCACCAAAGGTTTTCATAGTCATTATATTCCTAAAGCCCGCACAGATCAGGAGGGATTAAGAAAAGCTTTGGTTTGGTCTATGGCCTGTGCCACATTGAGGTCTATTATTCAGAAGCTTATCCACTCTTGAATAGCAAGCGTCTGTGTCTTTGAAGTGCAATTCAGCCTGACAGTGTCGGGAACAAGGGTTTGCAAAAATTCCGGTGACACTTTGCACCTGGGTCTTATTTTATTTTGTTTATCCATAATGCATTTCCTATTGCCTGTAAATAATATGGAAATGCAGCTACGTAAAAAACATACTTGCAATTATTATAATTATTATTATGAATGATAATACAGTAGAATTATTTTACTGCAGAATCTAATAGTCTTTAACCTCTTCACCCCCGATCTTGTTTTCATCTTCCTTATTCGGGGCGGCCTGTGAGCAGGTCATTCCTTTGTTTCTCCGGCTTAGAGCAGGAAGATAAGATTCTGCCTAAGATCTGGCCCCAGAGCACCGGTATCTAATTACCTGAAAGCTTCTAACATGGATTACACAAAAACCACAAGGCGGATTTCTTCACCCCAGGAATTGTTTTAATCAGTGTAATAGCCGCAACCTGACTGTGTCTGCAGGTTACTGAGTACAATCCTGCTGAAGGGTTCACTTTACGTGTGAATATCTTTAAAACTTTATTTTTCAGAGTACATTTTCTTTATTTAAATAGATGTCTCCAATTGGACTCATTATCGCATCTAGAATGTTCAGGTGCTTCTCACAAAATTAGAATATCATCAAAAAGTTAATTTATTTCAGTTCCTCAATACAAAAAGTGAATTTCATATATTATATAGAGTCATTACTAGAGATGAACGAATTTGTTCGGGTTCCTACTTATTTGGTAAGCTATAGCACTTTTCGAATAAGCTGCAGATGGAACCCAGATTCCTGGATCGCGCTGGCTGAGCAGCTGATCGATGCCGCAGCTGCATGTGTGGAGGCTTTGTCACAGTCACAGCACATGCATGGAGAACCTGTTTGTTGGGATCTCCACGCATGTGCTGTGACGATGATACAGCCGCGACACTTGCAACTGCGGCATCGATCAGCTGATCAGCCAGCGCGATCCCGGGAGCCGGGTTCCATCTGCAGCTTATTCGGTATGCACTATAGCTTGCCGACTAAGAGGGAACCCGAACAAATTCACTCAACTTTAGTCATTACAAACATTGTGATGTTTTTCAAGTGTTTATTTCTGTTAATATTGATGATTATGGCTTACAGCCAATAAAAACCCAAAAGTCATTATCTCAGTAAATTAGAATACTTTATAACACCAGCTTGAAATTTTTTTTTTTAAATCCGAAATGTTGGCCTACTGAAATGTGTGTTCAGTAAATGCACTCAATACTTGGTCGGTGTTCCTTCTGTAACAATTATTGCATCAGTGTGGCGTGGCATGGAGGCGATCAGCTTGTGGCACTGCTGAGGTGTTATGGAAGCCCAGGATGCTTTGATAGCAGCCTTCAGATCGTCTGCATTGTGGGGTCTGGTGTCTCATCTTCCTCTTGACAATACTCCATAGATTCTCTATGGGGTTAAGGTCAGGTGAGTTTGCTGGCCAATCAAGCACAGTGATACTGTTGTTTTTAAACCAGGTATTGGTACTTTTGGCAGTGTGGACAGGTGCCAAGTCCTGCTGGAGAATGAAATTTCCATCTCCAAAAAGCTTGTGGGCAGAGGGAAGCATGAAGTGCTCTAAAATATCCTGATAGATGGCTGCGCTGACTTTGGTCTTGATAAAACACAGTGGAGCTACACCATCAGATGACATGGCTCTACAAACCATCACTGATTGTGGAAACTTCACACTAGACCTCAAGCAGCTTGGATTGTGTCTCTCCACTCTTCCTCCAGACTCTGGGACCTTGATTTCCAAATGAAATGTAAAATTTACTTTCATCTGAAAACAACACCTTGGACCACTGATCAACAGTCCAGTTCTTTTTCTCCTTGGCCGAGGTAAGACGCTTCTGGCATTGTCTATTGGTCATGAGTGGCTTAACACAAGGAATGCGATACTTGTAGCCCATGTCTTGGATACGTGTGTGTGTGTGTCTGTGGTTGCTCTTGAAGCAATGACTCCAGCAGCAGTCCACTCCTTGTGAATCTCCCCCCCCATATTTTTGAATGACCTTTTCTTAACAATCCTTTCAAGTCTGTGGTTGCTTGTGCACCTTTGTCTACCACACTTTTTCCTTCCACTCAACTTTCCATTAATATGCTTAGATACAGCACTCTGTGAACAGCCAGCTTCTTTAGCAATGACCTTTTGTGGCTTACCATCCCTGTGGAGTGTGTCAATGACTGCCTTCTGGACATCTGTCAAGTCAGCAGTCTTCCCCATGATTGTGTAGACTACTGAAAAAGACTAAGGGGCCTTTTTAAATGCTTAGGAAGTCTTTGCAGGTGTTTTTGTTAATTATTCTAATTTACTGAGCTAATGATGTTTGGATTTTCATTAGCTGTAAGCCATAATCAACATAAACAGAAATAAACATAAGAAATAGATCACTCTGTTTGTAATGACCCTATATAATATATGAGTTTCACTTTTTGGATTGAAGAACTAAAATAAATTAACTGTTTGATGATATTCTAATTTTGTGAGAAACACCTGTAACTTCTATTAAAAGATACAACATCTTGCTGATCTTCATGTTAGGGCAAGTTAGGATAGGATATGGGTTGAACTAGATGAACTTAAAGTCTTCCTTCAACCTTAATAACTATGTTACTATGTTCATTTCAGGAACATAGTCATGCCAAATTAATGTAGACATTAAACTGAGAGACATAGCACACAGGGCAATGATATTGAATATCACCATCTCAGCTACAGGACATTTAAGAACAGTTTTTTTTTTAATTTTTAATAGCATAAAAACATAATAGACTTGTTACTCGTTTCATATGATTTTATCTATCTATATTAAAAAATATGACTGGAATAAGTAGACAAGGTTCCAATCTGTCCATGTTAAATGTATGTTTCGGCAAACTTTCTTTCCCCATCAATTTTACCAGTTGTGGCAGTAATTATATATTATCACAATGAAGTCCATATTAAGAAATACAGTATATTGAAGAAGATTTGTCATAAGAATAACCATGCCTATCTGAGGTCACCACAGTATCAAGTGTTTATTGAAATGAACCTGACAGAAGGATTTATCCCTATTAACTAATTACAGCGTGCAGTAATTCATTTCTAGCAAACCTAATGATAAGGGAAACATTTTTAGCACAATTGTAAAAGCAATATTTTAATCTTGTGTTGCTGCATACTTTAAGTAGGTAGACAATTCGGATATTCTGAGCAGTCCCACCCAGCCAGCCGAAATCCCCATTTCAGCAGTTATAGAGGCATGGTTATAGTTTCTGCCTGCTCTCGGCTTCCATTGTGCACGCCCGCCATGACTTTTGGAATGCGCAGTGATATGCTACTGCCCTCGCGTCACACTGTGCACTATACACAGCAGCGCAGAGCGTCGGCAATCTGATCGCAGAGGGAAACACTTGGCCTGTCAGACCCGAACCCAGTGACTGCTGTGCTTCAGTGCTGAAACGGCAAGTAATGGCACCTAGGCAGAATAGCATACCAAATAGGGTACCAAAACTCTCCAAATGATATGCTTATGTCGCGAGTCGAATTCTGTGGCATCAAGAACATGTTAAGACTCTACAGTACTCCTGACATTTCACCCAAAGTTTACGTGGAAGGTTCACACTTATGTAAAGATAAACTTGCTACAATGGAGAGTTTGGGAGAGTGACATGTTAAATACCCTAAACCCTAGCAGTATAATGGCATCTTGGTGGATTAGTGTACAAATATGAAGTGACACATTCCCTTTTAGGGGATATCGCCACCTAATATACTTTTCTAAATGCAATATTGTTGTTAACAATTGGCCATTAAAATAACTGCTGAACGACCTGTGATGTACATTTTCATCATAAGTTAATAAGCAAAGTATGAACCTGCCTAAGGAGTGGAGCCCGCTTCATACGAAGCCGATGCGGCTGTGTTGTATAGCTGGCATCTGCCTGTAACTGCAGCAACAAGAGCTTGCTCCGATTGCTGCAGTTTAACCATGTCAATGGCCCTGTGAATCTCACAGCAATATTTAAATGATGTCATTTGTGGCGCATGCGCGCACTAGTTCCTATCAGACCCCCATTATGCAATCTTAAGGAACTAATGGGTTTCCATGTCTGCTGGGAGCCTGTAATTGCCATGCTATTTCATCTGCAGATCTCAGGAGATGGTGATGTTGCTGTATAGAACAACATAGTGTGCTCAATTAGGTGATTAACCCCTTCTTGACATTTGACGTATCTATACGTTTCGAAGGGACTTCCCGAATGATTAGGTGTATACATACAAAAAAGTCCAAGAATCTGGCCCTCAATCTGGTGAATTGATCTACAGCATGAAGAAAGTGTACAACATGTTTAGTTCGTTAGACGTTCATCAGTTTTACACTAAATTGTTTAAATAGATTCAGAGAGATTCATGTACAGTATATAGCATATGCGTATCATTGCAGTGACAGCGATCGCCAGCCGGCAGGCTACTGTAGGCTCACTATTTCCTGAAATAAAAGTTTATGCTTGAAACAAAAAAGAGCTGGATAATCCTATCGGTGCACCTAGAAACTTCATATGGAGAGAAACATAGAGAGAAATCAGATCACATATTGTCAAGATGCAGGCAGGGAGTCTCGCACGGAAAGGCCCGGAGGAGGCAAAGCTTCAAAAGTAGGCGTAGTATTCCACTGGATGTTATTGTAGCAGATGCTCAGCTGTGACACACAGCACACAGGCTGTAATGGATGTTAGGCTACTTTCAGACTTGTGTTATGAGGCGCAGCGCAGGGCCGCCGCTAAGCTCTGCCCCGGCCATACCTCCTCCAGCCAGCTCCGCCTATGGGTGCATGATGCTGCATGAGACCGGCGTAACCCTATATTTAGCGTTGGGTACGCTGACAATGCGCTGGTATGTTTTTGCCGGCGCATGCGCCCTTTTTGCACTGCGCCGAGCGCACGAAAATGCAACACGGTGAGTTTGGCGCACGTTGGTGTAGCGCAAAAAGGGCGCATGTGCCGGCAAAAACATACTAGCTGACCGGAGGAGGCGCGGCTGGGGCGGAGCTTAGCAGCGGCTTCATAACGCAAGTCTGAAAGTAGCCTTACTGTGTTTTTTTTTGTTTTAAATAAACGCATAGAGTTGCTATACTGAGTAAGTAGAGATGTCTTTTGCAAACTTATTTCGTGTGGATAAGGAGGTGATAATCTGTGTAGGCATCATGATTTCTGGTAGGCTGACCCACATTTGAATTTGTAATGAATGTAAACCAATCATGTCAAGTAACAGGTGTACATGGTTTTACTTAATGGAATGGGTATATAAGGATGTTTTTATGTTTTGTTCATATGCCTATGACTAAGAACTTTGCTTGAAACGCGTCAGGTGTTTAGGGGCTGCGTGCCCGTCAAGAAAATAAAATATTGAAGATTTTTATGAAGAGACGCCTGGTGCTGTAACTTTTTTCTCCTTCTTTTGCTACTACATATATATACCGTATTTTTTGCTTTGTAAGACACACTTTTTTCCCCCAAATTTGGGGGGAAAATGGGGGTGCGTCTTACAATGCGGTATACCTCATCTGTGCTGCTGCTGCGGGGTGTCCGGTGCTTGCTGCCACGCTCTGTCCCTGGTGCTGCCGGGTGCTGCCGCCGCACTCTGTCCCCTGATGATTGCTGAATAATTTGTCTTTTACTGACTAATCAATAATGCTATTAGCTGAAGCAGCAAGACCGTATAAATAACTCTGTAATTGTGAGCAGGACCATCCCTAAGGAAGGAGACAGACAGTCTCCAAAACGCATTGGAAAGTTTTTTGGTCCTTGCTGCAACTTGTAGATATCAAAGCTGAGGGTGTCACGTGTCATCTGACGTCACGCAGGTCCTGCACCGGAGAAGAATGCGAATGCCGAGAGCACGAGAAACTCACCGCGGCTGAATTGTCTGGAGGATCTTCACAAGCGGCTGTCACCGGCTGGGACAGCGCTTGTATCAGGTACTTGCCAATACGCTGTGTTTATAAAGTGAAGATAAGATTTCGCATTTCACGGAGGACTCTCTCTACACCATCAATAGAGGTATATCTTAATGATAAAAATCTCCGGTATGATTAATTGAAGTTTACTCCGTCGTGCTGGTGCATTGTTTTTAATTCAGTATATAAGACTAACTCTCTTCGGATTTATCCTCTACTTGGGACAAAATACACTTTTTTTTATCTGGACTTTTATGGGACTACTTGGCAGTTTTTATTTAGAACTTATACCGTTGTCCTCCTGCTAACTATTGCATTTTTGTGCGTTATTATCCCATTATATGAATAAGTATTTTGAGCGCATACTATTTTGTGTTTGATTTGAATTATTTATTATCTAGTATTTGCTGCTGAAACCCTTATGCACTGAAGCGCCACTGTACCTATTTTTAAATATAGATGTTTTATAAAAACTCAGCCTCCTCTAACCTTGTTCCAAAAAACAGCAGCCATGGGTTCTTCTAAGCAGCTGCCTAGCACTCTGAAAATGAAGATAGTGGAGGCCAACAAAGCAGGAGAAGACTATAAGAAGATAGAAAATTGTTTTCAAGTTGCCTTTTCCTCAGTTAGAAATGTAATTAAGAAATGGCAGTTAACAGGAACAATGATGGTCAAGATAAGGTCCTTAAGATTAAGCTAAATTTCAGTGAGAGCTGCTAGTAGGATTGCTAGTGAGGCAAATCAGAACCCCGCTTGACTGCAGAAGACCTTCAGAAAAAAATAGCAAACTCTGGAGTTGTTGTACATTCTTCTAATGTTCAGAGACACCTGCACAAATATGGCCTTCATGGAAGAGTCGTCAGAAGAAAACCTCTCCTGTGTCCTCACCATAAAATTCAACGTCAGAAGTATGCTAAACAACATCTAAACAAGCCAGAATCATTTTGGACAGATGAACATAAAATAGAACTCTTTGGATACAATGATAAAAGGTATGTGTGGAGAAAAAAGGTCACAGAATTTCAGGAAAAGAACAACACAAAAACTATTAAGCATTGGAGTAGATCAAACATGCTTTGGGGTTGTGTTGCAGTCAATGCCACTGGAAACATTTCAGGGGTAGAAGGAAGAATGGATTTAATGAAATTTCAACAAATTCTTGATGCAAACTTAACACCATCTGTCAAAAAGCTGAAGTTGAAAAGAGAATGGCTTCTACAAATGTATAATGACCCTAAACACACATCAAAATCAACAATAGACTAACCCAATAGGGGCAAGCTGAAGATTTTACAATAACCCTAACTGTCCCCAGATCTGAACATCATGCAAGACGACCCAGGAATCTCACAGAACTGGATGAATTTTCCAAGGAAGAATGGATGAAAATCACTCAAACAAGAATTAAGACTCTTGTCTGGCGGCAAAAAGTGTTTACAAGCTGCCATACTTTCAAAAGGGGGTGCTACAAGGTAGTAACCATGCATGGTGCCCAAACTTTTGCCGCTGCCCAATTTCCTTTTGGTAATTTTAAAACATGTGAAAGATTACAATATATATATTTTTTTGCTGAAAATTAAAAGGAAATCTGTCATCTTTAACTTTAGGCCCTTTAACTTTTCACAATAACAATATTTTTATTACCAGAGGTGCCCAAACTTTTACATGCCACAGTAGCTGAAATCTAAACACTAGATTTGAAGGTTCACATGACTGAATTTTTGATTTGATTGTAGTCCGTAAAAAAAAAACAGACAGCACTCAGACCAAGTTTATCCAATTGGGCAGTTCAAAGGAAGGATTGTTTTTGTACCGACCGAACCTGCATTTGAAAAAAAATCGCATCATGCACTAGTTTCTTCTGTGTGTCAGATGGGACTCACCAATAGCGGATGCACAATAAAAATAAATGTATTCCTTCTGGAACCACCACAATTATTTGACATGGGAAGCTGAATTTAGTCTTGTACATTTTTAATATCTGATGCTGTATAAAAATGGATTGCACAATGACAACAAAAGAGAAAAAAATAGTTTTCTGGATTAAACTCGGATGATTTTTTTTTATTTGCCCATGTGAACCCGATTTTATGTAAATCTGGATTAGACTCCTTTTATAATGAATTATTGACCCCTTTCATATATGAATTCATGTTTTTCCCAAGAATTAAAAAAAAATCTAGCTGGAAAGCCATCATCAATAATGTTCTGTTTCATCCTATGCTACATAATAACACTTTATTTTTACATAGACCTAGAAAGAAAATGTTGCTTCCCTTCTCCGATATTGAATATCTCTTATTAAGGAGAGCTTAGTTTCACTAGGCTAGTGACAGAACAATGAGCGAGGCTTTCCTGCCGAGAAAATGGGTGACCCCTCACTGTTTTCTTGTAATTAAGCCTCCGCACTACTGAGGATTAGATGAACAAGAAATTACCTTTATGAAATGCTAGTTGAATTTTAATTATCCCAGGTTGGAGAAAGCCACAAGGAAGTTGAATGTCATTAAAAGTGGCAAAGGATTGAAACATCCTTTTTTTTTTTTTTAATTTTTCAGAAAATTCATACTAAAAGGAAGGCCATACCGTGAGGAATGGACAGAGCAGTAATGGGCACTACAATGTTAGGTGGAAATCTGTCACTTGCAAATGATGTCTGTCAGGTAAGGACTGGGGCTGAATTTCAGCCCTGGCATTTTAAATCACTCAGGCCCATGTTGTCCCCGTCGCCAAGAGCCAGATGGGATATATTACTAATATTACCCTGGATGGAGGAAAGAAATATTTACTACAAGACCAATATTTCTGGGGTTAGTGACGGAGTCAGCAATTTTGTGCTCTGGCACAACTCTTAACAGTATGGGTGTCTTGAGTACACCGATTCTGTTAACAATGTAGCAGACAAGGCGGCCCATGACCAAACAGGCCCTTCTGGCATTTGCCAGAATTGCCAGATGGCCAGTCCGGCCCTGATGTCTGTTGTAATGTCTCCTTTCCCTGAATACAAATGTCCCAGTGCATATATTCTGCTATTAATACTCCGCCATTCAGTGGCATGAATATTTGTACGCCCGTTTTCTAGAATCCTTACATACCATATTGGGCATAATTTATTCCAGCAGGATAAACCTTTACGTCAATGACTAGGTGAATAGGCTAATGGTGCATAAGTTGTATGCTTTACTTTTGATTGGTTTAATGAATGGTAAATGGTAGTGTTTATAGAGACCGGATGATTTAGCTCATAGTCACGATGTCAGAATGACTAGCCATATAACTCCATTAAAAAAAACTTTTCTTGTTAAAAAAGGATCCAATTATTCAACTGGACACAAAGAATACAAAAGAAACAGTGTTTGTGTGAAAGCAAAGTGGAGGTCTCTCTATGGGAAGCCCCTCTGCTGATCATCTGTTCATGGTGAGGGGTCATGTATATGCATATATTGCCATAGATGACACAATGCTGTTTATAATGAGATCCTCAATTAGAACCATGTCCATACCGTCAATTGCCTACAATAGGCTGCCTTTCAGGCACCTGAGCCAAGCTGAATGAATTCAAGTGACCATAAAATGAGCATAAATAATTATGGGATAAGATATGGAACATAAAGCACAATATTCTTTCTTAAACGAGTTGTCCATTACTCAGGCAACCCCGTCTCTTTCAGCATGTTTGCCCCATAAAATAACACTCATAGTCACTCCCAGTGCCGGCGCCATTTCAGCAGAGTTGGCACTGGCTCTCATGGATCTCACGTGATAGTGTTATGTCACGCGAGCCCCGTGCACAATCTGTGCTGGCTTCATTCTCCTCGCCTTTTGATGTATCAAACATCAAGAGGAAATGAGCGGCTAGTTGCTGCTCTGACTTCCTTTTATTGTATGATTTGTCTGAAGGTGAGGAGAATGAAGCCAGCGCTGACTGGGCACAGGGCTCATGTAACATACCACTATCACGTGAAACACGGGTGAGTGATTGCTGACACCACTGGAGCAGCACCGACACGGAAGTAAAGTATGACTGTTATTATTATACGGGGGCAGACATGTTGATTGAGACAGGGTGGCCTGAGTAGTGACAACCCCTTTAAGCTGCATTTACAATGGAAAATAAGGGAAGAGCGCTCTTAAAAACGCATTCCTGATTACCTTGCTGAGTAACCTAGTCTATCATTTTGTAGCAGATTGGTACGGACCAGTTTAACTAAAACTTAACTTTTAATCAACCTTTAAAAACATAAATCAACAAAAAGTGCCATACAAAGTGCTCGTGCTGAAGTGATTAAAAAATTGTTCAATGCCGCCTGAAATCACCCATATAGGACAATGGGGCACTCGTTATATCATTTTATACCTTGTTTACAACAGCCTCTTAGTGTTGCATACGTATCGGGCCTCAGTCCCTAAATCCAGATATAATGAAGAATGGCCTATAGCCCCACATATAAATTGTCCTTTTATGGTTAATGCTGTTTTCTAGGCTCTAATACAGTCCGTATAGGACATTAATATAAACAAAAAGTGAGCCACTGTACATATATCAAACACCCTCAGAAAGGAAATGTATAGAGTCTCCTTTAGATTACTAACCACAAATCACCTTTCTAGAGTATGAATAAATCATGTACTTATCTCAGATATCGTTGCTTTCCATGGCGATATCCGAATACTGCTCACAGCTAGGGGGCGTCACATATCAGCGAATCGCTGGGTAGCTCGATTCCCTCTGTATCTCTCCCAACGCGTTTCATCTACCACAAATTCATCAGGGAAGTAGTGGCATTTAGTCCAGTGGCATTGCACGCCATATCGCGCTCTCATTATCTTTTATATACATTCAGAAGTCCCGCGGTCTATCCCTATTTCCGGACGCCGGGGTTGGCACTTCCGGTTTCCATCTTACTCAGGCCCCTAGACTCCTCTCCTGCCCCACTTCCTGGGCATGTCTAAGGGACGAAAACGTCACATCCGGTGACGCGTATTGACCAGATCATGTGCCCCACTTCCTGGGTTCGTCTGGATATCGGTAGCGTCACGTCCGGTATAGACAGCGATGTAAACACATCGCATTCATGTGACTCGCCCGTGCCCATAGCAACCAGACGCTATTGTGCATATCTATATAGCGTTAGGCATCTCATTCTATAGAGTGGGGCTCGGGCTGGAAAAATTATACATCTATTCCCATTTAGATATAACAAATATCGGTGGCTTAGAGACGTGTATAATTACAAGAAATCAGCAAAACCATTTTCTATTTTTTGCTGATAAACCCAAACAAGGGACATTTTCAGTGCATTCCTAAGTCCAAAAATTTTTTTTACACCATATTCAAGATACAAAACGTATGATTAAACTTTCCAGAAAAAAATTATAATAGTCAATAGTCAATTAATTAATTAATAGATGTTGCATGGTATATACTGGGCACCACGGACCTTTTTGGGTAGGATAGAGAAGGGTGCTCACTAGAACTTACCCTATTATACCCTCTCTCTATGTCACCTACCTAACGCGGAGGTTGGCACCCTAATTCCTGCGCAAGTGGCGCCCCCACTCAACGGCGGCTCTCCCTATACTTTGATGGCCCTATTAAAGTACTCCCTACAAGAAGGAAGAATAGGTGAGAAGTTCATTAAGTCCCTTGGGATGTACTGTTCGTAGTGAGAAGATCCAGAAAGTTTCTCTCTGAAGGATTCGCTTATCCCAATCTCCTCCTCTTTGATTTTTTGGGACTTTTTCAATGCCTATGAAACTGACAGCCTTAACATCCCCGTTGTGGGCCTGGTTGATGTGATTCGCCACTGGTGTGTCTCGTTTGTTTATGATGTCCCTGTGGTGCTCTCCCACTCTCACTCTGAGCTCTCTCTTGGTTTTACCAACATATTCTAAACTGCATCTACAGGTAATCTTATACACAACTCCAACCGATCTGCAATTGATAAACTGTTGTATAGGAAAAGTTCTTCTTGTGACACTACTACGAAAAATAGTGTCCTGTGTAATTGATGCACAGTATTTGCAGTTGCCACACTTATAACACCCTTTGGGTTGGGTACCCAGCCAGGTAGGCCTAGTATTAGTGTTTAAGGAAAAATGGCTACGGACTAGTCTATCCTTGATGGAACGACCTTTTCTGAATGTAATTTGTGGGGTACCAGGTATAATCCCTAGAAGGTCTTGATCCATGAGGAGAATTGGCCAATGCCGTTTCATAATTTCCCTCAAGTCATTGGATCCATTGGAATATTTTGTTATAAATCTGATCGTTCCTTCGTCTGTGTTTTTCTGTTTTGGGATTAATAGCTCTTTTCTATCTCTGACTACAGTGGTCTTAAATGCCTCTGAAGGATTCGCTTATCCCAATCTCCTCCTCTTTGATTTTTTGTGACTTTTTCAATGCCTATGAAACTGACAGCCTTAACATCCCCGTTGTGGGCCTGGTTGATGTGATTCGCCACTGGTGTGTCTCGTTTGTTTATGATGTCCCTGTGGTGCTCTCCCACTCTCACTCTGAGCTCTCTCTTAGTTTTACCAACATATTCTAAACTGCATCTACAGGTAATCCCAAAAAATCAAAGAGGAGGAGATTGGGATAAGCGAATCCTTCAGAGAGAAACTTTCTGGATCTTCTCACTACGAACAGTACATCCCAAGGGACTTAATGAACTTCTCACCTATTCTTCCTTCTTGTTGGGAGTACTTTAATAGGGCCATCAAAGTATAGGGAGAGCCGCCGTTGAGTGGGGGCGCCACTTGCGCAGGAATTAGGGTGCCAACCTCCGCGTTAGGTAGGTGACATAGAGAGAGGGTATAATAGGGTAAGTTCTAGTGAGCACCCTTCTCTATCCTTCCCAAAAAGGTCCGTGGTGCCCAGTATATACCATGCAACATCTATTAATTAATTAATTGACTATTGACTATTATAATTTTTTTCTGGAAAGTTTAATCATACGTTTTGTATCTTGAATATGGTGTAAAAAAAATTTTTGGACTTAGGAATGCACTGAAAATGTCCCTTGTTTGGGTTTATCAGCAAAAAATAGAAAATGGTTTTGCTGATTTCTTGTAATCATACACGTCTCTAAGCCACCGATATTTGTTATATCTAAATGGGAATAGATGTATAATTTTTCCAGCCCGAGCCCCACTCTATAGAATGAGATGCCTAACGCTATATAGATATGCACAATAGCGTCTGGTTGCTATGGGCACGGGCGAGTCACATGAATGCGATGTGTTTACATCGCTGTCTATACCGGACGTGACGCTACCGATATCCAGACGAACCCAGGAAGTGGGGCACATGATCTGGTCAATAGGCGTCACCGGATGTGACGTTTTCGTCCCTTAGACATGCCCAGGAAGTGGGGCAGGAGAGGAGTCTAGGGGCCTGAGTAAGATGGAAACCGGAAGTGCCAACCCCGGCGTCCGGAAATAGGGATAGACCGCGGGACTTCTGAATGTATATAAAAGATAATGAAAGCGCGATATGGCGCGCAATGCCACTGGACTAAATGCCACTACTCCCCTGATGAATTTGTGGTAGATGAAACGCGTTGGGAGATATACAGAGGGAATCGAGCTACCCAGCGATTCGCTGATATGTGGAGCCCCCTAGCTGTGAGCAGTATTCGGATATCGCCATGGAAAGCAACGATATCTGAGATAAGTACATGATTTATTCATACTCTAGAAAGGTGATTTGTGGTTAGTAATCTAAAGGAGACTCTATACATTTCCTTTCTGAGGGTGTTTGATATATGTACAGTGGCTCACTTTTTGTTTATATTAATGTCCTATACGGACTGTATTAGAGCCTAGAAAACAGCATTAACCATAAAAGGACAATTTATATGTGGGGCTATAGGCCATTCTTCATTATATCTGGATTTAGGGACTGAGGCCCGATACGTATGCAACACTAAGAGGCTGTTGTAAACAAGGTATAAAATGATATAACGAGTGCCCCATTGTCCTATATGGGTGATTTCAGGCGGCATTGAACAATTTTTTAATCACTTCAGCACGAGCACTTTGTATGGCACTTTTTGTTGATTTATGTTTTTAAAGGTTGATTAAAAGTTAAGTTTTAGTTAAACTGGTCCGTACCAATCTGCTACAAAATACACATCTCGTCATTGGTAGATATACCCCTGCTATTATATTTTTTTAACCTAGTCTATCACCCTATGAATGAAAATGTGTCTGTGTAAATGGACTCTTTCTCCTTTTTCCAACACAAAGGATCTAAAGATAAAGGAGAGAAGCTAATAAAAGTTTAAATAGTATTCCCACAAATTAAACTTATTCCCTATTAATTGAATAGAGGATAATTTACTGATTTCTGGGGGTTTCACCAATGGGACATCTATTGATTCCAAGAATATGGCTCAACAAATCCCCAATACTTACATATATTATACTTTCACATATGGAACCTGTGCACTAACTGTTTTAAACAATCCAAGTCTGCTCCCATGTACAGATTATACTGTAGATACTTCCGGTAGACTACTGTTGGGAACTCTACAAGGGACCCAACAACAATCACAAAAATCGCTCATTCCCATTTTTCCGAGAGGTTTTGAGATTTTTATTGCTGCTTATTGGATCAATTCCCTTACAACACATTTATCTTTATTCATTTCCTTAGCCCGTTCCCAACATTGCATGTATTCATACGCCATGGTCGGATGGGGATGTACTTACAAACCTTTGATGTATGGATACAACATATCTTTAATGCGGCACCGCAGTGATCTCATTAAAATTCCTACGCCATCTTGGACTTGAGCAGATGGAGTCATCGTCCCAATGGGTGGCGACACAAATCACTGATCTGCACTCATGCTAGCTGTTTTCCACAACTTTTTTTTCACTATTTCCCCCTCTCTTTTGCACCACACCGTGTGTGCCTCCCACGGCCTTTCCCTAACTATCCCCCCACCTTTTCGCACCACATATGTGCATGTGTCCTACAGCCGTCGAGCGCTGGTCGGTGACTAACATCACTGACAGGGGTATAGTGAAGAAGCTAGCGCTTCGGCAATATTGGAGACAGAGGCGTAGCTAGGGTTTTGGTTCAGGGGGAGTTGATACTTCTGAGTGGGTCCCAAACCAGGTAACCTTGCTTACAACTGGGTGACACACCATAATTGTGGATGTAGGAGAACCTCAGCACATAACCGCGCTGTTGCTAAAAACAATCTCTATACAAAGACCAACAATGATATTATCGCCATATGGTCAGTGTTAAATACCAGTCCTACAGCTCATATAAGATATCACAGCACAGTTATAGATAGTGACTTACAGCAGACGTTCTTTCTGACGTTCTTTCCATCTGGCCCAGACCAACATGATAACTTCTTCCAGCCACGACTTGGATTCAGAGATTACAACAAAGACATATTTCACTTCTCATATTTTCAGCACTGTTGCCGTATCTGTCCCTATTACTGCACATACACTGTGGTTCTTTGTGCCCTCTAAATTCTAAACCAACCCTCTAGAATATAGTAATGCCATGTGCAAGTGTCCTAGAAAACAGTGTCCACATTTTGTCCCCTAGAAAGTAGACATGAGCGACTTTGCCTTTTTTCGGGTCGAGTCGGGTTTCATGAAACCCGACTTTCTAAAAAGTCGGGTGGAACGATATCGGCCGACTATAGGGAAAAGTCGGGGGCCGACTGAAGCACGAAACCCAATGCAAGTCAATGGGGAAGCAAAGTCGGCAGGGAGTGGAGGACAGTAAACACACCTACAGTGCCCATTTCAATGCCAACGACATCAATTCTTATTACTTAAGCTTAGCAATCTTAATTTACTTTATAATAATAGTTTATGCATTGAAAACTGGGGGTTATTTGGCTAAAGTTGTGGGGGGTAGGGCTGGCGTCAGGTTTTCGGGTGCCCTGGGCCAAAGAGTGTCAGTGCGCCCTTTTAACACATACCACAATTCATAATGCTCCGATACGGCACAGAAACATAGGTATAGTACAATGAAAAATACTTCACTGCTTACATGACATGACTGATATCTATTTTAAATTCTACAATAGCTCAAAAAACGGAGGGTATATTACTCCATACAGTATTATGGCCACCATCTAGTGCGCCATACAGAATAATGAGCCCCATATATTTCTCCATACAGAATAATTGGTCCCATATAATGTTCCATACAGTATATGATGAGATCCACAAAATGCTACAGTATATGTTGGTCCCCATGGATGATGCTTCACTGTCTTATGGGCCCAAATAATCCTCCATAGAGTCCATATATAATGGGCCCCATTTCTAATGCTCTAGTGTATAATGGGCCCCGTAAATGCTGCTCCAGTGTCTGATGTCCCCCATTTGGACTGCTCCAGTATATGTTGGTCCCCATGGATGATGCTCCAGTGTGTTATGGGCCCAAATTATGCTCCATATATAATGGGCCCCATTTCTAATGCTCCAGTGTATAATGTGCCCCGTAAATGCTGCTCCAGTGTTTGATGTCCCCCATTTGGAATGCTCCATTATATGTTGGTCCCCATGGACGATGCTCCAGTGTGTTATGGGCCCAAATTATGCTCCATATATAATGGGCCCCATTTCTAATCATCCAGTGTGTAATGGGCCCTGTAAATGCTGTTCCATTGTCTGATGTCCTCCATTTGGAATGCTCCAGTATATGATGGGCCAAATGGATGATGCTCCAGTGTATGATGGGCCCCATATATCATTCTCCAGTGTATATTGCTCCCCAATAAATGCTCCCAACATTTTAAAAAAGTTAAATACCTCTCCTCGCTGGGCACTGCTCTACTCTGGACTCCTCAGCATTGCCATTTTAAAGCTCTCTGCACTTGTACTGTTTTGGTAGAGGGCATACAGATGTGATGTCATCGCGCTCTGTAACCTGAATGTCAGTGTCATTAAAGGCGGAAGACGTCAAAGTGGTGGAGCAGGGAGAGGTAAGTATTGCAAGTGCTGTGGCCCTGAGCAAGCATGAGGGGCCCACTCGTGGGCGACGGCACAGGCACAGTGCCCCTCATAGTACGACGGTATGTCTGATGGCGAGTGGGCCCTCACACCGGCAGAGACACTTTTGCGTACTATGAGGGGCCCTGTGCCACTGCCGTCGCCCACCAGTAGGACCCCCCACCTGCTCAGGGAACCGGCACTTTCACCTGCACCTTCCTCTGTGTCACTGTGTAAGGTGGTATAGTATGCGGGAAGGGGCACCTGAGTTTCATTGGTGTCACATTCTGGCTCTATAGAGTGCGAGAGGAATGTAGTGCTGTGGGTGAATGTACCAGCAGACTCATCTAGCAGTGGCTGTGCATCAGTGCACTCCATCTCCGATTCATGTTGGACTGGGAAATTCAGAATTTCACTTGATAACCCAGGCATGGCCTGTGAAAAGAGCGCATGGAGTAATCTGAAGTGTGGCCTGCTGCATCCTTCACATTTAGTGGGGGTGAAGGAGACAAGGAAAGGGGTGGATCCTGACCAGAAGCCTGCACTGACAACTCTGATCTTGCAGTTTTTATAACTTCAGAAGAGGAGGCAATAGATCTGGAGGCTGTTTCGGCAATGTAAGCCAAAATCTGTTCCGGATGCTCCAGCTTTAAAAGCAGTTGACCTAATCCCAGAAAAGGGAGTCTTAAAGTCCTTCTTGTGCCAGCTGATGGCGCAGGCTCAACACCTCCTGCCTTAGCTGCTATTGTGCTTTTGGCAATACCAGCAGATGCACCACCACCACCATCAGTACCAACTGGCCCACGCACATCCGCGGCCTCTTCCACCATACGTAATAATTTTGGGGAAAATGGACTAAAAATACCAGCAGATATATGGTACTGTTTCAGAAGCAGACAGCTCTATACAGTCTTGGGATAATTGCAAATCTCCGTATATATTTAGTGAGTCAGACACAGATGGTCACAGGCTCAGTATGGATTAGACAATCATCTAAAAATTTGCAAAAGGGTACAGTATCACTAGATTCAAGGTATATATAGTATAGTTTAAACATGCTGAATCTCCGTATACATTTCAGGAGGTAAACACAGAGGCTCTCAGGCCCAGTATGGATCCGACAACAATATCAAACGTTGAGAAAGGATATTATGGCGCCCCTGAGGGTACGGTCACCACAGAGGTACTGCACCTCATCCAAAGGTGTGGTAGTCCACCCTCGGGTAAGGAGGGATCACCACTCAGGACTCCTAACCCTACACTCAATTAGTCAGTGCTTTCTGGGTGTACCCTGCGGGAGGATAGCCTCATCTCAGACTGACAAGGAAAGGGTGTTGGGAGTTCGTGTGGAAGGTAGGTACAGTGGGAGGAGCGTAGGTAGTGGAGTGACTGTGGGCATCCAATCAGAGAGAGCAAGCTGACAGTTGATGGGTGTAGCTAGTCTGAGGTAAATGGATCTTTCTAGAGAGTTGTCAGTCGGTGACAGGACAGAGTAAGAGCAGGATTGCTGTGAGAGGGCTGAGGGTCAGAGAAGAGAGAAACATCTTGTCCAAGCTCATAGACTAGAAGCAAGGGGTTCTTGGGGCACGGGAAGTGCAATAAGCCACCTGTGAAGCCCGTGTCTGGAGAAGGAAGGACCAGGCCTCGATGCGGAAGGTGGCTCCTGAAGGTAGTGGAGAAATACAGGGCTCAGCTAGAAAGACGGAGGCTGAGGTAACTTTAAGTGCCTCAGTCGCAGCCGCATTCAATACTCAAAAAGGCAGCTGTTGGAATAAAGGACCCCGGAGCCTGACCCACGTCGCCCGGTGTGATCCGTCGCTGCCGGCTTGGGACACTGTTTGCGAAGGCGCACAGCAGGAAGGAAGGGAGATATCAGCGCAGAGACAAGGCCTAGAAAGGATACACAAGGAGGAGTCTTGAACAGGTGTTCCTGATCTAGCTTGGAGTTTGCAGGATGCCTCCCTCAGATGACACAGTACCAAAAACTCAGAAACTGCACCCAACGGTGTCCTTGGTGGCTTTTACAACTCGCCTGCTACACATGCTACACTCACCATCACCGTCAATGGCTCACAAACACCATCTCAACTGCCCTGGTATACAGCTCTGCCCGTGGAGAGCTTCATCATCTTGGCTGCTTTAACACCGGCGAAGAGGAACGGCTACCCTAGCCGATTACCACAGGTGGCGTCACGATCCCCCTTTTCCAAATTAATTATCATACCATCTTTCACTTCATCTGAACTGTCATCTTCTTTATTGGACACCTAGGGCCACGGACCGGGTCCAAATCACCACAGTGACATACTTCCCCTTTAAAAGAGCCTGAAAGGCCCGGTACTGAGTGACCCCTGGCCCTACGAGGCGTTTCATTTTAACACCAGATAACAGGAATATATTGTATAGTTTCAACATTATAAATCTACGTATATATTTGAGGAGGCAGACACAAATGCTGTCATGGCCAGTATGGATTCGACAACAATCTAAAAATTCACAAAAGGGTACAGTATCACCAGATCCAAGGTATATCTAGTATAGTTTCATCATTCAAAATCTCCGTATTTATTTCAGGAGGCAGACACAGATGCTCTGAGGCCCAGTATGGATTACACAAAAATATAAAAAGCAGTAAAAGGGGAATGGATCCCAAGTGTACTGCTGTATACAGTGTTGGGGTCATTTGGCGATCTACATATATATTTCAAGAGTAACACACAGCCTCTCACAGGCTCAGTATGGATTACACAAGAATATAAAAACTTGAAAAAGGGTAATGTTTTAAAATCGTTCAGCTGCATACAGTGTTGGTGTCATTTTAAATCTCCTTATATTTTACCAGAGTAAGACACAAACTCTCACAGGCTCAGTATGGCTTACACCAGAATATAAAAATGAGAAAAAGGGAAATGTATTCGAAACATACACCAGTATACAGTGTTGGAGTACTTTGAAATCTACGTTTATATTTCAGTGTCAGTTTGCCAGTCCAGACTCTCCGCTAGAGGAAGGTAGATGGATAAAAGTACAGACGTAAAGTCGAGTGATTTTAGATGTTTTTGAATTATTAATCATGGGAAAACCTCCCGGGAGAATTCGCAGAGGCGATGCTGACCCTCAAAAACGCAAATTAGTGAACAAAGAGTTGCTGCATCGCAGTAGCGTCGATCCCATCGCAGTAACTCGTCTCCATCAAATTGTGATCACAGGGAGAGCTGTAGACATGGTCCTCACTGCTTATCATGATCTGTCTGGTCACTTTGGAGTGCAAAACACACAAGCCACAGGCTGTAGGGGATTCTATTGGATTGCCATGAGAGGAGACATTGAAAAATGGTGGCAGGAATGTCACACGTCTGTGACTATGAAAAATGTGAAAGGTGATCATAAAGCACCACTGTATCCGATTGGGAGTTGACGTCCATTACAAATGGTAGCCATTGGTAATCTGAAGGTAGAGGCCAGCAGCACAGGACATAGCAACATCATAACCATCATCGATCAGTACACCAAATTTGTAGTGGCCGTCCCTGTGACGGATTTAACTGGCCAGACTACACAGCAGTGGCGCATGGAGAGGTAAGTATTGCAAGTGCTGTGTCCCTGAGCAAGCAGGGGGGACCCACTTGTGGGGGCCGGTACTAGCACAGGGCCCCTCATAGTACGCCAGTGTGTCTGACGGCGAGTGGGCCCCCTCACCGTTAGAGATACTTTATTGTACTATGAGAGGCCCTGTGCCAGTCCCGTCGCCCAAGGGTAGGCCCACACACCTGTTCAGGGCAACAACACTTGCCCGAGTGCGGCAGGTGTTGACCCTGGGCCTGGGGTGAGGGGGGCAGCCCATTTCAGGTGGTTTAAACAATGGCATATGCTGATGTGTAGGCTGGACTTTCAGCTGCTGCAAATGGAGGAATTGGAGAAGTCAGAGGAAGAGGAGGACAAAAGCGAGCCTTTTTTCTGCCAACCTATGTGCTATCAGGGGAAGGTGGGACAAAATCTTTTGAAACCCATGCATGGTTCATTTTAATGAAGGTTAGATTATCAACATTTTGGGTCAACAGACGGGTCCTTTTTTCTGTCAGGATTGATCCAGCAGCACTGAAGACTCTTTCAGATAGCACGCTACCAGCAGGGCAAGCAGTTCCTGTAAGGCATATTGTGCCAATTCAGGCCATGTGTCCAGTTTTGAGGCCCAATAATCAAAGAGGAATGACCTGTGAGGGAGAACCTCGATATGGGAGCGAAGTTGTTTGTAACCATAGTTGACAACTGCTGTCTCCTGTCACTTGCAATTGATTCTGTAGTAGCTGTCATGTGCACGGGACTTGAGAATCAGACCACAACATGGTCAGAATACCCCTGTCTCCAACGCCAGTTTGGCTGTGTGCACCACGAACACCTCTTCCATTTTGCCCACTACAGCTCGTGGGAGAACCAGCTCCGCTGCTGTGTGCTGGGAATGCCTCAAACAACCTGTTTACCAGAGTTGCTTGTTTGTTAGCCAATATTAGTTCTAGGTTCTCCTGTGGCATGATGTTGTGTAATTGGCCTTTATAGCATGGATCGAGGATGCTGGCCAACCAGTAGTCGTCATCCCTCATCATTTTGGCAATGCGAGGGTCCCTTTTTAGGATCCGCAAGGCATAGTCACACATGTGGGCCAATGTTCCAGGTGTCAATGATGCACTGCCAGTGGTGGGTGGAGGAGCACTTTCTGGCAAATCCACATCCCTCCTGTCACGCACAAACCCTGTATCTGACCTTGGCACACCCACATGTTCTCTTGCCCCCTGAGAAGCATCCTCCCCAAAATAATCATCCCCCTCATCCTCCTCTTCCTCCACCTCGTCCACTCCAGTTCCCTGACCAGACAATGGCTGACTGTCATCAAGGCTTCCCTCCTCCTCCTCCTTTTGTTGCTCCTCAGCTGCAGACGACTGATCCTTGATGTGCGTCAAATTTTGCATGAGCAGACGCATAAGTGGGATGCTCATGCTTATGATGGCGTCGTCTGCGCTTACCAGCCGTATGCATTCCTCAAAACACTGAAGGACTTTACAGAGGTCTTTCAGCTTTGACCACTGCACGCCCAACAATTCCATGTCTGCCCTCAAACTGCCTGCCCGTGTATCCTCCCACAAATGCATTACAGCCTGCCTCTGTTTGCACAGCCTCTCAACCATGCATCTTGTAGCAATGTCTATGATTAGGCGGTGCTTGGGGAGGTTGAGTGATCGCTGCAGCTTCTGCATACGACTGGAGTGGACGTTTGAGCGACGGATGTGCGAGCACAGTCTTCGCACCATATGGAGCAGAGCTGTTAACTCCAGATAATTATTTAGGAAGCACTGCACCACCAGGTTCACGGTGTGAGCCAGGCAAGGTATGTGTGTGAGTTTTGAAAGGGCTATGGCTGCCACAAAATTCCACCCATTATCACTGACTACCTTGCCTGGCTCAAGATGTAGACTGCCCAGCCATGACTCAGTTTGTCGCTGCAAGTAGTCGGCCAGTACCTCCGTGGTGTGTCTACTGTCACCCAAAGACATCATTTTTAAAACAGCCTGCTGCCGCTTACCACTAGCTGTTCGATAGTGGGACACCTCATGTGCAACACTGACAGATGTGGATGGAGTGCTCGTGTGACTGCGCTCTGTCAATGAACTTTCGCTTCTGGAGGAGGAGGGTCGAACGCCTACAGCCAATTGTTTCCTATACCGTGGGCTAGGCAGCACTTTTCCACCGCCGCTTTCCCCTGTGGAGCCTGCATCCACCCCATTAACCCAGTGCACAGTGATGGACGCGTAACGGCCCTGGCCATGCCTACTGGTCCATGCATCTGTTGTGAGGTGCACCTTTCCATTCACTGATTGTTTTAGTGCATGGACAATGCGGTCTTTCACATGCCGGTGGAGAGCAGGGATGGCTTTTCGAGAAAAGAAGTGCCGACTGGGTTGGTCATAGTGTGGGACAGCGTAGGCCATGAGCTCTTGGAAAGCTTCGCTTTCTACCAAATGGAAGGGCATCATCTCTAATGAGATCAGTTTGGCAATGTAGGCATTCAAAGCCAGTGTACGCGGATGAGAGGATGAGTATTTTCTTGTCCTACTCAGAGTGTCAGGTAGGGTGAGCTGGACTTGAGAGCTGCATATGGGGGAACTAGCATTGGACATGACGGACTGAGAAGGGGTTGGTGATGGTGAGGGTGCTGATGGCCTCGATTCAGTGTTTCCTTGCGAAAATATTGTGATTGCCTGACTGGTTTGGCCTAGCGACGACACCTCAACATTTCTTGATGGTGGTGTGCTTAGCGGTGGCCTTACAGTGGGGGAAGCGATGGAGTGTTGCCGGCTAACTTCAGTCGGAGCAGGTGCACATGTGCTACCTGAGCTTTTGTAGTCCATCCACGCTTGCAAGTGCATGTTGGTTAAATGTCTAAGCATGCAACTGGTATTCAAATTTCTTAGATTTTTCCCTCTGCTAAAGGTCCTTCGGCACTTCTTACAGATAACCTTTGCGTCATCAGTAGGATTTTGTTCAAAAAAGTGCCACACAGCACTCTTCCTACTATGGTGCAAATTTCCAGGGCTTGCACGCTGCGCTAATTTGACCATCTGGCCAAGCTGTCCCGCAACTCTTTTAGTTTTCTTGCCAAGTTTTTTGACAGCTATGGGCCTTCCGGATAACCACTGCTGTGATGACGATGCCTGCTGCGGATCCTTCTCCTGTTCTCACCTATTGTCACCAGCACCCTCTTCCGCCAATGGATGCCAATCCGGGTCAACAACTGAGTCATCCATGACCTCGTCTTCAATGTCGCACCTTCCTCTGTACCTTCCTCTGTGTCACCGTGTAAGGTGGTATAGTATGCGGGAAGGGGCACCTGAGTTTCATCAGGGTCTGCTTCAGGCTCAGTAGACTGCGAGGGCAATGAAGTGCTGTGGGTGAATGTACCAGCTGATTCATCTAGCAGTGGCTGTGCATCAGTGCACTCCATGTCAGATTCATCTTGGACTGGGGAATTCAGGATTTGACTTAATAACCCATGAATGGTATGTGAAAAGGGCTCCATGGAGTAATCTGAAGTGTGTGCTGCAGCATCCTTCACTTTTGGTGTGGGTGAAGGACACAACGAAAGGTGTTGTTCCTGACCAGAGGCCTGCACTGACGACTCTGTGCTTGCCATTTTTGTAACTTCAGAAGAGGAGGCAATAAAGCTGGAGGCTGTTTCGGCATTGTAAGTAATAACCTGTTCCTGATGCTCCGGCTTTAAAAGCATTTTTTCTACTCCCAGAAAAGGGAACCTTAAAGGCCTTCTTGTGCCAGATGATGACGCAGGCTCAACACCTCCTGCCTTAGCTGCTATAGTGCTTTTGCCAGAACCAGCCGATGCACCACAACCGTCAGTACCAGCTGCGCCCCCCTGCCCACGTCCGCGGCGTCTTCCACCATACTTCCTCATGTTTGGGAAAATGTACCAAAAATGCCAGAAGAGAGATGGTACTGTATGAGGAGCGTGCTGCTGTGTAAGGTGTATTAAAAAAATTAAATTTCCGTATATATTTTGTTAGTCACAGACCCTCTAACAGTATGTATTGGACCATAATCCAACAAGCAGATATACGGTACTGTATCAGAAGTGTACAGCTGTATACGTTTTTAGTGAAACTAACAAACTCCGTATATGTATTTACGGAGTATCACACACACACGCTGACTTTGTATAGATGTGACCGTAATGCGAACGGCAGATATACAATACTGTTTGAGAATTGGACAGCTCTATACGATGTCTGTATGGAAAATGTCTGTATGGAAAATTGTCAATCTCCGTCTAATTGTATATGGACTGACACACGCTGTCTCTGTATAGATTTGACCGTCATCAAACAGCAGATATACGATACTGTTTGAAAAGCGGACAGCTCTATACGGTGTAGGTCTGGAAAAATGGAATATCTCCTCGGTTTGTTTTTCCAGAGTCACACACAGATAGCTTCACTGTTTGAAAAGCAGACAGCTCTATACGCGTAGGTCAGGAAAAATGGAAAATCTCCTCAGTTTGTTTTTCCAAAGTCACACACAGATAGCTTCACTGTTTGAAAAGCAGACAGCTCTATACGGTGTATGTCTGGAAAAATGGATAATCTCCTCGGTTTGTTTTTCCAGAGTCACACGCAGATAGCTTCACTGTTTGAAAAGCGGACAGCTCAATATGGTATAGGTCTGGAAAAATGGAAAATCTCCTCGGTTTGTTTTTCCAGAGTCACACACAGATAGCTTCACTGTTTGAAAAGCAGACAGCTCTATACATGTAGGTCTGGAAAAATGGAAAATCTCCTCGGTTTGTTTTTACAAAGTCACACACAGATAGCTTCACTGTTTGAAAAGCAGACAGCTCTATACGGTGTAGGTCTGGAAAAATGGATAATCTCCTCGGTTTGTTTTTCCAGAGTCACACGCAGATAGCTTCACTGTTTGAAAAGTGGACAGCTCAATATGGTGTAGGTCTGGAAAAATGGAAAATCTCCTCGGTTTGTTTTTCCAGAGTCACACACAGATAGCTTCACTGTTTGAAAAGCAGACAGCTCTATACGGTGTAGGTCTGGAAAAATGGATAATCTCCTCCGTTTGTTTTTCCAGAGTCACACGCAGATAGCTTCACTGTTTGAAAAGCGGACAGCTCAATATGGTGTAGGTCTGGAAAAATGGAAAATCTCCTCAGTTTGTTTTTCCAGAGTCACACACAGATACAGCTTGTATTTATCCGTGATACCAGCCGGTACACGGTAGTGTGTGAGGAGCGTACACCGCAATACGGTGTGTGAAAAAATGAACGCTCGTTAACAGAGCAGAACGAAATAATAAAAGTTGGAGTGCTTTGAAAAAAGCAGTTTGAACAGCAGTGTGCACACACCAATGCAGCTATCAGGTAGCCTTAAAAGGCAGCCTAATTACCACCAGCGCTGCTGCACCCAACAAAAATCCTCCCCTTTCACTGCACACTAACTGTACAGTGGAAAGCGCTAGCAGCAGAAGCTTTTTTTTTTTTCCCTGCCTAACGCTCTTCCTATTCAGAATCAGCAGCAGCACCTCTCCCTATTCTAAGATCAGCAGAAGTAAGATGATGGTCGGCGGTCATGGCCTTTTATAGGCACTGTGACGCCACACAAAGCCAGCCAATCACTTGCATGCCCTTCTCTAACATGGTGGGGGCCGCTGCCGACGTAATAGCGTTGCCCACGCTAAGCGTCCTTGATGATTGGCAGAGAAAAGGCGCTGGAAGCATTACTTGAAACACGACTTTGGCGCTCAAGTCGGCGACCTCATGGCCGACCTCACGCTATGGTCGGGTTTCGATCGGTGAAATCCGACTTTAGCAAAAGTCGTCGGATTCTGAATTTGCGCAACTCTACTAGAAAGTAATAATGCTCTCTGTTTGCCCCTTTGATAGTCACAGTAACCTAAGTTCCCCTATAACAATAAGTGCCCACTTTACATTTACCAATGTCCTGAGCTCCCCCCTGTACAGCTCCCCTATACACAGTATTATGCGCCTTCACTGTACAGTACCACCCACATAGTATACTGACCCCTTAGAAGCCCCCAAACTGATGGCTCCAACACTGTATGATGGCCCTCTCACTGTAATCTCTACACTGTATGATGGCCCCCTAGATAGCCTCCATATAGTATAATGCACCAGATAGTCCTCAACATAGTATAATGCACTCCCCATAGGCCTCCATATAATATAATGTACTTCCCATAGGCAGATTCTATATAATATAAAGCATCCCCCCACAGGCAGACTCTATAGTATGCTGCATCCTCCATAGGCAGACTCTATATAATATAATGCACCCCCCATAATGAGACTCTATATAGTTTAATGCAACCCCCATCGGCACACTCTATATAGTATAATGCACCCCCCTAGGTAGACTCTATAGTATAATGCACTCCCCATAGGCAGACTCTCTATAATATAAATACCCTCAATAGGCAGACTCTATATAATATAAAGCACCCCCATAGGCAGACTCTATGGTATAATGAGTTCAGTATAGAATCACTGCACACATAGAATATGTGAATGTTTATTGACGGTGATTAGTCTTGAGCGATACCATCCGATATCCAGAAATATCGGATCGGATTGGACCGGCCCGATACACAAAAAGTATCTGGTATCGCCGATTCCGATACCGGAAGTCCCATTTAAGTCAATGGGACAGAAATATTGGATTTAAAAAAACCCCTTTCTTTCCTTGTACATCCAGTTCGGGAGGGGGGAAGAGTATGGGCGGTGCATGGGCGGACACTGTGCGTGTCTGTGTGTGCGGGCGGGGTCTGTACGGGCCTCTCGGGGGTTTGTACGGGCCTAACGGGGGTCTGTGCCGGCTGCCGCGGAGTCTGTACCGGTGTCGGCGGTCTGTACGGGCCTGCCGGGGGTCTGTGTCGGCTGCCGGGGGGTCTGTGCCGGCTGCCGGCGGTCTGTACGGGCCTGCCGGGGGTCTGTGTCGGCTGCCTGGGGGTCTGTGTGTGTGTGCAGGCATCGTCCGATGGGACTACAAGTCCCATCTGGCGATGCCTGCTACAATGACAGTGATTGACACATTAGCCAATGATGGGACAGTAGTAGTCCCATCATCCGGCTAGTGTTGAATGTAAAATAAAAAAAAAAACATACATACTACATTCATACAACATTCATTCAACATACATACTACATACATACTACATATATACTACATTCATATAACATACATACATACTAAATACATTCATACAACAGATATACATACTACATACATACTACATACATACTACATATATACTAAATTCATACAGCATACATGCATACTACATACTACATACATACTACATATATACAACATTCATACAGCATACATACATAATACATACATACTACATTCATACAACATACATACATACTACATACATACATACAACATACATAAAACATGCTACAGACAAAATACCTGCGCTGGTTAACTATATCCAAATATAGGAATACTAGATGAATCCCTTTAAGAAGGTCCGTAGACCTTAGAAACGCGTTGGCATCTATTTTGGCCTGCACGCGCTCCCATCCTTTCCCTCTGGTGACGTCACCTGACCTCCCTGCCCTTGCTCCAGCTGCTGCACGCCGGCGGCGCCTCTTGGCCGGAGTGCGCTGCCATTGTTTTTTACATCCAGCGGCTGTTACCCCCAGAGACACCACCATCTATAGGAGGGACGCCTCCTTGGTGTCGTGTCTCTGCTCCCATTACCGCGATACAGCCATCATTCCATGCGGCACACGCTGGATCTATTTGCAGCTCTACAACCAATATGAAGTAAGTGGCACATTAACCCACATTCACCTAATTGGTGGCTCTTATTATACATATTTATCAAGGTTATTTTATGCTGCATTTGATTTTTGATTCTTCATTTATGCTCTTTTTGTCCCTTAAAGGGATTCATCTAGTATTCCTATATTTGGATATAGTTAACCAGCGCAGGTATTTTGTTCTATTGCCTATTGTTTGTTCTTTTGGGTGTGCACAGACCCAATATATACAGTATACCAGCAGCGGTTACCTTATATATATCCAACCTTTCCACACTAGGAAGTGCCAGTATATATTTGTTACTTCATATCAGCTATTTAATGTTGGTAGTTCCTTGGTCCAGTGTAAGTGATACTTCCGTCTACTCGGTTTGAGGTCGCTGACCCAGGTTACCCTCTGTATCGTTGTTCCTCTGTGTGTGTTTGTTTGCTGTGTATGACCCGGTTCGCCATGTGGCTATTGTCTCTGTCTTTCTGCTCAGTACTGATTCCTCCCTCCTGGTAATCTGACCCCTTGGCTTCCCTCTGGTTACTCCTCTGTCTTGACCCTCAGCTTTGTTCTCTGACTATGTTATTGGTTTTGTTCTTTTTATTCTGTGCCCTCGGCCAGCTTCCTGTCATCGCGTGGGGTAGCTCCACCCCCTGTGGTCATGTGACCAGCTAGCTCCACCCCAGTGATCACGTAAGCTCAGGTCCTGTGCGCACTGCGCTCCTCGGTCTCCGCACTCCCTGTTTATTGCCGCATGTCCCCTGTTAGCACCCCCAGGCTTAACCCCAGTGACACTGTCCCCGTGTCACTACATAATACATGTGTCTTATTGCTTACCGAGGGTGGTGGCTGCGGTGAAGCGGGGTCCCAAGGTCGCTGCTGGTGGAGGCAGGAGTGGGGCGATGCTGCGGGAGTCTGGGGTGCGGGGTTTCCACCAACATTTTGTGAAAGCCTACAGCCCCTGCACTTCCATGGTTCATTATGTAGTAGCTGCCAGGGGCAGCACATGCACAGATGGAGGTGTTGGAACTGAGTTCTCATGGGTCGCCCTCCCAGGGCTGGCGGGGTACTCGGTACGGGGCCCAATGAACTTCAATGGGAGATATCATGGCAGCTGGGACCCGGCCCGTGGCCCTGGGTGCCCATTATAAAAGGGGTTGTTGCAGTGTGCTTATGGTGATGAAAGTTTATAAGTGATTCGTGACGCCACCTGTGGTGTTCGGCAATGGAGATGTAAGCCGACACTGCAGACAGATCCTCTGGGACAGATGGTGTGGTGCAGCAGTGATGTTATAGCCCTCCACAGGCAGGGCTGTAGTCCCAGGGCAGAGTAGGTGAAGTGACACGTAGATGGTATAGTGTCTGGCACAAGGGATGTAGCAGTGCTGGGCGGGTTGGCGCAGGAATGAGTGGAGGACACCAGGGCACGTAGTTCCAAAGCTTTACTCACAGTCTGTTGTACAAACAGGTGCCTGCCTCCGTGCCGTGTCCTCCGGGTCAGGGACTCAGTGAACCTCCAGGCCAGATGGAATACTCCTTTCCAACACTACGCCAACATGTGCCTTTCTGAACGTCTCATCTAATAGCGCCTTTAAATGAAGTACTCCTAGTACTGAGTTACACTGGAGTTCCTCCTGTCCGATGTTCTTATGAACTCTACATGTACGGCAGACAGCTGTAGCCTGCTTCGGGGACTCCTTGCTACTAAGTCCCGGCTCACTATCCAGTTGCTGTTGTGCCCCCAAGTCTTGTGTGGGAATAAAGTGGTCACTACTTCTATTCCTCCGGTGTCTGCTGCAGGACCATTAGTATCCATACAACCTCGGGGACCGGGCCCCTGCATTGCGCTTAGAACTTCTAGGATGGGTTCTCTTCTAACCCACGTCCTGTGTTCTCTTTTACTCCTCACGTTCCGTACTAATCTTGCTTTCTATGGAGAATCAGGTTTTCAGTCTATGTTGCTCTCTCTCTTCCTTTCCGGTGCCAGCAGACCCAGGTCACTGGGATCTGCTGCAGCACTTCCATCCGTCTATCCCTCTCTCCGGGGATCTTCTCTCCAACTCCCTTACCAACTAACTTCTAATCCTAAATTCTTCCCGCTCTTTGTAATGTAAACTAACTCCACCCACTTCCCAGCACATTTTGTGTTCCAAGCAGGGAGCCACCAATGGGTGCTTTGCTATACTCCAAGCAGGGAGCCACCGAAGGTGCTTTGCTACACTACTTTGTGGTGTGGGGTGCAGGTTTTGGAGTGTGGTCAGGAGTCTCCACCTTACCTGAATGGTGGGGCACCACACCTCTGGAGGAGGTGCAGTACCTCTGTGGCGACTGAGCCTCATGGGCGCCACATACCCCCCGTTAAACACAGCACATCCGCAGGCTGCAAGGAAACAAAGTTGACAATACAGGAACATGCAAATTTTTATATTGCATAATAAACATGTCTTATACTAAACTTCCCAATGTGGGAGGCACTGTTTCTTGAACGTTGCAAACAATTTAACTCTCTATCTATATTTAAAGTTATGCTACCTAATTTAAAGTGCTATGGAAGCAAATTCACTATCAGCTTGAGTAACACATTTTCTAGCAACACATTCCTTTTCTGTTATCTTTTGCATTTTCTACCCTCTTCTTTTCTTTTTGCCTTAAGAGTGACAACCGCTATTGCCTGGTTCATCATCTGTATATTTTTATTCAATTCTCACATCTTTATTCAAACCTTGTAAAACATTTACTATATTTCTTTCTCAATTGAACCCTACAAAATCTATCATTAATACTTTTACTATATATTATCACTTTCTAGTTTCTTGTTCAAAAATACTAAGCATTATTTATAAGAGCAAAGAGTAGACATTGAACCGGCCATCATGTCTGGAAATGTCCTTATAACGAGGTAGTCCTTGTTCCAAGGGTAGGTTCCTATGTAAAACCAAGAGAAAGCACCTAAAGATGTGCATCTATTTACAATGACAGTTCTGGATCACTCAGCGTCCATGATCTCCACAGTTTAAATATGAAAAACGCTGCCAATCAAACTGGGCAACAACGGGATCAAAATAGGAAAAACAAGGAAAACAAAAACATGATAACCAAAATAGAAAAACAAGCACGAAGGTGCAAATACCCTCCTGGGTAACAAAAGTTAGTTTGAATCCACATTATGGCTAGTTATCCCCTCCTGGAGTTCTGGAAGCTGGTTTCTTGGGCTGCTTCCAGGGGAGATGCTCTGGGTGTCCTGATGGGTTAATAAATCACTGATCCTCAGTAGAAATTCTGGAAACAGCTGCTGCCTGAGATCCAGCAGGGGCAGTGATTTGTACCAAGGGACACTGAATTGGTACAGACATAGCTTGGCTTACGGGCATGGGTACCAACACAGTTTTGGTGATCACGGTGGGAGGTACTGGGGAAGCGCAGGCCTTTTCCTTCCTGAAGGTGGCGAGGAAATCCTCCGGTATCCGACATACGCTTAAAGCATACCAGCCACGGAGCCCTTCATGCCGTGTGAAGGTCACATATTCCCCCGGTTGCAGGTCTCGAGCAGGGTGTCCTTTCCGGAGATGAGACTCCACATCTCTCCGGCTAAAGAACAGGTCGGAGATCCGTGTAGGGTCTGCGATGAAGCCGAACCCCCGCTCGTGATTCACATTTAGGACTTGGAGTTCTCCTTCCTACCTGGGCTCTTTTCCCACCACTGGCTCTCGCCCCTCCTTCTGAGGGCGGCGTCTTCTTCCTACTCCTCCATACTACTTTCTGAACAACTCACTTAATCTGTTGGCCCTCACTGAAACCTGGATTCAGGATTCTGACACTGTCTCTCCTGCTGCCATTTCCTACGGTGGCTTACAATTCTCTCACTCCCCGAGACCCACAAACAGACCTGGTGGTGGAGTTGGCATACTCCTGTCCCCACAATGCACTTTCCAGGTCATCCCCCCAGTCCCATCACTCTTATTCCCTTCTTTTGAGGTCCACACCATCAGGCTCTTCCGTCCCCTCTCCCACAGGGTAGCGGTCATATACCGGCCCCCAGGCTCACCCACCCACTTCCTTGACCACTTTTCAGCCTGGCTGCCACACTTCATGTCCTCAGAACTACCAACCATCATCCTGGGAGACTTCAACATCCCCATTAACAGCCCTAATTCCACATCTGCATCCCAGCTTCTATCACTAACCACCTCTCTAGGCCTCTCACAGCTTTCAACCTCTGAGACACATAAGGACGGTAACACCCTTGATCTGGTCTTCTGCCGGCTCTGTTCAATCTCCCACCTAAACAACTCACCGCTTCCACTCTCTGACCACAACATTCTCTCCTTCATGCTCACAAATCCTCGCCCACCCCAGCTCATTCCTACCTACCACACAGTCAGAAATCTACAAGCTATTAACCCTCAGACACTTTCAGATTCCCTACACTCATCTCTGTCCCCAATCTCCTCTCTTTCCTGTCCTAATCTGGCTGTTCATCACTACAATGACACTCTTAGAAGCACCCTTGACCAAGTAGCTCCCCTCACCCTCAGAACCTCCAAACACAGAGTAAAACAGCCCTGGCTCACATCGCAAACTCAACTTCTCCAGCGATGCTCCAGGAGTGCTGAACGCCTATGGAGAAAAACCCGCACACCAGAAGACTTCATCCACTTCAAATTTATGTTAAGAACCTTTAACGCTGCCCTTCAACTTGCCAAACAGACCTACTTCACCACCCTGATCTCCTCACTAACCAACAACCCCAAGAAACTTTTTGACACTTTTCACTCCCTCCTCAGGCCAAAAGCACAAGCCCCGATCACAGACATTTGTGCTGATGACCTGGCCTCCCACTTTACAGAAAAAATAGATAATATCCGTCAAGAAATCTGCTCCCAACCACCAAGTGCTGTGACTCCCATCCCTTCCTGCATCTCCCCTGGCTCACTCTCCACATTTGATCCCATCACAGAAGAAGAAGTCTCCAGACTCCTCTCTTCTTCTCGTCCGACTACATGCACTACCGACCCCATTCCCTCACATCTCCTCCAGTCTCTCTCTCCAGTCGTCACAACCCACCTAACTACAATCTTTAATCTCTCCCTCTCCTCGGGCATTTTCCCATCCTCCTTCAAACACGCCATCGTTACTCCATTACTAAAGAAACCTGCTCTCGACCCATCCTGCACAAACAACTACAGACCAGTCTCCAATCTTCCCTTCATCTCTAAACTTTTGGAATGCCTAGTTTACTCCCGCCTTACCCGTTACCTCTCCATTCACTCCCTTCTAGACCCTTCACAGTCCGGCTTCCACCCCCTACATTCGACTGAAACTGCACTCATCAAAGTGACCAATGACCTTCTGACAGCAAAACGTAACGGTGACCACTCTCTGCTCATTCTTCTTGACCTATCTGCAGCTTTCGATACTGTTGACCACCATCTCCTACTCTCTAGGCTCCAGTCACTAGGCATTAAGGACACTGCACTCTCCTGGTTCTCTTCCTATCTCTCTGACCGCTCCTTCAGTGTTTTGTTCTCTGGCTCCACGTCATCTCCTCTTCCTCTTGCTGTCGGGGTACCTCAGGGCTCAGTCCTTGGCCCCCTTCTTTTCTCTCTCTACACGGCCCCAATTGGACAGACCATCAGCAGATTTGGCTTTCAGTACCATCTTTATGCTGATGACACACAACTATACACGTCTTCCCCCGACCTTACCCCCGCTGTACTACAGAACGCCAGTGACTGTCTGTCCGCAGTCTCCAATATCATGTCCACTCTCTATCTGAAACTCAACCTCTCCAAAACTGAACTTCTTCTGCTCCCGCCGTCTACTAACCTCCCTAAATCTGACATTTCCCTCTCCGTGGGTGGTACCACAATAACACCCCGGCAGCAGGCGCGCTGTCTGGGTGTTATATTTGACACCAATCTCTCCTTCACATCCCATATACAATCCCTTGCCTGCTCTTGCCGCTTACACCTAAAGAACATCTCTAGAATCCGCCCTTTTCTCACTATGGAAACAACAAAAACCCTCACTGTTGCATTGATCCACTCTCGCCTGGATTACTGCAACGCTCTATTAATTGGCCTCCCCGTCACTCGACTATCCCCTCTCCAGTCCATACTTAATGCAGCGGCCAGGATCGTTCATCTGGGTAATCGGTACTCGGACGCGTCCGCTCTTCGCCAGTCCTTACATTGGCTGCCCATTCATTATAGGATCCAATTCAAAGTACTTGTTCTCACCCACAAAGCTCTCCACAGTGCGGCACCCCCTTACATCTCTTCTCTCATTTCTGTCTATCGGCCTAGCCGATCGCTGCGCTCTGCAAACGACTTTCGACTAACCTCTGCACTAATCCGTACCTCCCACTCCCGACTCCAAGACTTCTCCCGTGCTGCTCCTATCCTCTGGAATGCTCTACCCCAAGAAATCAGGACTATCCACAATTTGCATAGTTTTAGGCACTCCCTCAAAACACACCTGTTCAGAGCGGCCTATCACATTCACTAATCAAAGTTATTCTCTGTGTAAGTGTGCGTGTGTAGCCCATTCACTATCTCCATCCATCCTTCACTCCCGCAAGATGGCTGGACCTTCATTGTAAATACACCATTGTAAATACACACCTGTACACTGTATCTCCCTCACCTCATTGTAGATTGTAAGCTCTCACGAGCAGGGTCATCTTATTTTGCTTTAATTATTGTATTGTTAGCGTTGTTACTTATGACTTGTGTTTTGAAACTGTTAAACTGTAAAGCGCTGCGGAATATGTTGGCGCTATATAAATAAAGATTATTATTATTATTATTATTACCAGGCCAGTATACGAACCCCTCGGGGGGTGGGCCATGTTGCTGTTGCATAGAAGTTCAGACAGGGGAGGCCCAGGACAGTTCGCAGTCTTTTCTTAGGACCACCCATGTTGTCATGCCCTTCTTCACCGCGCCGGCGGCCATTTTTAGCGTTCATTTTACAGTCTATTAAATTGGGTCTTCTGCACATTTTCAAAAGGTTTGAGTCTTTGGCACACAGAACCCAATGGCATCGGGTCTCGTCATCCTGTTCGTGACGCCAAGTTGGGTTGCCCTCCCAGGGCTGGCGGGGTACTCGGTACCTGAGCTTCAATGGGAGATGTCACGGCAGCTGGGACCTGGCCCGTGACCCTGCGCACCCATTGTAAAAGGGGTTGTTGCAGTGTGCTTATGGTGATGAAAGTTTATAAGTGATTCATGACGCCACCTGTGGTGTTCGGCAATGGAGTTGTAAGCCGACGCTGCAGACAGATGCTTGGGGACAGATGGTGTGGTGCAGCAGTGATGTTATAGCCCTCCACAGGCAGGGCTGTAGTCCCAGGGCAGAGTAGGTGAAGTTACACGTAGATGGTATAGTGTCTGGCACAAGGGATGTAGCAGTGCTGGGCGGGTTGGCGCAGGAATGAGTGGAGGACACCAGGGCATGTAGTTCCAAAGCTTTACTCACAGTCTGTTGTACAAACAGGTGCCTGCCTCCGTGCCGTGTCCTCCGGGTCAGGGACTCAGTGAACTTCCAGGCCAGATGGAATACTCCTTTCCAACACTCCGCCAACATGTGCCTTTCTGAACGTCTCCTCTTATAGCGCCTTTAAATGAAGTACTCCTAGTACTGAGTTACACTGGAGTTCCTCCTGTCCGATGTTCTTATGAACTCTACATGTACGGAAGACAGCTGTAGCCTGCTTCGGGGACTCCTTGCTACTAAGTCCCGGCTCACTATCCAGTTGCTGTTGTGCCCCCAAGTCTTGTGTGGGAATAAAGTGGTCACTACCTCTATTCCTCCGGTGTCTGCTGCAGGACCATTAGTATCCATACAACCTCGGGGACCGGGCCCCGGCATTGCGTTTAGAACTTCTAGGAAGGGTTCCCTTCTAACCCACGTCCTCTGTTCTCTTTTACTCCTCACGGTCCGTACTACTCTTGCTTTCTATGGAGAATCAGCTTTTCAGTCTATGTTGCTCTCTCTCTTCCTTTCCGGTGCCAGCAGACCCAGGTCACTGGGATCTGCTGCAGCACTTCCATCCATCTATCCCTCTCTCCGGGGATCTTCTCTCCAACTCCCTAACCAACTAACTTCTAATCCTAAACTCTTCCAGCTCTTTGTAATGTAAACTAACTCCACCCACTTCCCAGCACATTTTGTGTTCCAAGCAGGGAGCCACCAATGGGTGCTTTGCTATACTCCAAGCAGGGAGCCACCGAAGGTGCTTTGCTACACTACTTTGTGGTGTGGGGTGCATGTGTTGGAGTGTGGTCAGGAGTCTCCACCTTACCTGGATGGTGGGGCACCACACCTTAGGAGGAGGTGCAGTACCTCTGTGGAGACTGAACCTCAGGGGCGCCACACTCATCTCTTGAGACCTTGGTGTCGAGATCTCCAACTGTGCATGCGCTGCCCCCGGCAGCCATTTTCCCAGAGTCCAACACATAGCAAACCATGGAAATGCGGGGGCTCCCGGCTTTCACAAAATGTTGTCGAGTCCCCACACCACCGAACACCCGCAGCATCACACATCCAAACACTCTCTTATCCCTGTCTGCGGCCTGCAGCAATGCTCCACTCTTGTCTCCTCCAGCAGCGACCCTGGGACCCTGCTCCACCATGGCTGGTAAGGTATATTTGCATTATTAGACACACCCTCATTTTTCCCCCAAATTTGGGAAAAAAAGTGCGTCTTATAATCTGAAAAATACGGTATACATGTTTAGCATCTGCATACTCATTCTGACCTGGGAAATCATATTGTCAGTTTTACCAGATAGTGAACACTGTAAATAAAAATTCAAGAGACAATTGGGCAATTTGCAATTTCACTGCAATTGGAATTTTTGGCCCATTTTTCAAGACATACTGTACTTCATGTTAGTGGTAAAATTTCTTCGATATGACTTGCGTCTATTTATGAAAAAAAGGAAATTTGGCAAAAATGTTGAATATTTTGCAATTTTCAAAGTTTTAATTTTTGTGCCCTTAAATCAGAGAGTTGTGTCACACAACAAAATAGTTAAATAATATTTTGCACATGTCAAATTTACATCAGCACAATTTTGGAAACATAATTTTTTTTTTGTTGGAACATTATAAGGGTTAAAAGTTGACCAGCGATTTCTCATTTTTCCAACAAAATTTACAAAACCATTTTTTTAGGGACCACATCACATTTGAAGTGAGCTTGAGGGGTCAATATGACAGAAAACCCTCAAGGTGTGCAAAACCACACTCAAGAAGTTTATTAACCCTTCAGGTATTTCACAAGAACTAAAGCAATGTGGAAGGAAAAAATTAACATTTTAGTTTTTTCACAAAAAATTTACTTTGGACCCAAACTTTTTTATTTTCACAAGGGTATCAAAAGAAAATGGTCCCCTGTTTGGGCACATGGCAGGGCTCAGGGAGCACCATTTGACTTTTTGAACGCAAAATTGGCTGGAATCAATGGCGGATGCCATATCGTGTTTGGAGACCCTCTGATGTGCCTAAAGAGTGGAAACCCCCCAATTCTATCTCCAACCCTAACACAGCAATAACCCTAACCCTATTCCCAACCCTGACCCTATTCACAACCATAACCCCACCACCACCATAACCCCAACACAACCGTAACCCCAATACAACCCTAACCCAACACAACACTAAGCCCACCACAACCCTAACCCTAGCCCCAACCCTACCTCCAGCCCCAACCCCAACCCTAACCCTAGCTCTAACCTCAACCCTAGCCCAAACCCTAAACCTAACTGCAAAAAACGGAAAAAAATGAAATTTTTTTTATTTGTTTTACCTAAGTGGGTGTCAAAGGGGAGTTTAATCTACTTTTTTTATTTTCATCACTGTGATAGGGTCTATTACAGTGATCAAAATGAACCAATTGGAAAAATCTTGGTGAATAATGGCAATCACAAGAATAGGGACAGTAAAAACCGACCCAAATCATGTTCTCTGGGGTCTCAGCTACCCCCTAGTGACCGAGAACCCGGAGATTTTCCGACGCTGTGGTGCGCTATACACTTATTTCTCAGTGCCATTAAAAAGCGTTTCGGGGGTCGTTAAGGGGTTAAAGCTTTACATTGGCTTTCATTACACACTTCCTGAAAATGAAGATTTCTCAAGGCATTTCAATGGGGACTTTTAGCTATCTATCTATCGATCTACAATCAAAAAAGATTGAGGCAGCACACCATGTTACAGTTGAAAAAAAGTGATCTTTAATGGCCCATATGGCGTCTTTTCGTTCCTAGATGTGGACCTTTCTCAAGCACACACACCTAGGACCGAAACGTCGCCATATGGGCCATTAAATATCCCTTTTTTTCAACTGTAACATGGTGTGCTGCCTCAATCTTTTTTGATTTTATTCACAAGGACTGTGCTGTACTCCAATTATTTTTTATCTATCTATCTATCTATCTATCTATCTATCTATCTATCTATCTATCTATCTATCTGTCTGTCTATCTAATATCTCTCTAACAATCTCATATCTCTCTATTTCATATCTATCTATCTACTGTATCTATCTATCTATCTATCTATCTATCTATCTGTCTGTCTGTCTGTCTGTCTGTCTGTCTGTCTGTCTATCTCTTCCAGGAGACATCTCAGATATTCTTAGATTATTGTTGATTTCAAAGAACCATGCAGACAACAAAGGGGGCCAGCAGGCACTTTTCAGGCTTTAATGCTCTGTCTCAGCGGGAATAATTTAGGGATTTAAGTGACCTGCATCATCTTCAACACAGCCAATTAGTCTTTTACAGAGGGAGATATACTTGTTTCAGAGGTAAATTAGCAGAAGGCATGTCTTTTACCAGATGGTCTTTCTTTCATTGACCTCTATTTTGAAGAAATGATGTGACCTCTTGCAGCTGCCAAATTTTCTGTAGGAGTCCTTGCTCCTATTTAGATTGCTCATTATTTCATGTGCATTCAGTTCCCCAACAGGACTGGCCATACTGTGCCACTGTCATTCACTACCAGGCTTGGACTGGCCCATAGGGTAACAGGGGAATCCCCCGGTGGGCCCCTGTGCAAATCTGGGCCCCCAACCCCACTGTAAGAGAAGTACTTGGCATAATTCAATTAATTCTGTGTAGAAAAAGGCAACATCTCATCATTCATTAATCAAACTACCCAGTTTATTATTATATATAGATATAGGTCAATATGTGAATGAGGGTAGTGTAATATTTGTATGCTAGTAGGCCCCAAAGTCAGTGTTACTGGTGGGCCCTTGGCACTCCAGTCCGACACTGTTCACTGGTTTGCTTAGCTATTTTTATGTACTTTTATGATCATGCAAGCATTATTTAAGAGGCCTTTTATTTAGATGTTATTTGGCAAATCCTACATTGTTTTTCTTATTATTTATTGATTTTTGTTCTATTTTTCTACCCTAATTGTAACTTATTTTTATCTCGTGTTTTTTTAATTAACACTGGTTTATGATATGTTTAATAATGTAAGAATATAATAATTTATCTCCACAATATATTACAATAAAAAATAACAGCAAGTACAGATAACCATGAAATTGGTTATTGGCCCGCAGTTGGGGTGTTCCCACTGGGCTCTTCTTTTTGAAGCATTTGGCACTTGGGTGACAGTTTGTGTTTTATTTAAGTAGCTCAAACGGTAGGAAAGACACTATGTTTTGAATTCCAGTCTACTTTTTTATAATCTACATGAACGCATTTAAATATTGTGTTAGTACTGTCCAATGTTTTCCTCTGTTTTTTTATTAGTAGTGCCAACCTTTTTCTGATGAAATACTGATGAGACAATCACTCACAACAGTTCATGGAGGAGGTGATTGCTTAGTATTAGTGTGCGGGAGTTCCAGAGCCGTAGTCGTGGCTGAGGCTAATGGTTCATTCATGCTCTGGTCTCCCGTCACATGCATTTCACAGTTCTCTGTCAGCGTAACTGTTGCTCCATGCTCCACATCATCAAGGCTTACCCTGGACACCTGTTCACAAACAAAAACACAGTCCAACTCCAGCTTTAAACAAGTAACTTTACTGTTATTTGTTCTCTGTCCATACAAGCGTCCTCCCTGTCCAGCTTCACCACCTTCAGGAGTTCCCCTGTCTGTTTTGCCCCAGACACAAGGGCATCAGCCCACGTAGTAAGCTGCCACATGATGAGCGGCCTGTGGTGTTGTACTGCTGGTCCATCCTAGATTCTTCTTACCGCCTTTTCCACTCTATGCGACCTACTCGTCTGCAATAGTGGGTGCAAGAGTGTTCCATGACTGCCGGTGCCGGATTACAGAATGGCACCACACAGCCACACCCATGGTTTTCTTCCGGACCCCACCCATTCCAAGGTGGGGTCGCTTCTAGCCGCTCCGCCCATTTTGCAGAGTTCAATAGTGGAGGGTCTCCTCCCCGTTCGACACACCCACCATGGGCGGACTGGGGGATGTTGTTTGACAGATTTTTGCACCATACCTAGGTCTACATGCCCACAAGGGGTGAGGTCATTGTGATTGTTCTCCTTTTCAGCGCTATCTTCTGCCATCTTCATAGCCGCCATTTTGGTCACAAATAAAGACTCAGTCACATCCGAGATTTCAGTCACGTCCAATATATTAGTCACATCACTCTTCACGGCATCTCTGCATCGCAAGGTAGCGGCTTCCTGATGATTACGTCAAGTGTGAGGGTGTGCCAGAGCCTGCCATAGTTCATTCATGCTCTGGTCTCCCATCACATGCATTTCACAGTTCTCTGTCAGCATACCTGTTGCTCCATGGTCCACATCATCAAGTCTTCCTCTGGACACTTGTTCACAAACAGAAACACAATCCAACTCCAACTTTAAACAAGTAACTTTACTGTTATTTGTTCTCAACACGTTCAAGTCAATTACAGCATATACATCAGGTTTCACACAGTTTGCCTTCTTCACTTTCCCTGTGCTCTCCCTGACATTCTTCAACATGTACCTGGGTCGTCCCGTTCTGACCAGCATCACGGCATCCTCCCTGTCCAGCTTTACCACCTTCAGGAGTTCCCCTGTCTGTTTCACCCCAGACATAAGGGCATCAGCCCACGTATTAAGCTGCCACTTGATGGGCGACCTGTGGTGTTGTACTGATGTCAGTTATCTGGCTACCATCTATCCTGCTGTAAACTGTGGCCCCAAGGCCCTGAACGGCTGGATTCTTTCTTAAAACATTGTGTGGTCACTGCTTTGTCCCCAGGATCTATAGCAGTTCTGGAATATCTAGGTTCCTTGGCCCTACTGACTCCCTATAGGAAGTCCTCCCTACCTTAACTGCAGCTAACCCATAATATATTAACTATTACCTTACCCGGCTACACCAAAATATACAGTACAAGGCCCCCCTGTAGTGGCAAATCTAGTAACTGTACTGTCCCTATCTATACAACATATAAATATATGTACATGCATATAACAATATAAGACAACAATCCCGATACACCTCTTATATTAAAAATTTTTTGTGTGTGCAATTTTAAGCACATAAAACACTAAGCAATCACCCCCTTCATGAATTGGTAAGATGTGAGTGGTTATCTCATCAGTGGTTTGCACCTGTGTTGCTGCCATCTTTATTACATGGGTTTGCTGCATCCTCATAGTGCATTAGTTCTGAGACCTGGGCAGGTAACACTGCTGCCCTTTTTTGCTGTGTGAATTTTTAATTTTTGGGGGGGAATTGTAATTCCACTTATTGTGGCTTTGCTTTTATTTTATTGTAGGTACTCGCAAGTGTGAGGACTAGTGATGAGCGAATGTGTTATCAGAGCATGCTCGAGTGTTGACTGAGTATCTTCGGCATGCTCGAATAATATGTTCGAGTCCCTGCGGTTGCATATTCAGCGGCTGTTAGACAGCCACAACACATGTGGGGATTGCCTAACAAACAGGGGCCAAAATTTCTTAAAGTGCAATTTGCACTGAAAGATTATCGTGAAAGTGTTCTTAAAGGTAATATATCAGGTTTTTATTTATTCATAATTTGTAATTAAACATTTATTTTTCATACAGTTTAATATATTAAAATGTATTATTTTTATTAATTTATAATTTATTGGAGCTGAATTTTTGATTTGCTGGTATGTATGTGTCAGAGCACAACATTTACACACTCCAAATACGGCGGATTCAGGCTATAGGAGACCACAGCATGCACAGTTCACAGATGTGCGGGGAGCTGGTCACCATTTTATTGTAGCCCAGGGTTGTGCGCTGGTCTACAATTTCCCTCTTTCAATGCCACTTACAGGGGAAAGTAGTGACAGGAGGTCCGGGCAGTGGTGACAAGAGGTATGGACACTTGGTGGTGAGAACATGATCGGCAACCTGACATTGTACTATTAATGCGGTGCCGTTGTCACCACTGGAATAAATCATGGCCACAATCCTGCTCTCGCCATGTAGTAAAGTAAGGCTGCGGGGGTCACTTTTTCCAGCTGTGAAGACTGGTCTGTAGCCCGGCATTACTAGCACAATGTCAGGTTGTCGGGTTCCTACCACTACATTGTTCAGAGTTCACGCTACATCGCTATAAATACTGATTCGGCTCTGCCTTATTTAGACGTGATGCACTTACCGTACATCTGACTGAGGCCTTACTTGACTTTGTCACTGGCTACAGTGCTCTGTATGCTCAACTGAAAGGTGCAGAATGCAGTAACCAATGACAGTCATCTCGTCTGTGCCACTTTACAGAGGCAGCAGTAAAACTGCTTTCACAAGTACGGTACATGCATCACTTCTGCACCCATTGCTCATTTGCATAACAGATTAACAATGACTTTCTCTAAAGCATAAATCCAGATTTGTAAAATAAAGGTATGGAAGTAATCAGCATTACAGTGTCATTACATAGATGGAATTAGTTTGGGGTTGAAAGACCTGATGACATATTCAATTTAGTAAACAGTTAATATATATATTAAAGGGTTACTACCATCTCCAGGATCCTATCCCAATATTATATAACAGGAGAAGCACAGGAGTTTTTAAAAATGTACAAAATTACTTTATTAGCACCTAAAAGATTACAGAATATTGAAAAAGCATGGAGATTTAGCGGACAAAACGCGCGTCGGGGTTGTTTATTTATGTTGTTTATTTATGTTTATTTATGTTGTGGTGGTGTCTCTGTGACTTGGTAAGATTATACAGGTTAGTATTAGTACACACACATCTTAGTGGGTTACTTTGCTAAACTTGCATATATAACTTTTTTTATTCCACATTTGTGTTTTACCTCTGAAGGGATAGTAATGATTCTTTTTGATGTGGGAGATTTATGTATTGTTTTCCCTATCTGAGGTAGTATCTAATTAAAGGGATACAACTTGCATAGTAGACCTTACCATAAAGAATTTTCTGAGCTGTATCTGAACTTTACGTAATTATACACTTCTGCGGAAAACCACTCCTGTGTGTCCTTATTTTGCTCTTGTGTGTGAATAAATATGTAATATTTTAGCTGCTAATAAAGTATTTTTGCACATTTTTAAACACTCCTGTGTGTCTCCTGTTTTATAATGCTCATTTTGGAGTGGTTTTCTCTGTCGCTGAGTGTATAGTGCTCTATCCACATATTACTATAAGTCTGGGTTTTCTGGTATTTATCCTATCCCAATATGTAGTAGGTGTAATAATCTTAATATTAGAAAACACCTTCAATCAGAAATGTGGTATAGTTCTTCTGATTTGCAAGGTCGCTTGCCCCTTGTGCAGGGCATTACAGTAGCTTAGGTATCCACAGTTACCAGCACTCATCTAGTGACACTTAGCTAGTTGCTAGTGGTCATAATCATGGATACCTAAGGTCCTGCAATTCCTGCACATGGGGCAAGCAACATAGCGAATCAGGAAAACTATACTGCATTTCTAATTGGAGGTATTTGCTAATATTATTATCATTACACCTGCTAAAAAATAAATACATTTTTAAATGACCCTCAAATTCTCCAACAGTCATCACTTATCTTGCTAAAGAGAAAATCTGTATTTTTTGAAGATACATTTTACATGTGAATTGAGAATTTTGAGAATGATCAGTACAGGAGGATACAGGAGGAACAAGCAGCTGCTAAGATAAAATGAGTTGATAAGATATATCCTTATTGAAAAAACAACTAAGTATGGAATGGACAAGGCAACTGCTAGGTGGATTCATAACTGGCTTAGTGATTGGACCCAAAGAGTGGTCATAAATGGCTGCACATCCAGTTGGAAGAATGTCTCATGTGGGGTACCACAGGGCTCTGTCCTGGGCCCTGTATTGTTCAACATCTTTATCAACGATTTAGATGAAGGAATTGAGGGTAAACTGATTAAATTTGCTGATGACACAAAGCTAGGAGGGATAGCTAATACTAGAGATGAGAGAGAGAGGATTCAAAAAGATATAAATAAACTGGAGAAGTGGGCAGCAACTAACAGAATGGTTTTTAACAGGGAAAAATGCAAAGTACTACATCTGGGCAATAAAAATGAAAAAAGCATATACAGAATGGGAGGAATAGGGCTAAGCAACAGCACATGTGAAAAAGACTTGGGTATACTAATAGATCACAGACTGAATATGAGTCAACAGTGTGATGCAGCAGCAAAAAAGGCAAATGCAATTCTAGGATGTATTAACAGAAGCATACAGTCTAGATCACATGAAGTCATTATTGCACTCTAATCCTCTTTGGTCAGACCTCATCTGGAATATTGTGTCCAGTTTTGGGCGCCACATTTTAAAAAAGACATCAACAAACTGGAGCAAGTTCAGAAAAGAGCGACCAGAATGGTGACCGGTCTGCAAACCCTGTCTTATGAGGAAAGGTTGCAGTATTTGGGAATGTTTAGCTTGCAAAAGAGAAGACTGAGAGGAGACTTAATAGCTGTCTACAAATATCTCAAGGGCTGTCACATTGTAGAAGGATCATCTTTATTCTCATTTACACAAGGACAGACTAGAAGCAATGGGATGAAACTGAATGGGAGGAGACACATTAGATATTAGAAAAAACTTTTTGACAGTTAGAGTGATCAATGACTGGAACAGGCTGCCACGAGAAGTGGTGAGTTCTCCTTCAATGGAAGTCTTCAAACAGAGGCTGGACAGACATCTGACTGGGATGATTTAGCGAATCCTGCTTTGAGCAGGGGGTTGGACCAGATGGCCCAGGAGGTCCCTTCCAACTCTACGATTCTATGATTCTATATTGCTTTCATATGTTTAGGTGTGCTATTGATTTATGGGGAAAAAATTAAAACGACAATGCTCTTTAAAGAAGCAAATCAATATAAGTTTGGCATTTTGCTGTAAGTCATAACTATCAGATCGGTGGGGGTGCGATACCTGGCATAGATTGATTATTCTTGGTGCTGGCAGTGGCTGGATCTGCTCTGTTGAGGAGCAGAACTACACAGCGTCGAGACCTCTATAGTGGTCAAGGTTGGGTACTGCACATCCACACATACTCTTTTGAATGGGGTGAATCTGCAGTACCTCATTGCGGCCACTATACAATTTATAGAGCTCCTCAACTGAGCACATCCTGCCGCCGCCAGCACCAAGAGCAGCTGATCAGTAGCTGTAAAGAGGTTTATCCCTTAGCAATATTTGTGGATTTATCTGAATTTACTTAATTTCAGAGATAAACAGCCATTGTAAAATGGATTTTTCGAAGTCCAGTGTAAGAGAGGTGTGAGATGCTTATTTGATAATGTGTACAGATTGCATTGTGAAATTGGAGGACAGATGACATTTAACCCCTTAACGACCAGGGGTATTTTTGGTTTTACATTTTCATTTTTCCCTCCCCTTCTTTCCAGAGCCATAACTTTTTTATTTTTCTGTTTATATGGCCATGTGAAGGCTTATTTTTTGTGGGACGAGTTGTACTTTTAAATGACATCATTGGTTTTACCATATCGAGTACTCGAAAACGGGAAAAAAATTCCAAGTGCGGTGAAATTGCAAAAAAAGTGCAATCCCACACTTGTTTTTTGCTTGGCTTTTTTGTTAGGTTCACTAGATGCTAAATCTGACCTGCCATTATGATTCTCCAGGTCATTACGAGTTCATAGACACCAAACATGTCTATGTCCTCTTTTATCTAAGTGGTGAAAAAAAATTCCGAAGTTTGCTAAAAAAAAAAAAAAAAAATTTGCGCAATTTTCCGAGACCCGTAGCGTCTCCATTTTTCAAGATCTGGGGTCGGGTGAGGGCTTATTTTTTCCGTGCCAGATTGACGTTTTTAATGATACCACTTTTGTGCAGATACGTTCTTTTGATCACCTGTTATTTCATTTTAATGCAATGTCTTGGTGACCAAAAAAACGTAATTCTGGCGTTTTGAATTTTTTTCTCGCTATGCCGTTTAGCGATCGGGCTAATGCTTTTTTTTATTGATAGATCGGGCGATTCTGAACGCGGCGATACCTAATATGTGTATGTGGGATTTTTTTTTTACTGTTTTATTTTGATTGGGGCGAAAGGGGGGTGATTTAAACTTTTGGGTTTTTTTAATTTTTTTTTATTTTTAAACATTTTTTTTTTTTACTTTTGGCATGCTTCAATAGCCTCCATAGGAGGCTAGACGCTTGCACAACCCGATCGGCTTTGCTACATATGGGCGATGAGCAGATCGCCCATATGTAGCAGATTTACTGCTGTGCTTTCAGTGCCGACCACCGGGTGACGCTGAAAGCCATATGCCTGGAACAACCATAGAGGTCTCATAGAGACCTCTGGTTGTCCAGGCAACATGACGCCGTCCCCCGATCACGTGACGGGGGTCGGTGATGAGGTCATTTCCGGCCCGGCGGCCGGAAATGCTATTTAAATGCCCGCTGTCAGCTTTGACAGCGGCATTTAACTAGTTAATAGGGGCGGGCGGACGGCGATTCCGCTCGCGCCTATTGCGGGCACATGTCAGCTGTTCATAACAGCTGACATGTCCCGGCTTTGATGCGGGGAAATGTCTGATGACGGACTGTGTCCGTCATTGGACATTAAGGGGTTAATAAAGCTGTTCTGCTTGGAAAACCATAACATCCACTTCCCATGAGCCATGATTTAGTATTATATTTACAGGGTGAAGAATTCATATTTTGCTTTCTCACTGCATATACACAGCTGTGGAGCTGAATATAGAGGTTACCAACAGCTTAAAACATAGAGGGATTTCAGCTGCCATAATAACACAAGAACAGATTACTTCTGCTGTGTGAAGATCATGACTAACACTTGGCGAACAGCAATAGATGCCGCTTGTCACTACTGATCTCCCATTCTAGCCCTCCTTCATCTTTGCTGATTGCAGAGACACTTTTTCCTTTCTTTTTACACAGATTTTGAGAATCTACATCTGTAAAATAAGACTGAAATTCAGTCTATGTAACATTATGTGCCCTCTTAATAATTTTATGTCTCTTCCTTTTAGCTCCTGTGATTACAGTTGCACCTAAAAAGATTCACAACGTAACCGGAGCTCAGGTTTATTTGTCTTGTGAAGTCAAGGCAGTTCCGACTCCCAGCATCTCCTGGAGAAAGGTAAAAAAGGAGATTGATAACATTTTACAATTTTGTATGATTTTTACATAATTAATTTGCATTTTATTGCATGAAATAAATATTTGATACAATAGAAAAACAGAACTTAGTATTTGGTACAGAAAACTTTGTTTACAATTACAGATGTCAGACGTTTCCTGTAGTTCTTGACCAAGTTTGCAGACACTGCAGCAGGGATTTAGGTCCAATCCTCCATAGAGATCTTCTTCAGATATTTCAGGTTTCCAAAGATTTTTGCAGTTGTTCTGTCCCCTTTGCATAAAAGCAACCCCAAAGTATGATGTTTCCCCACCATGCTTCACGGTTGGGACAGTGTTCTTGGAGTTGTACTCATCCATCTTCTTCCTCCAAATACAGTGAATGGAGTTGATACCAAAAAGTTCTATTTTGATCTCATCTGACCACATGACCTTCTCCCATGCCTCCTCTGGATAATCCAGATGGTTGTTGTTAAACTTTAAATGGGACTGGACATGTGCTGGTGTGAGCAAGGAGACCTTGCACGCCATGCAGGATTTTAACCGTGGCGGCATAGTCTGTTACTAGCAATAATATTTGAGACTGTGGTCTCAGCTCTCTTCAGATCATTCACCAGGTCATCCTGTGTGGTTCTTGGCTGATTCCAGAGCTTTCTCAGAATAATCCTTACCTTGCGAGGTGAGATCTTGCATGGAGCCCCAGACCAAGGAAGATGGACAGTCATTTTGTGTTTCTTGCATTTTGTAATAATTGCACCAACTGTTGTTGCCTTCTCACCAAGCTCCTTGCCTATTGTCCTGAAGCCCGTCCCAGCCTTGTGCAGGACTACAATTTTGTCCCTGGTGTCCTTAGACAGCTCTTTGGTCTTGGCAATGGGGGAGAGGTTGGAGTTTGATTAAGTAAGTGTGTAGACAGGTGTCTTTTATACAGGTAACAAGTTCAAACAGGTGCAATTAATACAGGTAATGAGTGCAGGATGGGAGGGCTTCTTAAAGATAAACTAACATGTGTGTGAGAGCCAGGATTCTTGCTGGTTGGTAGGTGATCAAATACTTATTTCATGCAATTTAATTATTTAAAATTCATACAATGTGATTTACTGGTTTTTATTATTAGATTCTGTCACTCACAATTGAAGTGTATCTACGATAAATATTACAGACCTCTCCATTCTTTGTATGTAGGAAAACTTGTAAAATTGGCAGTGTATCAAATACTTATTTTCCCCACTGAACATACCCAGCAGCTTTTGATTTGGCCAAAATATTTTTAAGCTGCCACCACGACTAGGTAGACCCTTTTGGCCAGGCCCCTAACCTATTAAACATTTCTTAAAATATCAAATACTCTATTTAGGTATATTATATTTATTTTTATTTAAGGGAATACCGTCACACCATGGCCGGACCGCAAATTACCACCTCATGGTGACCGAAAGATACCACACACAAGGAACAAATACCATCACACCATGACTAGACCACATATTACCACCACATGGTGACTGAATACTACAATACTGATCATTAATAAAAAAGAAAACACAATACTAATATTTTCATAAGTGCCATTATACACAGGAGCTCTCTATATAGTGTCAATGTACAGGTAATATAGTGATTACCAGTGACATTATATACAGGAGCTCTGTATATAGTGTACAGATAATGCAGGGATCACCAGTGACATTATACTCGGTAACTATGTATACAGTCTACATGCAACACAAAGATCACCAGTGACATTATAAACAGGAGCTCTGTGTTAGGCGTCGGGTTCCTGTCGCTGCACAGCGGGAATCCCGAGCCTTACTTCTGGTGGTCTCCCATTCCTCTCCAGCCGCAGAGGAGGTTGCTCAGCAAACTCGTCGTTCCCGGCGCTCTCCCCAGATCAGCTCCATGGGTTTGCTTGCTGCTGCCACCTCTGGCACAGCTATGGCAATGCATGCTGCTCAGCAGCGAGATTCTCCAGGGACTAAGTCCTCATGCCGGACCACTGAGCATGCCCGTGGAGTGATCTCCCATTGGAGATCGAAGGTCACGTGCTCAGGTCCTGCTCGTGTTCAGATTGGCCCATCCGAGAAGCCAGGAAGGTCCCGGACGCTCGCAGCTATAAAAGGTTCGCATGGCCGCTCGGCCATGCGCTAGGATAGACTGTATTTTCAGACTATAAGGAGTGAGTGATGTATGCACGTATGAATGTCTCTGGTGACTGACTCAATATGAAACCCCTACCTTTGGTACGCACATGTTGTGCAGCCTAGCCTGCTAGCACCCAGGCTTAGGCGTAGGTAGGTCAGAGTCTGAGTCAGGCACTAGTCATCATCAGTGACTCGGCACGCCTCAGTGCCCGTGCTCCACACTCCATAGCCAGCATCTATAGCGGCGCTCGTGGCAGCGACGCTGCATGCTCAGTGGGCCTAGAAGGACTCTAGCCCCGTGTCCTTCGTATAGAGTTCTGTGGCCGCTTGCTGTGCGCTCTTTGGCCGGGCTCTGTGAGTTAAACAGGCTCCGGCATCCACGTTCAGTGGCTGCGTGGCTCTGTGAATTAACAGAGTCCACTCCTGTTCACATTGGGTGACGTAACCCACATGTGACTGTTTTTACGCTGCTCTATTCTTCCACCATTTTCTAGCAGCAGTGTACCACCTCTGCACGGTGGACCCCGGGCCACGAACGCACCTACTACTACTTTATAATTTGGTGCGTTCCACCAGCTCTAACACTCTGTATGTAGTATACAGTGTATAGTGTAAGTGTACTGGTAACAAACTGACCCACCGGTGATATCTCCTGTTGAAGTCCCTCATCATCGCTATTCTTCATCCAGTGCAGACCGCCATCACTTCTTCCAGCCAAGACTCATTTCTGCATAAAATAACAGTTATCTAGAGCACAGCTTTCAGATCACACGGCCCACCTTCTACACTAAGTGGCTGAATACAGACATGCCCCCACAATTTAATATACAATTAGTTATTATGCAACCCACCCTTCTAAATATAAATTGTAATCCACCAATGTGCTCCCACTATAAATAGCCATTTTCCCCAATAAATGCTTTAATTAATTAGAACCTCTACTATTTCCCCCAATTCATTACCAATCACACTCCTGCATTTTGAATGCCTCCCCATTCTGTTCCTCCCATTCTTCCATTCATTATATTTACATGCCCCCCTCCACACCAATTCATTATCATGTCCTCTCTTTCTCCCACCCCCACCCTCAGCTCATCATCATTTGCTCTCCTCCACACTCAATTCATAATTTACTTTCTCCCATCCTCAATTTATCATTTGCTGTACCCCACCCTCAATTTATTATCATTTGCTGTGCGTCCAGTCCCACAGTCTCAATTCATCATCATTTGCTCGCATCACCCTCAATTCATTATGATTTACTTTACCCCACCCTCAGTTCATCATTTACTCTTCCCCACTTTTAATTCATCATTTGTTCTCCCCCACCTTCAATTCATAATTTGCTCTCCCCCACCCTCAGTTCCTCATTTGCTCTCCCCACCCTTAATTCATCATTGTATGCTGTCCGCCACCCTCAATTCATTACCATTTGCTGTACCCCACCCTCAACTCATCATTTGTTCCCCCCACTCCCAAATTCAGTTCAACATTCACTGTCCCCCATCACCCACCCTCAATTCATCCTTTACTGTCCCTGCCTCACACCCTCAATTCATCATTTACTGTCCCTGTCTTACACCCTCAATTTATCATTCACTGTCTCCCATTTCACACCCTTTCCCAAGCTCATGTAATTTATCTTATTAAAAAAAAAGTTTTCTCATACTTACCTCTCATACTTTCGTCTGCCACTCCTCTTCTGCTGTCCTTGCTAGTGGCAGACGTACATGCCTGTGTATGCGCAATGACGTCATTACATATGCACTGTCACTAGTGCATCATAGAAGAGGCGGAGAGACTCCCTTGGAGCTGCATATTCAGTTTTGAAGGCTTTGAGCTCCAAGAAACCTCCCGGCGCACAATGCCCTGGCGCCCAGTATTCAGAAGAATAACAAGGGGGCCCGGGGTAGGTCTGGGCCCCCATCTTTACTTTTGCCTGCTGGGTCCCATACAGCAGTGAGAGCAGTAATGCCCTGAGCAGCAGTGAAAGTGGCATAACCAATTTCTGTCGTTTCACACATTTTTTAGACCAGTCTGTGCACCAGCAGAACAAATTACAAGTCAGACATGTTGTCAACGACTGGAGAGGATGGTGCAGGAGTATCGGACGTTCAACATCAATGCCATCGGGGGGGTTAGGACCCCTTTATATTTTTGTCTTCAAAAATGGAAGAGTAGCCTGAGCTCGCCTATCACGCCTTGGAGGTTTTGTCATGCCAAGCAGCCAGCATTCTCCCAGAATGTCAAAGTTCCTTATACTTGCCAGTCCTACTCTAGCATGAAAACCACAGAAAGAGTAAAGAATCCTCCAATATTTGAGAAAAAAACAAAACAGGCAGAGATGCTAACTTGTATAGACAGGCCTCAATACAAATGCACTAACAGGGTGCAGCGGACCCAAGTAAAATGGCAGCTGCACAGGTGCAATAATACCTAATGAAACAGCCAGCCTACAATCAGGGATTGGCCGTGTGGTACACCAGTGCATAAAAATAATCCGTATGTGGCAGTGTTCACACAGGGAATGCAGAGCATATGGTTCACAACCTCTTAGTAACACCATATAGGGGGGCTCCCCAGTGCTAACTATAATGCATCCCGTGTGAACAGAGGCCACAGTTTACAGAACCATTTGGGCCCAACTGCACCCTGAAAAGATAAAAAGTGCACAAAAGCATATCAATATATGTAAGGTATTGGTTAATATTATGGCCATAATACGTAAGCTGGCAAACTGCGTCAAAGTTCCTTACACTTGCCAGTCCTACTCTAACATGAAAACCACAAAAAGAGGAAAGAATCCTCCAATATTTGAGAAAAAAACAAAACAGGCAGAGATGCTAACTTGTATAGACAGGCCTCAATACAAATGCACTAACAGGGTGCATTTGTATTGAGCCCTGTCTATACAAGTAAGCATCTCTGCCTGTTTTGTTTTTTTCTCCCAGAATGTGTCTTCAGCGCTGCTGGTCATGTTCTGACGGATAAGCGCATCAGGCTGTCTCCTGAAAGTGTAGGCTGCCTAACTTTCATCAAAATGAACAAGTCATGGATCACTAATGACTTTTTTTCCCCAGTCACAGACTGGGCAGAGGAGACGATGGTGTGGTTTTTAGTGTTTAGTGTCATGCATTGATCTTGCGTCATTGCAGTCTGTGACACCTTTATCGTGGCTTCTGTCTCTGCTGTGGCTACTGTTGCTGATGTTACAAGCAATTTTTTTAAATGTAGAGACTCAAAGTTGGGTCTCCATCTGGGTGACTGCCTGTAGTGGAAAGTGTGTCTGAGGCCTATTATAATATTTCTAATTAATTGATGCATCTTTAGTGGTGTGTGGCAATAATTTTTTTTTAAATGTGGAGACTTGAATTTGGGTCTCCATTTGGTGGGTTGCCTGTGTAAGTATGGTTTCCAGACAGGCAGGCCTGGACTTACTTTCAGTCAACTACCTGTGTTACTTTCCTTACATTTTTCTACCAATATTACTGTATGAAACTGACGTTTGTGCTGTCTCAGTGTGCCTGAAAAAAAAAAATGGAGGTGTTGCATGAGGTATCAGGGCTCCCAGCTAAGAAGTATTACACAGTTCCCTTAACCACCAGGTCCTCATTGAAACTTCAATTCAAAGCTGTAAATGCTGGCCCAGCTCCTTTACCTCATGCATGGCCCATGGCTGACTGCTGCTGTGCCATTTGCAAATTTCTACTGTGGGTCAATTAATGCCACTTTTCATGGTGTCTTCCCCTAATATTAGCTGGCTGGGAAGCTTTTTGTTACTTTTTAAGGTGTTGTGAATACATTTGAATTGGCATTCCATTAAATTTAATGGGGTTTGGGTACATTCGTCGAACTGTTCGGCAACATGTTCAGTGAACGTCTAAGGCCTGTTTCACACTTCCGTTTTTGACCATCAGTCAAAATCCGCCATTTTTGCAAAAAAACTGATCCGCCATTTACCGGCGGATCTTGACGGATGGCCATCCGTTGGATCCGTTTTTCTGCGGATCCGTCAATTTTTTTGCGCACGCCGAGATGCCTGGACGGACCATGTGACGTTTTTTGTGCTGTTGGATCCACATTTTTATAGTGCGCATGCCCAGAGGAATGAAGTCAGGCGGAAATTTAACCCTGAAATCATTTCTGGCGGTCTCTCTCTCTCTCTCGGGCAGCGGTTCCTTTAAAATTCTTCATTCGGCGGATCCGTCAAAAAAATGGTCCGATAGCATCCATTCACCTCAGTTAACAGCGGATCCGCTTTCCGCCATTTTGGTGGATTTTAACTGACACAAAAAAACTGATGTGTGAAACAGGCCTAAACGTTTGGTGAATCAAACTGAATAGTACCTTGAAAAGTTTTCTCATCTCTAATAGATATCCAATCCAAAAAACTGAAATAACAAAAATATATATTGTAATATAAACCTCTGTGGACTTGAATTTGCACAGAAAATTTGCAAGATTTCTGCCTCATTTCAATATGACCTTAAAGTGGCCATATCACTGATCCAGCAACAGGTGCTGTATAGTTATGAATACAACATTCTACTATGGTGGAATATAGCTTACATTTTTTAATTGGATTAATAAAATATAATTTGTAAAGAAAAAATTGTTGCCACTTTTATTAGTGATTGGGTTCTTAAAGTGACCATAGACATAAGATAGCTGTTGGCCTCTTGTTTGGATTTGTGAGTTTTGTCTGACCACTAGTGATGGGCGAGTCCTAAATTACTCGGAATCGCTTGACTCTAGCGAGTCCGAGCCCGGGACTCGCTACTCGTTGCGAGTCTAGCGAGTCCAATGTTAATGAATGGGGAAGCGAGTCTTAGCGAGTAATGTGCGATTTACAAATTACAAAGGAACATAACAGATTCTATATTTGCGAGTCCCGAATCCAGTATACAGGACTCGGGATTCGTAGACTCGCTCAGACTCGCTCACAATCGCTGTGTGTTGACATAGGCTGTCTTGGAAACTTGTAGGAACATAACAGATTCTGTATAAGCGAGTCCCGAATCCAGTATACAGGACTCGGAATCGTAGACTCGCTCAGACTCGCTCAGACTTGCTGTTGACAGCGATGTGATATAGCGAGTCTAGCGAGTGAGAAAAAAAAACTCTGACAAAACTAGGATTGCCATTGACTTGCATTGGACTCGTTACTGTGCGAGTAATCACTGGGAGACTCGCCGAGTAACGAGTCCAGCGAGTCCCTTACTATTCGCCGAGTAACGAGTCCTAGCGAGTAGACTCGCCCATCCCTACTGACCACTCTAAACACATGCCAGCTTGGATTGGCAAAGTAGAGAATTAGTGGTTTTCGGGCACAGACATGAAATTGTTAATGCTTCACCCTAAAGTCAGAGTAATCCACCTACCGAGATCTTATGTCCATACCAGCCTACGTCTTTTTCTCTGCTAACCTATGATAGCTATTATTTATGAATCTAATGGGATGTTTATTACATGTTCCTTTTTTTGAGGTCACTGAATCGCCAAAAGGAGTAAGGCTGTTTGAAGAGCTTCCTGGAGACAGAGTTAACGTTGCGGTTCAAGTTCGTGGTGGTCCCTCACGTCATGAAAGCTCTAGCTGGGTTATGGTGAGCTCTGAGCAATAAAATATATTCAGAGGAACTGGATGAATGCCACTGTAATAATATGAGTGATATACTGTGGCATTATATGTGACAAACACAAATCATGTTTTCTTTAGATCAAGCCATTGACAAAAGAAGATGAAGGAACTTATCAATGTCATGCAACTAATATGGTTGGAGATGCCTTTGCTGAAGGGTCAATCAAGGTTTCACAACATAGCATACGCAGGATGAAGAAGAACCATCATTCCAGCTCTGAGGTCATTGTTTAATCAGGTAATAGCCTGCTATCACAGTGGGTGAAATAAGCATTAAACACGTCACCAAATTTTAAGTAAATATATTTTCTAATGGTGCCTTTGACATGAAATTCTCACCAGATGTTGGCAACAGCCCATCCAATAAGAACAGGGACTGAAATTGAACAAAAAATGTGCAGAAATTATGTGTAATAATGAGAAATAACACCGTGAAAAAGTATTGAACACATTAAGTAAGAGAGGTGCAAAAAGCAATGGAAAGTCATGACACCAGCTGAAATCTATCAGTAATGAGAAAGCAATACTGCCACTGTCAATTTATGGCCTGTAAAAAGGTGTCTGATTAGCAAGGTGCCACAAAAGAAAACTGCATGATGAGTAAAACCAGTGAGCTGTCTCAAAACCTTTGCAACTTTATTGTTGAAAAACATACTAATGCCATTGGTTATAGAAGAATTTATAAACTACTAGAGGTTCCGATGAGCACTGTTGGGGCCATAATCCAGAAGTGGAAAGAACCTCATTTCATCATAAACCAGCCACAACCAAGTGCAAGCTTTCAGACAGAGAGACAGAGGAGGGAAAAGAATTATCAGAAGAGTTGTCCAAGAGCCAAGGACCAACTGTGGAGAGCTACAGAAATACCTGGAATCAGCAGGTACAATTGATTCAAAGAAAACAGTAAGTATTGCACTCATCCTCCAAAGTTTGAATCCACACTCGCCACACAAAACTCCATTGTTGAACAAAAAGCATGTGCAAGCGCGTTTTAAGTGTGCTCAACAAAACATAGCCTGTGAAATTCTGGAAGAATGTAGACTGATCAGATGAGACCAAAATTGAAATCTCTGGATGCCATAATATACATCATGTTTGGAGGCCAAAAGGATATTTCAGCAAGTGAATGATCCCTGCCAAACAGCCAAGGAAACACTTGACTGGTTTCAGAGAAAAAAAAATAAATCTGCTAGAATGGCCCAAACAATCACCTGACATGAATCCAATAAAAAAATGCACGGAAGGAACTAAAGCTCAGAGCTCATAGAAGGAGCCCATGAAACCCTCAGGATTTGAAGAGTGTTTGTGGAAGAATTGGCCAACATCACAACTGAACAATGCATACGAATAGTTTCTCCATACAAGAGGCATCTTGGAGCTGTCGTCACCAACAAAGTCTTTTATACAAAGTATTAATTAAATTTCAGTAAGCGTGTTTAATACTTTTTTCCTATGTAATTTCTCATTATTATACACAACTTAATTTATGGACATCTATGGTTTGACTTCTTTGCCTGTGTGGATTGGATGGGTTGATACCGACTTCCGCTGAAAATTTCATGTCAATATCACCTGTAAAAATATATTTACTTAGAAAATTTATGAGGTGTTTAATACTTATTACACCCATTGTATATGCAATACAGTAGTAGTACTTACAGTGGCAAAGGGGTGCTACTAGGTACTAGCCATAGACTACCACAAAAGATTATTTGCCCCAAACCCCATACAGGGTGCATAAAGGCAAAAATTACAAGTGACAAATATAATTAAGTAAAATGATATATATTTTATTTACATAAAGTATAGATTAAAAAAGTATCAGATAAAAATCAGTAATAGATACAGGAAAAATTGAGGCTGTAGTAGCTCATTAAAGCTGGTTTCACATTAGCGTTTTTTAGCGCAGCGCATCGTGCGCGTCCATGCACATGCGCCGCTATGTTTAACATGGGGGCGCATGGTCTAGCGTTTGCACATGTTCGTATGCGTTTTTGTGCGCATGAGGTTTTTTGTAGTGTGCGCCTAGGCGCGCCGGACGCTACCTGTTGCATTTTTGGTCCGTCCAACCTGTGTCAAAAAACGCTTGCGCACGGAATGCGACAAAATAACACATTACAGTCTATGGGAACACAGGCGTGCGCATGGATATGCGCACGCCTGCGTTTATAATCGCATGTGTTTTAATAGTTAACATGGCTAGAAACTGGTTAAAACGCATGCGCCTAAAAAAGCAAACGCATGCAAAATGCATGATGCGTTTTTTGCATGCATTTCTATTGCGCACAAAGAGCAGCGCTAAAAAACGCTAATGTGAAAGTAGCCTAAGGGGTATGAATAGCAGCAAGGTTATATACTAAAGCAGGGGTCCCCAACCGCTGGTCCGCGGCCCAGCACCGGGCCGCTGCAGTGCCCTTGCCGGTCCGCGGACACAAGGGGAGCCAGTGGCGGTCAGTGGCGTAGCGGGGGCTGGGGCGGCGCGCAGCAGTTCTTAGCGGCGGCCAGGGAGCGATCAAGCAGCTCCGCTGCCTGCAAGAGGGAATAGCAGGAGCGGAGCTGCAAGGACCCGTCCACTGCGTCCAGCTTCCTGCCCGCCGCCCGCGCTTCCTGTCTCTGACTGACACAGAGAGGAGCGCGGCCGCTGCTGTGTCAGAGCGAGGAAGCGCGGGCGGCGGGCAGGTGAGAGGAGAGAGGTGGTGTCTGTGTGTATGTATAATGTGTGTGTACATGTATGTCTGTGTGTGTGTGTGTGTGTGTGTGTGTGTGTGTTGGTCTGTGTTTGTGTAGCCTGGCCCTGGAGGAGATGGGGACATGAGGAGAATTTGCTGATGACACAAAGCTAGGAGGGATAGCTAATACTAGAGAAGAGAGAGAGAGGATTCAAAAAGATTTAAATAAACTGGAGAAGTGGGCAGCAACTAACAGAATGGTTTTTAACAGGGAGAAATGCAAAGTACTACATCTGGGCAATAAAAATGAAAAAAGCATATATAGAATGGGAGGAATAGGGCTAAGTGACAGCACATGTGAAAAAGACTTGGGTATACTAATAGATCACAGACTGAATATGAGTCAACAGTGTGATGCAGCAGCAAAAAAGGCAAATGCAATTCTAGGATGTATTAACAGAAGCATACAGTCTAGATCACGTGAAGTCATTATTTCCCTCTACTCCTCTTTGGTCAGACCTCATCTGGAATATTGTGTCCAGTTTTGGGCACCACATTTTAAAAAAGACATCAACAAACTGGAGCAAGTTCAGAAAAGAGCGACCAGAATGGTGACCGGTCTGCAAACCCTGTCTTATGAGGAAAGGTTGCAGGATTTGGGAATGTTTAGTTTGCAAAAGAGAAGACTGAGAGGAGACTTAATAGCTGTCTACAAATATCTAAAGGGCTGTCACATTGTAGAAGGATCAACTTTATTCTCATTTGCACAAGGAAAGACTAGAAGCAATGGGATGAAACTGAATGGGAGGAGACACAGATTAGATATTAGAAAAAACTTTTTGACAGTTAGAGTGATCAATGAGTGGAACAGGCTGCCACGAGAAGTGGTGAGTTCTCCTTCAATGGAAGTCTTCAAACAGAGGCTGGACAGACATCTGACTGGGATGATTTAGCGAATCCTGCTTTGAGCAGGGGGTTGGACCAGATGGCCCAGGAGGTCCCTTCCAACTCTACGATTCTATGATTCTATGATTCTATGAAGGCCATGGGGGGAGTGATGGAGAGACGGCAGTGATGGGGTGAAGGCAATGATGGGGAGAGGGGAGTGATGGGGTGAAGGCAATGATGGGGAGATGGCAGTGATGGGGTGAAGGCAGTGATGGAGAGATGGCAGTGATAGGGTGAAGGCAATGATGGAGAGAGGGGAGTGATGGGGTGAAGGCAATGATAGAGAGATGGCAGTGATGGGGTGAAGGCAATGATGGAGAGATGGCAGTGATGGGGTGAAGGCAATGATGGAGAGAGGGGAGTGATGGGGTGAAGGCAATGATGGAGAGATGGCAGTGATGGGGTGAAGGCAATGATGGAGAGAGGGGAGTGATGGGGTGAAGGCAATGATGGAGAGATGGCAGTGATGGGGTGAAGGCAATGATGGAGAGATGGCAGTGATGGGGTGATGGCAGTGATGGGGAGAAGGCAATGATGGGGAGAGGGGAGTGATGGGGTGAAGGCAATGATGGAGAGATGGCAGTGATGGGGTGAAGGCAATGATGAAGAGATGGCAGTGATGGGGTGAAGGCAATGATGGAGAGACAGCAGTGATGGGGTGAAGGCAATGATGGGGAGAAGGGGGTGATGGAGCACTTATTCAAAACCTATGGTGAGTTGAGTCACATTATAAATGTTATTTAATTATAAGTATGCACTGCTACACTACAACCGCGTCCATAGCCCCGCCCCCTTATGACCAAAGCCCCGCCCCTGCCACACCTCCATCCCCGCCCTGCCGGGCCATGGAAGAATGGTCTTGCTTGAAACCGGTCCCTGGTGCAAAAAAGGTTGGGGACCACTGTACTAAAGAATACATACAAGTGGGTTTTTATACCTGCAACAGAGCCATGATATATAACAAAGGTTACAAAATAGTACATAATAATAATAATAATAATAATAATAATAATAATAATAATAATAATAACAACAATGTAAAGTGCTCATGCTTACAGGGAGACTTTAAACATTTAAATAGAAGGCTGTCATAAAGACTTAAACACAAGGTTATCATTCTCCATAAATAACTAATTTCTATCCTGTAGATGCAAAAATTGCACATATACTGAAAACAGGAACCTTAAATACATCAGATAAGAGAGCAGTTACTAGACATTAGTGATGAGCGAGTATACTCGTTACTCAGGTTTCCCCGAGCATGCTCAAGTAGTCTCAGATTATTTGTATGTGCTCGGAGATTTAGTTTCTGTCGCCGTAGCTGCATGATTTGCGGCTGCTAGACAGCCTGAATACATGTCGGGATTCCCTAACAAACAGGCAATCCCCACATGTATTTAGCCTGTCTAGCAGCCGCAAATCATGCAGCTGAGATGACAAAAACTAAATCTCCGAACACACCAAAATACTCGGAGATCACCCGAGCATGCTCAGGGAGACCCGAGCAATGAGTATACTCGCTCATCACTAGTAGACATCAATCAACATCCTTCTTAAACCACCTTAATTTAACCCCTTCATGACCAAGCCTATTTTGACCTTAATGACCAGGCCATTTTTTGCAATTCTGACCAGTGTCCCTTTATGAGGTAATAACTCAGGAACGCTTCAACGGATCCTAGCGATTCTGAGATTGTTTTTTCGTGACATATTGGGCTTCATGTTAGTGGTAAATTTAGGTTGATAATTTTTGCGTTTATTTGTCAAAAAATCAGAAATTTGGTGAAAATTTAGAAAATTTTGCAATTTTCAAATTTTGAATTTTTATTCTGTTAAACCAGAGAGTTATGTGACACAAAATAGTTAATAAATAACATTTCCCATATGTCTACTTTACATCAGCACAGTTTTGGAAACAAAATATTTTTTTGTTAGGAAGTTATAAGGGTTAAAAGTTGACCAGCGATTTCTCATTTTTACAATAAAATTTACAAAACCATTTTTTTTAGGGACCACCTCACATTTGAAGTCACTTTGAGGGGTCTATATGGCAGAATATACCCAAAAGTTACACCATTCTAAAAACTGCACCCCTCAAGCTACTCAAAACTGCATTCAAGAAGATTATTAACCCTTCAGGTGTTTCACAGGAACTAAAGCAATGTGGAAGGAAAGAAAAAATGGACATTTTAATTTTTCCAACAGAAATTTTCTTTTAGCATCAATTTTTTCATTTTCACATGGGAAACAGGATAAAATGGATCCTAAAATTTGTTGGGCAATTTCTCCTGAGTACAACGATACCTCATATGTGGTCATAAACCACTGTTTGGGCGCACGGCACAGCTCAGAAGGGAAGGAGCGCCATTTGACTTTTTGAATGGAAAATATGCTGGAATATTTAGCGGTTGCCATGTCGTGTTTGGAGAGCCCCTGTGTGCATAAACATTGGAGCTCCTGCACAAGTGACCCCATTTTGGAAACTAGACCCCCCAAGGAACTTATCTAGATGCATAGTGATCACTTTGAACCCCCAGGTACTTCACAAATTGATCTGTAAAAAAAAAAAAAAAAAAAAAATTTTTTCACAAAAATTTTCTTTTAGCCTCAGTTTTTTCATTTTCACATGGGCAACAGGATAAAATGGATCCTAAAATTTGTTGAGCAATTTCTCCTGAGTGCACAGATACCTCATATGTGGTCATAAACCACTGTTTGGGTGCACGGCATGGCCCGGAAGGCAAGGAGCACCATTTGACTTTTTGAATGGAAAATTAGCTCCAATCATTATCGGACACCATGTCGCATTTGGAGAGCCCCTGTGCACCTAAACATTGGAGCTCCCCCACAAGTGACCCCATTTTGGAAACTAGACCCCCTAAGGAACTTATCTAGATGTGTAGGGAGAACTTTGAACCCCCCAAGTGCTTCACAAAAGTTTATAACACAGAGCAGTGAAAATAAAAAATATTTTTTTTTCCTCAAAAATGATTTTTAGCACACTATTTTTAATTTTCACAAGGCTAACAGGAGAAATTGGACCACAAATCTTGTTGTCCAGTTTGTCCTGAGTACGCTGGTACCCCATATGTGGGGGGGAACCACTGTTTGGGCACACAGCAGGGCTCAGAAGGGAAGGAGCGCCATTTGACTTTTTGAAATGCAAATTACTTCCAATCGTTAGCGGACACCATGTTGTGTTTGGAGAGCCCCTGTGTGCCTAAACATTGGAGCTCCCCCACAAATGACCCCATTTTGGAAACTAGACCCCCTAAGGAACTTATCTAGATGTGTAGTGAGCACCTTGAACCCTCAAGTGCTTCACAAAAGTTAATGACGCAGAACCGTGAAAATAAAAAAAAAATTTTTTTCCCTCAAAAAATTATTTTTTAGTGCGCAATTTTTTATTTTCACAAGGGTACCAGGATAAATTAGACCCCAAAATTTGTTGTCCAGTTTGTCCTGAGTACGCTGGTACCCCACATGTGGGGGGGAACCACTGTTTGGGCACACGTCGGGGCTCGGAAGGGAAGTAGTGACATTTTGAAATGCTGACTTTGATGGAATGGTCTGCGGGTGTCATGTTACATTTGCAGAGCCCCTGATGTACCTAAACTGTGGAACCCCCCCACAAGTGACCCCATTTTGGAGACTAGACCCCCCAAGGAACTTATCTAGATGTGTGGTGAGCACCTTGAACCCCCAAGCGCTTCACAGAAGTTTATAACGCAGAGCCGTGAAAATAAAAAATATTTTTTTTTCCACAAAAAAAAAATGATTTTTAGCCAGCAATTTTTTTTTCACAGGGGTAGCAGGATAAATTGGCACCAAAAGTTGTTGTCCAGTTTGTCCTGAGTACGCTGATACCTCATATGTGGGTGGGGACCACTGTTTGGGTACACGTCGGGGCTCGGAAGGGAAGTAGTGACATTATGAAATGCTGACTTTGATGGAATGGTCTGCGGGCATCATGTTACATTTGCAGAACCCCTGATGTACCTAAACTGTGGAACCCCCCCACAAGTGACCCCATTTTGGAAACTAGACCCCCAAGGAACTTATCTAGATGTGTGGTGAGCACCTTGAACCCCCAAGTGCTTCACAGAAGTTTATAACGCAGAGCCGTGAAAATAAAAAATTTTTTTTTTTCCTCAAAAAAATGATTTTTAGCTAGCAATTTTTTTTTTCACAAGGGTAGCAGGATAAATTGGACCCCAAAAGTTGTTGTCCAGTTTGTCCTGAGTACGCTGATACCCCATATGTGGGGGATGACCACTGTTTGGGTACACGTCGGGGCTCGGAAGGGAAGTAGTGACATTATGAAATGCTGACTTTGATGGAATGGTCTGCGGGCATCATGTTACATTTGCAGAACCCCTGATGTACCTAAACTGTGGAACCCCCCCACAAGTGACCCCATTTTGGAAACTAGACCCCCCAAGGAACTTATCTAGATGTGTGGTGAGCACCTTGAACCCCCAAGTGCTTCACAGAAGTTTATAACGCAGAGACGTGAAAATAAAAAAATATTTTCTTTTCCTCAAAAAAAATGATTTTTAGCCAGCAATTTTTTTTTTCACAAGGGTAGCAGGATAAATTGGACCCCAAAAGTTGTTGTACAGTTTGTCCTGAGTACGCTGGTGCCCCATATATGGGGGGGAACTATTGTTTGGGCACACGTAAGGGCTCGGAATGGAAGTAGTGGCGTTTTGAAATGCTGACTTTGATGGAATGGTCTGCGGTCGTCATTACGTTTGCAGAGCCCCTGATGTGCCTAAACAATAGAAACCCCCCACAAGTGACCCCATTTTGGAAACTAGACCTCCCAAGTAACTTATCTAGATGCCTGGTGAGCACTTTGGACCCCCAAGTGCTTCACAGAAGTTTATAACGCAGAGACGTGAAAATTAAAAAAAAAAAATTTTCCACAAAAATATTTTTTTAGCCCCCAATTTTTTATTTTCCCAAGGGTACCAGGAGAAATTAGACCCCCAAAGTTGTTGTGCAATTTTTCCTGAGTACGCTGATACCCCATATGTTGGGGTAAACCACTGTTTGGGCACACGTCGGGGCTTGGAAGGGAGGAAGCACCGTTTAACTTTTTGAACGCAAAATTGGCTGGAATCAGTGGTTGCACCATGTCGCGTTTGGTGACCCCCTGATGTGCCTAAACAGTGGAAACCCCTCAATTCTAACTCCAGCCCTAACCCCAACACACCCCTAACCACAGCCCTAACCCCAACACATCCCTAATTCCAACCCTAACCATAACCCTAACCCCAACAGACCCCGAACCCTAATCCCAACCCTAACCATAACCCTAACCACAAGCCTAACCCTAATTCCAACCCTAACCCTAATTCCAACCCTAACCCTAATTCCAACCCTAACCCTAATTCCAACCCTAACCCTCTTTCCAACCCTAACCCTCTTTCCAACCCTAACCCTTTCCAACCCTAACCCTCTTTCCAACCCTAACCCTCTTTCCAACCCTAACCCTAACCCTCTTTCCAACCCTAACCCTCTTTCCAACCCTAACCCTCTTTTCAACCCTAACCCTCTTTTCAACCCTAACCCTAACCCTCTTTTTAACCCTAACCCTAACCCTCTTTTCAACCCTAACCCTAACCCTAACCCTCTTTTCAACCCTAACCCTAACCCTCATGGAAAAATAAAAATAAAAATATTTTCTTTATTTTATTAGTACTGCCTACCTATGGGGGTGATAATCGGGGGGTTTATTTACTTTTTCTTTCATTTTGATCACTGTGAGAGTGATCAAAATGAAAGAATGGAATCTGCAGCCGGCAGATTCGGGCGGGCGCACTGCGCATGCGCCCGCCATTTTCAAAGATGGCGGCGCCCATCATCCGGACCCGAGGGACACCGGGAGGGACGGGGGGACTCAGGAGGTACTGGGGGGGTGAGGGGGGGATCGGAGGCTGGCGGGGAGCAGAGGGAATGGGAGGGGGGCAGATGATGACAGCGGCGGCAGATCGCCGCTGTCATTCAGTTGCGGGGGGGCGATCGCCGGTGGGGGGGTGGAATCGGTGTCTCCAGCCATGTCCGATGCTACAGCAGCGTCGGACATGGCTGGATTGTAATATTTCATCAATTTTCATTGATGAAATATTACTATCGCTCTGATTGGCTGTTAAAAGTGAAACAGCCAATCAGAGCGATCGTAGCCACGTGGGGGCGAAGCCACGCCCCCTGTGGTGAATTACAAAGCCCCCTGTATCTGCGGGTCGGGTGACCTTTCAGTGACCCCGGTCACCCGACCCGCAGGGGGGCTTTGAAGTCATGACGCCACATAGGCGTCACTGGTCAGATTTGAACCAGGTTTCATGACGCCTATGTGGCGTCATTGGTCGTGAAGGGGTTAAACCACGCCACACCCCCTGAAGAAGCAGAGCGAAACGTGCGTGTCGGGGTCGGAGGTTGAGTCCTCTCCCATACAGCAGCTTAATTTAAGGTATATCAGTGATTTCATTTTTGGTTTTGTCTATCTTTGTGTCTATAAACGTATCCTCCCTGCAGGGGATCTCCAGCACAGTTTTATTATGTGCCTTTGCTTGCAAACCCCGCAAGTTATTTCTGCTTGAGCATAAGCACTTTATATTCCTGTCTCGGAGTGCCACCTGGTGGTTTAAGAAGGATGTTAATTGATGTCTAGTAACTTCTCACTCATCTACAGGATAAAAAATATTTATGGAGAATAATAACCTTGTGCGTAAGTCTTTATGATAGCCTTTTGTTTTAAGGTTTATTGTCTCCCTGTAAGCATGAGCGCTTTATATTATTATTATATACTATTTTGTTACATTTGTTATATAAGATGGCTCTGTTGCAGGTATAAAAACCCACTTGTATGTATTCTTTAGTATATAACCTTGCTGCTATTTATATCACTTACGGTGGTTTCACATTAGCGTTTCAGGGCGCAGCGACGGTCTGCGCACGGCCGCCGCTAAGCCCCGCCCTGCCACGCCTCCTCCGGTAGCTCCGCCTACGGGCGCTTGACGCTGCATGCGTCCTGCGTCCCCTATCTTTATCACTGGAGATGCAGGCCGTGCACAGTATGCGTTTAGCGGCCCAAGCGTCCTTTTGAAGCAACCAAATTGCAACAGGTTGCATTTGGCGCTGGTCGGCGCACCGTCAAAAGGCCGCATGCGCCGCCAAACGAATACTGCACACGGTCTGCGCCCCCAGTGATAAAGATAGGGGACGCAGGAGGCATTCAGCATCATGCGCCCGTAGGCGGAGCTACCGAAGGAGGCGCGGTAGGGGGCGGGGCTTAGCGGCGGCCGTGCACAGGCCGTCGCTGCGCCCTGAAATGCTAATGTGAAACCACCCTTAATGAGCTACTCCAGCCTTCATTTTTCCTGTACCTATTCCTGATTTTCATCTGATACTTTTTTAATCTATATATTAATAAAATATATTTAATTGTACCTACGGTAATTATATTTGTCACATCTAATTTTTGCCTTTATGTACCCAGTATGGGGTTTGGGGCAAATAATCTTTTGTGGTAGCCTATGTTCATGTAGAAGTACTGCTCATTTATGAGCAAATGTTGATCTAGGGGACTTTGTTATGTACTAGGTATTAATCATTCAGGGTGTCCAAACTTTTGCATCGGCCCATTTTCCTTTTTGCAATTTTTAAATGTAAAAAATGAAAATATATCTATTTTTTGCCTAAAAAACAAAGGGGAATGTGTCATTTTTACTTCAGCCATTTCAGAGATCATTTCATCTTCAACTTGCTTAACTGTTCACAATAACAGTACAGTAATTTTGAACATGGGTGCCAAAACTTTTACATGCCACTGTATGTCTATAAACTGCTGAAGATAAATGTCACGGTGTGACTCAACCCCAACGGGTGGTTGGTCAACGGACAGCGCAACTCACGCACAACGTGATGTGAAAGGTGAAAGGAAGGCTCTAGCCATAGGGAATGAGGGATGGTCACCACCTGAGCCCAGCCTGAGCCTGTCCCTGCACTCCCCTAACACCCTATGCAGATCCTTCCCCCTGCCGCCATCAGGAACCTAATCCCTAATGTCACCTGTCTCTGCCTTGGCTAATGCACTGGCTGGCAAGGACCACTAGCCTTTCCACTGCAGATAGTATACACAGGGGAAAGTGACAAACACCAAAAGGGACTAGGAGAAAAAACACCACACTTAGCTTATATGCACTGCCGCAAAGCTCCACACCACAGATATCAACAGCAGCAAGACTCTTAACCCCTTTCTGACATCAGACGTACTATCCTGTCCATGGGACCCGGGCCCCTATGCCCATGGATGGGATAGTACGTCTAGTGCGATCAGCGGCGCCCACGTGGTGAGCGCCACTGATCGCGGCCAGGTGTCAGCTGATTATCACAGCTGACACCCGGCACTATGTGTCAGGGTCAGTCACGGACCACCCCCGACACGTTAACCTCCTTGCACACCACGATCAAACACGATCGCGGTGTACCGGGGGTTAAAGGGAAGCATCGGCAGGGAGGGGGCTCCCTCCGTGCTTCCCTGAGGGGGGGGCTCTTTCCCTGCAAAGCACAGGCATGAGGAAGCCTTCTGCACTGCCTGTGACAGATCGCTGATCTGTCACAGTGATCTGTGATGTGACAGATCAGCGATCTGTCACAGGACAGTGATGTCCCCCCTGGGACAACCTAATAAAGTTAAAAAAAAAGGTGTAAAAATAATTTTTTAAAAATTGCTAAATAAATTAAAAAAAAAAAAATTCCCTAATAAATTCATTTTTTGGAAATAAAAAAAAAAATAAATAAAAGTACACATATTTGGTATTGCCGCGTCCATAACGACCTGCCCTATAAAACTGTCCCATTAGTTAACCTCTTTAGTGAACGCCTTAAAAAATAAAAATAAAAAACGAAGCAAAAAATAATGATTTATCATACCGCCGAACAAAAAGTGCAATATCGCGCGATCAAAAAGACGCATATAAATATCCATGGTACCGCTGAAAACGTCATCTTGCCCCGCAAAAAATGAGCCGCCACACAGCATTATCAGTGAAAAAATAAAAAAGTTATAGCTCGCAGAATAAAGCGTTGCAAAAATAATTATTTTTTATATAAAATTGTTTTTCTTGCATAAAAGCACCAAAACATAAAAAAATGACATAAATGAGGTATCGCTGTAAGCATACTGACCTAAAGAATAAAACTTCTTTATCAATTTTACCGCACGTGGAACGGTGTAAACGCACCCCCCCAAAAGAAATTCATGAAACGCTGGTTTTTGTTCATTCTGCGTCCCAAAAATCTGAATAAAAAGCGATCAAAAAATGTCATGTGCCCAAACATGATGCCAATAAAAACGTCAACTCGTCCCGCAAAAAATGAGACCTCACATGACTCAGTGGGTCAAAATATGGAAAAATTATAGCTCTCAATATGTGGTGATGCAAAAACTATTCTAACAATAAAAAGCGTCTCCTAGCGTGTGACAGCTGCCAAAAATAAAAACCGCCATAAATAGTAAATCAAACCCCCCGTTATCACCCCCTTAGTTAGGGAAAAATAATACAATTAAAAAAATGTATTTATTTCCATTTTCCCGCTAGGGCTAGGGCTAGGGTTAGGATTAGGGCTAGGGTTAGGGCTAGGGCTAGGGCTAGGGTTAGGGCTAGGGTTAGGGCTAGGGTTGGGGCTGAGATTAGGGTTAGGGGTGTGTTGGGGTTAGGGTTGGAGTTAGAATTGGGGGGTTTCCACTGTTTGGGCACATCAGGTGCTCTCCAAACGCAACATGGCGTCTGATCTCAATTCCAGCCAATTCTGCGTTGAAAAAGGCAAATGGTGCTCCTTCCCTTCCAAGCTCTGCCATGCGCCCAAACAGTGTTTTAACCCCACATATGGGGTGTCAGCCTACTCAGGACAAATTGCAAAACAACTTTTGGGGTCCTATTTCTTCTGTTGCCCTTAGGAAAATAAAAAATTGGGGGCAAAAATATCATTTTTGTGGGAAAAAAATATGACTTTTTTATTTTCACGTCCGGGCTTTATAAACTTCTGTGAAGCCCTTGGGGGTTCAAAGTGCTCACCACACATCTAGATAAGTTCCGTGGGGGTCTAGTTTCCAAAATGGGGTCACTTGTGGGGAGTTTCCACTGTTTAGGTACATTAGGGGCTCTCCAAAGGCAACATGACACCCGCAGACCATTCCATCAAAGTCTGCATTCCAAAACGTCACTACTTCCCTTCCGAGCCCCGACGTGGGCCCATACAGTAGTTTTCTCCCACATATGGGGTGTCAGGGTACTCAGGACAAATTGGACAACAACTTTTGGGGACCATTTTCTCCTGTTACCCTTGGGAAAATAAAAAAATTGGGGGCTAAATGATAATGTTTGTGGAAAAAATACGATTTTTTTATTTTCACGCCCGGGCGTTATAAACTTCTGTGAAGCATTGGGGGAGTTCAAAGTGCTCACCACACACCTAGATAAGTTCCTTAGGGGGTCTAGTTTCCAAAATGGTGTCATTTGTGAGGGGTTTCCACTGTTTAGGTACATTAGGGGCTCTTCAAAGGCAACATGACACCCGCAGACCATTCCATCAAAGTCTGCATTCCAAAACGTCACTACTTCCCTTCCGAGCCCCGACGTGTGCCCACACAGTAGTTTTCTCCCACATATGGGGTATCAGTGTACTCAGGACAAATTGGATAACAACTTTTGGGGTCCATTTTCTCCTGGTACCCTTGGGAAAATAAAAAAAATGGGGACTAAATGATCATGCTTGTGGAAAAAATACGATTTTTTTATTTTCACGCCCGGGCGTTATAAACTTCTGTGAAGCACTGTGGGAGTTCAAAGTGCTCACCACACATCTAGATAAGTTCCTTAGGGGGTCTAGTTTCCAAAATGGGGTCACTTATGGGGGATTCCACTGTTTAGGTACATCAGGGGCTTTCCAAACGTGACATGGTGTCCGATCTCAATTCCAGCCAAAAAAGTCAAATGGCACTGCTTCCCTTTCGAGCTCTGCCATGCGCCCAAACAGTCATTTACACCCACATATGGGGTATCAGCATACTCAGGACAAATTGCACAATAACTTTTAGGGTCCTGTTACCCTTGGGAAATTAAAAATTGGGGGTGAAAAGATCATTTTTGTGGAAAAAATATGATTTTTTAATTGTACCGCTGTACGTTATAAACTTCTGTGAAGCCCTTGTGGGTTCAAAGTTCTCACCACATATCTAGATAAGTTCCTTGGGGGGTCTAGTTTCCAAAATGGGGTCACTTGTGGGGGGTTTCCACTGTTTAGGTACATCAGGGGCTCTCTAAACGTGACATGGCGTCCGATCAGAATTCCAGCCAATTTTGCATTGAAAAAGTCAAACGGCGCTCCTTCCCTTCTGAGCTCTGCCATGCGCCGAAACAGTGGTTCCCCCCCACATATCAGGTATCAGCATACTCAGGAAAAATTGCACAATAACTTTTACAGTCCAAGTTCTCCTTTTACCCTTGGCAAAATAAAAAAAATTGAACCTGAATTATTTTTTTTGTGAAAAAAGTTAATTGTTCATTTTTTTAAATATTCAAAAAAATTCCTGTGAAGCACCTGAAGGGTTAATAAACTTCTTGAATGTGGTTTTGAGCACCTTGAGGGGTGCAGTTTTTAGAATGGTGTCACTTTTGGGTATTTTCTATCATATAGACCCCTCAAAGTGACTTCAAATGTGATGTGGTCCGTAAAAATAAAATGGTGTTGTAAAAATGAGAAATCGCTGGTCAACTTTTAACCCTTATAGCTTCCTAACAAAATAAAATTTTGGTTCCAAAATTGTGCTGATGTAAAGTAAACATGTAAAAATGTTACTTATTAAGTTTTTTGTGTGCCGTATCTCTGTGATTTAAGGGCATAAAAATTCAAAGTTGGAAAATAGCGAAATTTTCACCAAATTTCCGTTTTTTTCACAAATAAACATAAGTTATATGAATGAAATTTTACCCCTAACATGAAGTACAATGTCAGAATCACCGGGATCCATGGAAGCGTTTCAGAGTTATTACCTCATAAAGGGACAGTGGTCAGAATTGTAAAAATTGGCCCGGTCATGAACATGCAAACCACCATTGGGGATGAAGGGGTTAACACCAAACATGGCAGGCACCAGAGAGCTGCTTCTGCTAGGCTGGTCTCCAGAAAGGACCTGTATGACCAACAGTCAGCTGATGCATCAGGTGACCTTTTAAAGGATGTGGGAGTGGTCACCACCTACATAAGCTGACCCAGCAGCATTGCAGTAACACCAGGTTGCCAGCGGGGAAAAACTGACATTAACCTCCTATGGCCTGAAAGGAAAAAAGTTTTAACTTAGTCGTGCCAGAACTACCACAAATCCAAAAATGGGTCATGACAATAATTTTTGCTGTAATGGCATTGCACATTTTTATACACTAATGAAGCAATCCCATTAGTTTTTTCACTAAATCTGTGTATGTTGTGTAGTGTCAGTGTCCCGTTTTCTCTGGGATCCAGTGCCGTTGCAGTCCTCTTGTGTGTGACATCCCCACTCTTCCAACTTTCTGGGTCACGCTTGTGTCTTTTGCAGTGTATGCCTATGTATTCTTGTTCTGAGGCTCCATGTGCCTACATTTTAAAAGTAACTTTGGGTAATGCAGAGCACAGTGTGACCTGGAGTGATCGAAGAGAGGTGATGTCACTGAGAAGAGGAGCAGAATGACACTGGTAAGTATATTAACACAATGACACTACACTGCATAAACAAATTAAGTGAAAAAGCAAACTTCATGGTAGTGCTTCGCTAAGTAGAAACTAGTTGTTCTGCTTCTAATAGTAAATTAAGATAACATTTTAATTTTCGCCAAATATACCTTCCAGAAGTGATAGAAAGGTGGCCATGTGTCATCAAAAGTTACCTGTAATTTTAAGAACTTAAAGGGTTTTCCCATGAACAAAATATATTTTAATCAATAGATCTTGAAATAAAATTAAGTTACACAATTGGAAATGTTACAAAAACATGTTCCTGTGCTGAGATAATCTTATAAATTGGTAAAATTTCCCCCTGCTATGTACTGTGTACTTACCACAGCTCCTGGGCAGGGGAGGATATAAAAGAGTATACAGACAGGACAGCACGGGTCACAGCTGATATTTTCTGTGAGGTAAAACATTTTTTTAAACAGACAGGAAAGTGTTTTGCCTCTCAGAAAGAATCAGCTATGATCCCATGCTGTCCTGTCTGTATACTCTCTTTTTCTTCATCCTCTACCCAGCAGATGTGGTACAGTATGTTCAGACCATGTTCCTGTACGGTCAGACACAGCCATTCCACAGTACACATCAGGGGTAAATTTATAAGATTATCTCGGCACAGGAACATTTTTTAGCACATCTAATTGTGGAACTTGTTTTTTTTTTCCAAGATATATTATTTAAAATGTACTTTGCAGGAAAACCCCTTAAATGTAGTGGATTCCCAGCATGCCAAATGTACAAGGTGACATATTTCATTTAGTTATGTGCATTAACCAATTGCTAAGCAATCCTTTTGAGCCAATGTAGTGGTAATAACAATATAACCGCAATTTAAAGCCAAAAAGTGATCATTTACATCACTGGCATTCATCAGTCTTTGCAACTTTATAATTAGATAATAACCTGGATTCATATAATAAAGTGGAATATTGAATAGATGAATAAACCTTATGAGATTGTTATTCTTACTTTTGAAAATCCATCTCAGAATAACTTGCAGATTGCTATATTGTTCTTGAAAAGTGAGAGAGCTCATGAATCCAAGTGTATTCAGTCTATTTTCTCCAGCCTGTCAGACAGCTGCAGCTTGTAACGATTAGTGTAAGATCTAAGCAGCAGTGTGGAGGGACACTGTGAGGAACTGTCAGTCATGCTAGGTGGGCAGAAATTGGGTTTTGCCTATGAATACACTTAGACTCATGAGCTCTTTAATGCTCTTTCGGGACACATATTTAGAAATTTACAAATACAGTCATGGCCAAAATTGCTGGCACCCTTGAAATTGTTCTAGAAAATGAAGTATTTCTCCCAGAAAATTATTGCAATTACAGTATGGTCAACACTGCCCCATTTAGAGTATGATGTGTCCACAGCCCCTTTTACAGTATGATGTCTCCCCTGCCCCCAGTGTAATGTCCCACCACAGCCCTCTATACAGTATTTAGCCCCACACAGCTCACAGTATAATGTTCCACAGATCCCAACATGAAGATCCCTATGCAGTCATAGCCAAAAGTGTTCGCACCCTTGAAATTGTTGCAGAAAATGAAGTATTTTTCCCCCAAAATTATTAGAATTACACCTGTTTTGTTATACCCATGTATATTTCCTTTGTGTGCATTGTAACATGAAAAACAAAGAGGCAAATTGGGCATAATTTCACACAAAATCCCAAAAATGGGCCAGACAAAATTGTTGCCACCTTTCCAAAATTGTGGGTAAACTACTTTGTTTCAAGTATAACATGTTCATTCAAACTCACCTGTAGCAAGTAACAGGTTTAGGCAATATGAAAATCACACCTGAAACCAGATAAATAGCAGAAAAGTCGATTCAATCCTTGCATTGTGTGTCTGTGTGTGTCAAACAAAGCATAGGGAACAGAAAGAGGAGAAGAGAATTGTCTGAGGACTTGAGGACCAAAATTGTTGAAAAATATCAACAATCTGAAGGTTACAAGTCCATCTCCAGAGATCTTAATGTTTCTTTGTCCACAGTCCGCAACATAATCAAGAAGTTTACAACCCATAGCACTGTAGCTAATCTTCCTGAATGTGAACGGTAGAAAAAAATTGATGAAAGGTTGCAATGCCAGATTATCCAGATGGTGGATAAGCAGCCCCAATCAAGTTCCAAAGAAATTCAAGCTGTCCTGCAGGTTCAGGGTGCATCACTGTCAGCACGTATTATCTGTTGACATTTGAATTAAGTGAAACGCTATGGCAGGAGACCCAAGAAAACCCCGCTGCTAACGCAGAGTCATTAAAAAGCTAGAATCCAGTTTGCCAAAATGTATGTAAGTAAGCCAAAATCCTTCTGGGAAAGCATCTTTTGGACAGATGAGACCAATATACAGCTTTTTGGCAAAGTACATTATTCTCATGTTTTACTACAGTCAAATATGGTGGAGGTTCAAAGATGTTTTTGGGTTGTTTGCTGCCTCAGGCACTGGGTGCCTTGACTGTGTGTAAGGCATCATGAAATCTGAAGATTCCAAAGGATTTGGAGTCGCAATGTAACTCCCAGTGTTAGAAAGCTGGGTTTGCGTCCCAGGAAATGGGTCTCCCAGCAGGACAATGACTCCAAACATACTTCAAGAAGCACCCAGAAATAGATAGAAACAAAGCACTGGAAGGTTCTGGAGTGGCCAGTGTGGAGACACAGCACTGTATCTTAATTAACCAGATGACTATTTTTAGCAAACCATGAAGAATAGACTGTTATCTGAATGTTGATTTTTGAATTTGTGTTGGTTAAGAAAACAGACTTTTGCTCATGTAAGTCTATAATACTGACATTTCATCTAACATATTGTGCTCTTATCCTTGATGACTAGTGATGCTTACTGATATGCTAATTATGCATTGTGTAGGCCAGATAGTTTGGTGACTTCAAAAACAGAAGAGGAAAAACTATGCAAATAGACGAGATCAAGTAGCATTACTTGATTATTTAATCTCCCTTCTTACCCTTTATGTCAATACTGAATGAAGGACACTTGTTAAGTATAAAAATAGGTTACATGCCTCTGTATAGAGCAACTAATAGACAGTCAGAGATTCAGCCAAGACATCCAAAGGACCAGAGACAGCACAGCAGCCAAGACATCATGGCTTCATCACGAGGGGCACAGATTTATTTTTCTACAGAATTCCAGCGTAGGAGACTTCAGCCTCGGTTGGAAGAATACAAATCTGCTTCATTGACCATTGCTAAACAATGGATACCTTTGGAGAAATCAAGGATAGGGTCCCGCTGGGCACCTGGCTCCATGGAGATGTTTGGAGAAGCAAGGTTTTGACCCTCGGGTCAAATGGCCTTGTTCCTCAATGGACTGTTATCTTCCTAAGCTTGTCATTACCTCCTATCTGTGTGCATGCCACAGGTGGGGTAATTGACCCTGGAACATGAAGCCAGGTTGTGACCCTCCGGTAAAATGGCCCTTGTACCTGACCGGACTGTCTTCTTCATACGCTTGTCATTACCTCTTCTCTGTGTGTATGCTACAGGTGGGGTAGTTGACCCTGGAAGTTCTGAAATAACAGCCGTCATTATCCCGGCAAGTCAGAGGAAGGGTGAGATTTTATCTGCATGTTTTTTGGTTCAATAAAGTATTGCCACACTGTTTTACGCTCACCCTTTGTTGTCTGAGTAGCGTTTTGCCCATGTTAAAAGGAGAGCGGGCATGCGACGGGATGATCCCTGGCCCATGCGGTTTCAGCTAGCGGATCTGAGCGCCCACCATCCCCTGTGTCTCCACAGCCTGCAATGAGTCCGGATCTAAAGCCCATGGAACACCTGTGGAGAGATCTTAAAATTTCTGTTGCGAGAAGTCACCCTTCAATTATGAGAGACCTGGAGCAGTTGGCAAAAGAAAAGTGGTCCAAAATTCCAGTTGAGAAGTGTAAGAAGCTTTTTGATGGCTATAGAAAAGGATTGATTGCAGTTATTTATTGCAAAAGGTGTGCAACCAAATATTAAGCTGAGGGTTCCAACAATTTTGTCCTGCCCATTTTTGGGGTTTCGTGAGAAATTATATCCAATTTTGTCTTTTTTTCCTCACAAAGGAAATAAACGTGTATAGCAAAACATGTGTCATTGCAATAATTCTCTGGGGGGAATACTTTATTTTCTGGAACAATTTCAAGGGTTCCAACACTTTTGACCATAACTGTAGGATTATAAAGCAATTCTGATGGGTTTTCAAAGTAAGTACACTAGCCTTATTAAGGTCTAGAAGATCTAGTTAAATTAAAATCTAAGTCATTTTTTATATTCTGAGCTCTGTCACCAAATTTCACGTCTTTGTATGCTATTCAGACATTTCATTTAGATAGTATTTGAGTATGTTGGTGTTGCAGTTTTTTGTCTAGATATATTTGTATTCAAATGGTATGTACTCAATATAAATGTTTTTTGGTCTTATCATTTTTTTCATATTCTTAGATGATGCTTCCAGAAATCCCCTTATTTCTTTTTTCATTAAATGTATTAAACAATCATTCTAATATTCAACCTCATGTCTCTGTGTAACATCCTTTGGTTGTAGTGCTGTTTTCTTGGGTTGTCCACCTGCCAGCATCCCATATTGGCTATTGAAGCTTGCTGTTGTAATTTATTTTTTATTTGCCAGTAAAGGAAGGGCCTGACTGGCAAAACATCAGCAACACAAAGGCAGGCAATTCTTCCTGCAGTCTCAGGAGCGGTTGATGGGAGTAGTCATCAGTCGGCACCTGCGCTGTAAATAAATAATTAAAGTAAAAAACGACGTGGGTTCCCCTGCACTTTTGATAATCAGTCAGGCAAAACTCACAGCTGGGTGATGCAACTCTCAGCTGTCAGCTTCAGCAAGGCTGTTTATGAAGAATAGAGGGGTCCCCCTTTGATTTTTTTTAAATTATTTAAATAAACGGCATGGGGTCACACACCCCCAGTTTTGACAACCAGCCTTGCTATAGCAGACAGCTGAGGGCTGATATTCTCAGGCTGGTAAGGGGCCATGAATATTAGCACCTCAGCCTAAAAATAGCACGTAACACCTAACGCCCATTCCATTGAATTCCTTGTCTCCGGTAATAAAACAAAAATAAAAAACAACAATATCCCTCACCAGTCTACCCTATGTATCAAATAGAGGGCATAGAACTCACAATTGTAGTTCATCATGTTTATTTCAACAGTGGCATACAACTGAAGGCTAATGTGGCAAGGTCAGCGCTTACATTGCTAACCAATGTTTGCCTGCTGCTTTTGGGATTAATTTATTGAACTGTTGTGCTAAATGTGCGATTCTTTAGTAGATATATATTTCTAAAGGGACTACTGTTTAGTACCTCTATGATTACAATGTGCCTCATTACAGTACCTCTTCCTAGTGCCACCTATTCTGTGTCTCCTCTTCTTTATGATCTTCATGTTTTTTATGAAGAAACATCACTAATTTTGTTTTTTATTTTCCTACAGGACTGAAGACTATCGGATTGTACAACATTTTGATTGCTTAGTTATGTATAAGACATGTAGAAATAGTTTTATATCGGTATTATGATGTTTTTGTACAATCTTTATAATTGAAAAAAGTTTAATAAAGTTTCATAGCTAAATTTCAAGATGTCATGGAACTAAAATTCAGCCCTGGAATTTCAATGCACACAGGTCCATACTGTTACAGCTTCATTCCCCAGATTGGGGTCGCTATTCCTTATATTACCCTGCCTTTAGGAAATAAAGATCTACTACGAGACCTATGTGAGACCTATGTATCCAATAATACTGCTACATAGAACCATGTCACTAGCATATACTAAAGTGATCATTAATCACAACCACTATGCAAGGCCTGATATTACACCATATAGTGACCACAAGATGATATCATTTTTACACCAGAGCTCTACAGACCATGCTTGTGTGTACTGTGCAGGTTTCCACCATTGAACTTCTCAATGATCGTAGTCATTCATTTTCCCTTTAATTTTCCAATGTCTATCCAGATGGCTATGACCTCTTCTTGCATCTATAACTTGTCCCTGTGAATTGTAACACAGAGACATAGTTGACTTACTGCTTTTCCAGCACACAAACTATATAAGGTTGGAACCAGTGCACTAGACTAATTATTCCTATGTTCGCTGCATAGTAATAGTATCTTCATTTTGTGGCCCATACAATTATTATTTATTTATATAGCATACAAATTACAGCTATCGCTTACACTAGTAAACAAACTAACAATGACAGACTGACAGACTGATACAGAGGGGAGAGGACCCAGCCCTTTCTGGCTTACATGCTACAGGATGGTGGGGAAGGAGACAGTAGGTTGGTGGGTTGCATCAGTTCCAGTGTTGGTTGAGGTGATATCTCTGGTAGTGGTGAGGAGGTAGCGGGGTCATTGCAGGCTTTCATGAAGAGGTGGGTTTTCAAGTTCCGTCTGAAGGATCCAAATGTGGTTGATAGTCGGAAATGTTGGGGCAAAGAATTCCAGATGATAGGGGCTATTCGGGAGAAGTCTTGGAGGCGGTTGGGTGAGTAGCGAATAACTGTGGAGGAGAGAAGGAGGTCTTGGGAGGACCGGAGATTACGTGAGGGAAGGTATCGGGAGATTAGTTGAGAGACCTATGGGGGAGACAGGTTATAAATGGCCTCGTAGGTCAGTATTAGTAATTTGAACTGGATACGCTGAGGGAATGGGAGCCAGTGAAGAGATTTGCAGAGGCGAGAAGCGGAAGAGTAGTGAGGAGAGAGATGAATTAGTCAGGCAGCAGAGTTAAGGATGGACTGGAGAGGTGCGAGGGTGTTAGAGGATCGCCCTCGCACCCAGGGCAGCGGGGTACTCGGTACCAGGCCCATAGGAGTTCAATGGTAGATGTCACGGTAGCTGTGACCCGGCCCGTGGCCCTGGGCGTCCATTGTAAAAGGGGAATGTTGAATGTGTGGATGATAATTAAAGTTTATAAGTGAATGATTCGTGACGCCACCTGTTGTGTTCGGCAAGGAAGATGTTAAGCCGACACTGCAGACTGATTCTCTGGGACAGATGGTGTGGTGCAGCAATGATGTTGTGGCCCTCCACAGGTAGGGCTGTAGTCCCAGGGCAGTGTAGGTGAAGAGATAGGGAGGAGACGTAGATGGTGCAGTGTCAGGCACAGCGATGTAGCAGTGCTGAGTGTGTTGGCGCAGGAATAAGCGGAGGACACTAGGGCATGTAGTTCCAAAGCTTTACTCACAATCTGTTGTGCATACAGGTGCCCACCTCGGTGCTGTGTGCTCCGGGTCAGGGGCTCAGCCAATCTCCAGGCAAGATGAAGTACTCCGTTCCACCACTCCGCCAACATATGTGCCTTTTCTGAACGTCTCCCTTCTAGCGCCTATTTGAAGTACTCACAGTACTCACAGTACTGAGTTACACTGGAGTTCCTCCTTTTAGATATTCTTAGAACTCTAATTATACGGCAGGCAGCTGTAGCCTGCTTCGGGGACTCCTTGCTACTAAGTCCCGGCTCACTCACGTTGCTGTTGTGCCCCCAAGTCTTGTGTGGGAATAAAGTGGTGACAACTTCTATTCCTCCGGTGTCTGTTGCAGGACCATTAGTATCCATACAACCTCGGGGACTGGACCCCGGCCATGCGCTTAGAACTTGAGGAAGGGCTCTGCTCTAACCCTAATCCTTAGTTCTCTTCTTCTCCTTACGTTCCGTACAAATCAGTCTTTCTTCTGGAGAATTAGGCTTTCTGAATGTCTTTTTCCTGTGCCAGCAGACTCAGGTCACTGAAGTCTGCTGCAGCAGTTCCTTCCATCCATCCCACTCAGGGGATCTTCTCTCACTGACTGACCTAGTCAGACTGACCTAGTCCTAATGAACTCCAGCTCTCTAGTGCAGACTAAGCTCCACCCACATCCCAGCACTGTTCCAAGCAGAGAGCCACCAAAGGTGCTTTGCTACACTACTTTGTTGTGTGGGATGCAGGTGTTGGAGTGTGGTCAGGTGTCTCACCTTACCTGAATGGTGGGGTACACCGGATGTTAGTGATAGGTTGAAGAGGTGGGTTAGGGATGGGATAAGTGTGATGGTGAGGTTGGGGAGGAGGTGGGATGGGATGGGGTCGAGGGCACAGGTTGTGAGGTGCGATTAGGAGAAGAGACAATTAAGCTCCCCTTCAGTGATGTTGGAGAGTGAGGTTATGGGGTTTCAGCATTGGTCTGATATACAAAGGGGTTGTGGTGGTTGAATGATGAAGACTTGCCTTGTTTGGTCAATCTTATTTTTGAAGTGTGTGGCAAAGTCCTCGGCAGAGATGAGGGAGGTTGGAGGAGGCAGTGGTGGGCGGAGGAGGGAGTTAAAAGTTTTGATTAACTGTTTGGGGTTGTAAGATAGGGAAGATGCGAGGGTTGTGAAGTAGTCCTGTTTAGCAGAGGTGAGGGCAGATTTGAAAGCGAGTGTTGCCTGCTTGAATACGGTGAAGTCGTTTAGCAAATTTGTTTTCTTCCAATGCCGCTCTGCAGTCCTGGACACTTGCCGTAGCTTTTTAGTGGTGTTATTGTGCCAGGGTTGTCTATTGATACGTCGCATCCTGCCATGAACGAGAGGGGCGACTGTGTCAAGAGCTGATGCAAGAGTGGCATTGTAGAAAGCAGTGGCACTGTCTGTGTCATGGAGTGAGGATATGGATGCTAGTGGTAGAACAGTCAGAGAGCGTGTGGGTGTCTAGGTGTGTGAGGTTTCTGCTAGGGTGCGCATGTTGCTGGACATGGGTGCCAGGAGAGGAGGACAGGGATGAGAAAGTGAGTAGATGGTGTTTGGCTAGAGGGAGAGGGGAGGTGGTGAAGTTAGAAAGAGAGCAGAGGCGGGTGAAGACCAGGTCTAATGTATGTCCGTCTGTGTGGGTGGCTGAGGAGGACCACTGAGTAAGCCCAAAGGATGAAGTAAGGGACAGGAGTTTGGAGACTGCTGACTGAAGGGTATCAGGGAGGATGTTGAAGTCACCCATGATGATAGTGTGGATATCAGTTGAAAGAAAATGAAGAAGCCAGGTAGAGAATTGGTCAATGAAGGCAGTGGTCGGGCCTGGAGGTCGGTATATGATGGCCACTTGGAGGCTGGGGGGATAGTAGATGCCGACAGAGTGGACTTCAAAAGAGAGGCGGATTAGGGAGGGAAGAGGTGGGATTGGGTTAAAGGTGCAGTTGGAAGAAAGGAGAAGACCCACTCCTCCACCGTGTCTATTGCCAGGGCGAGGAGTGTGGGTGAAGTGGAGGCCGCCGTAACACAGCGCAGCAGGGGAGGCGGTGTCAAAGGATGTCAGCCATGTTTCTGTGTGGCCGAGGAAGGCAAGATTGCGATAGAGAAAGAGGTCATATATCACATGAAGCTTATTGCAGATGGAGCGGGCATTCCAAAGTGCTCTAGAGAGAGGGAGCAGGGGGTTGGGTGTCAATGGCACAGGTTTTAAGTTGGAAAGATTGCGGTAGTTCTTATTAGATAGGGAGCAGTAGGAAGGGGTAGTAATGGGGGGTATGAGCTGTGGGGGTCCAGGATTGGGAGATATATCACCAGAAGTGAGGAGAAGCAGAGAAAGGGAGAGCAGATGGGAGAAGGAGAGTGGGCAGCTTGTTTTATGTTTCATTAGGACAGATTTGAGGTTGAGGAGCAGGTCAGCCGAGAAGGTCAGGTGGGAAGGAAAGAGGGAAGTGGAGATGATTATTTGGTTAGAGGGTGCTGGGGTTTGGGGATAGCGAAGGAGAGTGAGGATTAAAGGAGCAAACACTGTGAGGGCATATGTAAACATGGTGAAGGAGTAGGAGGGTTAATAGAAAAGCTTGATCCAAATAATAAGAAGTGCGTACTCAGCAGATATACCCAAAAGAGACAGGTGTATAGTGTGGGGTCCTGACTCCTGCCGTGACTAACTGCCGTTGCAATAACTGCATCTTCAAGATACTTTTGCTGCAGTGATACTTATGCTGCAGGGAGACACATGCCAGAACCCACACACGTGCCCCCCTTAGGATGTATTTAAATATATAGGACTGAGTAGAGGCTCAGGTGAGAGGGATTGTGGGAACTGATTTGGGATAAATTAGCAATTGGCTACCACACCAGGGGAGGTTACACAATCAAAGGCACAGGGCCTGGCTGCATCCATATGCTAGTAACACCTTGCACCTGATAACATCTCTAATGGCCCCAGCATGGATGCACAGCAGTAAGTATTGAGTTGAATGCAACAAATGAATTTAGCAAACATTCAGCAGGCACTGTTATATACCATTAAAGGAAATGTTGCAGTAGCCAGCAAGCAGGGATTGTAGCAGAGATTGTACCATTAAAGAAATGTTGCAGTAGACAGCAAGCAGGGATTGTAGCAGAGATTGTACCATTAAAGGAAATGTTGCAGTAGAAGGCAAGCAGGGATTATAGCAGAGATTGTACTATTAAAGGAAATGTTGCACTAGACAGCAAGCAGGGATTGTAGCAGAGATTGTACCATTAAAGGAAATGTTGCAGTAGACAGCAAGCTGGGATTGTAGCAGAGATTGTACCATTAAAGGAAATGTTGCAGTAGACAGCAAGCAGAGATTGTACCTGTATGAAGAGAGGAGAGGAGGTGGATGTTAATTATTGGCCGTTGTAATAACTGCATCTTCAAGATACTTTTGCTGAAGTGATACTTATGCTGCAGGGAGACACATGCCAGACCCCACACACGTGCTCCCCTTAGGATGCATCTAAATATCAATAACAATAACAGTGTTTCCTCTGTTCCCCTATACAGAAATAATGTTCTCTCTGTACTTTCACGTAGTAATAATGCTCCTCTTCTCCTCGTTACAGTTTTACAGAACATTAAAGAAATAATGTCCCTGTATGCCTCCCTATTATAATAATTGTCATGTTCCTCCTTTAATAATAATGCCCCTTCACTCTTTATAATGATAATGATTCCCTCACCATTTAAAATGATGCAAACCGTGCTTTCTAATAATAATAAACATAATAATGCCTCCTGTCCTTTCCCTATAATGGTAATGATTCTTCAGTGTGCCTTATTATAATAATGCCCTTGATCATGGGTGCAGACATATGAGGGCATACCTATAAAGGCACAGAGAGAGAGAGGAGAGAGGGATATGTATTGTGGCATTTACAGTTATTTTTCCCACCTACAGAAGTGTTTGTGTTCTTATCCATTATCATATCCCTTCCATACAGTATGATGCCCCAAAATATGCCCCCACACAGAATGATGTTCCCACAATCCTCCACCTAAACAGGATGATTGCCCCACAAATGTGCAGACAGTAGGATGGTCACCACAACCCCTCCAAACTTAATAATGTTAACCACAGCCCTCAAAATAGGACACTGTGTGATGGTCACCACTGGCACCATACAGTATAATGGTCACTACAGTATGATGGTCTCCACAGCCCCTCATAGAGCATAATGGTCACCACTGCTCCCACACAGTATGATGGTTCCTACACACAATATTATGGATAATCCAGTCTAAAGTTTCCATGTTTAGATTATGTAGCAGTTCTTTCAATGTACTTAGCATTGGGATGGTAACGCTGATAATAGCCTGATCACCGCTCATGAGGTTGGTGCAGTACTCAAAGTTATCAAGCACTTCACAAATGTCAGCGATCCACACCCACTCGACAGCTGTTATGTGTCTTGGCTGAGTCGCAGTCTGATGTGCATGTTTAAGCTGGTATTCAGCAAGTGCCCTCTGCTGCTCACTAATCCTTGACAACATATGATATGTTGAATTCCACAGTGTGGGCAGGTTGCAAATGAGTTGGCGATTTGGCAAATTTAATTGCTTTTGAAGCGCTGCAAGATCGGCAACAGCGGTAAAGGAATGGCAGAAATGGATGCAAGTATGGCGCACCTTCTCAAGTAGGTATGGCAAGTCAGGGATTGTTTTGATAAATTTCTGAACCACTAGGTTCAGCACAAGAGTCATGCATGGCACGTGTACCAGCTTCCCGAGCTTTAAAGCCGCCACCAGGTTCCGCCCATTATCGCAGACAACCAGACCAGGTTCGAGTTGCAGTGGGGAGAGCCACTGATCGGTCTGTTGTTTTATTCCTTGCCACAGCTCTGCTGCAGTGTGTGGTGTTTAACCTATACAGATCAGCTTCAGCAGAGTGTGTTGCTGCTTTGCCAATGCGCTGCTACACAGCTCCCAACTTGGGAGTGATGTGGAGGGTAATTCAGCATAGGATGAGGAGGCAGAGGAGGAGGAAGAGGGGAGACAAGACGTATATGATGAGGAGGAAACCATGATTGAGGTTGGGCCCGCTATTCGTGGCGTGGGTAGGATATGTGATGTTCCATTTTGCAACTTTGTCCCACCCTCCACCAGGTTCAGCCAGTGTGCCGTGACAGAAATGTATCGTCCCTGTCCACAACTACTTCTTCACATGTCTGTTGTTAGGTGGACCTTCCCAGTTGCGGCGTTGGTGAGAGCACGCTTTAGATTCTTTAACACGTGCTGGCAGCACACTGGGAAAAATAGTGCCGGCTGGGAACAGAGCATTGTGGGGCAGCAACAGCCTAGAGATCACGGAAAGACTGTGTCCCCACAAGCCTAAACGGTAACATCTTCACAGCTAGCAACTTGGCAATGTGCGCGTTTAGTATTTGTGCTTGTGGGTGCGTGGGTTGGTATTTACGCTTCCCTTCATAGATCTGAGGCACGGACAACTGGACGCTTGGCTGGGACAAACAAGTGGATGGGATTGTTGTGCCCTGTGTCTCTGCAACCGCAGCTTGTGAGCAGGAGGTATGAGCACCTGCTTCCTGGCCATCAGATTGGGAAGGACGGATCACAGGAGACATTGCAGTGGTTTGACCCGCAGTCACTGATTTGGTACCCTGTTGTTCTGTCCACCGACTAGGGTGCTTGGCTGCCATGTGTTTCCACATACTGGTGGTGCTCTGGTTGCCTTTGTCCTGGCCTCTACTCAGCTTCGTATGGCAGATGCTGTAGATGACAATGTTTGGTTCAGAAGGACTATCCGAAAAAAAATTCCAGACAGAGGCTGAACGCTGCCTAGCCTTGACTTGGGGCACAGAGGGATTGCTCTTGTCAACAGTTGACACACTTCACACTCTGCTCAAACCAGTTGCCTTTGGTGCCTTTGTTGGTGCTATGTATCCAACTTCTTCCTCTGTGCTGCTGTGCTGGCTATGCGTACCAACGGTCCAGGTCAGATCAGTGGACTCATCATCGATCACCTCGTCGTCTGTGTCATCCTCCTTCCGTGTTAATATTGTTGGCTGGCAAGATGGCAACTGTGTCTCATCATCATCAGCCTCTCCTTTTGGGCCGGTATATCAGGTGGCTGAAAGTGGCTTTCTTCTGGCCGTGGATTTTTGAATATTTGGCCATGAACAGATGATACCTCCTCACATTCCTCTTCAATGTTGCGTGTTGTGAGGCCAGAGGCAGCCAAAGGATCATATGTACCAAACAGATCATCAGAGTGGCCAAGCTTGGGGTCAAATGTTTCTTGTGACTGCAGAGGGGGGAGGAAGTAGGAACAGGTTGAGGATTGGATGACCCAGCGTTCTGTGTATCGACAGTAGACTGTGGTTGTGGAAGGTTGGGTGCTACTAGAAAATTTCATTGAGGCCTTATCTGCCATCCAAGACAGTATCTGCTCTTGTTCTTCTGGCTTCTAGACAGGTTTACATTCCAGACCGATAATTTTTGCCAGGAACATAGTTGCATCAACCTTCTTCTGTCTCCAAAACTCAGTGCCTTGTCAGGCACCACTGATAACCTCACGCCCACGTACACATCCATGTCCCGTTCCTTTACAACAGGCTTTTTGGAAATTTGCGTTTTTTTCATAGTTGCAGATGTTCACATGCAGATATTGGGGAACAAGGAGCAGTTCCTGCTTTGTAGAAGGTAGCACTACAGCCTAGTACTGCTTTATGTTTTACTAACAGCACCGCAAGGGCAAAAAAAAATTGGCCTGAGGTTACAGCTGAAGATTTAGAAAAACAGTCAAAACAGAAGACAGCGGTGGGTGCTGCCTGTGTCTCAGTTGTGCAGTACTGTGCCAGCTATTCGTTGTGCAAACAGCACCGCAAGGGCAAAAAAACTGGCCTGAGGTTAAAGCCGAAGATTTAGAAAAACTGTCACCACAGAAGACAACAGTGGGTGCTGCTAGCGTCTCAGTTGTGCAGTACCGTGCATGCTCTTCGGTGTGCAAACAACACCTCAAGGGCAAAAAAATTGGCCTGCAGGGGTAAATGTGACCCCAAAAATAGCTGAAAAAACTGTCACTACTCCCTGACCTTATACAGTACTTTCAACTCTCAGAAGAGCTGATATATTGAGGTACTATGTATGTACTGTAGCGCTCCTGCCTGTCTCCCTGCACTACAGTAACCTACTACTAAAATACTCCCGGTAGCTCTCACAAGAGCTTTTGTGTTTTTGAGATTATTTATGGACGATTTGCAAAAGCACAAACTCTCCCCTAGCAGCTGCTCACACTCTGCCTAGCTGAACACTAGCTGTGTTCTGAATGCAATGTGCAGAAATGGCGGCGACAAGGCTTATATAGAACCTATGAGTCATAGGATATGACTGATCTATTACGCTGTGCGACCAGCCAATCATACTTATGCCACAATCAAGATGGCTGTAGCATTACTGTGATTGGCTAACATGCTGGGCAAGAGATCCGAATATTGTGAGGCGAGTAGTGAAATACTCGCTATGTTCCCAGAGTACCACATTACTTGCCAAGTACTGAATACTTGCGAATATGCTTGCTCATACCTAGTTAGGAGCATTAAACGGGATTTCCAAGTTTGTCATGAGTCTGCCGTCATTCTATGTGACTGCAGACTTGTGAATTCTCACAGTTTTCACTGAATGCTGTTAGGATTCTCTGTTGCTGGCAGTTTGCATACATGCAGTCACGTGCGCAGCCTTACTCAATGAAAATAAATTGAGTGAGGCACATCTAGTTGGAATGTGGCCAGAAGTTTACAAATTGCATAGTTTTGTGACATAATCGTCCACTCTTGCCACCAGCAAAGGAGAATCCTAAAATGTGAAGGGCATGCGCTGTAAGAATTCATAAGAATGCAGTCAGATAGCGTGATTGCAGACTTTCATCTCAAACTGGACAAGCCCATTAATTACAAAATGAAGCCCTGTAACATGCCAATTCTAGCAGCGTGTAATATACTCTCTGTAAGGATTCAGCTTTGCTTGCCGGTTCCATCAGTCATCACATGGCCACTTTGCTCATATGCGATTTTCATACCGTCATCTGACAACTTGCTTTTCTTCCTGCAGTTTTTTCCTGATCATTGAGAGAATTATGAAGAGTAAGATCGTGACTAGAGATGAGCGACTTTGCCATTTTTCGGGTCGAGTCGGGTTTCTTGAAACCCGACTTTCGCAAAAGTCGGGTAGAACGAAATTGGCCGATTATCGTGAAAAGTCGAAGGCCGACTGAAACACGAAATCCAATGCAAGTCAATGGGGAAGCAAAGTCGGCAGGGAGTGGAGGACAGGAAACACACCTACAGTGCCCATTTAAATGGCAAAAACATCAATTCTGATTACTGAAGCTTTTCAACCTTAATTTACTTCTTAATAATAGTTACGCACTGAAAACTTTGGGCTATTTGGCTAAAGCTGGGGAGGGGTAGGGCTGGCTCCAGGTTTTCATGTGCCCTGGGCCAAAGAGTGCCCCTTTAACACATACCACAACTCAAGATGTTCCGATACGGTAGAGAAATAGCGGTATAGTACAATGAAAAATACTTCACTTTTTACATCTCATGACTGATATCGATTTTAAATTCTCCAATAGCTCCAAAAACGGACAGTATATTACTCCATACAGTATTGTGGGCACCGGATAGTGCGCTATACAGAGTAATGAGGCCCATATATTTCTCCATACAGAATCATTGGTCCCAAATAATGTTTGAAACAGTATATGATGAGCTTCACATAATGCTACAGTATATGTTGGTCCCCATGGATGAAGTTCCACTGTCTTATGGGCACAAATAATGCTCCATATATAATGGGCCCCATTTCTAATGCTCCAGTGTATAATGGGCCCTGTAAATGCTGCTCCAGTGTCTGATGTCCACCTTTGGAATGCTCCAGTGTATGGTGGGCCCCATATATCATTCTCCAGAGTATAATGCTCCCAAAAAATTGCTGTCCCAACATTGAAAACAAATAAGTCTCCTTGCTAGGGAATCCCTGTACTAGCCTGGACTCCTCGTCGTCCCCATCTTCCATCTCACTGCACTTGGATGCTTAGGCAGAGGGCGTACAGACGTGATGTCATTGCGCTCTCTGATGAGAATATCACTGTCAGGACACGCGGAAGACGTCATGGCGGTGGAGCAGGGAGAGGTAAGTATTTCAACTTTGCAAGTGCTGTGATCCGGAGCAAGCAGGGGGGGCCCACTCGTTGGCAACGGCACTGGCACAGGGCCCCTCATAGTACGGCGGTGTGTGGTGGTGTGTCTGACGGCGGGTGGGCCGGGTGGGCCCTCCCACCGGCAGAGACACTTTTGCGTACTATGAGAGGCCCTGTGCCATCGCCCATGAGTATGCCCCCCACCTGCTCAAGGAACCTGCACTTTCATCTGCACCTTCCTTTTTGTCACCTTGTAAGGTGGTATAGTATGTGGGAAGGGGAACCTGAGTTTCCTCAGGGTCACATTCTGGCTGTATAGAGTGTGAGGGGAATGTAGTGGTCTGGGTCAATGTACCAGCAGAATCATCTAGCAGTGGCTGGGCATCAGTGCACTTGTGGCGTCCCCAGGAGTACGGTCGCCACAGTGGCACTACCTCCCTCCTAGGGAGTGTGATGTCATGCTTGGGAGCAACGAAGGATCTCTCTAGCAGTTCAACCAACACACAACACATTTCCCACTCCAGGCCAGCAGGGAGACCTCTGAACCTGACTGCTGAGGAGCTGCTCTCTGTCGTCAGAAGGAGGTAAGTTAGGGTACTCTGTGAAGGGAAGAGGAAGTGTGTGGACGTGAGAAGGGGAGCTGGAGGATGAGCAGAGTTAAGGCTCACTCCTAGCTGGAGCGCATGGTCCAGATTCCGGTCTCCGAGTTTGTAGGGACACTGACGTTCCTGCAGCCGAAACCGGAGGAAGTAGCAGTTGTAAATGCTCTGTACCCAACTAAGGCTCGGAGGCCCCAGCATCAACGTGTGGGAGCCAGAAGGAAAAGGCTACGGCTGCCTGCCATACGAGAAAGTTCCAAAAGAGAGTCAACAGGGGGAACTTCATTAAACTCAGCACTGCGAATACCTCAGATAAGCGCTAGAACGGAGGCCACACTACCTATCTGCAGAGAGAGAATTCCAAATTGGCTTCCAGGCTGACCAACTCCTTCTCCATCTGTACTCTGGGTCCTGGACGGCACTTACCAAGTACAGGTAAAGGAACTGCATGACTGTGTCTGTCGTCTTTCTCCTGCGCCTGGTGCATGGCTCTGCTACATCCTTCACTGCACACCATCTACCAACTCTTTCATTTGCCCTGCGACTACGGCCCTTCCTGTGCAGGGCTTCTACATCTTTGCTGCCCACAACATCTGTCCCAGAGAAGCGACACTGCAGCGCTGGTCAATCTAATCAGCAACCACAGGTGGCGTGATGTATCATTCACCTATAAACGTAATTCACCCCTTTGCATTGACGCCCAGGGCCACGGAACGGGTCACCACCACCGTGACACATCCTTGTGAGACACCGGCCCAGTACCAATTAACCCCACTGCCCTGGCTGGCCACCCACACTCCATGTCTGATTCATCTTGGACTTGGGAATTCACGATTTGACTTGATAACCAAGGCATGGTATGATAGAAAGAGCTACATGGACTAATGTGAAGTGTGGCCTGCTGCATCATTCACTTTTGGTGGGGGTGAAAGACACAAGGAAAGGGGTTCTTCCTGACCAGGAGCCAGCACTTGACAACTCAGTGCTTGCATTTTTTGAAACTTCAGAAGAGGAGGGCATATTTGCTGGAATCTGTTTCGGCAATGTAAGCCAAAACCAGTTCCTCATGCTCCGCCTTTAAAAGTGGTTAACCTACTCCCAGAAAAGGTAGCCTTACAGGCGTTCCGGAGCCATACCATGATGCAGGCTCAACACCTCCTGCCTTAGCTGCTATTGTGCTTTTGCCACTACTAGCAGACGCACCACCACCATCAGCACCAGCTGGCCCCCCCACGCCCACATCCGCGGCCTCTTCCACCAAACTTCAAAATTTTGCAGAAAATAGACCCAAAATAACATCAGATATATGGCACTGTATCAGAAGAGTACAGCTCTATTCAGTCATAGGATAATTGTCAATCTCCCTATATAGTCCATCAGTCACACAGAGACGCTCACAGGCTCAGTATGGATTAGACAAGAATATAAAAATTAGACAAAGTGTACAGTATCATCAGATAGCAGGTATATATAGTATAGTTTAAACATTCTAAATCTCCATAGATATTTGAGGAGGCACACACAGACACTCTCAGGCTCAGTATTGGATTACAACTACTGTTGAGCATTCCGATGCCGCAAGTATCGGGTATCGGCCGATATTCGCTGTATCGGAATTCTGATACCGAGTACCGATATTTTTTCAATATCGGATACCGGAATTGGAAGTCCCCATAATGCAATGAGCCACTGTTGTGGCTGTGATTGGCTGCTGAAATGATGTCATCATGATGCGCGGTCTGTGCGCATCATGATGCGCGGTCTGTGCTGACTGCGCGGGGTCTGTGCCGACTGTCGGGGGTCTGTACGGGACTCTCGAGGGTCTGTACAGGCCTGTTGAGGGCCTGTGCTGGCTGCCAGTGGTCTGTACGGGCCTCTCGGGGGCCTGTGCCGGCTGCCAGTGGTCTGTACGGGGCTCTCGGGGGCCTGTGCCGGCTGCCGGTAGTCTGTATAGGCCTCTCAGGGGTCTGTACAGGCCTGTCGGGGGCCTGTGCCGGCTGCCGGTGGTCTGTACGGGCCTCTCGGGGGCCTGTGCCGGCTGTCGGGGGCCTGTGCCGGCTGCCGGGGGCCTGTGCCAGCTGCCGGTGGTCTGTGCGGGCCTGCCGGGGGTCTTGTGTGTGTGCAGGCATCGTCCGATGGGACTACAAGTCCTATCGGGTGATGCCTGCTACAATGACAGTGATTGACACATTAGCCAATGATGGGACAGTAGTAGTCCCATCATCCGGCTAATGTGTTGAATGTAAAATAAAAAAAAACAAAAAAAAAAACATACTACATATATGCTACATTCATACAAGATACATACATACTACATACATACTTCATATATACTACATTCATACAACATAAATACAGTGGGGAAAAAAATTTTTTAGTCAGTCAGCAATAGTGCAAGTTCCACCACTTAAAAAGATGAGAGGCGTCTGTAATTTACATCATAGGCAGACCAACTATGGGAGACAAACTGAGAAAAAAAAATCCAGAAAATCACATTGTCTGTTTTTTTTTTCATTTTAATTGCATATTATGGTGGAAAATAAGTATTTGGTCAGAAACAAAATTTCATCTCAATACTTTGTGATATATCCTTTGTTGGCAATGACAGAGGTCAAACGTTTTCTGTAAGTCTTCACAAGGTTGCCACACACTGTTGTTGGTATGTTGGCCCATTCCTCCATGCAGATCTCCTCTAGAGCAGTGATGTTTTTGGCTTTTCGCTTGGCAACACGGACTTTCAACTCCCTCCAAAGGTTTTCTATAGGGTTGAGATCTGGAGACTGGCTAGGCCACTCCAGGACCTTGAAATGCTTCTTACGAAGCCACTCCTTCGTTGCCCTGGCGGTGTGCTTTGGATCATTGTCATGTTGAAAGACCCAGCCACGTTTCATCTTCAATGCCCTTGCTGATGGAAGGAGGTTTGCACTCAAAATCTCATGATACATGGCCCCATTCATTCTTTCATGTACCCGGATCAGTCGTCCTGGCCCCTTTGCACAGAAACAGCCCCAAAGCATGATGTTTCCACCACCATGCTTTACAGTAGGTATGGTGTTTGATGGATGCAACTCAGTATTCTTTTTCCTCCAAACACGACAAGTTGTGTTTCTACCAAACAGTTCCAGTTTGGTTTCATCAGACCATAGGACATTCTCCCAAAACTCCTCTGGATCATCCAAATGCTCTCTAGCAAACTTCAGATGGGCCCGGACATGTACAGGCTTAAGCAGTGGGACACGTCTGGCACTGCAGGATCTGAGTCCATGGTGGCGTAGTGTGTTACTTATGGTAGGCCTTGTTACATTGGTCCCAGCTCTCTGCAGTTCATTCTCTAGGTCCCCCCGCGTGGTTCTGGGATTTTTGCTCACCGTTTTTGTGATCACTCTGACCCCACAGGGTGGGATTTTGCGTGGAGCACCAGATTGAGGGAGATTATCAGTGGTCTTGTATGTCTTCCATTTTCTAATTATTGCTCCCACAGTTGATTTCTTCACTCCAAGCTGGTTGGCTATTGCAGATTCAGTCTTCCCAGCCTGGTGCAGGGCTACAATTTTGTTTCTGGTGTCCTTTGACAGCTCTTTGGTCTTCACCATAGTGGAGTTTGGAGTCAGACTGTTTGAGGGTGTGCACAGGTGTCTTTTTATACTGATAACAAGTTTAAACAGGTGCCATTACTACAGGTAATGAGTGGAGGAAAGAGGAGACTCTTAAAGAAGAAGTTACAGGTCTGTGAGAGCCAGAAATCTTGATTGCTTGTTTCTGACCAAATACTTATTTTCCACCATAATATGCAAATAAAATGAAAAAAAAACAGACAATGTGATTTTCTGGATTTTTTTTTCTCAGTTTGTCTCCCATAGTTGAGGTCTACCTATGATGTAAATTACAGACGTCTCTCATCTTTTTAAGTGGTGGAACTTGCACTATTGCTGACTGACTAAATACTTTTTTTCCCCACTGTATATACTACATACATGCTACATATATACTACATTCATACAACATACATACATACTACATACATGCTACATATATACTACATTCATGCAACATACATACTACATACACTCACTGGCCACTTTATTAGGTACACCTGTCCAACTGTGTGTTAAGACTTAATTTCTAATCAGCCAATCACATGGCGGCAACTCAGTGCATTTAGGCATGTAGACATGGTCAAGACAATCTCCTGCAGTTCAAACCGAGCATCAGTATGGGGAAGAAAGGTGATTTGAGTGCCTTTGAACGTGGCATGATTGTTGGTGCCAGAAGGGCTGGTCTGAGTATTTCAGAAACTGCTGATCTACTGGGATTTTCACGCACAACCATCTCTAGGGTTTACAGAGAATGGTCCGAAAAAGAAAAAAAATCCAGTGAGCGGCAGTTCTGTGGCCGGAAATGCCTTGTTGATGCCAGAGGTCAGAGGAGAATGGGCAGACTGGTTCGAGCTGATAGAAAGGCAACAGTGACTCAAATTGCCACCCGTTACAACCAAGGTAGGCAGAAGAGCATCTCTGAACGCACAGTGCGTCGAACTTTGAGGCAGATGGGCTACAGCAGCAGAAGACCACACCGGGTACCACTCCTCTCAGCTAAGAACAGGAAACTGAGGCTACAATTTGCACAAGCTCATCGAAATTGGACAGTAGAAGATTGGAAAAACGTTGCCTGGTCTGATGAGTCTCGATTTCTGCTGCGACATTCGGATGGTAGGGTCAGAATTTGGCGTAAACAACATGAAAGCATGGATCCATCCAGCCTTGTATCAACGGTTCAGGCTGGTGGTGGTGGTGTCATGGTGTGGGGAATTTTTTCTTGGCACTCTTTGGGCCCCTTGGTACCAATTGAGCATCGTTGCAACGCCACAGCCTACCTGAGTATTGTTGCTGACCATGTCCATCCCTTTATGACCACAATGTACCCAACATCTGATGGCTACTTTCAGCAGGATAATGCGCCATGTCATAAAGCTCGAATCATCTCAGATTGGTTTCTTGAACATGACAATGAGTTTACTGTACTCAAATGGCCTCCTCAGTCACCAGATCTCAATCCAATAGAGCATCTTTGGGATGTGGTGGAACGGGAGATTCGCATCAGGGATGTGCAGCCGACAAATCTGCGCCAACTGTGTGATGCCATCATGTCAATATGGTCCAAAATCTCTGAGGAATGCTTCCAGCACCTTGTTGAATCTCTGCCACGAAGAATTGAGGCAGTTCTGAAGGCAAAAGGGGGTCCAACCCGTTACTAGCATGGTGTACCTAATAAAGTGGCCAGTGAGTGTATATACTACATTCATACAACATACATACTACCTTCATACAACATACATACATACATACTACATACATACTACATGTAAACTACATACATGCTACATATATACTACATTCATACAACATACATACATACTACATATATACTACATTCATACAACATACATACATACTACATATTACATACATGCTTCATATATACTGCATTCATACAACATACATACATAGTACATACTACATACATACAACATGCTACAGACATACAACATACATACAACATACTGCATATATACTACATACATACTGCATACAATACATTCATACAATACATACATAGACATACAGTACATATAACATAGAGTACATACTCACCATCACTTGTCACTTTGATCCCCAAAGCCAGTGTCATCTATGAAAAAAATATGAAAATAACAAAAAAGCCATATACTCCCTGATCAGCAGAAATCAACGAGGGTCCCACGCCGATTTCCCGTGGAGAACAGCAGCATCAGCTGATGCGACCGCTCTCTAGGGGCTTCAATAATCCAATGATGGGAGGTAGGTATCCTTCCGCACTGTATTCCTCCGCCACTGTAAAAATAATAGTCCCTAGTCTCACTTTTGGCATTGCTGTGTGAGAAAGTTCCCACACAGCTTTTGCGATAAAGTGAGACCAGGGACTATTTTTTTAACAGTGGCGGAGGAATACAGTGCGGAAGGATACCTACCTCCCATCACTGGATTCCTGGAGCCCCGTAGAGAGCAGTCGCATCAGCTGATGCTGCTGTTCTCCACGGGAGATCGGTGTGGGACACGCGTGGATTTCTGCGGATCAGGGAGTATATTGTTTGTTTGTTATTTTCATATTTTTCCACAGATGACACTGGCTTCGGGGATCAAAGTGACAAGTAATGGTGAGTATGTACTCTATGTTATATGTACTGTATGTCTATATGTATGTATTGTATGAATGTATTGTATGCAATATGTATGTAGTATGTATGTATGTATGTTGCATGTCTGTAGCATGTTGTATGTATGTATGTATGTAGTATGTATGTACTATGTATGTATGTTGTATGAATGTAGTATGTATGTAGCATGTATGTAGTATATATGTATGTTGTATGAATGTAGCATATATGTAGCATGTATGTAGTATATATGTATGTTGTATGAATGTAGTATATATGTAGCATGTATGTAGTATATATGTATGTTGTATGAATGTAGTATATATGTAGCATGTATGTAGTATATATGTATGTTGTATGAATGTAGTATATATGTAGCATGTATGTAGTATGTAGTATGTATGTATGTTGTATGAATGTAGTATACATGTAGTATGTATGTAGTATATATGTATGTTGTATGAATGTAGTATATATGTAGCATGTATGTAGTATGTAGTATGTATGTATGTATGTTGTATGAATGTAGTATTCATGTAGTATGTATGTAGAATATATGTAAGTTGTATGAATGTAGTATATATGTAGCATGTGTGCATGATGTATGAATGTAGTATATATGTAGCATGTATGTAGTATGTATGTTTGTATGCTGTATGAATGTAGTATATATGTAGTATGTATTTACTATGTATGTATGTTGTATGAATGTAGTATGTATGTATACTGTATGAATATAGTATATATGTAGTATGTATTTACTATGTATGTATGTTGTATGAATGTAGTATGTATGTAGCATGTATGTAGTATGTATGTATGTTGTATAAATGTAGTATACAGTACATGTATGTATGTAGTATATCTGTATGTTGTATGAATGTAGTATGTATGTAGCATGTATGTAGTATATATGTATGTTGTATGAATGTAGTATATACATAGCATGTATGTAGTATATATGTATGTTGTATGAATGTAGTATATATGTAGTATGTATGTAATATGTATGTATGTTGTATGAATGTAGTATATATGTAGCATGTATGTAGTATGTATGTATGCTGTATGAATGTAGTATATATGTAGTATGTATGGTTTTTTTTTTTTTTTAACATTCAACACATTAGTCGGATGATGGGACTACTACTGGCTAATGTGTCAGTCACTGTCATTGTAGCAGGCATTGCCCGATGGGACTTGTAGTCCCATCAGACGATGCCTGCACACACACACAAGACCCCCGGCAGGCCCGCACAGACCACCGGCAGCTCGCACAGGCCCCTGGCAGCCGGCACAGACCACAGACAGCCGGCACATGCCCCCAAGAGGCCCGTACAGACCACCGGCAGCCAGCACAGGCCCCCGGCAGCCGACACAGACCACCGACAGCCGGCACAGGCCCCCGAGAGGCCCGTACAGACCACTGGCAGCCGGTACAGGCCCCCGAAGGCATGTACAGACCACCGGCAGCCGGCACATGCCCCCGACAGTCGGCACAGACCCCCGAGTGGCCCGTACAGACCACCGGCAGCCGGCACAGGCCCCGACAGTTGGTACAGACCCCCGAGAGGCCCATACAGACCACCGGCAGCTGGCACAGGCCCCCGACAGTCGGCACAGACCCCCGAGAGGCCCGCACAGAGCCCGCCCGCACACACAGACACGCACAGTGTCCGCCCACGCACCGCCCACCCTCTTCCCCCCTCCCGAACAGGATGTACAAGGCAAGAAAGGGTTTTTTTTTAATTCTGATATTTCTGTCTCATTGACTTGAATGGGACTTCCGGTATCGGAATCGGCGATACCGATACTTTTTGGGGTATCGGGCCGATCCAATCCGATCCGATATTTCTGAATATCGGATGGTATCGCTCAAAACTAATTACAACACAATCTAAAAAGCCGTAAAACGGTAATGGATCTCAAGAGTACAGCTGTACACAGTGTAGGTGTCATTGTTGTCAATTTCAGTATTTATTTCCACAGTCAGAAAATAACTCTCACTTGGTCAGTTTGGATTAGACCAGAATATAACAAGCAGTAAATGGGTAATGTATCCCAAGCGTAGAGCTGTATACAGTGTTGGGGTAATTTTTAAATGTACATCTAAATTGCAGGAGTAACCCATAGACACTCACACGCTCAGGATGGATCACACCACAATGTAACAAGAAGATCCGCAAGAAATAATCACACATGTGGGACAATGTTCCAGGTGTCAATGATGCACTTAGAGTGTTGGTTGGAGGAGGACTTCCTGGCAGAAAGGGTACAGTATCACCTGATACCAGGTATATATAGCATAGTTTAAACATTAACAATGTACTTCGATATATCAGGAGTAGTGTTGAGCCACCCCGCTAGTGTTTTGGTTCGTCGCACAGGAGGCAAGTTTGCCGAATGTTCGTCGAACGTTCGAAGAACACCGTCGAACCCCATTCAAAACAATGGCAGGCAAACACAAACACATACGAACACATAGAAAACAATTACAAAACACCTTTAAAGGTGTCCCAAAGCAGACAAAATGCTCAGAAGACAAAAATAACATATGGAAAAGGGCAACTACATTTAGAAAAGATGTGGAGGAGTAAAATGAGGAGGTGGAGGAGACACAGATATAGGCTTGTCATGCCCTTATGAAGTCAAGAAAGGCTGGAATAAAAATGTGAAATACAAACCAAAAAAAAAAAAAAAATTCTGAAATCGAACACGATCATATACCGTTGGACTGCCCACCAATAAATTATGGCAACTGCCGATGGGGCGGCGTTATTCCCACGAACCTCCAAACTGCGTCCATGAAGGCAAAGTGTTTGGTTTCCGGGGGCTGTATGATTGCAAAGCTGAACCTTAAAGAAATGTCCAAAAGGGCACCACCAGGAGTGGAGCCTGTGGCTTAATTGGACTCCACCCGGGAAACCACAACCATACAAGCTACAGTAAAGATGGACAGATTGCAAGCTTTGTCGTTTCTGTGTGTGGTGTGGTATGTCCGTTTGTTGTTGTGCTAGCGATTTCTCAGCTTTATTCCGTTAATGACCGAGACTCCGGCATGCCCCCGCGGTACGCGTCAAGCTTACTAGAGGGATACATGAGGCTCTGGCACGCGAGATCGAGCAATAACAGGTCTATCATGCCCTTACATGTCCGGGCTGCATGCGCGCTACACTGAAAGGACCAGCTTTTGTCGCTTACAGGTGCTGATAACCCGCTTAACACCGTTAGTGATGGGGATCTGGGATTCCAATTATTCCCTGCGAACGATAATTTCCCAGTAAGTGCAGGTCAGCCGAAATTACGGAATTAGGCCTAACCGGCATTCCTGACAAAATGAAAAAATTATGTGTCCAAACCACAGGTGCTGTAGCTTGCTTAACAGCTCGGCAGCCGTTCTCAGGCCCAGTATAGATTCGACAACATTGTAGAAAGTTGATAAAGGGTACAGTTTCACCCGATAACACGTATATATGTAGCATAGTTTACACATTAAAAACCTATGTCTATAGATCAGGAGGCAGGCTCAGACGGTATCAGGCCCAGTATGGATTAGACGTGATTGGACAAAGGTGAGAAAGGGTAACATATCACTGGATTACAGGTATGTATAGCATAGTTTACACATTAAAAACCTATGTCTATAGATCAGGAGGCAGGCTCAGATGGTCTCAGGCCCAGTATGGATTAGACGTGATTGGACAAAGGTGAGAAATGGTACATTATCACTGGATAGCAGGTATATGTAGCATAGTTTAAACATTTAAAATCTCCGTGTTCTCAGTATGGATTAGACAACAATCTAAAAAGTAGAAAAAAGGAAATGTTTTTGAAGCGTACACCAGTATACACTTTTGGTGATATTTTTAAATCTTCATATATATTTCTGTCTCAGTAAGACAGTCCAGCCTCTCCGACATAGGAAATGAGATGCATACAATAACTGCCATAAAGTCTAGTGATTGCAGAAATCTAGGAATTAACAATCACGGGAAAAACTGCCATCACAATTCTCAGAGGCGATGCTGACCCTCAATTAATTTGTGTGTGGAGACAGCGAAAACATAACTTTGTGAAGAAAGTGTTGCTGTATAGCAGTACCGTTGTTCCCATCAGCGTTACACATCTCCATCAAATTTTAATCACAGGGAGAGATGTAAACATGTTGCTCACTGCCTATCATAGTAACATAGTTATTAAGGTTGAAGGGAGACTTTAAGTCCATCTAGTTCAACCCATATCCTATCCTAACTTGCCCTAACATGTTGATCCAGAGGAAGGCAAAAAAAACCCATGTGGCAAACAGTAAGCTTCACATTGGGGAAAAAAATTCCTTCCCGACTCCACATACGGCAATCAGACTAGCTCCCTAGATCAACGCAATATTAAGGAAACTAGTGTATATACCCTGTAATGTTATCCTCCTCCCCTAAATAATCATCCCCATCATCATCCTCCTCCTCCTCCTCTTCTTCCTCCACCTCATCCAGGAGAGGTCCCGGAGCAGGCAATGGCTGACTGTCATCAAGGCTTCCCTCCTCCTCTTCAGCTACTTCGGCTGCAGATGCCTGCTCCTTAATGTATGTCAAAGTTTGCATGAGCAGACGCATAAGTGGGATGCTCATGCTTATGATGGCATCGTCTGCGCTTACCAGCCGTGTGCATTCCTCAAAACACTGAAGGACTTTACAGAGATCCTTCAGCTTCGACCACTGCACACCTGTCAACTCCATGTCTGCCCTCAAAGTGCCTGCCCGTGTATCCTCCCACAAATGCATTACGGCCTGCCTCTGTTCGCACAGCCGCTCAACCATGTGCAGGGTGGAGTTCCACCTTGTTGCAACGTCGATAATTAGGTGATGCTTGGGAAGGTGGAGCAATCGCTGCAGCTTCTGCATACGACTGGAGTGTACCGGCGAATGTGCTAGCACAGTCTTCGACCCTTATGGAGCAGGCCTGTTAACTCCGGATAATTATTAAGGAAGCACTGCACCACCAGTTTCAAGGTGTGAGCCAAGCAAGGTATGTGTCTGAGTTTTGAAAGGGCTATGGCTGCCACAAAATTCCGGCCGTTATCACTAACTACCTTGCCTGCCTCAAGATGTAGACTGCCCAGCCATGACTCAGTTTGTCGCTGAAAGTAGTCGGCCAGTACCTCCGCGGTGTGTCTGTCGCCCAAACACATCATCTGCAACACAGCCTGCTGACGCTTTCCACTAGCTGATCGATAGGGGGACACCTCGTGTGCAACACTGGCAGCTGCGGATGGAGTGCTCGTGTGACTGCGCTCTGTGGATGAGCTTTCGTTTCTGGAGGGAGGAGGTGGGTCGAACGCCTACAGCCAACTGTTTCCTATACCGTGGGCTAGGCAGCACTGTCCCACCACCGCTGTCCCCTGTGGACCCTGCATCTACCACATTAACCCAGTGCGCAGTGATGGACACGTAACGGCCCTGGCCATGCCTACTGGACCATGCATCAGTTGTGAGGTGCACCTTTCCACTTACTGATTGCTTGAGTGCATGGACAATGCGGTCTTTCACATGAAGGTGGAGGGCTGGGATGGCTTTGCGAGAAAAGAAGTGGCGACTGGGTAGGTCATAGCGTGGTACTGCGTAGGCCATGAGTTCGCGGAAAGCTGCGCTTTCAACCAACCGGTAGGGCATCATCTCTAATGAGATTAGTTTGGCAATGTGGGCGTTCAAACCCAGTGTACGTGGATGAGAGGATGAGAACTTTCTTGTCCTACTCATAGTCTCTGGTAAGGTGAGCTGGACTTGAGAGCTGCACATGGTGGAACTAGCGGTGAACATGGCGGACTGAGAGAGGGTTGATGATGGTGATGGAGTTGGTGTTCTTTCTGATGGACTAGATTCAGTCTTTCGTTGATATAACATTGTGATTCCCTGACTGCTTTGGCCTTGCTATGACACCTCAACATTTGCTGCTGGTGGTGTGCTAACCGGTGGGCTTACAGTGGGGGAAACAATGCGGCGTTGCTGACTACCTTCTTTGGGAGCAGTTGCACATGTGGTACGTGAGGTTTGGTAGTCCGTCCATGCTTGCAAGTGCATGGTGGTTAAATGTCTAAGCATGCAACTGGTATTCAAATTTCTCATATTTTTCCCTCGGCTAAAGGTCTTTGCGCACTTCTTGCAGATAACCTTTGCCTGATCATTAGGATTTTGTTCAAAAAAGTGCCACACTGCACTCTTCCTACTAGGGAAGACATTTTGAGGCTTTGCACGCTGTGCTATTTTGACCGTCTGGCCAAGCTGTCCTGCAACTCTTTTGCCTTTTTTAACCCGTTTTTGGACTGCTCCGGGCCTGCCAGATAACAGCTGTTGCGATGTCGATGCCTGCAGCGGATGCTCCTCCTCCTCTTCTGAGCTATTGGCAGCGACACCCTCTTCCCCCAATGGATGCCAATCTGGGTCAACAACTGGGTCATCCATCATCTCCTCTTCAATGTCATGTGCACCTTCCTCTGTGTCATCGTGTATGGTGGTATAGTATGCGGGAAGGGGCACCTGAGTTTCATCAGGGTCAGATTCCGGCTTAGTACACTGCGAGGACAATGTAGTGCTCTGAGTGAATGTACCTGCAGATAAATCTAGCAGTGGCGGTGCATCAGTGCACTCCATGTCAGATTCCTCTTGGACTGGGGAATTCACGATTTGACTTGATAACCCAGACATGGTATGAGAAAAGAGCTCCATGGAGTAATCTGTAGTGTGGCCTGCCGCATCCTTCACTTTTGGTAGGGGTGAAGGACACAAGGAAAGGTGTTCCTGACCAGGAGCCTCCACTGACGACGTAGTGCTTTTATTTTTTGAAACTTCAGAAGAGGAGCCAATAGAGCTGGAGGCTGTGTCAGCAATGTAAGCGAAAACTTGTTCCTGAATCTCCGGCTTTAAAAGCAGTTTACCTACTCCCAGAAAAGGGAGCCTACGAGGCCTTGTGGAGCCAGACAATGACGCCGGCTCACCAACTCCTGCCTTAGGTGCTATTGTGCTTTTGCCACAACCAGCAGAAGCACCACCACCAACACCACCATCAGGACCAGCTGGCAACCCCCGCCCACTTCCACGGCCTCTTCCACCATACTTCTTCATTTTTTTTAAAAAGGTACCCAAAATAACAACAGCTATATGGTACTGTAAAGCAAGGTAAAGGGTGTATAGAGTATTGGTGAGAATTTTAATCTCACTGTAGATTGGAGGATGCTGAACTATTGTCTCACGCCCAGTATAGATTACACCGCAATGTGACAGGCAGAAATTGGCTGGTGTATGAGAAGGCAGAAGCTGTATATAGTATTGGTGAGAATTTGAAGCTCAATGTAGATTGGAGGACGCTGAACTATTGTCTCAGGCCCAGTATAGATTACACCACAATGTGACAGGCAGAAATTGGCTGGTGTTTGAGAAGGCAGAAGCTGTATAGAGTATTGGTGAGAATTTGAATCTCAATGTAGATTGGAGGATACTGAACTATTGTCTCAGGCCCAGTAGAGATTACACCGCAATGTGACAGGCAGAAATTGGCTGGTGTATGAGAAGGCAAAAACTGTATATAGTATTGGTGAGAATTTGAATCTCAATGTAGATTGGAGTACGCTGAACTATTGTCTCAGCCTCAGTATAGATTACACCGCAATGTGACTGGCAGAAATTGGCTGGTCTATGAGAAGGCAGAAGCTGTATATAGTATTGGTGAAAATTTGAAGCTAACTGTAGATTGGAAGACGCTGAACTATTGTCTCAGGCCCAGTAGAGATTATACCACAATGTGACAGGCAGAAATTGGCTGGTGTATGAGAAGGCAAAAGCTGTATAGAGTATTGGTGAGAATTTGAATCTCAATGTAGATTGGAGGACGCTGAACTATTATCTCAGGCCCAGTATAGATTACACCGCAATGTGACAGGCAGAAATTGGCTGGTGTATGAGAAGGCAGAAGCTGTATATAGTATTGGTGAGAATTTGAAGCTCAATGTAGATTGGAGGACGCTGAACTATTGTCTCAGGCCCAGTATAGATTACACCACAATGTGACAGGCAGAAATTGACTGGTGTATGAGAAGGCAAAAGTTGTATAGAGTATTGGTGAGAATTTGAAGCTCACTGTAGATTGGAGGGCGCTGAACTATTGTCTCAGGCCCAGTAGAGATTACACCGCAATGTGACAGGCAGAAATTGGCTGGTGTTTGAGAAGGCAGAAGCTGTATAGAGTATTGGTGAGAATTTGAATCTCAATGTAGATTGGAGGATACTGAACTATTGTCTCAGGCCCAGTAGAGATTACACCGCAATGTGACAGGCAGAAATTGTCTGGTGTATGAAAAGGCAGAAGCTGTATAGGGTATTGGTGAGAATTTGAATCTCACTGTAGATTGGAGGACGCTGAACTATTGTCTCAGGCCCAGTATAGATTACACCGCAATGTGACAGGCAGAAATTGGCTGGTGTATGAGAAGGCAGAAGCTGTATATCGTATTGGTGAGAATTTGAATCTCAATGTAGATTGGAGGATGCTGAACTATTGTCTCAGGCCCAGTAGAGATTACACCGTAATGTGACAGGCAGAAATTGGCTGGTGTATGAGAAGGCAAAAGCTGTATATCGTATTGGTGAGAATTTGAATCTCAATGTAGATTGGAGGATGCAGAACTATTGTCTCAGGCCCAGTATAGATTACACTGCAATGTGACAGGCAGAAATTGGCTGGTGTATGAGAAGGCAAAAGCTGTAAAGAGTATTGGTGAGAATTTCAATCTCAATGTAGATTGGAGGACGCTGAACTATTGTCTCTTGCCCAGTATAGATTACACCGCAATGTGACAGGCAGAAATTGCCTAGTGTATGACTAACTACAATGTGTATATAGAATTGGGCAGAATTGGAATCTCCCTAGAGTGTAGGTCTGTAAGAACGGACAAACTCCTCGACTTTTCCTTACAGAGTCACACACGTAGATAGCTTCAATTTGGCAGTGATAACAGCCGTTACACGGTACTGAGAGAGGAGCGTGCACGTACACCGCTGTACGGTGTATGTAAAATTGTCAAGCTCCGTGTTTTTGTATACGGACTGACACACGCTGTCTCTCTCTAGTTTTGAATGTAATCAAACAGCAAATATTCTAAACTGTTTGAAAAACGGACAAAACTGTAAGGTGTAGGTCTGTAAGAGTAGACAAACTCCTCGACTTTTCCTTACAAAGTCACACACGTAGTTAGCTTCAATTTGGCCGTGATAATAGCCATTACACGGTACGGAGAGAGGAGTGTGCACATACACCGCTGTACGGTGTATGTAAAATTGTCAAGCTCCGTGTTTTTGTTTACGGACTGACACACGCTGTCTTTCTCTAGTTTTGAATGTAATCAAACAGCAAATATACTAAACTGTTTGAAAAACGGACAAAACTATAAGGTGTAGGTCTGTAAGAATGGACAAATGCCTCGACTTTTCCTTACAGAGTCACACACGTAGATAGCTTCAATTTGGCCGTGATAACAGCCGTTACACGGTACTGTGTGAGGAGCGTACACCGCTGTACGGTGTGTGAAAAAATGAACGCTCACTACCTCACCAGGACAAAACAATACAATTTGGATTGCTTTTAAAAAAGCAGTTTGAACACCAGTGTGCACACAGCAATGCAGCTAGCCTTAAAAGGCAGGCTAATCACCACCAGCGCTGCTGCACAAAAGCAAAAATCTTCACCTTTCACTGTACAGTAACTACAGTGAAAAGCACTAGCAGCAGAAGCAGTTTTTTTTTTCTTTTTGCCTTCCTAACGCTTTCCCTACAGAATCAGCAGCTGCAGCAGCTCTCCCTATTCTGAGATCAGCATGAGTAACATGGTGGTCGGCGTTCCCGCCCTTTTACACCCCCTGTGATGCCACACAAAGCAAGCCAATCACTTGCATGCCCTTCTACAAGATGGTGGTGACCGCTGCCTATGTCATCACGTTGCCCACAGTGTCCGTTCTTCCTGATTGGCTGAAAAAGGGAGCTAACGCATCTTTTGAAACGCAACTTTGGCGCTAAAGTCGCCGACCTCGGGGCCGACTTCACGCTAAGGTCGGGTTTCGTTTCATGAAACCCGACTTTGGTGAAAGTTGGCGACTTTTGAATTTTTTCGACCCGTTTCGCTCAACTCTAATTGTGACTGTAAGTGTGCAAATCACATATGTGCATGGGATGGGGGCGCCAAACTAAATTCTTGCCCCGGAAGCCAGAAAAGCTAGATACACCTCTGGCTGAACCCCTAGCTACACCTCTGACTATTATTGCATGGTCTTTTTTGCTCATGATCAATAGGGTGGTATTATTCGGTCACTATGTAGTGATAATATGTGGTGTTATGATTAGGTCACCAAGGAGGATAGCCGGGGAATAAGCTAGGCAACCAGAAAACCAGAAAGGTTGGTAACTAAGCGGATTGCAGAACCCTAAAACTAACAACACAACTAGAGTTAGCCGTGGGACGTACCTACGATACCCTAGATGCTGCGGCACAGCCAAAGAGTTAACTAAGCCTAAAGCAAGAAAGGGGAAAGCTAAACTGCCCCGGAGTAGAACCCCAAAGGAATAGATAGCCCCCAAACATATATTGCCAGTGAGACAAAATGAGGCACAAACACATTCTGGTGTGAACAAGAAGCAAAGCAAAAGATACTGATATAACATGGGACTAGCAATACTGAACAGACTGACATAAGCTGTGGCATATGGAACGGGGTCCAGCACTGGTCCCAGCAGGGATCAATTCTGAACCCACACAGCAAAGCAGAAAGCAGAGAAAGGCAAAAACTGGATCAAATGCAAAAAGATTCCAGTAAACAAACAACTTATCTGAATGATGCAGGACCAAGCAGGGGGCAAGCGGACTTCAAAATGCACAGGAAGAAAACCAAATCACCAGCAACAACTGAGGGAAGCTTGCTGATTTAAATCTTCCCAGTCTGTAACACCTGACTTCCAATCATCGTCTTCAGGTGATTTACTTCTGTCCCATCAGAGGGAGTCCAAACTCAGAAGTCATGTCAAAAGTGTTCAAAACAATGTGGTCTTTGACTGAAGTCATAATTTCTAATATTGGTAACATTAGTCTTGGTGTACTGGATTTGTTTGACAGCACAGAAGGGATATTTTGATCCTCCCCTCTTTCCTAGAATGACCTACCTGGCAATTAGATTAAAAAAAAAATAATTGTGTCAGAGAACATAGTATATAAAGCGCCAGCTGCAATCCTCCCATGTGTTTTATTCTGTCATCTTCACTATGTGCACATAGACAGGGAATAAGATACGGGGAAAGTCAGCTTACCACATTCATATGCATCCTGTCCAGATGTAATTCATCACAAGTCTGGGACTTATACCACAAAAGAGGAAGAAGATTTTTCTCCAGCGATGACCAATAGAAGGTAAAAGTTAAAAAAACACATTTATTAGTCCAATATTAAAATATACACACTGGCAACCACAAATGTCTGTAGAAAAACCAACGCATTTCCGCCAAAAGCCTTAATCATTGTATGCTACAACCAGAATGTGAAAACATTTACATAGCCTCCTCTAGCACAACACCTGTGTATCACTCAGTCACCTGCATCAACCTGGGGTTTAACCTTATAGTGTAAATTAACAAAGGTATGTGTGAGAAATAAGAATAAAGATGAGGATAGATCACACAAAGAAAAAAATGCACAGGGTGGAAAGCATTAAATTAAAAGAAAAAAAAACTATCTAATGGTATTGTAAGATTAGATCTTGTCTGGTGGTTATACAAGAGGGGACCCTAGTTTGTAATTATAGATCCAGTACGATTCTCTATTCAGAATTTTTTTTTTTAAATCGCCCCCTCTCATGGGTTTAACTACTTTTTCAATTCCTAGAAAATTTAATAATTTACTATTTCCATTATGTCTATGAGCAAAATGTTTTGAAAATGCTGATGTATTGATAGCTGTATTGTTAATCGCATCTGATAGATGTCTTCTGCTGTGTTTTTTGAGTGAACCTGATGTTCACCCTATGTACTGAATGTACATGTGGATCGCCCTCACCCAGGGCAGCGGGGTACTCAGTACCAGGCCCGTGGAGTTCAATGGGAGTTGTCACAGTGGCAGTGACCCGGTCCGTGGCCCTGGGCGTCCATTGTAAAAGGGAATGTTGAGCGTGTGGATGATGATGATTAAAGTTTATAAGTTAATGATTCGTGACGCCACCTGTGGTGTTCAGCAATGAAGATGTTAAGCCGACGCTGCAGACAGATCCTCTGGGACAGATGGTGTGGTACAGCAATGATGTTGTGGCCCTCCATAGGTAGGGCTGTAGTCCCAGGGCAGTGAATATGGAGAGCTAGTGAGGAGAGCGTAATGGTGCAGTGTTAAGCACAGAGATGTAGCAGTGCTGAGTGGGTTGGCGCAGGAATAAGTGGAGGACACCAGGGCATGTAGTTCCAAAACTTTACTCACAGTCTGTTGTGCGCACAGGTGCCCGCCTCGGTGCTGTGTCCTCCAGGTCAGGGGCTCAGTCAACCTCCAGGCAAGATGAAGTACTCCGTTTCAACACTCCGCCAACATATACAGTGGGGAAAAAAAGTATTTAGTCAGTCAGCAATAGTGCAAGTTCCACCACTTAAAAAGATGAGAGGCGTCTGTAATTTACATCATAGGTAGACCTCAACTATGGGAGACAAATTGAGAAAAAAAATCCAGAAAATCACATTGTCTGTTTTTTTTTTCATTTTATTTGCATATTATGGTGGAAAATAAGTATTTGGTCAGAAACAAAATTTAATCTCAATACTTTGTGATATATCCTTTGTTGGCAATGACAGAGGTCAAACGTTTTCTGTAAGTCTTCACAAGGTTGCCACACACTGTTGTTGGTATGTTGGCCCATTCCTCCATGCAGATCTCCTCTAGAGCAGTGATGTTTTTGGCTTTTCGCTTGGCAACACAGACTTTCAACTCCCTCCAAAGGTTTTCTATAGGGTTGAGATCTGGAGACTGGCTAGGCCACTCCAGGACCTTGAAATGCTTCTTACGAAGCCACTCCTTCGTTGCCCTGGCGGTGTGCTTTGGATCATTGTCATGTTGAAAGACCCAGCCACTTTTCATCTTCAATGCCCTTGCTGATGGAAGGAGGTTTGCACTCAAAATCTCACGATACATGGCCCCATTCATTCTTTCATGTACCCGGATCAGTCGTCCTGGCCCCTTTGCAGAGAAACAGCCCCAAAGCATGATGTTTCCACCACCATGCTTTACAGCAGGTATGGTGTTTGATGGATGCAACTCAGTATTCTTTTTCCTCCAAACACGACAAGTTGTGTTTCTACCAAACAGTTCCAGTTTGGTTTCATCAGACCACAGGACATTCTCCCAAAACTCCTCTGGATCATCCAAATGCTCTCTAGCAAACTTCAGACGGGCCCGGACATGTACAGGCTTAAGCAGTGGGACACGTCTGGCACTGCAGGATCTGAGTCCATAGTGGCGTAGTGTGTTACTTATGGTAGGCCTTGTTACATTGGTCCCAGCTCTCTGCAGTTCATTCACTAGGTCCCCCCGCGTGGTTCTGGGATTTTTGCTCACCGTTCTTGTGATCATTCTGACCCCACGGGGTGGGATTTTGCGTGGAGCACCAGATCGAGGGAGATTATCAGTGGTCTTGTATGTCTTCCATTTTCTAATTATTGCTCCCACAGTTGATTTCTTCACTCCAAGCTGGTTGGCTATTGCAGATTCAGTCTTCCCAGCCTGGTGCAGGGCTACAATTTTGTTTCTGGTGTCCTTTGACAGCTCTTTGGTCTTCACCATAGTAGAGTTTGGAGTCAGACTGTTTGAGGGTGTGCACAGGTGTCTTTTTATACTGATAACAAGTTTAAACAGGTGCCATTACTACAGGTAATGAGTGGAGGAAAGAGGAGACTCTTAAAGAAGAAGTTACAGGTCTGTGAGAGCCAGAAATCTTGATTGCTTGTTTCTGACCAAATACTTATTTTCCACCATAATATGCAAATAAAATGAAAAAAAAACAGACAATGTGATTTTCTGGATTTTTTTTTCTCAGTTTGTCTCCCATAGTTGAGGTCTACCTATGATGTAAATTACAGATGCCTCTCATCTTTTTAAGTGGTGGAACTTGCACTATTGCTGACTGACTAAATACTTTTTTTCCCCACTGTATGCCTTTTCTGAACGGCTCCCTTCTAGCGCCCATCTGAAGCACTCACAGTACTGAGCCAGACTGGAGTTCCTCCTTTCAGATGTTCTTAGAACTCTACTTGTACGGCAGACAGCAGTAGCATGCTTCGGGGACTCCTTGCTACCAAGTCCCTGCTCACTCTCGTTGCTGTTGTGCCCCCAAGTCTTGTGTGGGAATAAAGTGGTGAAAACTTCTATTCCTCCGGTGTCTGTTGCTGGACCTTTAGTATCCATACAACCTCGGGGACCGGACCCCGGCCTTGCGCTTAGAACTTGAGGAAGGGCTCTGCTCTAACCCTAATCCTTAGTTCTCTTCTTCTCCTTACGTTTCGTACAAAACTATCTTTCTTATGGAGAATTAGGCTTTCTGAATATCTCCTTCCTGTGCCAGCAGACCCAGGTCACTGAGGTCTGCTGCAGCGCTTCCTTCAATCCATCCCACTCCGGGGATCTTCTCTCACAGACTGACCTAGTCCTAATAATCTCCCGCTCGCTTGTGCAGACTAAGCTCCACCCACCTCCCAGCACTCTTCGTGTTCCAAGCAGGGAGCCACCAAAGGTGTTTTGCTACACTACTATGTTGTGTGGGATGCAGGTGTTGGAGTGTGGTCAGGTGTCTCCACCTTACCTCAATGGTGGGGTTCCACACCTCAGGAGGAGGTGCAGTACCTCTGTGGCGACTGAACCCTCAGGGGCGCCACACATGCGCCGACATTTATGAGGATTCCAGAAGCAGAAATGCGCCTGCAGGGGATCGACAGTGAGGTAAGTATGAAAAAGGTTTATTCTTCCTTTATAAAATGAATTAAATGGGTTAGGGGGACTACAAATGATGAAGTGGGGGGGACTGCGAATGATGAAGTGAGGTGGAGATGGGGGACTGCAATTGATGAAGTGGGGGGTGGGGTGGGACTGCAAATGATGAATTTAGGTGGGGACGGGGGACTGCAAATGATGAAATGAGGGGGGAGGAGGATGGCAAATGATGAAGTGAGGGGGAGGAGGATGGAAAATGATGAAGTGAGGAGGATGCAAATGATGAAGTGAGAGGGAGGGGGACTGGAAATGAAGTGAGGAGTAATTGGGGACTGCAAATTATGAAGTGAGTGGGGATGGGGACTACAAATGATGAAGTAAAGGGGAATGGGGAGTGCAAATGATGAAGAGAATGTGTAATAATTATAATGGATGACTCAGGAGTCTGCGTGAACAAGACAACTACAGGACACAGTTTATAGGTGGTAAAGTCTATATTATATCACACGGTGTTTCCAAACAGGTGCAGGAAAAACATCAAAGTCTATAAACACACAGTGTAGATATTGAATGCAACTTAGCAAAGTCTGTAGGTAACCTCAGAGGAAAATTTAATCAATGGAGCAGTCTGTGTAGCAAAAGTTCACTTGAGGATGCTTCAAAACAAGTAAGTCCTTGGATATATATATATAAGCCAGTCCAAATAATATAATAACTCATCCAGGGAGGCCTGGGTAGGAAGTCTCAGGTATTGCAGAGCAAAGCAGCAATCAGCTTACATGTCCAAAAAATGCAGGTGAGAGCAACTCGAACAGCCAGAAGCAGGAAGAATACTGGAAATCGGAGTATGCAGCAGAAATTCTGAGAGCAGAGTAACAGAATATCCACACAGGTTCACGGGAGCAGGTAGAAAGCCAGGAAGCCACCATGGTAAGGAGCTGGACACAGGCAGAATACTCTAGCACAGACTAAAGGTTGAGGTGGCGTTATACAGCAGGAAGACACAGGGCACATGAGACAAAAGACGCCATCTTGAAAGAGGGTAGGAATGCTCAAAAGGTAATCAAAAATGTTCAGAGTCCTGACAGGGGGGAGGGGACTGCAAATGATGAAGTGAAGGGGGCATGGGGACTGCAAATGATGAAGTGAAGGGGGGATGGGGGACTGCAAATGATGAAGTGAGGGGGGAAAAGGACAGCAAATGATGAAGTGAAGGAATGACAAATGATGAAGTGAAAGGGGATGGGGGGCTGCAAGTGATGAAGTGAGGGGGACTGCAAATGATGAAGTGGGGGGATGGGAGACTACAAATGATGAAGTAAGGGAGGAACTGCAAATGATAAAGTGAGGGGGAAGGAGGACAGTAAATGATGAAGTCAGGAGGATGGCAAATGATGAAGTGAAGGGGGTTGGGGGACTGCAAATTATGAAGTGAGAGGGGTGGAGGACAGCAAATGATGAAGTGAGGGAGATGGCAAATGATATTCTCACCTTCCATCATCCCCCGCAGCGTTCCCAGGCCTCAGCGATGCTCCTGGCTTGTCCCGTTCCCAGCGATGCCTTGCGACAATGACCCCAGGTGACATAGCATTTCGCGAGACTGCTACGTCAGCACAGGTCATTGTCACAAGGCATCACTGGGAACGGGACTTGCTGGGAGTATTGCTGGGGCCTGGGAACGCTGCGGGGGACACCGGAAGGTGAGACTATCACGATTTTTTATTTTAATTCTTTTTTTAACAGGGATATGGTACCCAGGGCCTGGAGGAGAGTCTCCTCTCCTCCAGACTGTGGGTACCATCTGCAGATTTTCCGCTTACTTTGCGCATGGTGGGCATAGCCACATGTGGAAAGTAAGAGGAACAATGCATTCCTATGTGTGTGGAATCCCCGTGATTCCGCAAAAAAATGAGCATGCTGTGTATTTTCCTGCAATGTGATTCCGCCGCGGAAAAATATGCAGCATTAGCCCAGCATGTGCGGAATGCCATTGCATTCAATGGGTTGCTTATTTTATGCGTTTTCGCAACGAAAAAACACGGCAAAAACGCATAAAATCTGTGGCTATTCCGCATGTGTGCACATAGCCTGAGGGTGCGTGGAGTAAATGATGTACTGAATGTTGGAGAGAGCAGTTGATAATGAATAGAGTGTAGGGGTGAGAGAGAGAGGACATCACAATGATTTGGGGCAGAAGGGGTATGTAAATATAATAAATCGGGGGAGCAGGAGGTACATAGTGGAGGGCGTTGAGGATGCAATGAGTGCTAATAAATTGGGGGAAAGAGTACAGTTGCTAATTGTTATATTTACTAGGTAGGGAAAATGGCTATTTTTAGCTGGGGGGGGCACAGTCGTGGTTTATAATTCATATTTGGAATGTTGGGTTGCACAATAACTAATTATATATTAATGGTGGATTAATGTCTGGATTCAGCTGTGTAGTGTAGAAGAAAGGGAAAAAGTGGGGAATGTGCTCTGGAAGCGATGCTCTAGAAGCGATGCTCTAGATAATTATGCATTATTTTATGCAGAGACAAGTCTTGGCTGGAAGAAGTGATGGTGGCCTGCACTGCATGATACAGAAAAGCAAAGATGATGGACTTCAGCTAGAGTTGTCATTGGAGAGTCAGCCTGTTACCTGTACACTGATACTATACACTGTATACTATCTACAGAGCTCCTGTGTATAATTTTATTGGTGATCACTATATTACCTGTACACAGACAATATATACAGAGCTCCAGTGTAGCCTCACACAATATCCTCATACCACATTGGGTGATGATGAGGAACAGGAGGAGCATGTGGCAGAACAGGAGTGGGATGGGCTGAATTGAAGGGACAGAGACAGTTTTCTGTCAGGAAGTCAGATAAGGGTCAGCTTGCAATAGGAGCAGACCTACGGTCTGATCAGTGAGCGAAGTCACACAACGTGCGTGTCACTTACAGTATGTGAGTGGAGACTGAGGCAGTAGACAGAGAGATCTGGAGTAGTGACAAGGAAAAGTGACAGAAAAACAGAGTGATGCACCGAAGATGGGTCCTGGGACAGGACGTCTAGCAGTACAGCCTGAAGGTTGCAACTCAGAGAGGTAAACGGCAAGGACGGAACAGGGAACATAAGATGAAGAATGTGCTCCAGGTGGTAGTTCCAAGTTGTCATCAAGCAGAGACGCTAAGTAAAGGCCATGGTGGCAAACTAGCTGCCCTAGGGGAAAAGGACACAGAACCACGGATTGAGGACAGGACTCTCACTTACTGGCCAGTAGTACTGTAACAAGGGCAACCGGAGGGTAGTTGTGGCTGAGTTATTTAAAGGCCCAGTACATAGACAGAGTCCACTGAGCAAACAGTCAGTGGGCGCCCCCGGTCCCTTGGACATAGATAGACTGGACCGACACAGCTTTTCCCTACAGGTGACCTTCTCTTCCTCTGGTCACAACAGTCCAGGCAATTAAGGGTCCGGGAATGCAGCTGTTCTCCAACAGGGAAAAATAGCTTTTACTGAATAACGATGAAGGATGGTCAAAAAGACAATTTCAACACTGGCTTCCTGCTCTCTCTCCCTGACTCTTGTTGTGGCCATACCCACAACGTCCACAGTGGCTGAGATTTGCAGTAGCCCAATTGCTGGCGTCTGGGCGTCTGATACCCCTTCAGCGAAGGCCCTTCCCAAGTCCTGGGGGCCTGTGTTGTAATCCTTCAGTCTGTATAAACCCTTGGCCCGGGGCAGCAGATCTCTCCAATCCTGGAGTCTGGCAATGCCCCTTCTGTAATACACATCTGCCCTGGCCAATGTGCCTGGACTTTTTGGTTGGAAGACCAAGACTTCCTGTCTGCTCTGGAGGCTGCTTACCCAGCCGCCTAAGTTACTTAACTCTTTCCCTACTTCAAACACACAGTTACATACATTACAATAGTAAACATTAGGCCAAGGCAAACACAGCACAATACATTAAGAATACATAACATATTTATATAAGGTGCACATGGGGGTCTCAGGGAAGGAGGAGTGGGTGCAAGTGGGGGGGACCTGCCACCTTCTTACACTTCTTCCTCCTTAAACTTGACCATCCCCGGCCATGGCAACCTTTGTAAAACCTATTCATATAACATCAGAATCCCAGTCTCTCTGCAGATAGGTTCAAACAAAAACTCAGTTCTTAGTCCACAAGAGCCGGTTGGCCCTTTAATACTGATGGCTGAAGTCTCTGAAGTGGGCCTCATTCAGACGTAATAGTCCGTATTGTGGCCATAATCCTGAGCACAATCTTCCCCTCCCTTCTTTCTGCGGACCACGGGCCCTTTTAGCGATGGTGGGCTGCATGTTAAACATGGGGCAAATTCAAGGGTTAAAGTGGGGCAAAGTTCAGGAGCACACAGTCCAGCAACCACATCCAGAGTCTACCACTACTATCCCCCGTGGGGCTTTGGTCCCATGATCCAGTAAGGGAGGCACCAACGGGTGCAAAACAAACTTGGAGGAGGGGAAAACCATTAAATGTTGCCGTTAACTGGTGGCCACATCAGGCACCATTGTCCTTAAGCGCCATCTGGGACTCTTAGGCTAGTTTCACACTAGCGCTTTTGAGCGCAGCGACGGCCTGCGCATGGCCGCCGCTAAGCCCCGCCCCTGCCGCGCCTCCGCCGGTAGCTCCGCCTACCGGCGCACGACGCTGCATGCGTCCTGCGTCTCCTATCTTTATCACTGTGGGCGCAGGCCGTGCGCAGTATGCGTTTGGCGGTGCATGCGCCTTTTTGACGGTGCGCCGAGCGCAACCAAACTGCAGCAGGTTGCGTTTGGCGCAGGTCGGCGCACCGTCAAAAGGACGCATGCGCCGCCAAACGCATACCGCGCACGGCCTGCGCCCCCAGTGATAAAGATAGGGGACGCAGGACGCATGCAGCATCATGCGCTGGTAGGCGGAGCTACCGGCAGAGGCGCGGCAGGGGGCGGGGCTTAGCGGCGGCCATGCGCAGGCCGTCACTGCGCTCAAAAGCGCTAGTGTGAAACTAGCCTTAGGGATGCGAAATAGTCCCTTACTCTGGGGGTGCAACCGGCACCAATATTATGTCTTAAAGGGGCTACTCAGCTTGTACACAGCTGCTGAGTTGCATAGTGGGCTGCATTTGGCCCCTGCTCTATTACAGTACATAGATATTAGATGAGGACCCACTGGAAGAGGAGTCCCCACTGTTCTCCGTACTCCCTACAGTGGTGGTCCTGTTGCTCCTTGAGCCTCAGGCTCTGTTGACACATCTGCAGCCACCTCACTGCCCTGAGGCACTGTTCTCTCCTGTACGGCCGTGGCAACTGCATCCACAGCAGCTGGCCGTTACACACCTGGGGTCTTCTGTGGTGGACCGGTCAGAGGACATTCTTATGGCCACTGCATAGGGCCCTCGGGGTCCTCGCTCCCATATAAATTCTATGTAGTCCCCCTCTTAAAGAGGACCACGGAACATCAGGGACCCAGCATTGATACACACTTTGGCCCCATTCTCCAGCTCTTGCAGGAAACTGTAACCTTTTCTACAGTTCAGGTACTGGATGAGGCCGTGGATCATCTGCCCTGCTGCGGTTCCTCCACTGGGGTGCTTCAACTCCTTAAGGATGCGGTGCTCCCACTGCCTTTTATCCCAAGTCACCTCACGGATCCACTTAGCCTCTGTTGGCACATGGGGCTTCTCTGCACACAGGCCGTGGCTGTCAGATGGAATGGTTGCGGCCTGGGGGAGCGTGGGTGCCGGCGTGGCCAGGGACGATGGCGGGGTTGGCAGCCAGGATGCCTCTGGGGATGAGGGCGGAACTACGGACAGTGAGTAGGTGGAGAGCAAAGCAGCGGGGCTGCTGGATAGGGGTCCCTTACTCACTGCCACAGCCCCCGGTAGTCCTCTTGCATGGCCGCCAACATCGGTGATCGCGGCCATCATGATCCCCTGCAAGTCCGCTTCCTGAATCCTCTGCACTCCCCGGGGGTTCCCATAAGGGTGTCATCATGTCCACATCCTCCACTGGTTGCTGACTTGGCCGACACCATGGGGGTCACTCCTCCAGTTCTTCTGACTACCAGGCATCGAACCTCAGGCCCACCTCCGCTCAAGCTTGGAGCGCCTCCAATCCTGGCACCTTTTGCCATTGCAGTAGGACATGCTGTGCCTCTCCATGCCAGTCGATAATGGTGTCTCATTCTCTGACAGTCCATCTTTTTTTGGGTTCTACCCATTTGTGGGTGGGGTCACTTCCTTCGGCTCCACCCATTTTTCTAGGTTTTGTCGCAGGGGTGGGAGCTCTGTCTTTGCCCACATCCATTTTGGGTGGGCCTCTGTCACAACGGGGTGCGACGTCTCTTCTGGCACCAACTTTCCTGGGTGATGCCCACAACGAGCAGCCTTGTCTTTACTTTTCGCGCCAACAGCCGCCATTTTTTTGGTAGCGGTCAGCGCCATCTTTGAGTTTACAACATTCGCAATCCTGTCACGGCAGGTAACACATCACAAGTCCAAATTTCAACGTCACAAATCTCAGAATCGTTGTCAGCCGACAGCTCCATCTCTTCTAGTTCAGACAGCGCATCACATATTTCAGATTCACAGTCCTGGTCAGCTGCTATATCTAATACTCTCACGGCAGACACCATTCCAAAACCACAAGTCTCATATATTCCATCAGTTTTTAGGCTACAGTGGTCCATCCTGCCAACTACGCCAAGTGTAGCAAGGGCAACCGGGGGTAGTTGTGGCTGAGTTATTTAAAGGCCAAGTACATAGACAAAGTTCACTGAGCAAACAGACAGCAAGCGCCACCGGTCCCTTGTACATAGATAGACGGGACCAACACAGATTTTCCCCACAATTTCAACACTGGCTTCCTGCTCTCTCCCTGACTCTTGCTGCCGCCGTACCAACAACGTCCACAGTGGTAATCCCTCGGTCCGTGTAAATCCGTGGTCCAGGGCAGCAGATCTCTCCCATCCGAGAGTCTGGCAATGCCCCGTCTGTAATATATATCTGCCCTGGCCAACATGCCCAGGTTTTCTGGCTTCAAGACCAAGGCTTTCTGTCTGCTATGGAGGCTGCTGACCCAGCCCCTTAAGTTACTTAATTCCCTACATCTAACACACAGTTACATACATTACAGTAGTAAACATTAGGACCAGGCAAACACAGCACAATACAAGAATACATAACATATTTATATAGGGTGCACAGGGGGGTCACACGGATGGAGAAGAGGGTGCAACTGAGGGGACCTGCCACCTCCTTACAGTACTGTGCTGGGCTGTGAAGGCAGAGGAATTTGGGGACCAAAACAAGTAAGCTTAGAAGAGGTAGAGAGACTATGTGCGAAGATGCTCCATGTTGTAAAGGAAATGTTTGTGAAGTTATACGTCTGCTATCTATTGTACATAATTCCCACCAAATTACTTTTTAAGTAACAGTTTATTGCTGACAGGTGATCTCCCTCATTGAACCTCCCAACATCTGGTCATGGCTAGTCTCCAGCATCATCCAGCCTGTAAAGAAATAATTCTCCTTTAGACAAAGTCCATACATCCAGCCAGTCTTTATGTAGCGGCTACTGCTCCGCTGAAAGTTATACCTAGATTAGAACTTAATCAGAAGACAATACAATTTTCACACTCATTATCTATGAACTGCATTAACATTTACTACCATAACTGTTCTTCCCATTTTGTTAATTCTGCTTCATGTCATTTGTTAAATTTACGCATTTTTTTTTTTTTTTTTTTTTACAAACTTTGGATTTCTTTTTCACCACTTAAATAAAAAGTAACCTATCCATGTTTGGTATCTACGAATTCAAAATGACCTGGAGAATCATAAATGCAGGTCATCTTTAGCATTTGGTGAACATGGTAAAAAAAAAAATTGGGAATTGCACCTTTTTTTGCAATTTCACCGTACTTGTCATTTTTTTCCTGTTTTCCAGTACATTATATGGTATAATCAATGGAGTCGTTCAAAAGTACAGCTCATCCTGCAAAAAAAACAAGCCCTCATATGGCCATATTGACAGAAAAAAATTTAAAAGCTATGACCCTGGGAAGACGGGGAGTAAAAAATGGAGATGCAAAAAATGAAAATGGGCTGCAGCGTGAAAGGGTTAATATGTAAAAATCAATGACTCTCAAAAAAGCTATTTTTAATAAAATTAAACAGTGATGTAAAATATGAAAATAAACACACATTTTTATATTTTCATAAATACAATAAACATACAACGCTTTATTTGATTCTTATGTTAATTGAACATTTTTGCAAAATAATTAAATCTTTAAATAAAATCCCATTGTGTCTTGAGTTGTATTTGACTCCCATTAAGAAGAAGAAATATACATCTGTGCAGTAGATTTAAATCCATTTGTTGACAAATCAGCAACTATTATTAAGATAGGAAATGCTGAAAGTTTATGACATGCTCAACTTTTCAACTACATCCATTTGAAGTAAACTATGTGTCAGAGGTAAAACAGAGACTACAGTGTTTTCTTAACTTGACATGCGTGGGAATCCCAATTACACACTGAGGAGGCCTAGAATGACAGGCACTGCTGAGATAATGCTAGTGAAAGCTGGTATTCAATTTAAGCCTAAGTGAAGCCATCAGTAGCCTTTCAGGACAAATTCAGAAAACATTGATATCAAACAAAAGAATCTATCTGTATTCAAAAGAAGCGACTTTCTTTATGTGGAAAATGTTTCACAAAGAAACTAGGGAGAGTCAGCTTAACCCCAAATCAATAGAAACTCATAGGTGATTCTCATCACAGAAATGTCAGAGTGCCACACTACAATCCAATACATCCAAAGACCAGCAGAAGAATCATAGAATCATAAAATCGTAGAGTTGGAAGGGACCTCCTGGGCCATCTACTCCCTGCTCAAAGCAGGATTCGCTAAATCATCCCAGACAGATGTCTGTCCAGCCTCTGTTTGAAGACTTCTATTGAAGGAGAACTCACCACCTCTCGTGGCTGCCTGTTCCACTCATTGATCACTCTGTCAAAAAGTTTTTTCTAATATCTAGTCTGTGTCTCCTCCCATTCAGTTTCATCCCATTACTTCTAGTCTTTCCTTGTGCAAATGAGAATAAAGATGATCCTTCTACAATGTGACAGCCCTTGAGATATTTGTAGACAGCTATTAAGTCTCCTCTCATTCTTCTCTTCTGTAAGCTAAACATTCCCAAATACTGCAACCTTTCCTCATAAGAAAGGGTTTGCAGATCGGTCACCATTCTGGTCACTCTTTTCTGAATTTGCTCCAGTTTGTTGATGTCTTTTTTAAAATGTGGTGCCCAAAACTGGACACAATATTCCATATGGGGTCTGACCTAAGAGGAGTAGAGGGTAATAATGACTTCACGTGAACTAGACTGTATTCTTCTGTTAATACATTCTAGAATTGCACTTGCCTTTTTTGCTGCTGTATCACACTGTTGACTCATATTCAGTCTGTGATCTATTAGTATACCCAAGTCTTTTTCAAATGTGCTGTTGCTTAGCCCTATTCCTCCCATTCTGTATATGCTTTTTTCATTTTTATTGCCCAGATGTAGTACTTTGCATTTTTCCCTGTTAAAAACCATTCTGTTAGTTGCTGCTCACTGCTCCAGTTTATTTATATCTTTTTGAATCCTCTCTCTTCTCTAGTATTAGCTATCCCTCCTAGCTTTGTGCCATCAGCAAATTGAATCAGTTTACCCTCAATTCCTTCATCTAAATCATTTATAAAGATGTTGAACAATACAGGGCCCAGGACAGAGCCCTGTGGTACCCCACTTGAGACATTCTTCCAACTGGATGTGCAACCATTTATGACCACTCTTTGGGTCTGATCACTAAGCCAGTTATGAATCCGCCTAACAGTTGCCTTGTCCATTCCACACTTAGCCATTTTTTCAATAAGGATTGTGTGAGATACTTTGTCAAATGCTTTGCTGAAGTCAAGATATACTATATCTACAGCATTTTCTTGATCCACCCAATCAGTGATTCTGTCATAGAAGGAAATTAAGTTAGTCTGACATGACTTTTAAGTTACAAACCCATGCTGACTCTGTTTAATCACTTCATTCTTATCCAGGTACTTACATACCTGTTGTCTAATAATTTGTTCACAGATCTTTCCTGGTATAGAAGTCAGACTCACCGGCCTATAGTTGCCTGGGTCCACCTTCTTCCCCTTTTTAAATATAAGAACAACATTTGCTCTTCTCCAGTCCTCTGGGACTTCTTCTGTTCTCCAAGAATTTTCAAAGATTATGGAGAGGGGTTCAGAAATTTCATCTGCTATCTCCTTCAGTACTCTGGGGTGTAATTCATCTGGATCTGGAGACTTGAATTCATTTAGGTTAGCTAAGCGTTTCCTCACTATCTTTCTGTTTATAGATATCCTGGATTCTTCTATTCCCTTAATAGGACAGTGAAGAACAGTTGATGTTACATTTCCTTTCTGAGAGAAAACAGATTCAAAACAGGAATTTAAAAGTTTGGCCTTCTCAACATCCTGTCTTACCATTTCATCATTTTCATCCTGTAAAAATCCTATAGCATCTTTGACATTTCTTTTACTTTTGACATATCACCAAAATCCTTTATTATTGCTTTTGACATCTCTTGCAAGCCTCAATTCATTGTCAGCTTTAGATAATCTGATTTGTGCCCTGCAAGTTCTGCAGACAGCATTATATTCTTAGTTTAAGATTAACACACTGGCGCCAGTCCACTTGGACAGAGAAGGAAGGTCCACTATTCCCAGATGCAGCTGGTGAATAACAGGCTCTGTGCTGGTGCCTGTTTAAAAGAGCTAAAGCTGATAAGAAAAGAAATACACCGCGCTATACTGGGAAATGAAAAAATAATATAACTGAGTACTCACTTGCTGGTGTGTGAAAAAATCACGTAGTGGTGGATGTATAGCAGTATCCTGAGACTATTCACCTTGTCATAGATGTATATTGCCTTTCATTTGGATGCCAAAACTGCTGAGTAGATAATATAGGGTTAAATGGGGGTGAGCCCGTTAGTGTGTTTCAGAGGAAAAAAAAATATGAACTATTCTTGATTTACTCACTTGTGTATGTCAGAACCATAAAAAATACATACTGTAAATGTAGCCATTGCTAGGTATTAAGATTGGCATGTTGCAGCCTGTTTCTGATGTAAAAAAAATATAATAGTTGAAAAATAAAATGAAACACCAAAAAAAGAGGGGGATAAATAGATGTTTGGGATGATAACTGAATGCTGACCTTACTGCATGCCAATTTCAACAGGCAAGGTCAGAATGATTAATCCTGTGCAAAACAAATGATGGCACAGGTCCTGCAAAGTGAATGAGTGTTAGTGACAGCTTGTGCCCACTAGTGGAACGGGGTGCTTGATTCTGGTGCACTTACTTGCAGGGCCAGTGCTCGGTGAGGCAGGCTTGGGTGCTCAGCGTGGCGGCTGGGGCTGCTGCTGCTGCAGCTAATCCATATGGAAGTGGAGACCGCCGCTGCCTCGCGCGCTCCGGCCGAGAGCAACACTGAGGGAGTCGGCGTGTGATGGGGCGGGGATAGTGTGGCGTCACACTGGGGGTAAGATGGTGGCTCAAAGCAGGAATAAATCTTTTTTTTTAAAGACGTTCGGAGTTACAAAGATATTGACTATGTTAACCTTTTATATATTTTGTCAGATATGTATGTTTCACCACTTCCATGCTCTTCACCTTCTTTTTTACTTCTCCCACACTTTCTCCTTCATGATCCTCAGCAGCAGCAGCATCTTTTTTATCAACTTCTTCTTCACCTTATTCATCTTCTTCTTTTTCACCTTCTTCCTATTCTTCTTTTTTTTACATTCTTCATATTCTTCTTATTCAACTATTATTCTTCTTCATATTCTACTTCTTCATCTTCTTCCTATTCTTCTTCTTCATCATATTCTTATTTGTGACAAGCATTCCTGTAGTTGTTATCTATAAAAGTTTGAAGATTACACCTTCCGTTCTGCCTGTCACAAAAGATTTACAACAGGATTTGTCCACGTTCAGTTTGGTCTGCAGCAGCAGGCCTTTTCCAGGGGCACCACGAGGAGGAACGGACTCACCCCCATACACTGCTTAGTCTTCTTCTGCTTATAAATTAGATAATATCATTTGCTCTGATTTTTAGTCTTATGCTTAATGTTCTTCTGCTTTTGGTTTTTATGCTTCTTGGTCTTCTGTCTCTTGTTGTTCTGCATCTTGGTGGTTGTCTTCCTGTTCTTTGTCCTCTTGGTCATCTTCTTCAGGGTCATCTTTTAGGTATTCTTCTGTGTGGTCTTCAGGGTCGTCGTCTTCAGGGTCATTGTCAAGAAGGAGGCACCTAGGCCAAAGGCACTGCCGAGAACCAGCTGACGGTACTGGAACCCGGAGGGGCAGCAGAAGGAACAAGAGCCAATGGCACAACCGTGGACCAGCTGACGGTACTGGAACACGGTTACTAAGCAGGAGGTACCTGTGCTCCAAAGCACTACCAAGGACCAGCAGACGTTGCTGGAACTCGGATACCAAGAAGTTACAAAGATATTTACTATGTTAACCTCTTTCATATTTTGTCAGATATGTATGTTTCACTACTTCCATGCTCTTCACCTTCTTTTTTACTTCTCCCACACTTTCTCCATCATCCTCAGCAGCATCTTTTTCATCAACTTCGTCTTCACCTTTTTCATCTTCTTCTTCTTCTTCACCTTCTTCCTATTTAATTTTATTTTACATTCTTCATATTCTTCTTATTCAACTATTATTCTTATTCAACTTCTTCAGCTTCTTCCTATTCTTCTTCATCATATTCTTATTTGTGTCAGGCATTCCTGTAGTTGTTATCTATAAAAGTTTGAAGATTACACCTTCCGTTCAGCCTGTGACAACAGATTTACAACAGGATTTGTCCGCGTTCAGTTTGGCCTGCAGCAGCAGGCATTTTCCAGGGGCACCACGAGGAGGAACGGACTCACCCCCATACACTGCTTAGTCTTCTTCTGCTTATAATTTAGATAATATCTTTTGCCCTGATTTTTAGTCTTATGCTTAATGTTCTTCTGCTTTTGGTTCTTCTGCTTTTTGTTCTTCTGCTTCTTGGTCTTCTGTATCTTGGTGGTTGTCTTCATGTTCTTTGTCCTCTTGGTCATCTTCTTCAGGGTCATCTTTTTGGTCTTCTTCGGGGTGGTCTTCTGGGTCGTCGTCTTCAGGGTCATCGTTTTCGTGCTCATTGTCTTCTTCGGGGTGGTCTTCAGGGTCGTCATCAGGGAGATCCAGAGTGATAACCAAAAACCATTTCCAAAAGCATGAACTTGGAAAAGTAGCAGAAGGTACAAGAAGGCTGAGGAACTGCTGAGAACCAGCTGATGGTACTGGAACCCAGATGGGTAGCAGAAGGAACAAGAGCCAATGGCACAACCGTGGACCAGCTGATGGTGCTGGAACACAGTTACTAAGCAGGAGGTACCTGTGCTAGAAAGCACTACCAAGGACCAGCAGACGTTGCTGTAACTCGGATACCGAGAAGGAGGCACCTCAGCCAAAGGCACTGCCGAGAACCAGCACCCTGTGCTGGAACCCGGATGGGTAGCAGAAGCTGCAAGAGCTAATGGAACTAGTGAGGGCCAGCTGACGGTGCTGGAACCCGGAGGGGCAGCAGAAGGAACAAGAGCCAATAGCACAACCGTGGACCAGCTGACGGTGCTGGAACACGGTTACTAAGCAGGAGGTACCTGTGCTAGAAAGCACTACCAAGGACCAGCAGACGTTGCTGGAACTCGGATACCGAGAAGGAGGAACCTAAGCCAAAGGCACTGCCGAGAACTAGCTGATGGTACTGGAACCCGGATGGGTAGCAGAAGGTACCCATGAAAAACAAAGTTGCAAGGCCGAGATCCGGCCGCAGTTACCGAAACCCACAGTCCTTACAGGGGGTGTTTGTCTTATTGGCACTACAGAACCAGCCTTTATTACCAGAACCGCAACCCACGGACAATTTCCTAGATTATACAGGCCTTATCCACACTAAAAATATTTTTTTTTCATGTTTCTAACGTGATACAGAAGGGGAGATCTCAATTTGAAATTGTTTCGAGCATCTAGTCTAAATATTATATAGGCTTCATCAACAGGCCCCAAAAAATTTGTCGGTTGCTATCGTCATACAGTAGGGGACATCTATATAAAAATTGTTTGGAACGTATCTTATTTGTCATCCAGCCATCATCCACACTTAAACAATGCATTCTTCTGTTACTAACATCATACAGTAGGGAACATCTAACTAAAACATTTTTGGAACATATCTTATTTGTCATCCAGCCATCATCCACACTTAAACAATGCTTTCTTCTGTTACTAACATCATACAGTAGGGAGCATCTAACTAAAACATTTTTGGAACATATCTTATTTGTCATCCAGCCCTCATCCACACTTAAACAATTCTTTCTTCTATTACTAACATCATACTGTAGGGAATATCTAATTAAAACATCATACTGTAGGGAATATCTAATTAAAACATTTTTGGAACATATTTTATGTGTCATCCAGCCCTCATCCACACTTAACCCCTTAACGACCGCCGATACGCCTTTTAACGGTGGTAATTAAGGGTACTTAAACCACAGCACCGCTAATTCACGGAGCTGTGGAGTAAGTAAATAGCGCCCCTCAGTGTTGGATTTTCTCCGGGGGTCTCTGCTGCCTGGAGTAGCCGAGACCCCAGAGAACATGAATCGGGTCGGTTTTTACCGACCCCGCTTTTGTGATTGCCGTTATTAACCCTATAACTGCGACCGCAAAAAAAAGCCACGATTTTCCATTTAATTTCTCTTTCCTCTGATGTAATCACACATCAGAGGAAAAAGAAATAAGGTCCCCGATCCCCCCCGGTATCTGTCGGTGGTCCAGGGTCCCCTCCCGGTGGTCCTGTGTCCCGCCGGTGTCCTCCAGTGGGTGCCGCCATCTTGGATCCGGAAGAAAATGGCTGGCACATGCGCAATGCACCCGCTGCGAATCTGCAGGCTCCGGCTGGCAGATTCCATTCATTCATTTTGATCACTATGATAAACTATCATAGTGATCAAAATAAAAAAAAAAATAAAAAAAAGTAAATAACCCCCCTTTTATCCCCCCCTTAGTTAGGCAAACATAATGAAATAAAGAAAATATATATTTTTTCATTTTTCCATTAGGGGTAGGGTTAGGGTTAGGGTTAGGGTTAGGACAAGGGTTAAGGTTAGGGCTAGAATTAGGGTTAGGGTTGGAATTAGGTTTAGGGCTGTCGTTTGGGTTAGGGAGAGGGTTAGAATTAGGGTTAGAATTAAGATTAGGGATTAGGGATGGGATTAGGGTTAGGGATGGGATTAGGTTTAGGGGTATGTTGGGGTTAGGGTTGGAGAAAGAATTGAGGGGTTTCCACTATTTACCAATTTTGGGGTTCTAAAAATTGGGGGCTAAAAAAATCACTTTTGTGGAAATAAAAAATACTTTATTTTCACGGCTCTGCATTATAAACTTCTGTGAAGCACTTGGGGGTTCAAAGTGCTCACCACATATCTAGATAAGCTCCTTGGGGGTCTAGTTTCCAAAATGGGGGTTTATACCGTTTAGGCACACCAGTGGCTCTGCAAACACAACATGACGCCCGCAGACAATTCCATCAAAGTCTGCATTACAAAATGGCACTCCTTCCAAGCTCTCCCATGTGCCCATACAGTGGTTCCCCCCCACATATGGGGTATCAGTGTACTCAGAAAAAATTGCACAACAACTTTTGTGGTCCAATTTCTCCTGTTACCCTTAGGAAAATAAAAAAATAGCGGGCTAAAAAATCATTTTTGAGGAAAAAAATGATTTTTAATTTTCATGGCTCTGCGTTATAATCTTCTATGAAGCACTTGAGGGTTCAAAGTGCTCACCACATAGCTAGATAAGCTCCTTGGGGGTCTAGTTTCCAAAATGGGGTCACTTGTGGGGCATTTATACTGCTTAGGCACATCAGTGGCTCTGCATACGTAACATGACGCCCGCAGACCATTCCATCAAAGTCAGCATTCCAAAATGGCACTCCTTCCCTTCCGAGCTCTCCCATGCGCCCAAACAGTTGTTCCCCCCACATATGGAGTACCAGCGTACTCAGGACAAATTGCACAACAACTTTTGTGGTTCAATTTCTCCTGTTACCCTTGAGAAAATAAAACATAGCGGGCTAAAAAATCATTTTTGAGGAAAAAAAGTGATTGATGACACTTTGTTAGTGTCTCCCTCGCAAACACGTGTAGAGCATACAAACCCTTTGCAGATGCTATCCGTGATGGGGGTTACAACACAGAACTCCAACGAGACCATAGACCTGAATTTATAGATGTTGTTAACCCTAAAGGAATCTTACTCTGCTTCCTCCTCTTCCCCTGGGACTACCACCATCACCAGCTCCTCACAAAGACTATTTAAAGTGTGCTCCAACATGTAGATGACAGTAATAGTGATGCTGATGATAGCATCAACACCACTAGCCATCTTAGTAGCCATTAAGAAATTGTCCAGATGGGTGCAGAGGTCCTTCATCTGTGTTCACTACGTAAGTGTGAATTGCACCACATCTGTACTGCGTTGTGCAAGTGTGGCACCCCTGAGGCTCAGTCGCCACAGAGGTACTGCACCATCTCCTAAGGTGTAGTGCCCCACCAACTAGGTAAGTTGGGAACTCCTTTCCACACTCCAACACCTGCACCCACACACAGGATAGTTCAGCAATGGACCAGATTGCGGCTCCATGCTTAGAGGATAGCAGGGCACCTTTCGTTGGTTCTTGCTTCGTAACACAAGATGTGCTGGGAGGTGGGTGGAGTTAGATATAAAAGAGTGGGAAAGTTTAGAATTACAGTTCAGTCTGAGGGTCAGTCAGTCAGGAGAGACTGAGGACGGATCCCTGGAAGGAGGGATGGAGGAAGGAGTGCTGCAGCTGCCTCAGTGACCTGAGCCAGCTGGCACGGGAAAGGAACAGAAGGAGAAAGACGTAGAACTGCAACCTAAGCTTTCATAAGAGAGAGAAGGAACAGCGCAGAACGAAGGAGTAGGAGAACAGAGAGGAGTTGTGGGTTGGAAGAGGAACCCTGCCTATAGGTTCTCAGCGCAAGGCCGGGGCCCAGTCCCCGAGGTTGTATGGACACTTATGGTTCTGCAGCAGACACCGGTGGAGTAGTTGGCTGTAAATGCACCACTCCCATCCAAGACTTGGGGCACAACAGCAACTGAATAGAGAGCCAGGACTCTGGAGCAAGGAGTCCCCGAGAGAGGCTACAGTTGTCTGTCATACAAGTAGAGTTGTTAGGAACATCTGACAGGAGGAACTTCAGAGTACCATGGTACTGGAGCTCTTCACACTAAAAGGTGCAATAGAGGAGTCGTTCAGGAAAGGTACATGTTGGTGGAGTGTTGGAGAGGAGAAGCCTGACTTGCCCGGGAGGTTGATTGAGTCTCTGCCCCGGAGGACACGGCACGGAGGCAGGCACCAGTGTGTACCACGAACTGTGAGTAATGCTTTGGAACTACAAGCCCTGGTGTCTTCCATTCAATTGTGCGCCAACGCCGCCAGCACTGCTACATCTGGGTACCAACATTCCTCACACCGCCTTCGCCTATACACTGCCCTGGGGTTACAGCTTCACCTGTGGGGAGCTACACCATCTATGCTGCAACACACCATCAGCCCCAGAGGATCTGCACGCAGCGTTGGCTTAACATCTTGCTTGCCACACAGGTGGCATCATAAACTATTCCATTACAGCATTACAATTCCCCATTACTTGGGCGCCCAGGGCCACGGACCGGGTCACTGCTGCTGTGACGCATCCCACTGACACCGGCCCGGTACCGAGTCCCCACAGCCCTGGGAGGGCGACCCACAAGGCTATGAATAACGTCATACTACACCATGTCTTGGTGCTGCTACCAGAGAAACTGCAACATGTGCATACTTTAATTCCACGGTGTGGTCACATCGCATATCAACCGGTTAACCGGTAGTCTGAAAGATTTTTATACCAACTGAAGTGGAATGGTGTTAGTGAGCACACAATGACAGTGGTTTCTGCAGCAGCACAACCAGGCTGGGACTTGAATTGTTGTACTATCAAGTTGAGGAAGCGAGTCATGCAAGGAAGGTGTGTAACACACCTGATCTTGTCCGGCTCAGTTCAATCTCTTACTTAGAAAACTCACTTCTTACCTTTTGTCCCCCATGAAATTAGGAGCATAACCACAACTTAGACATTTTTAGGTGCTCCCTAAAACATATCTGTGTGCGCATGTGCCAGTTCATGCATGTAGTGCTCATATTATTTCATTTTTTTAAACTCTACTACTGTATGTCATTTTTAAAAAAATTGACAGATAACATGTAGTGATGAGCGAATACATTCGGCACGATTTGTTACTCGCACGAATAGTATGGTATTTGGGCTATTTGTTACTTGGTCAGTAATTAGGTATTCACCTTGGTATATTCGAGTGACCCACCCAGCATGTTTGGGGCTTTATTTGCAGCCAATGAGCATACTGGTCTGGCTTGCTAATCACAGTAATGCCGGCGCCATCTTTGGTGTGGCATTACTGTGATTGTATGGTTTTACAGCATCATAGGGGATATTTAAAGGCTGCTGGCACCATCTTGCGCACATTGCAGCTGGAAATAGTGTAGGGAGAGTGTAGTCTGAGCATAGGGAGAGTGATAGGAGCATATAGAGAGATTTATTAATTTCAAAAAGCTCTTTTAAGAGCTGAAGATTGTGAAGATTAGTTCTTTGTTAGGTGGGGATAATGTAGGGAGAGATTTAATAGGAGGGAGAGTAAAAGACATGCACCTGGGTGTTTTCATAACTGCAAGTACATGCTGAAAATCTCTGCTATTTTCCATTCTGTTGTATAGTTTAGTATTAGGAGCAGAGTGTGGGATTAGGCAAGTTTCACATTGGCGTGTCAGGGCGCAGCGTCGGCCTGCGCAAGGCCGCCGCTAAGCCCCGCCCCCTGCCGCGCCTCCGCCGGTAGCTCCGCCTCCGGGCGCATGACGCTGCATGCGTCCCCTATCTTTATCACTGATGACGCAGGCTGTGCGCAGTATGCGTTTTGGCGGTGCCTGCGTCCTTTTGACGGTGCGCCGACCAGCGCCAAACACAACCTGTTGCTATTTGGTTGCGCTCAACCTTAGAGTGAAATAGGGAGGGTTTCATCCACTACCAAAATATATAATTCAGCTATTTTTAGAGAGGAATATTAGGTAGTACCAGCATATACAAAACCATTTTTTGAGAGCTACATAATATTCCTGTGTAGCAGCCTATAATTTTTTTACAGCAAAATAATATTCCTCGGTGACAGCATAGCAACATCTATTTTAAAAGTTAATTGCTAAATAATAATCCTTGTCTTTTGCTTAAATACCTAATATTTGTTTAGCAGTTGTGCGATTGGCGCAAAACCTATTGAGCTACAGAAACATCACTATTTACCAGTAATTTCCCTGAGTCTGCTGTTGGCGTGTCTCATAAATGCAATGTTAAAAAATCCTAAAAAAATTCAATTGGTTTAAAAAAAAGCATATTTTTATCTAGCAGTTGTGTGACTACTGCAATCCTTGCAGAGATAATCAAACATCACAATTTAGCAATGGAAAAAATTTTCATTAGTCTGCGGTTGCAGTGTGTCAGCAAGGCAATGTAAAAAAAATTCTATTGGTTTAATAAATTGCATATCTTTATCTAGCTGTTGTGGGACTGGCACAATCTGTGCAGAAATAAGCAAATGTGACAATTTAGTAGTGGCAATAATTTTCATTATTCCGCTGTTGCAGTGTGTCAGCAAGGCAATATCAAAAAATAATAATTTTCTATTGGTTTAATAAATATCGTATTTTATCTAGCAGTTGTGCTACTGGCGCAAAGCCTACAGAGATATGCAAATGTGACTATTTACCTGTAATTTATGTCAGTCTGCTGTTGCCGTGTGTAATAAAGCTGAAATCTGAAAAAAAAAATAGCCACACATTGCTAGATACAGTGAATTTGAACATAAGACTTTGTGTGAGGGTACTTGTGAAAAATAAAGCCAGTATTTTTTATCATGAGCAAAAAGCATTCAATACGAGAAAGAGTGACGTTAAGGGACGTGGATGTGGTGGTGCCCACCAAGGCCATGTGACAGATCCGAAGATGACTGTATCACATTCTATCTTCCTGTCACAATTTGGTTAGCACATTACATCACTAACAAAGCCAGACAAGTGCGAGGATGTTTTGGGTTGGATGGCGGACAAAGGCTCCAGTGCGTTGACAAGCAGCACCACAAAGTTTTCCACATGGTCCAGTCTCAGTAGCCAAGAGGCTGGGCCTCTGAATCCTCAATCTGGTCCTCCTTCCTCCCACCATCAAGAGTCCCAGGAGACATATGACCCTAATGCTGGCCACTCAGAGGACCTGTTTACATTCCCTTGTAATTTGTCAGGCCTCTCACTGTGCACCATTAAAGAGGGTCATGAGGAGGTAGAGTGCAGTGATACCCAAACATTTGAGCACCCATGGCCAGGAGATTGCCACATTGGGGAAGGTCAATTCATGCCAGAAGTGGTGGAGGATAATCATGATGCACAGTTGCGATCAGGCTTCCTAAAATCGCAACTCAGAAGGAGGATCAGATTGATGAATTGGAAGATGGCGTGGTCGACGATGAGGCCACTGATCCAACCTGGCATGGTGGCATGCCTAACAAACATAGCAGTGCAGAGAGAGATGCATCCGTAGCACGAAAACTGGCAAGAAGAGATAGTGGTTTGACCAGAGGGAGAACTTGGTCAACCGTTCCACAGAGCCCTCCCTCACTTAGCTAAATAACTGGCCAAGGGTATGTTGTTCTCCTGTATGGCAGATTTTTTCTGAAATTCCTTCAGGCAAAACAACTGTAATTTGCAGCATCTTCCAAACCAAGTTAAGATGAGGCAAGAACACTGCCAACCTGAGCACAACCAGCATGCAGAAACACATGGCAGCCAAGCACCCCAGTAGGTGGGCGGAATGTCTGGATCCAAAATCTGTGTCTGATGGTGAAACCACTGCCCCTTCCCCTGTGCTAAAGCCTTCCCAATATACTGTCCATGAAGCAGGCACTGATGCCTCCTGCCCACAACCTGCAGTTACACAGACGCAACAGTCAGCAACCACATACAGCAAAAACAAAAAGCAAAAAACACAAATATCCTAAAATAAAAAAGTAAAAAATAAACTGAAAATAATGCATAAAGGTATTAATAATAATAATAATAATAATAATAATAATAGTATTTAGTAAACATAATTTTGATCAAAATAATGTACAAGCCATTCCTGCCACGTCAAGGCAACCATTGTGGGACAGTCCTAACTCTAGTATTTAAAACCTTTTCACTTGCCAAGTGACGTGAATGTGAACAAGGATCGAGGGACTGAACCACTCAATCCTTGTTTTGTTTTCTCTGGTTAATGGTCATGTTTTAATATGCACTTACATTGTGCATACACATTAACTTACTTTCTCAGTTCAGACTCCAGTTTTTCAACCACGTACAGCAGTTGTCCCTGCCCTGTCAATACCAGCTGTGCTCTGGCCAACGCAGTCACAAGGTCCACCTAACCAAGACATATGAATAAGTTGTTGTGGACAGGAACACTACATTTCCCTGACGGCACACTGGATTAACCTAGTGGAGTCTGGGACAGAGTCAAACAATGGGACATCACACATATTACCCACACCAAAAATAGCGGGCCCAACTTCCGTCAGGGTTTCAGTCTCCCCGTATTCCTGTAATGACCAGAGGTCCGAATAAAATCCAGTAGGTCACAAACCGAGACTGAGGCAGAAATCCCAAAAGAGTCTTTACTCAAGCAGCAGATAACGGAAGAAGAAACATATTGAATACCCTTATATAGTACACTCACTCAACCGGAGCTGAAATCACTATGCCAATCCAATGTTCCCTGAAGAGTGTGTTACACAGGGATTTGAAATCAATTTACCTATCAGAAAGGTCAATTCAGGTACTAAGAGAACAGGTGTAAATCGAATGTAGTGATTTCAAGCAGGGGCGTAACTACCACGGTAGCAGCAGTCGACACTGCGACTGGGCCCGGGGGAGTCAGGGGACCGGCAGGTCAGACCATATCTCCCAACCGTCCCGATTCTCGCGGGACAGTCCCATTTTTGACCCCCCCCACTCACGTCCCACCCGGGAGTCTATTTTTCTTGCACTGCACTAAGCCGCCACGCCACCATGCACCCCATCCTCGCCCTCCCACAGAGACCCACCGCAGCCCCCCACAGCCTGCAATGACGTCGCTAGGCTGTTCTCTTCTGTGCGCGCAAGACCTGTGATGAAGTCACAGGAGGGGAGGAGTCAGGGGTCACATGATCAGGGGCCTCGGGGTATGCAGGACTCTGCTGTGCTGGTTGTCATGGTGCTGGATGAGGTGAAGTTTATGTGTGGGGTCAGGGTTTGCAGTGTGGATGTAGCAGAGGTGTGTGTGTACAATTTTGAATGGAGCGGAGCTGCGCGTGTACGAGGTGGACGGAGCGAAGCCATGTGTGTACGAGGTGTACAGAGCGGAGCCGTGTGTGTACAAGGTATACGGAGCAGAGTCGTGTCTATATGAGGTGTGCAGAGCAGAGCCGTGTGTGTACGAGGTGTACAGAGCTGAGCCGTGTGTGTGTGAGGTGTGTGGAGCGGAGCCGTGTGTGTACGAGGTGTACGGAGCGAAGCTGTGTGTACGAGGTGTATGGAGCGGAGCCATGTGTGTACGAGGTGTGCGGAGTGGAGCCGTGTGTGTACGAGGTGTGCAGAGCAGAGGTGTGTGTTCGAGGTGTGCGGAGCAGAGCCGTGTGTGTACGAGGTGTGCGGAGCTGAGCCGTGTGTGTACAGAGCGGAGCTGAGCCATGTCTGTACAAGGTTTACGGAGTGGAGCCATGTATGTACTGAGTGGAGACGTGTGTGTGCAAGGTGTGCGGAGCGGAGCCGTGTGTGTACGAGGCATACAAAGCAGAACCGTTTGTGTATGAGGTGTGCGGAGCCGTGTATGTACAAAGTGTATGGTGGGGAGCATTCATACGTCCCAACCATCCCGAATCCAGTGGGACAGTCCCGATTTTGAGAGTCTGCCCCACTGTCCCGGCTGGGAGCTTACTTTTCCCGCGGACAAAGAAGTACACGGCAGAGCCCTGAGGAGCACTTTAAAACTCGCACATGACGGTCCACCGGATGTGATGTGCTGGAAGCTGACCTGAAATTAGGTCATTTCATGAGTAGATTGTGGCGGAACCATGGAGGCACTTCAGGGAATGCTTCAGATCCATCATCATGTCCTCCTTTGAGAGCGGACAGCAGCATCACCTTGGAATCGGGGATGCCGGCAATGTGAGCGAATCATGATATGTCCTGCAACGGGAGGCTCAGGTGGGCATTACAATGGGAGCCGGGCTGCTATAGTATCTTTATAGAATCTTTCTTTCTCTCTTTGTTTCTTTCTTTCTCTGTTCTTTCTTTCTCTCACTCTCTGTTTCTTTCTTTCTCTGTTCTTTCTTTCTCTCACTCTCTGTTTCTTTCTTTCTCTGTTCTTTCTTTCTCTCTCTGCTTCTTTCTCTCTCTCTGTTCTTTCTTTCCCTCTCTAATCTTTCTTTCTTTCTCTCTCTAATCTTTCTTTTTTCTTTCTCTTGCTGTTTTTTCTCTCTCTCTGTTCTTTCTTTCCTTTCTTTCTTTCTGTTCTCTTTCTTTCTTACTCTCTGCTCTTTCTCTTTCTTTACTTCTTTCTTTCTCTCTTTCTCTGTTCTTTCTCTGTCTCTCTCTCTCTGTTATTTCTTTCTTTCCCCTCTTTCTTTCAATCTCTCTCTCTGTTCTTTCTCTCTGTGTGTTCTTTCTTTCCCTTCTTTCTTTCTTTCTTTCTTTCTTTTTCTTTCTTTCTTTCTTTCTTTCTTTGTCTCTGTTCTCTTTCTTTCCCCTCTTTCTTTCTTTCTTTCTTTCTTTCTCTCTATTCTTTCTCTTTCTTTATTTCTCTCTCTCTGTTCTTTCTCTGTCTTTCTCTGCTCTTTCTTTCTTACCCCTCTTTCTTTCTCTATCTCTCTGTTCTTTCTTTCTTTCTTTCTTTCCCCTCTTTCTTTCTCTCTCTGTTCTTTCTTTCTCATTCTTTCTCTCTCTCCGTTCTTTCTTTCTCTCTATGTTCTTTCTTTCGCTCTCCCTCTGTTCTTTTTTTACGGTCCCCTCTTTCTTTCTCTCTCTGTTTTTTCTTTTTCTTTCTCTGTTCTTTCTTTTTTTATTTCCCCTCTTTCTTTCTTTTTTTTCTTTCTTTCTTTCTCTTTTCTTTCCTTCCTTCCCTCTCTCTGTTCTTTCTTTCTTTCAACTCTTTCTTTCTCTCTCTCTGTTCTTCCTTTCTCTTTCTCTCTCTGTTCTTTCTTTCTATCTGTTCTCTCTCTCTGTTTTTTCTTTCCCCTCTTTCATTCTCTCTCTGTTCTTTCTTTCTTTTTCTCTGTTCTTTCTTTCTTTTCCCTCTTTCTTTCTCTCTGTTCTTTATTTCCCCTTTCTTCTCTCTCTCTGTTCTTTCTTTCACTCTCCGATCTCTCTTTCTTTCCCCTCTTTCCTTCTTTCTCTCTCTCTGTGTTCTTTTTTCTCTCTATGTTCTTTCTTTTTTATTTCCCCTCTTCCTTCTCTTTTCTTTCTTTTATTCTTTCTTTCTCTATCTCTCTGTTTTCTTTTTTCTCTCTCTATGTTCTTTCTCTCTCTGTTCTTTCTTTCGCTCTCCTTTCTTTCCTTTATTCATTCTTTCTTTCTTTCTTTCTTTCTTTCTCTCTCTCTCTCTCTGTTTTCCTTTTTCTCTCTCTTCTATCTTTCTTTTTCTCAGTACCAGTCAGTGTGCCCACAGTACTGGCCACTGTGCCCATAATGCCTGCCACTGTGCCCTCAGTACCAGTCAGTGTGATCAGCAGTGCTAAATGGGTGCGGTTGGGTGTGGACATTTGTGTGACTAGTTGTGAAATGGGTGTGGTCTGGGCATGGCCTAAAATTTACTGCTGTATGCTGCAACCTTTGTCCCTCTTTCCCTTCTTCAAAAGTTGGGAGGTATGGGTCAGACTCACGCCGACACCAGCAAGAAGTTAAAATCTGATGCCGTGCAGGAGATTCCTCCCGCATGGCAACAGATAGACCTGCCCTCCACCTGACCTGCTGGGCACATGCTGCACACAATTCAGCACAGCAGCCGACACCTGAAATAAGGAACTTAGCTGAAGAACCTGTGGTGACGTCATCATTATGACAGGCCTTCACCATCAATCAGCTCCGCCCCCTGATCACATGATGATGACGTCACCACAGGTCCTTCAGCTCTCAGTGCAGCAGCTCCTGGTTGTGTGCAGCTCATGTTCTCTGGTATCAGCCGCAGCAGATTTCCGGTTCCTGCCATTCGGGTGAGATTACAAGAGGGTTTGGTGGAGTTTTTTTGGTGCTTGTGGTAAATCTGTGAGAGGAGAGTGTCGGGTGAGATTAGAGCCATTTCTGTGGAGGCTCCTGCTCCATGTGACTGCGGCTCCTTGGTATTTTGGATGTGCAGCATTGTATAGGACTGCACATGATGAAGAGGGGGGAAGGGACAGATGGGGCAGAATGTGGAGTCAGATGGGGCAGAATGTGGAGTCAGATGGGGCAGAATGTGGAGACTGATGGGGCAGGATGTGGAGACGGATGGGGCAGGATGTGGAGACAGATGGGGCAGAATGTGGAGTCGGATGGGGCAGAATGTGGAATCAGATGGGGCAGGATGTGGAGACCGATGGGGCAGAATGTGGAGTCAGATCATTATACTATATATGACTATGGGGTGCACAATACTTTATAGGCGGACTATGAGGTACATTTTACTACAATGAAGTACTATGGGCTGTGAATTATACTTTATGGATGACTATGGAGGTGCATTTGATTATACTACATGGATGACTATGAACTGTGCAGTATATTATATACAGTTGTGGACAAAAGTATTGACACCCCTGCAATTCTGTCAGATAATACTCAGTTTCATCCTGAAAATGATTGCAAACACAAATTCTTTGGTATTATTATCTTCATTTAATTTGTCTTAAATGAAAAAACACAAAAAGAATTGTCCTAAAGCCAAATTGGATATAATTCCACACCAAACATAAAAAAGAGGGTGGACAAAAGTATTGGCACTGTTCGAAAAATCATGTGATGCTTCTCTAATTTGTGTAATTAACAGCACCTGTAACTTACCTGTGGCACCTAACAGGTGCTGGCAATAACTAAATCACACTTGCAGCCAGTTGACATGGATTAAAGTTGACTCAACCTCTCTCCTGTGTCCTTGTGTGTACCACATTGAGCATGGAGAAAAGAAAGAAGACCAAAGAACTGTCTGAGGACTTGAGAAACCAGATTGTGAGGAAGCATGAGCAATCTCAAGGCTACAAGTCCGAGGGTACAACAGTGTCAACCCGTACTATCTGTCGGCCTCTGAATGAAAAGGGACTGTATGGTAGGAGACCCAGGAAGACCCCACTTCTTACCCCGAGACATAAAAAAGCCAGGCTGGAGTTTGCCAAAACTTACCTGAAAAAGCCTAAAACATTTTGGAAGAATGTTCTCTGGTCAGATGAGACAAAAGTAGAGCTTTTTGGGCAAAGGCATCAACATAGAGTTTACAGGAGAAAAAAGAGGCATTCAAAGAAAAGAACACGGTCCCTACAGTCAAACATGGCGGAGGTTCCCTGATGTTTTGGGGTTGCTTTGCTGCCTCTGGCACTGGACTGCTTGACCATGTGCATGGCATTATGAAGTCTGAAGACTACCAACAAATTTTGCAGCATAATGTAGGGCCCAGTGTGAGAAGGCTGGGTCTCCCTCAGAGGTCATGGGTCTTCCAGCAGGACAATGACCCAAAACACACTTCAAAAAACACTAGAAAATGGTTTGAGAGAAAGCACTGGAGACTTCTAAGGTGGCCAGCCATGAGTCCAGACCTGAATCCCATAGAACACCTGTGGAGAGATCTAAAAATGGCAGTTTGGAGAAGGCACCCTTCAAATATCAGGGACCTGGAGCAGTTTGCCAAAGAAGAATGGTCTAAAATTCCAGCAGAGCATTGTAAAAACTCATTGATGGTTACCGGAAGCGGTTGGTCGCAGTTATTTTAGCTAAAGGTTGTGCAATCAAGTATTAGGCTGAGGGTGGTGCAAAAATTCAGGGTGCCAATACTTTTGTCTGGCCCATTTTTGGAGTTTTGTGTGAAATGATCAATGTTTTGCTTTTTGCTTCATTCTCTTTTGAGTTTTTTCATTTAAGACAAATTAAATGAAGATAATAATATCAAAGAATTTGTGTTTGCAATCATTTTCAGGAAGAAACTGAGTATTATCTGACAGAATTGCAGGGGTGTCAATACTTTTGGCCACAACTGTGGAGGACTATGGGGGTGCATTATATTATATGGACGACTAATGGAGTGCATTATACTTCTTATATGGAACCCATTGACTTCTATGTAAGCCTCTAATAAGTATAATAGTTTATTTTCTTTTATACATTACAGAACAATGACAGTACAGGGGGCAAATATATACCAGTATGGGACACTGGATAGGTTGGCATGGGGGCCCCATTTGAAAGTTCGCACCGGGGCCCATAACTTTGTAGTTACACCACTGATATCAAGGGACCCCCTGGAATGGCACACTGAGTATAATCTACTCAAATCTACAATAAAAATACATATAAATATAATACAAAGGTCCTTAAGAGCATTAACTAGGGATAGCTGGGTATCTATGGCTATGGTACCTTTAACCTGAGGTGATTCTCCTCTCAGGCAAATAGATTGCACAGGCTGCAGCGACTCCCAAATCTTTGGCGCCAATCAGTTGCAGCAACACAAGGTTCCTCGTCTTGTCGGCTGGTGCCGAGTCCAAATGCCGGGGACTTATAGTTCTGTAGCCTCAAGATGTTGTCTCTCCTCCTTTAGTCCTCACAAATTCTCCTAGAAGCAATATGCTTGCTTCTGTAGAAAATGTCTGTTCAATATTGCTTCTCAGATCATCACAACAGGGACTCCAAAGAGCTCCACAGTCACACAGCTCTCAGGAATGTTCAGTCTTTGTTCCACAGCAAGGTCTCAGGCTCCTAAGATGAAGGGTTGCAGGTCACAGTCTCTTACAGTGTTCAAACTCTTTGTTTCTCACAAGCTGCTCCACTCACACAGTGTCTCTCAGGGCAGTCTCTCTTCCACTTCTCAAAGCTTCCCTTACAGCTCTAGACAGCTGACACTAAGCCCCACACCCCAGCACACACAGACTCCTGGGCACTCACAGCACCTGCTCTTAGCTGCAGCAGGCAAACACCATGGGTCCTAGTGCTCTACTGGTGTAATCACAGTTCACCCTCTTACATTCCAGTTCCTGTCTCTCCTCCTCCTCTTCGTCATCTTCAGCGGAACTAGCCGTTCCTTGTGCAGTATAAGTGAGTGCATGATTGACAAGTGCATGATCAGTAAGTCTTTCTGTCAGTGCAGAGCTGACTATTTCTGACAGTTTACTTTTTAGAAAAAAGTAAAAAAAAATTTAAATAATTGTCAAAATATTTAAAAAAATTAAAAATAATAATTAAAAAACAAAATATGTTGCATCTCAAAATAAATATTTGAATAAAAAATAAACAAAAAACAATAAAGGAACATATATTTTGTATCACTGCATCCGCATTGACCTGACATATAAAACTGTCCCACAAGTTAACCCCTTTAGTGTACACCATAAAAAAATAAAAAACAAGGCAAAAGACGAAGCTTTATCATCATACCGCCGAACAAAAAGCGGAATAAAACGCGATGAAAAAGATGGTAATAAATAATCATGGTACCACTGAAAACATAATTTTGTCCTGGAAAAAGCACAGCTCCATCAACGGAAAAAAAACAAACTATAGCTCTCAGAATAAAACGATGCAAAAATAATAATTTTTTCTTTAATACTGTATAGTTTTCATTGTATAAAGTGCCAAAACATAAAAAATATAAATGAGGTATCACTGTTATCGTACTGACCGGAAAAATAAAACTGTCTTATCAATTTTACCAAACATGGAATGGCATAAACCCCCACTTCCCAAAAGAATTTCCTAAATTGCTGTTTATTTTTCATTCTGCCTCACAAAAATCGGAATAGAAAGCGATCAAAAAATGTCATGTGCCCGAAAGTGATACTAATAGAAATATCAACTCGTCCAGCAAAAAAGAAGACATCACATGACTCCATGGGCCAAAATATGGAAAAATGATAGCTCTCAATATGTGGTGATTAGAGTTGAGTGAAACGGGTCGAAAAATTTCAAAAGTAACCGACTTTTGGCAAAGTCGGGTTTCATGAAACGAAACCCGACCCTAGGATGAGGTCGGCCACGAGGTCGGCGACTTACGCGCCAAAGTTGAGTTTCAAAAGTTTGTTTTGCGCTCTTTTTCAGCCAATCAGGATCCACGGACACTGTGGGCAACGTGATGACATAGGCACGGGTCACCATCATGTTTCAGAAGGGCATGCAAGTGATTGGCTTGCTTTGGTGGGCGTCACAGGGGGTATAAAAGGGCGTGCACGCCGACCGCCATCTTACTTCTGCCGATCTTAGTATAGGGAGAGGTTGCTGCTGATTCTGTAGGGAGAGCATTAGGCAGGGAAGAAGAAAAAAAAACTGCTTCTGCTGCTAGTGATTGTGCCTGTACAACACACCAGTCACTGTGTGTGCAGTGCAAGGGGAGGCTATATTGTGGTGTATCAGTGGTGTTGGTTGTTGGGCTGCCTTCTAAGGCTTCCTGACAGCTGCATTGCTGTTTACCCACTGCTCTGCAAACTGCTTTTTTAAAAGCAATCCCAATTTTTTTTTTTTTGTCCTGCTGAGGTACTAAGCGTGCATTTTTTCACACCATACAGCGGTGTACGCTCCTCACACACTACCGTGTAACGGCTGTTATCACAGCCACAGTGAAGCTATCTGTGTCACTCTGTGAGAATAAATTGAGGACATGTTCCGTTCTTACAGACCTGCACTCTAGGGAGATTCCTACTCTGCCCAATTCTACATACACCTTGCAGTTTGTGATACACTAGCCAATTTCTGCCTGTGACATAGCGCTGTGATATTCAGTGGGCCTCACACAATCCAAAAGTGTCCAGTGTCCACTAGTGTGAGCAGAAATTCAAAATCTCACTTATCCTCTAGTCACTTTGGTCACAGCTGTGCCATCGAGCCTGTGACATAGCGCTCAGATATTCAGTGGGCCTCACACAATCCAAAAGTGTCCAGTGTCCACAAGTGTCTGCAGAAATTTAAAATCTCACTTATCCTCTAGTCACTTTGGTCACAGCTGTGCCATTGAGCCTGTGACATAGCACTCAGATATTCAGTGGGCCTCACACAATCCAAAAGTGTCCAGTGTCCACAGGTGTCTGCAGAAATTCAAAATCTCCCTTTTCCTCTAGTCACTTTGGTCACAGCTGTGCCATCGAGCCTGTGACATAGCGCTCAGATATTCAGTGGGCCTCACACAATCCAAAAGTGTCCAGTGTCCACTAGTGTGAGCAGAAATTCAAAATCTCACTTATAGAGTTGAGCGAAACGGGTCGAAAAAATTCAAAAGTCGCCGACTTTTGGCAAAGTCGGGTTTCATGAAACGAAACCCGACCCTAGGATGAGGTCGGCCACGAGGTCGGCGACTTACGCGCCAAAGTCGCGTTTCAAAAGTTTGTTTTGCGCTCTTTTTCAGCCAATCAGGATCCACGGACACTGTGGGGAACGTGATGACATAGGCACGGGTCACCACCATCTTTCAGAAGGGCATGCAAGTGATTGGCTTGCTTTGGTGGGCGTCACAGGGGGTATAAAAGGGCGTGAACGCCGACCGCCATCTTACTTCTGCCGATCTTAGTATAGGGAGAGGTTGCTGCTGATTCTGTAGGGAGAGCGTTAGGCAGGGAAGAAGACAAAAAAACTGCTTCTGCTGCTAGCGATTTGGCCTGCACAACACACAAGTCACTGTGTGTGCAGTGCAAGGGGAGGCTATATTGTGGTGTATCAGTGGTGTTGGTTGTTGGGCTGCCTTTTAAGGCTTCCTGACACGCTGGCATTGCTGTTTACCCACTGCTCCGCAAACTGCTTTTTTAAAAGCAATCCAATCTCCCTTATCCTCTCGTCACTTTGGTCACAGGCAGCTGTGCCATCGAGCGTGTCACATAGCGCTCAGATATCAGTGGGCCGCACACAATCCACAAGTGTCCAGTGTCCAAAAGTGTACGCAGAGATTCAAAATCTCCATTATCCTCTCGTCACTTTGGTCACAGGCAGCTGTGCCATCGAGCGTGTCACATAGCGCTCAGATATCAGTGGGCCGCACACAATCCACAAGTGTCCACTGTCCACAAGTGTATGCAGAGATTCAAAATCTCCATTATCCTCTCGTCACTTTGGTCACAGGCAGCTGTGCCATCGAGCGTGTCACATAGCGCTCAGATATCAGTGGGCCGCACACAATCCATAAGTGTCCAGTGTCCAAAAGTGTACGCAGAGATTCAAAATCTCCATTATCCTCTCGTCACTTTGGTCACAGGCAGCTGTGCCATCGAGCGTGTCACATAGCGCTCAGATATCAGTGGGCCGCACACAATCCACAAGTGTCCAGTGTCCAAAAGTGTACGCAGAGATTCAAAATCTCCATTATCCTCTCGTCACTTTGGTCACAGGCAGCTGTGCCATCGAGCGTGTCACATAGCGCTCAGATATCAGTGGGCCGCACACAATCCACAAGTGTCCAGTGTCCAAAAGTGTACGCAGAGATTCAAAATCTCCATTATCCTCTCGTCACTTTGGTCACAGGCAGCTGTACCATCGAGCGTGTCACATAGCGCTCAGATATCAGTGGGCCGCACACAATCCACAAGTGTCCACTGTCCACAAGTGTACGCAGAGATTCAAAATCTCCATTATCCTCTCGTCACTTTGGTCACAGGCAGCTGTGCCATCAAGCGTGTCACATAGCGCTCAGATATCAGTGGGCCGCACACAATCCACAAGTGTCCAGTGTCCAAAAGTGTACGCAGAGATTCAAAATCTCCATTATCCTCTCGTCACTTTGGTCACAGGCAGCTGTGCCATCGAGCGTGTCACATAGCGCTCAGATATCAGTGGGCCGCACACAATCCACAAGTGTCCACTGTCCACAAGTGTACGCAGAGATTCAAAATCTCCATTATCCTCTCGTCACTTTGGTCACAGGCAGCTGTGCCATCGAGCGTGTCACATAGCGCTCAGATATCAGTGGGCCGCACACAATCCACAAGTGTCCAGTGTCCAAAAGTGTACGCAGAGATTCAAAATCTCCATTATCCTCTCGTCACTTTGGTCACAGGCAGCTGTGCCATCGAGCGTGTCACATAGCGCTCAGATATCAGTGGGCCGCACACAATCCACAAGTGTCCAGTGTCCAAAAGTGTACGCAGAGATTCAAAATCTCCATTATCCTCTCGTCACTTTGGTCACAGGCAGCTGTGCCATCGAGCGTGTCACATAGCGCTCAGATATCAGTGGGCCGCACACAATCCACAAGTGCCAGTGTCCAAAAGTGTACGCAGAGATTCAAAATCTCCATTATCCTCTCGTCACTTTGGTCACAGGCAGCTGTGCCATCGAGCGTGTCACATAGCGCTCAGATATCAGTGGGCCGCACACAAACCACAAGTGTCCACTGTCCAAAAGTGTACGCAGAGATTCAAAATCTCCATTATCCTCTCGTCACTTTGGTCACAGGCAGCTGTGCCATCGAGCGTGTCACATAGCGCTCAGATATCAGTGGGCCGCACACAATCCACAAGTGTCCACTGTCCACAAGTGTACGCAGAGATTCAAAATCTCCATTATCCTCTCGTCACTTTGGTCACAGGCAGCTGTGCCATCGAGCGTGTCACATAGCGCTCAGATATCAGTGGGCCGCACACAATCCACAAGTGTCCAGTGTCCAAAAGTGTACGCAGAGATTCAAAATCTCCATTATCCTCTCATCACTTTGGTCACAGGCAGCTGTGCCATCGAGCGTGTCACATAGCGCTCAGATATCAGTGGGCCGCACAAAATCCACAAGTGTCCAGTGTCCAAAAGTGTACGCAGAGATTCAAAATCTCCATTATCCTCTCGTCACTTTGGTCACAGGCAGCTGTGCCATCGAGCGTGTCACATAGCGCTCAGATATCAGTGGGCCGCACACAATCCACAAGTGTCCAGTGTCCAAAAGTGTACGCAGAGATTCAAAATCTCCATTATCCTCTCGTCACTTTGGTCACAGGCAGCTGTGCCATAGAGCGTGTCACATAGCGCTCAGATATCAGTGGGCCGCACACAATCCACAAGTGTCCACTGTCCACAAGTGTACGCAGAGATTCAAAATCTCCATTATCCTCTCGTCACTTTGGTCACAGGCAGCTGTGCCATCGAGCGTGTCACATAGCGCTCAGATATCAGTGGGCCGCACACAATCCACAAGTGTCCACTGTCCACAAGTGTACGCAGAGATTCAAAATCTCCATTATCCTCTCGTCACTTTGGTCACAGGCAGCTGTGCCATCGACCATGTCACATAGCGCTCAGATATCAGTGGGCCGCACACAATCCACAAGTGTCCACTGTCCACAAGTGTACGCAGAGATTCAAAATCTCCATTATCCTCTCGTCACTTTGGTCACAGGCAGCTGTGCCATCGAGCGTGTCACATAGCTCTCAGATATCAGTGGGCCGCACACAATCCACAAGTGTCCACTGTCCAAAAGTGTACGCAGAGATTCAAAATCTCCATTATCCTCTCGTCACTTTGGTCACAGGCAGCTGTGCCATCGAGCGTGTCACATAGCGCTCAGATATCAGTGGGCCGCACACAATCCACAAGTGTCCACTGTCCACAAGTGTACGCAGAGATTCAAAATCTCCATTATCCTCTCGTCACTTTGGTCACAGGCAGCTGTGCCATCGAGCGTGTCACATAGCGCTCAGATATCAGTGGGCCGCACACAATCCACAAGTGTCCACTGTCCACAAGTGTACGCAGAGATTCAAAATCTCCATTATCCTCTCGTCACTTTGGTCACAGGCAGCTGTGCCATCGAGCGTGTCATATAGCGTTCAGATATCAGTGGGCCGCACACAATCCACAAGTGTCCAGTGTCCACAAGTGTGTGCAGAAATTCTAAAACTCCCCTGTCCTATAGACACCTTGTACCTTGTTTTACATTACTATATAGTTTGTTGGATTTTGTCTACATTTCTACCAAAAATGAGGAAGGCTGGTGGAAGAGGCCGTGGAATTGGGCAGGGGTTAGCAGCTGGTAATGATGGTGTTGGTGGTGGATCTGATGGTAATGGCAAGAGCAAAATAGGACCGAATGCAGGAGGTGCTGACCCTGCGTCATCGTCTGGCTACATAAGGACTCGAATGCTTAGTTTTCTAGGAGTTGGCAAACCGCTTTTAAAGGCAGAGCATCAGGAAAAAGTTTTGTCTTACATTGCTGACTCAGCCTCCAGCTCTATCGCCATACACGGTGACACAGAGAAAGGTGCACATGACATAGAAGAGGAGGTGATGGATGACCCAGTTGTTGACCCAGATTGGCATCCATTGGGGGAAGAGGGTGCTGCTTCCAATAGCTCAGATGAGGAACATCCACAGCAGACATCGACATCGCAACAGCTGTTATCTGGCAGGCCCGGAGCACTCCAAAGACAGGTTCCAAACATCAAAAGAGTTGCTGGACAGCTTGTCCAGAGGGTCAAAAGATCACAGCGTGCTAGGCCGCAAAATGTCTGCCAAAGTAGGAAGAGTGCAGTGTGGCACTTTTTTGAACAAAATCCTCATGATCAGGCCAAGGTTATCTGTAAGAAGTGCGCAAAGACCTTTAGCCGAGGGAAAAATCTGAAAAATTTGAATACCAGTTGCATGCTTAGACATTTAACCAGCATGCACTTGCAAGCGTGGACACAACACCAAACCTCAAGTGCCACATGTGCAACTGATCACAACGAAGGTAGTCAGCAACGCTACATTGTTTCCCCCACTGTAAGCCCACCGGTTAGCACAGCAGCAAATGTTGAGGTGTCGTTGCAAGGCCACAGCAGTCAGGGAATCCCACTGTTATATCAACGAAAGACTGATTCTAGGCCATCAGAAAGAACACCAACTCCATCACCATCAACAACCCTCTCTCAGTCCGCCCTGTCCACCGCTACTTCCACCATATGCAGCTCTCAAGTCCAGCTCACCCTCCCAGACACTATGAGTAGGTCAAGAAAGTACTCAGTCTCTCATCCGCGTACACTGGGTTTGAACGCCCACATTGCCAAACTAATCTCGTTTGAGATGATGCCCTTTTGGTTGGTGGAAAGCACAGCTTTCCGCGAACTCATGGCCTATGCAGTACCACGCTATGACCTACCCAGTCGCCACTTCTTCTCTCGCAAAGCCATCCCAGCCCTCCACCATCATGTGAAAGACAGCATTGTCCATGCACTCAAGCAGTCAGTGAGCGGAAAGGTGCACCTCACAACTGATGCATGGTCCAGTCGGCATGGCCAGGGCCGTTACGTGTCCATCACTGCGCACTGGGTTAATGTGGTGGATGCAGGGTCCACAGGGGACAGCGGTGGTGGGACAGTGCTGCCTAGCCCACGGTATAGGAAACAGTTGGCTGTAGGCGTTCGACCCTCCTCCTCCTCCTCCTCCAGAAGCGACAGCTCGTCCACAGAGCGCAGTCGTACGAGCACTCCATCTGCAGCTGCCACTGTTGCACACGATGTGTCCCCCTATCGAGCAGCTAGTGGAAAGCGTCAGCAGGCTGTGTTGCAGATGATGTGTTTGGGCGACAGACACACCGCCGAGGTGCTGGCCGAGTACTTGAAGCGACAAACTGAGTCATGGCTGGGCAGTGTACATCTTGAGGCAGGCAAGGTAGTTAGTGATAACGGCCGTAATTTTGTGGCAGCCATAGCCCTTTCAAAACTCAGCCACATACCTTTGCTTGGCTCACACCTTGAACCTGGTGGTGCAGTGCTTCCTGAGTGCTCCAAAAGGTGCGAAGACTGTGCGCGCACATACGCCGGTCGCCTGTACACTCCGTTCGTATGCAGAAGCTGCAGCGATTGCTCCACCTTCCCAACCACCGCCTCATTATCGACATTGCAACAAGGTGGAACTCCACCCTGCACATGGTGGAGCGGCTGTGCGAGCAGAGGCAGGCCATAATGCATTTGTGGGAGGATACACGGCCAGGCACATTGAGAGCAGACATGGAGTTGACAGGCGTGCAGTGGTCGAAGCTGAAAGACCTTTGTAAAGTCCTTCAGTGTTTTGAGGAATGCACACGGCTGGTAAGCGCAGACGACGCCATCCTAAGCATGAGCATCCCACTTATGCGTCTGCTCATGCAAACTTTGACGCACCTTAAGGAGCAGGCGTCTGCAGCCAATGTTGATGAGGAGGAAGAGGAGGAGGGAATCCTTGATGACATTCAGCCATTGTCTGCTCAGGGACCTCTCCTGGATGAGGTGGAGGAAGAAGAGGAGGAGGAGTAGGAGGATGATGGGGATGATTACTTAGGGGAGGAGGATGCATCTCGTGGGGCAAGTGAAAATGATGGCGTGGCAAGGTCTGGTACAGGGTTTGTGCGTGACTGGAGGGATGTGGATTTGCCAGAAAGTGCTCCTCCACCCAGCACTCGCAGTGCATCATTGACACCGGGAACATTGGCCCACATGTCAGATTATGCCTTGCGGATCCTAAAAAGGGACCCCCGCATTGCCAAAATGATGAACGATGACGACTACTGGTTGGCCAGCATCCTGGGTCCACGCTATAAAGGCAAATTACAAAACATCATGCCACAGGAGAACCTTGACCTAATATTGGCTAATAAACAAGCAACTCTGGTAAATCGGTTGCTTGAGGCATTCCCAGCACACAGCAGCGGTGATGGTTCTCACATGAGCCGTACGGGCCGGGGGCAGCTTGGCAGAGGTGTTCGTGGTGCACACAGCAGAAGTGGCGTTGGAGACAGGGGTTTCATGACAATGTTGTGGACTGATTTTTCAAATACCGCTCACACAACTGGTAATACTGCATCGATGGAAAGTGACAGGAGACAGCAGTTGTCAACTATGGTTACAAACTACTTTTCCTCCCATATCGATGTTCTCCCACACAGGTCATTCCCCTTTGACTATTGGGCCGCTAAACTGGACACCTGGCCTGAATTGGCCCAATATGCCTTACAGGAGCTCGCTTGCCCAGCTGCAAGTGTGCTATCGGAAAGAGTCTTCAGTGCAGCTGGATCAATCCTGACAGAAAAAAGGACCCGTCTGTCAACCCAAAATGTGGATGATCTAACCTTCATTAAAATGAACCACGCATGGGTTTCCAAGGATTTTGTCCCACCTTCATCTGATGACACATAGGGTGACAGAAAAATGGCTTGCTTTGGTCCACCTCTTCCTGGTACTTCACCTATTTCGCCTGTTGCATCAGTTGAATGTCCAACATCAACATATGCCACTTTCTAAAAGTCCCTAACTGTGCTGCCTCCCCCCCCATGGCCGGGGTCACCACCTAGCGCACGACACCATGCGAGTGCCGTTGCCCTGGACAGGTGGGTAGGCCGACTCTTGGGCGCGGGCACTGGCACAGGGTCCCTCATAGTGCAATCAAGTGTCTCTGACGGTGGTGGTGCACACCCGCCATCAGACACACCGCTGTACTATGAGGGGCCCAGTGCCAGTACCGACGCCCACGAGTGGGCCCCCCTTGCTTGGCCAGGGCCCCAGCATTTGCAATCTTTACCTCTCCCTGCTCCTCCGCTGTGTAGTCTGGGCCGTCAAATCCATACTGTGCCTGACACCGTCTGAGCCTGCCTCCTGAGACATATATTTTGAATGTGTACGCTATAAATACATGTTATCCGGGGATACGGTACCCTTTCTAACCTTTGTGCAATCACGTGCAATCCATACTGGGCCTAACACCATCTGAGCCTGCCTCCTGAGACATATATTTTGAATGTGTACGCTATCCATACATGTTATCTGGGGATACGGTACCCTTTCTAACCTTTGTGCAATCACGTGCAATCCATACTGGGCCTGACACCGTCTGAGCCTGCCTCCTGAGACATATATTTTGAATGTGTACGCTATCCATACATGTTATCTGGGGATACGGTACCCTTTCTAACCTTTGTGCAATCACGTGCAATCCATACTGGGCCTAACACCGTCTGAGCCTGCCTCCTGAGACATATATTTTGAATGTGTACGCTATCCATACATGTTATCCGGGGATACGGTACCCCTTCTAACCTTTGTGCAATGACGTGCAATCCATACTGGGCCTAACACCGTCTGAGCCTGCCTCATGCTGTATAGACATATATTTTGAATGTGTACGCTATCCATACATGTTATCCGGGGATACGGTACCCCTTCTAACCTTTGTGCAATGACGTGCAATCCATACTGGGCCTAACACCGTCTGAGCCTGCCTCATGCTGTATAGACATATATTTTGAATGTGTACGCTATCCATACATGTTATCCGGGGATACGGTACCCCTTCTAACCTTTGTGCAATGACGTGCAATCCATACTGGGCCTAACATCGTCTGAGCCTGCTTCATGCTGTATAGACATATATTTTGAATGTGTACGCTATCCATACATGTTATCCGGGGATACGGTACCCCTTCTAACCTTTGTGCAATGACGTGCAATCCATACTGGGCCTAACACCGTCTGAGCCTGCCTCATGCTGTATATACATATATTTTGAATGTGTACGCTATCCATACATGTTATCCGGGGATACGGTACCCCTTCTAACCTTTGTGCAATGACGTGCAATCCATACTGGGCCTAACACCGTCTGAGCCTGCCTCATGCTGTATAGACATATATTTTAAATGTGTACGCTATCCATACATGTTATCCGGGGATACGGTACCCCTTCTAACCTTTGTGCAATGACGTGCAATCCATACTGGGCCTAACACCGTCTGAGCCTGCCTCATGCTGTATAGACATATATTTTGAATGTGTACGCTATCCATACATGTTATCCGGTGATACGGTACCCCTTCTAACCTTTGTGCAATGACGTGAAATCCATACTGGGCCTAACACCATCTGAGCCTGCCTCATGCTGTATAGACATATATTTTGAATGTGTACGCTATCCATACATGTTATCTGGGGATACGGTACCCCTTCTAACCTTTGTGCAATGACGTGCAATCCATACTGGGCCTAACACCGTCTGAGCCTGCCTCATGCTGTATAGACATATATTTTGAATGTGTACGCTATCCATACATGTTATCCGGGGATACGGTACCCCTTCTAACCTTTGTGCAATGACGTGCAATCCATACTGGGCCTAACACCGTCTGAGCCTGCCTCATGCTGTATAGACATATATTTTGAATGTGTACGCTATCCATACATGTTATCTGGGGATACGGTACCCTTTCTAACCTTTGTGCAATCACGTGCAATCCATACTGGGCCTAACACCGTCTGAGCCTGCCTCCTGATGTATAGACATATATTTTGAATGTGTACGCTATCCATACATGTTATCTGGGGATACGGTACCCTTTCTCACCTTTGTGCAATCAAGTGCAATCCATACTGGGCCTAACACCGTCTGAGCCTGCCTCCTGATGTATAGACATATATTTTGAATGTGTACGCTATCCATACATGTTATCTGGGGATACGGTACCCTTTCTCACCTTTGTGCAATCACGTGTGATCCATACTGGGCGTGAGAACGGCTGGCGAGCTGTTAAGCAAGCTACAGCACCTGTGGTTTGCACACGTAAGTTTTTCATTTTTTCAGGAATGACGGTTAGGCCTAATTCCGGAACTGCGGTTGACCTGCACTTACTGGGAAATCATTGTTCGCGGGTAATAATTGTAATCAGTGATCCCCATCACTAACGTTGTTCAGCGGGTTATCTGCACCTGTAAGCGACAAACGCTGGCCTTTTCAATGTAGCGCACATGCAGCCACGGACATGTAAGGGCATGACACACCAGTTATTGGCCAATCTCATGTGCCAGAGCCTCACGTGTCCCTCTAGTAAGCCGGACTTGGACCTCGGGGCATGACGTAGTCTCGTTCGTTAACGGAATTAAGCTTGCAATGTGTGCATCTGTTCTGTAGCTGGCATGGTTGAGGTTTCCCAGGTGGAGTCGAATTTAACCATAGGCTCCACTCCTGGTGGTGCCCTTCTGGACATTCCTTTAAGGTTCAGCTTTGCAACCATACTGCCCACATAAAACAAACACTTTGCCTTCATGAACGCTGTTTGGAGGGTCATGACTCGTGGGAATAACGACGCCCAATCAGTTAACCTGCTAGAGAGATCGTTCGTTGCTCCCAAGCATGACATCACACTCCCTAGGAAGAAGGTAATGCTACTGTGGCGACCGTACTCCTGGGGGCGACACAAGTGCACTGATGCCCAGCCACTGCTCGATGAATCTGCTGGTACATTGAACCAGACCACTACATTCCCCTCGCACGCTACACGGCCTGAATCTGACCCTGATGAAACTCAGGTTACCCTTCCCATATACAGTTCCATCTTACACGGTGACAAAGAGGAAGCTGCAGATGAAAGTGCTGGTTCGGCCCACCCGCCATCAGACACACCACTGTACTATCAGGGGCCCTGTGCCAGTGCCGTCGCCAACGAGTGGGCCCCCCTGCTTGCTCAGGATCACAGCACTTGCAAAGTTGAAATACTGTGCAGTGAGATGGAAGATGGGGACGACAAGGAGTCCAGACAAATACAGGGATTCCCTAGCGAGGAGACTTATTTGATTGTTTTCAATGTTGGGACAGCAATTTTTGGGGAGCACTATACTCTGGAGAATGATAGATGGGGCCCACCATACACTGGAACATTCCAAAGGTGGACATCAGACACTGGAGCAGCATTTACAGGGCCCATTATACACTAGAGCATTAGAAATGGGGCCCATTATGTTTGGAGCATTATTTGGGCCCATAAGACAGTGGAGCTTCATCCATGGGGACCAACATATACTGTAGCATTGTGTGGAGCTCATCAAATACTGTTTCAAACATTATATGGGACCAATGATTCTGTATGGAGAAATAGATGGGCCTCGTCATGAGATGTAAAAAGTGAAGTATTTTTCATTGTACTATACCGCTATTTCTCTGCTGTATCGGAGCATGATGAGTTGTGGGATGTGTTAAAGGGGCACTCTTTCTCCCAGGGCACATGAAAACCTGGAGCCAGCCCTCCCCCCCCACAGTCTGTAGCCAAATAACCCCCATTTTTCAGTGCGTAACTTGTATTATGAAGTTAATTAAGGTTGACAAGCTTAAGTAAGAAGAATTGATGCTTTTGGCATTCAAATGGGCACTGTTGGTGTGTTTCCTGTCCTCCTCTCACTGCTGACTTTTATTCCCCATTGACTTACATTGGGTTTCGTGTTTCGGGACGACCCCGACTTTTCCCTATAATCGGACGATCTTGCTCGACCCGACTTTTGGAAAAGTCGGGTTTCACGAAACGAAAGCGACCCTGAAAAAACAAAAGTTGCTCAACTCTAGTGGTGATGCAAAAACTATTTTTTGCGTCACATTTATCCTGTGAGCGCTTGCACCAGGATTTCCGTGTAAATCTCTGAGATACATGATTCAGGTGGAACCCTCTGGCGGAAGATTTCCTATAATGAGGCAGATGGAGGCACTGTAGACACCGTGTGACCTGTGATCCGTCAGTGTCCATCATTTTAGGATGGCATAAAAGTGCTGTTGGCCACAGTTTTATGCACTTCTGAAAAGAAAGATACCGCTGAATAGAGGCCAGACGTAGTCCAGGGTAACTCTGCTGCCTCATTATAGTGAATGGATCTCTCGGGGTTTTCATCTGAATCTTGTCACTCAGAGAATTAGATGAAAACCCCAAAGTAGGTGGTCAGCATAGACCGCCAGATAAATTTGATCCCAAACATTATGTAAAATGTTTCCAATAAAAGCTTCAACTCAATCAACTAAAATAGCAAGCCCTGGCTCAGGTCTGTCATCTGTTAATGGAAATATAGGGGGCATCCATGTTACTGGTAGCACAAAGGCTCTGGAAAAGCGAAATGACTCCTCATCCGTCAAAAGAAATTCAGCAAATTCTCTGCTCCCAAATCCAAATGTCCCCCCTCCCTTCTGAGCCTCATAGTCTACCTAAACCACATATTGCATCCACGTTTGGCATTTCTAAAGTGATGAGAGCCCGCCTAACTTATGGGTGCATACCTCCAGAAGCACGGGTTGGGCATAACATACTGGTGACTGCAAAGTAATGGTCACTGCAGCATACTGCAACACAACGGCAGTTTGCAATTTTGACTTGGCAACATTCATTGCTGTTTGTTTCTGGAAAATACCCATGGAGTCAAAATTGTCACTACACCTGTAGATCAATTCCCCAAGGGGTATAGTTTCCCAAATGGGTACACTTGATGGGCTATCCTGCTGTTCTAGCAATTAGTGCCTCTGTATTTTGAGTCCACAAATTGTTCTAGGAAAATCTGCACTCCAGGAGGCCTATAGGGCTCTGTTACTACCTGAGACTCTCCGTATGGCTAAGTAGTACTGAACAGCCACATATGGGGTATCGCCACATTCAGTAAAAATTGTGGAACAAATTTTGGTGCCATCTTTACCCACTTCTTGTGTGAAAATGTAAAATCTGGGTCTAAAACTAAATTTTGGTGGTAAAAATGGAGTTATTTTTTCTTCAATGCCCAATGGTATAAAATTCTGTTACACACACATGGTATCAATATGATTACTGCACCACTAGGTGAATTCATTGAGAGGTGTAGTTTGTAAAATGTGGTCACTTATGTGGAGCTCTGCTGTTTTGGCACCTAATGGGCTCTCCCAGTGGGTCATGGCACATGCAAACCATTGCAGCAAAATCTGGAGCTCCTTGCCTTCTGAGCTTTGCACTGTGCCTGAAAAATATTTCCAGATTACATATAGGGTATTGGTGCACTCAGGAAAAAATGGACCTCAGTTTGCAGTAAAAAATTCTTATTGACCCTTAGAAAATTAAAAACTTGGGGCTAAAACAACATTTTAGTAGTAAAAAATGTAATTTATTCTTCCTTTTGTGAGGAACATGTGGTGTCAGTGTAAGAGGGTGAGATAGAAATAGCTCCTTGCTTCCCTTCCTTTGATTGTTTTCCATGTGTTGATGTTTACATATGCTAATCTTGGTAATGTCTATGATTTATATTTGCAGTACTGCTACATAGTAATATGTATTATTGCTCACATTTATGGTACTACCACATTCATACATGTGTTACCATTTTCTGTAGAACTATATTCTATTATGTTGTGTTCCTTTCGTGTAATACTGTATGTAATATAATGTGATGATATGTACTAATGCTCATGTAAAGCTTAGGGAAAGTAAAGTGCATCCTTTTGGGACATTAGAGGAGGGCACCTTAGTATTATAGTTCTTATAGATAAGAGTAGGTGTATTTCCTTTATGGGCCACTAGATGGGGGAATACTAGTGTGCACTGTAGGTATAGTTTATACTATGGTTATAGGGGGTTAAGTGTAGGAGGGGCTGCTGGGTGATAAGACAGGAGTTTCTAGGACGTTAGGTCCGATGGGGTCAGGGTGCCTGAAGTGTTCATATGGGCTACAGGCCCGGACAGCTTGACAGCCACGTAATGTTAAAGCGCTGCAGCCCACGTTAACCACGACCACTGTGCACCATAGCAGTGGGCCAGAATAGGGAAGGAAAGATGTGGTCTCTCATCGCCAGGGCGAATACCTTTAGGGCAGGAGGCAGTTGGACTGAGGAGATGATAGAAGTTGGAGCTTCGACGAGATCGGTACAGATGAGTCAGATGCTTTACCAAAGGCAAGCAAACCTGGTGACCGATGATTTCGAGTCTGTGGCGAAACAAGTAGAAGAAATTGTCATCATGGCGAGGTAAGGCCAGGAAGGATCTGGGGAGCAGTCTAGGACTGTCCGGTCCGGGCATATGCTGCACAGAAGTGACAGCAAAGCAGGGAAAAATAAGGAAATAAGTGAATTTCATGATGTGCCAACTGTGGATGTAACGTGTGAAGTATTAAGCAAAGAGAATGTTCAAGTTATTCTGGACTGTGTCTCCATTATTGGGGGTTGCCTGGAAGATGGACCGTCGCCGCCTGAGAATTGCCCGTGGGGACCTGAACCTGGAGATGCAGGTACGCTGAGAAGAAGAATACCGTTTTCTGTAGGGGAAGGTCGAAACACAGGTGCTTCAGTGTTTCTGGTCACATCTACAGTCCTGGCCTCCCGTTGCATCAGTATGATCACTGCACCACTAGATTAATTCATTCGGGAATGTAATTTGTAAAATAAGTTCACATATAGGGGGTTTCTGTTTTAGCTCCTCAGGGGCTCTACCAATGTGAAATGGCACCCTCAAACCATTTCAGCAAAATCTGAACTCCAATGAGTCACCTCTTCTGTACTGAGCTTTGCACTGCGCCTCAAAAATAGTATTCCCCCACATATGGGATATCGGCATCCTCAGGAGAAATTGCACTACAAATTGTATGGTGCAATATCTCCTGTTACCCATATGAAGATGCAATATTTTGTGCTGAATACATATTTGTGTCGAAATTTTTTTATTTTTATGGCTCAACGTTATAGACTTCAGTGAAGCACCTGAGGGTTCAATGTGCTGTCCACACATCTAGATCAATTCTCTGAGGGGTCTAGTCTCCAAAATTGTGTAACTTGCTCTGGATTTTCACTGCTTAGGCACATCAGAGGCTCTCCAAAATTGTTCCAGCAAATTTTACATTCAAAAAGTCAAATGGCGCTCCTTCCCTTCCAAGCTCTGCTGTACGCCCAAACAGTAGTTTTCTTCCTGATATGGGGCATTGGTATGCTCAGGAGAAATTACTCAACAAATTTTGGCTTCAATTTTTTCCTGTTACCCTTGTAAAAATAAAAAAATGGATCTGAAGTCAATTTTTTATGAAAAAAGTTAAATGTTAATTTTTTTTTTCAAAAAATTCCTGTGAAGTACCTGAAGGGTAAATAAACTTCTTGAATGTGGTTTTGAGCATCTTTACGGGTACAGTTTTTAGATTGGTGTCATTTTTGGGTATTTTCTTTCATATAGACCTCTCAATGTGACTTCAAATGTGATGATTTCCCTAAAAAAATGGTTTTCCAAATTTTGTTGGAAAAATGAAAAATCACTAGTCAAATTTTAGTCCTTATAACTTACAGGAAACAAAATAAAATTTTGGTTCCAAAATTGTGCTGATGTGAAGTAGACATGTGGGAAATGTTATTTTTTAACTATTTTGTGTGACATATCTCTGTGGTTTAAGAGCATAAAAATTCAAAGCTTGAAAATTGCAAAATTTCCTCAATTTTCTCCAAATTTTAGTTTTTTTTTCACAAATAAGCGCAAGTCATACCGAAGAAATTTTACCACTATCATGAAGTACAATATGTCAAGAAAAACAGTCTCAGAATCACCAAGATACGTTGAAGCGATCCAGAGTTATAACCACATAAAAAGACAGTGGTCAGAATTACAAAAATTGGCCTGGTCATCAACGTGCAAACCACCATCAGGGATAAAGGGGTTGAAAAATTGCATTTCTTTGCCTAGCAGTTGTGCAACTAGTGCAATATGGGTATAGATAATCTTATGTGACAATTTAGTGGGGGCAATAATCTTCATTACTCAGCATTTGGAGTGTATTAGCAAGGCAATCGATTTTTCACAAAGTACAAAACATTAACCTAGTGACCACATCTGGCTTAGTTGATCCTAAGTTGCTTCCAGGCTGGCTGGATCTCCATTACCATCTGTACTCAGTGCCCTGGTCTGCACCTCAAACTGTGAGTAAAAGTGTGAAGACTGCACCCCGCTGTGACACTATTACTGCCCTTGGGCTTAGCTCTACCTGTGGAGAGCTGTAACAGATCTGCTGCATCATCATCAGCACCAGCGGTCTCTTCAAGCAGCGAGGGTTAACATCTAACATCTAATTGCTGAATACCACAGGTGGCGTCATGAACTATCTTTCATAATTTTTATCATCCCCTTATCATCATTTTCATTGGACGGCCAGGGCCACAGACCAGGTCACTGCTGCTGTGACACATCCCCCTAAAAACTGGCCCGGCCCTGGCGGGTGCTCCACAAGTCTTCCACAACGGCCCTCAGGGATGCACTGAATATTGCATGTCTGCCTCCTACATGGAGAAGCAAATTTCTCCTTGTACCATGGGTCAAGAAAGGTTCACAGCCAGTATTTCATGGTTGACAAAATGTCTTTCACGCAAGGGTCTTAGGAAAGGCATTTTGACATGAACTCTGCCATGTGTGGCAGACTACAAAGAGTCAAATGTTCAATGTCCTCACCAGGAAGAACACTAACCATCCTCTCATCCTCAAGACACTTAGCCTCCTCCTCTGCAAGACATCCATGCTGGACAGGCATGAGGCTGGGATTGGAAGTCCCCTCTGTAGCGCAGCCCAAAACTCCTGTTCCTTCTCATCCTTCTCCTCCTGTCCCTCATCATCACCCAATGTGGCTTGAGAATATTGTGTGAGGATGGGCTGCGTGTAGTGCTGAGCGATACCTTCCGATATCGGGAAATATCGGATCGGATTGGATCGGACCGATACCCCAAAAATATCGGGTATCGCCGATTCTGATACCGGAAACCCATGCAAGTCAATGGGGCACAAATATCGGAATAAGAATAAACCCTTTCTTTCCTTGCACATCCAGTTCGGGAGGGGGAAGAGTGTGGGCGGTGCGTGGGCGGAGACTGTGCGTGTCTGTGTGTGCGGGCAGGGACTGTACGGGCCTCTTGGGGGACTGTGCGGGCCTGCCGGGGGTCTGTGCGGGCCTGCCGGGTGTCTGTGCGGGCTGCCGGGGGTCTGTGTGGGCCTGCCGGGGGTCTGTACGGGCCTGCCGGGGGTCTGTGTGGGCTGCCGGGGATCTGTGCGGGCCTGCCGGGGGTCTGTGCGGGCTGCCGGGGTTGTGTGTGTGTGCAGGCATCGTCCGATGGGACTACAAGTCCCATCGGGCTATGCCTGCTACAATGACAGTGATTGACACATTAGCCAATGATGGGACAGTAGTAGTCCCATCATCCGGCTAATGTGTTGAATGTAAAAAAAAAAAAAAAAACATACATACTACATACATGCTACATATATACAACATTCATGCAACATACATACATACTACATACATACTTCATATATACTACATTCATACAACATATTTACTACATACATACTACATATATACTACATTCATACAACATACATACATACTACATGCATACTACATGCATACTACATTCATACAACATACATACATACTACATGCATACTTCATATATACTACATTCATACAACATACATACATGCTACATAATACATACATACTACATATATACTACATTCAGACAACATACATACATACTACATATATACTACATTCACACAACATACATACATACATACATAGTACATACTACATACATACAACATACATAATAATAATAATAATAATAATAATAATAATTTTTATTTATATAGCGCCAACATATTCCGCAGCACTTTACAATTAAGTGGGGACATGTACAGACAATAAATTCAATACAAGTTAAGACAATTCAAACAGTGACATTAGGAGTGAGGTCCCTGCTCGCAAGCTTACAATCTACAAGGAAATGGGGGGACACAGTAGGTGAGAAATGCTTGTTAATTCAGGTCTGGCAATTATAATAGGGATTTTCATATAAAGCTGCATGATCCGGTCATCAGCCCGTGTGTTTAAGTGCAATAGACAAGTATCAAGTGCAGTTATCATGTGCATGAAGGGTGTGGAGACAGATGAATAGTAGGGTGCAGATTCAGAATAATATTTGGAAGGAGGGAACAGGGCAAAGTTAGCTTGCTGAGTAGTTGATGTGGTAGGCTTGTTTGAAGAGATGGGTTTTCAAAGCGCGCTTGAATAGGTCAGGGCTAGGTATCAGTCTGATCGTCTGGGGAAGTGCATTCCAGAGAGCTGGAGCAGCACGAGAGAAGTCTTGGAGACGGAGGTGCGAGGTTCGGATTATGGGGGATGTTAGTCTTAGGTCATTTGTAGAACGGAGGGCACGTGTAGGGCGATAGACAGAGATGAGAGAGGAGATATAAGGTGGTGCAGAACAGTGGAGAGCTTTGTGGGTGAGAGAGATGAGTTTATACGGGACCCTGTAGCGAATAGGTAGCCAGTGTAATGACTGGCACAAGATGGAGGCATCGGTGAAGCGGCTGGACAGAAATATGACCCTGGCTGCCGCATTCAAGATGGATTGGAGAGGAGAAAGTTTGGTAAGAGGGAGACCGATCAGAAGAGAGTTGCAGTAGTCCAGACGAGAATGAATAAGAGCGACAGTAAGAGTCTTAGCAGTTTCAAAGGTGAGAAAAGGTCGGATTCTGGAGATGTTTTTAAGATGCAGGTGACAAGAGCGACTGAGTGATCGGATGTACGGAGTAAAGGAAAGATCAGTGTCGAATATGACCCCAAGACAGCGGGCATGCTGCTTGGGAGTTATGGTTGAACCCTCCAGGGTTATTTCGATGTTAGGTAGAGTGAGGTTAGTAGAGGGGAGAAACACAAGAAGTTCAGTTTTAGAGAGATTTAGTTTCAGATAGAGGGAGGACATGATGCTAGAGACAGCAGACAGACAATCCTTGGTATTTTGAATTAGGGTAGGGGTGATGTCAGGGGAAGAAGTGTATAATTGGGTGTCATCAGCATAGAGATGATACTGGAACCCAAATCTGCTGATTGTTTGTCCAATAGGGGCAGTGTATAAAGAGAAGAGGAGGGGGCCTAGGACTGAGCCCTGCGGGACCCCGATAGTAAGGGGATGAGAAGAGGAAGAAGAGCCGGAAAAAGATACAGTGAAGGAGCGGTCAGAGAGGTAGGAGGAGAACCAGGAGAGGGCTGTGTCCTTGAGGCCTATAGAGCGGAGCATAGTGAGGAGGAGCTGGTGATCCACAGTGTCAAATGCGGCAGAGAGATCCAGGAGAATCAGCAGGGAGCAATGACCTTTCGATTTAGCTGTTATTAAATCATTAGAGACTTTAGTGAGGGCAGTTTCAGTAGAGTGTAAAGAGCGGAAACCAGATTGTAAGGGGTCGAGAAGAGAGTTATCCGAGAGATAGCGGATTAGACGGGAGTGGAACAGGCGTTCCAGGAGTTTAGAGATGAAGGGAAGGTTAGAGACAGGTCTGTAGTTAGCAGTGCAGTTCTGGTCCAGGGATGGCTTTTTAAGTAAAGGGGTTATGATGGCATGTTTAAATGAGGAGGGAAATATACCTGAAGAAAGAGAGAGGTTAAATATTTTAGTCAGGTGAGTGGTGACCACTGGTGAGAGAGACTGCAGGAGCTGTGAAGGAATAGGGTCACTGTTGCAGGTTGTAGGCCGAACAGAAGCGAGGAACTTGGAAACTTCTTCTTCTGAAACAGGCTCAAAGATGTCTAGTGAGCTTGAGGTGCGGCAGGGAAGGGGATCCAGGCACTGAGGAGATAGGGCTGAGATATCCTGATGGATGTGGTTGATTTTTTCTAGGAAATAAGTGGCCAGATCCTCACCGCTGAGGTTGGTGATGCGGGCCTGTACTTTAGGTTTCAGGAGGGAGTTTAAGGTTTCAAAAAGTCGTCTTGGGTTGTTGGATAGTGAGGTGATGAGGGTGGTGAAGTAGGATTGTTTAGCCAGATGAAGGGCAGAGTTATAGGTTTTGAGCATGAACTTATAGTGGATGAAGTCTTCTGCTAAGAGAGATTTTCTCCACTGCTGCTCTGCACACCTCGAGCAGCGCTGAAGAAAGCGTGTTTGCATTGTGTGCCAGGGCTGCCGTTGTCTGTGTCGGGTCTTTCTGCGTATAGAAGGTGCTGCTTCATCTAGGGCATTCTTCAGTGTATTATTGAAGTGTGACAATGCTATGTCTGGACAGGAGAGGGTGGAGATGGGGGCTAAAGATGTGTGGAGATTGTCCCTAAGCTGTTGGGTATTAATGGTACATGTATTCCGATAAGTGTGGTAAGTGGGGGTGTCCCGGGTGAGGAGACAATTCTTGACAGAGAAGGAAAGAAGGTTGTGGTCCGAGAGCGGGAGAGGTGACTGAGGAAAACCAGGTCCAGAGTATTCCCGTCCTCATGTGTAGGAGAATTAGTAAACTGTGAGAGGCCGAATGAAGAAGTTAGAGAAAGAAGATGAGAGGCAGACTGGGAGAGCGGATCATTGATGGGGATGTTAAAGTCTCCCAAAAAACATGCTACAGACATACATAAAACATGCTACAGACATACAACATACATACTACATACAATACATTCATACATTCATACAATACATACATATAGTACATATACACTCACTGGCCACTTTATTAGGTACACCATGCTAGTAACGGGTTGGACCCCCTTTTGCCTTCAGAACTGCCTCAATTCTTCGTGGCAGAGATTCAACAAGGTGCTGGAAGCATTCCTCAGAGATTTTGGACCATATTGACATGATGGCATCACACAGTTGGCGCAGATTTGTCGGCTGCACATCCCTGATGCGAATCTCCCGTTCCACCACATCCCAAAGATGCTCTATTGGATTGAGATCTGGTGACTGAGGAGGCCATTTGAGTACAGTGAACTCATTGTCATGTTCAAGAAACCAATCTGAGATGATTCGAGCTTTATGACATGGCGCATTATCCTGCTGAAAGTAGCCATCAGATGTTGGGTACATTGTGGTCATAAAGGGATGGACATGGTCAGCAACAATACTCAGGTAGGCTGTGGCGTTGCAACGATGCTCAATTGGTACCAAGGGGCCCAAAGAGTGCCAAGAAAAAATTCCCCACACCATGACACCACCACCACCAGCCTGAACCGTTGATACAAGGCAGGATGGATCCATGCTTTCATGTTGTTTACGCCAAATTCTGACCCTACCATCCGAATGTCGCAGCAGAAATCGAGACTCATCAGACCAGGCAACGTTTTTCCAATCTTCTACTGTCCAATTTCGATGAGCTTGTGCAAATTGTAGCCTCAGTTTCCTGTTCTTAGCTGAGAGGAGTGGTACCCGGTGTGGTCTTCTGCTGCTGTAGCCCATCTGCCTCAAAGTTCGACGCACTGTGCGTTCAGAGATGCTCTTCTGCCTACCTTGGTTGTAACGGGTGGCAATTTGAGTCACTGTTGCCTTTCTATCAGCTCGAACCAGTCTGCCCATTCTCCTCTGACCTCTGGCATCAACAAGGCATTTCCGGCCACAGAACTGCCGCTCACTGGATTTTTTTTCTTTTTCGGACCATTCTCTGTAAACCCTAGAGATGGTTGTGCGTGAAAATCCCAGTAGATCAGTAGTTTCTGAAATACTCAGACCAGCCCTTCTGGCACCAACAATCATGCCACGTTCAAAGGCACTCAAATCACCTTTCTTCCCCATACTGATGCTCGGTTTGAACTGCAGGAGATTGTCTTGACCATGTCTACATGCCTAAATGCACTGAGTTGCCGCCATGTGATTGGCAGATTAGAAATTAAGTCTTAACACACAGTTGGACAGGTGTACCTAATAAAGTGGCCAGTGAGTGTAGACATACAGTACATATAACATAGAGTACATACTCACCATCACTTGTCACTTTGATCCCCGAAGCCAGTGTCATCTGTAAAAAATATTAAAATAACAAAAAAACAATATACTCCCTGATCCGCAGAAATCCACGAGTGTCCCACGACGATCTCCCGTGGAGAACAGCAGCATCAGCTGATGCGACCGCTCTCTAGGGGCCCCAGGAATACAATGACGGGAGATAGGTATCCTTCCGCACTGTATTCCTCCACCACTGTAAAAAAATAGTCCCTAGTCTCACTTTTGGCATTGTTGTGTGAGAAAGTTCCCACGCAGCTTTTGCCATAAAGTGAGACCAGTGAACTATAGTAACCTCTCAGTGATGCACTGCAGGAGATCGTCGTGGGACACTCGTGGATTTCTGCGGATCAGGGAGTATATTGGTTGTTTGTTATTTTAATATTTTTTACAGTGAGAATGACACTGGCTTCGGGGATCAAAGTGACAAGTGATGGTGAGTATGTACTCTATGTTATATGTACTGTATGTCTATATGTATGTACTAGCTGAAGAGCCCGGCGCTGCCCGGGCATAGTAACTAACTGTGGTTAGTTATAGAAAATTATAATTATCCTCCATCCCATAGTCCCGTGCCCATATACCCATCATACATATCCACGATCCCATAGGCCCGTGCCCATATACCCATCATACATATTCTCCATCCCATAGTCGAGTGCCCATATACCCATCACACATCCTCCATCCCATAGTCCCATGCCCATATACCCATCATACATTTTCTCCATCCCATAGTCCAATGCCCATATACCCATCATACATATTCTCCATCCCATAGTCCCATGCCCATATACCCATCATACATATTCGCCATCCCATAGTTGAGTGCCCATATACCCATCACACATCCTTCATCTCATAGTCCCCTGCCCATATACCCATCATACATATCCTCCATCCCATAGTCGAGTGCCCATATACCCATCACACATCCTTCATCCCATAGTCCCATGCCCATATAACCATCATACATATTCTCCATCCCATAGTCCCATGCCCATATACCCATCACACATCCTTCATGCCATAGTCCCATGCCCATATACCCATCATACATATCCTCCATCCCATAGTCCCGTGCCCATATACCCATCATACATATCTGCCATCTCATAGTCCCGTGCCCATATACCCATCATACATATCCTCCATCCTATAGTCCAGTGCCCATATACCCATCACACATCCTCCATCCCATAGTCCCGTGCCCATATACGTATCCTCCATCCCATAGTCCAGTGCCCATATATACATCACACATCCTCCATCCCATAGTCCCGTGCTCATATACATATCAGCCATCCCATAGTCCCGTGCCCATATACCTGTCATACATATCCTCCATCCCTTAGTCTGGTGCCCATATACTCATCACACATCCTCCATTCCATAGTCAACCATTATGATATCATAATGAGCGGAGGCAGGGCTTGAAACCTTTGATGACATAAGCGTCGCCATGGCAACCATTGTGACATTATAGCGAGAGGAGGGGTTTGATACGCACACACTGCTTCCCCAGTATGCAAATAGGGGCATTTTGACATCATAATGAGGGGCGGGGCTTGATGCGCACACACTTTTTCCCCCCAGTATGTAGATAGGGGCAAAATTGTTTGGTGAATTGGAATGTGCGGGGTTAAAATTTCACCTCACAACATAGCTTAGGACGCTCTCGGGGTCCAGACGTGTGACTGTGCCAAATTTTGTTGCTGTAGCTGCGACGGTGCGGATGCCTATCCCGGACATACAAACATACACACACACACACATACACACATACATACACACATACATACACACTTTGAGCTTTATATATTAGATTGTATGAATGTATGAATGTATTGTATGTAGTATGTATGTAGTATGTATGTAGCATGTTGTATGTATGTTGTATACACTCACTGGCCACTTTATTAGGTACACCATGCTAGTAAGGGGTTGGACCCCCTTTTGCCTTCAGAACTGCCTCAATTCTTCGTGGCAGAGATTCAACAAGGTGCTGGAAGCATTCCTCAGAGATTTTGGACCATATTGACATGATGGCATCACACAGTTGGCGCAGATTTGTCGGCTGCACATCCCTGATGCGAATCTTCCGTTCCACCACATCCCAAAGATGCTCTATTGGATTGAGATCTGGTGACTGAGGAGGCCATTTGAGTACAGTAAACTCATTGTCATGTTCAAGAAACCAATCTGAGATGATTCGAGCTTTATGACATGGCGCATTATCCTGCTGAAAGTAGCCATCAGATGTTGGGTACATTGTGGTCATAAAGGGATGGACATGGTCAGCAACAATACTCAGGTAGGCTGTGGCGTTGCAACGATGCTCAATTGGTACCAAGGGGCCCAAAGAGTGCCCAGAAAAAATTCCCCACACCATGACACCACCACCACCAGCCTGAACCGTTGATACAAGGCAGGATGGATCCATGCTTTCATGTTGTTTACGCCAAATTCTGACCCTACCATCCGAATGTCGCAGCAGAAATCGAGACTCATCAGACCAGGCAACGTTTTTCCAATCTTCTACTGTCCAATTTCGATGAGCTTGTGCAAATTGTAGCCTCAGTTTCCTGTTCTTAGCTGAGAGGAGTGGTACCCAGTGTGGTCTTCTGCTGCTGTAGCCCATCTGCCTCAAAGTTCGACGCACTGTGCGTTCAGAGATGCTCTTCTGCCTACCTTGGTTGTAACGGGTGGCAATTTGAGTCACTGTTGCCTTTCTATCAGCTCGAACCAGTCTGCCCATTCTCCTCTGACCTCTGGCATCAACATGGCATTTCCGGCCACAGAACTGCCGCTCACTGGATTTTTTTTCTTTTTCGGACCATTCTCTGTAAACCCTAGAGATGGTTGTGCGTGAAAATCCCAGTAGATCAGCAGTTTCTGAAATTCTCAGACCAGCCCTTCTGGCACCAACAATCATGCCACGTTCAAAGGCACTCAAATCACCTTTCTTCCCCATACTGATGCTCGGTTTGAACTGCAGGAGATTGTCTTGACCATGTCTACATGCCTAAATGCACTGAGTTGCCGCCATGTGATTGGCTGATTAGAAATTAAGTCTTAACACACAGTTGGACAGGTGTACCTAATAAAGTGGCCAGTGAGTGTATATGTAGTATGTATGTAGTATGTAGTATGTATGTATGTTGTATGAATGTAGTATGTAGTATGTATGTTGTATGAATGTAGTATGTATGTATTATGTAGTATCTATGTATGTTGTATGAATGCAGTATGTATGTATGTTGTATGAATGTAGTATATATGTAGTATGTATGTATTATGTAGTATGTATGTATGCTGTATGAATGTAGTATATATGTAGTATGTATGTAGCATGTATGTTGTATGAATGTAGTATATATGAAGTATGTATGTATGTTGTATGAATGTTGTATGTATGTTGTATGAATGTTGTATATATGTAGTATGGAGCATGTATGTAGTATGTATGTGTTTTTTTTGTTTTTTTTACATTCAACACATTAGCCGGATGATTGGACTACTACTGTCCCATCATTGGCTAATGTGTCAATCACTGTCATTGTAGCAGGCATAGCCCGATGGGACTTGTAGTCTCATCGGACGTTACCTGCACACACACACAACCCCCGGCAGGCTGCACAGACCCACGGCAGGCCCGCACAGACCCCCGGCAGCCCGCACAGACCCCCGGCAGGCCCATACAGACCCCCGGTAGGCCCGCACAGACCCCCGGCAGCCCGCACAGACCCCGGGCAGGCCCGCAAAGACCCCCGGCAGCCCGCACAGACCCCCGGCAGGCCCGCACAGACTGCGCATCATGATGACATCATTTCAGCAGCCAATCACAGCCATGCCATTAGTTAACATGGCTAACACAACTGGCTAATTGCATTATGGGAACTTCCGATTCCGGTATTCGATATTGTAAAAATATCGGTACTCGGTATATTTACAGTATCGGAATGCTCAACACTAGCTGCGTGGTATCAACCACTGTAAAATCTTGCTCCGTAGACACCCCATCAGCATCCAAAGTTTCCTCTTTGAGATTCTGCAGCAAACATTTAAATAGACAGAGGAATGGGATTTTTATGCTGACAATAGCATCATCAGCGCTCACCATCTTGGTGCAGTACTCAAAGTTTTGAAGAACCTCACAAATGTAATTGATCCACACTTATTCGCAGTTGTTATGTGTGGGGGTTGAGTGTAACTCTGATGGGCATTGAGACGCTGGAATTCAGACACTGCTCTCAGCTGCTCACTAAGCATTGACTGTTAGGCATCAGGTTTCTGGCGCTGCACAGCAGAAATCCCAATCCTTGCCTTCGGCAGTCTCCCATTCCTCTCCAGTCACAGAGGAGCCTGCTGAGCAGACTTGTCGATCCTGGTGCTCTGCTCAGACCAGCTTTGTGGGTTTGATTGCTGCTGCCACCTCTGGTCCAGCTATAGCAACGCATATTGGTCTGCAGCTAACAACTCCAGGGACTAAGTCCTCCTTTCAGTCCACTGAGCATGCCCGTGAGACGATCTCCCATTGGAGATCAGAGAACACATGCTCAGGTCCTTCTCCAGCTCGGATTGGACCCCCAGGAAGGTCTTGGAAGGACGCTGCTATAAAAGGTTTGCATGCCCGCTCGGCCATGCGCTAGTATAGACTCTTATTGTATATTGTGTGAGTGATGATGGATGCATGTATCTGGTAACTGGCTCATTATGACTCACCTCCCTTGGATACGTATGGTATAGGGCTATAGAGTTAGAGTCAGCGCCTACTAGTGGCTTGGTCTGCGCCACAGTGCTTCCACATCTCAGCACCTCACTCAGCGCCATATGGTGCCGTCCAGAGCTGGGCACCTTCAGTACTGCATTAAGTGGTTGCATCCGCCAGTGCAATGCCGTGCGCCAGTCTAGCGCTTTCCTCCATTGTGGTTAGTGGCGTCCGCCAGAGTGGTGCAGTTCGCACATAGTGCGCTTTAGTTATTTAATTTGTTTCTTCCTGGCACCACTGTTGAGGTGCTGAGCACTAGTGTGACTAGAGGGACTCTAACTCAGTGTCTCAGGGGTAGAGTCTTGTGTCTATACACCAGTGCTCACATTGCCGAGCTCTGTGAGCATAAACAGGCTGCAGCATTTGTGTTTGACGGTCGGTGGCTCTGTGAGGTAACAGAGTCTGCCTCTGTACACACTAGGTGAAGTTAACCCCGTGTGTTCCTCTATTGTACCGCCATATAACGTCTGCCATTACCGAGCAGCAGTTACCATCTCTGCGCGGTGGACCCCGGGCTGCGAACGCACTTAATTACCTTCCTTATTATTTGGTGCTTTCCACCAGCCCGTAACATTATTCTAGTGCCAGGGTGTGGCTAGTAATGGTAGACGAACAGCGACTCCTCCGGAACATCCAGCAGCTGGAGGGCAGGTTAGCGGCTCTTGAGTGCTCAACCTCAGCTGTGGATCTTTCCGTGGTCGCTGTTCAGGCAGCCACAGAGGTTGTCTCCCATGTGTCCACTGCCACCCCTGCCTCGACTTTATCCCACCTCCTGCTGACCAAGAAGTTCTCGGGCGAAAGTGCTTCTTGTAGGGGATTCATCAGCCAATGTACCATACAGCTAAAACTGCTGGCTGCACGATTCCCCTCTGAATGGGCTAAAGTGGGATTTGTTATTTCTCTCCTGTCGGGCATGGCTCTGGAGTGTGCCACACCGCTTTGGGAGCGTGGTGATCATGTGGAGCAGAGTGCCTCGCAGTTCTTGGTCACTCTGAAGCATGTCTTCTTGGGACCACGAGTCACCCATGATACCACGCTCCAGCTGCTGGCATTATCGCACGGCTCGTCTCTGGTCACCCATTATGCCATCCAGTTCCAGATGCTGGCTTCAGAACTGGAGTGGTCAGATAAGACCCTTGTTCCGGTGTTTTGGAGACGTCTGGCTGGTCATGTATAAGGCGCTCTGGCCACGAGGGAGATTCCCACCACACTGGAAGAGCTTATCACCATATCCACCCGCATAGACCTTCGCTTTTCGGAGCGAAGGTTGGAGCGGTTCCAGTATAGGCAGAAGTTTAGTTTGGCACCCAGTTTTGGACCTCTGAGCTTCTGGCGAGGACATACTGGTAGCCGCATATGGCCCGTGACGTCAAGGACTATATTCAGGCGTGCGTGTCTTGTGCCCAGAATAGGTCCTCTCGGCAGCGGCCTGCTGGGCTACTTTACCCTCTGCCGGTAGCGGACAGGCCCTGGGAGATGGTCTCCCAAGTCCAGTGGCAGCATGGTCATTTGGGTTGTCACCGACCACTTCTCCAAGATGGTGCACCTGGTTACCTTCTGCACGGGGCCTGGCAGCATTGTTTATTAAGCACGTTTTCCGCCTGCATGGCATGCCGGATAAGATTGTCAGCGATCACGGTCCTCAGTTTGCGTCTCGATTCTGGAGAGAGCTCTGTAGCCTGCTCAGCATTGAGCTAAATCTCTCCTCAGCCTATGATCCCGAGACGAATGGGTTGGTAGAGAGAGCCAATCAGACCCTGGTCACATATCTACGATATTGTGTGTTATGATTGAGTCACCGTAGGAGGCAAAAATAGAAATGCTAGCTAAGTCCAGAAAACCAGAGAAGTTGGCAGCTATCGGATTGCAGACCCCTGAACCTATCAACACAACTAGCAGTAGCCGTGGGGGGCTCCTACGATGCCCTAGGCCCCTCGATCACAGCCGGAGGACTACATAGCCTAAAGACAGAAAGGGAAATCTAAACTGCCCCAGAGCAGACCCCAAAGCAAAAGGCAGCCCCCCACATATAATGACAGTGAAGCAAGAAGAAAGAGCAAAACACAGACAGAAAGATAGACTGAGCAAAGATGGGGCCCACGCTAGCTTAGATAGGAAAGGACAGGAAGGCTGCTGTCTGCAATCCGTGAAAAACCCTATGAAAATAAGAGCCAACCAACTGACAGTAAAAAAGGCCCTGAAGACGCTAGGCTTCAAAACAGCTATGTCAGTACTCAGGAATATTCTGAAGACAGAGCAACAGGCAAAAGGAGATTCAGCTCACCCCAGCAGGGAATGGCAGAATCCAGAAAAGCAAGGAAAACAAAACACTAATGCAAAAAGGCAAAGCAGAAATCTTAGCTTTAGATGAGCAGGAATCAGACTGGTTTCCTAGAAGTCCACAGAGAAATCACCCGCAGGCCAGATGGGCGTCGGCAGCCTTATATCCAATCATTAACTCCACTCAGCCAGTCATCATCATCAGCCCAAGGTGTTTGACAATCAGGCTCACTACCTTTCATCACCAGAAGAGGGAGTTCCTGGAGCCTCAGTAGTGAAGGGGAAAATGAACTCACAACAGTACCGCCCCCTTGAGGAGGGGTCACCGAACCCTCAACCACGCCACCAGGGCGATCTGGGTGAGCCTGATGAAAGGCACGCACCAATCTTTTGGCATGAATATCAGAGGCAGAGACCCAGGAATTATCCTCCTGACCATAACCCCTCCACTTAACCAAATACTGGAGTCTCCGTCTAGCCAGACGGGAATCCAGTACTTTCTCTACCTCATATTCCATGTTACCTTCAACCAATACAGGGTCTGGAGGTGCAACCCCCGGAACAACAGGTTCAACAAACCTCTTCAACAAAGATTTATGGAACACATTATGGATTTTAAATGTGACAGGAAGAGCCAAACGAAAAGAGACCGGATTAATAATCTCCAAAATCTTGTAAGGTCCAATAAATCTAGGCTTAAACTTAGGAGAAGCCACCTTCATAGCAATATTTTTTGATGATAACCACACCATATCACCAACCTTAAATTGGAGACCAATGGTCCTATGTCGGTTGGAAAACCGCTGGGCCTTTTCCTGGGAGAGAGATAACTTATCCACCACTTGGTCCCAGATCTGGTGCATTCTCTCCACCACAGTGTCATCCCCTGGGCAGGCAGAGGGCTCCACCTGCCCTGAAGAAAATCGAGGATGAAACCCAAAGTTACAAAAAAAAGGAGACATCAAAGTGGCAGAACTAGCTCTATTATTTAAAGCAAATTCGGCCAAGGGCAAAAATGAAACCCAATCATCCTGATCAGCAGAAATAAAACATCTCAAATATGACTCCAAGGTCTGGTTTGTTCTCTCTGTCTGCCCATTGGTCTGAGGGTGAAAAGCAGAGGAGAAGGACAACTGAATTCCCAGCTTGGAACAGAAAGTTCTCCAAAATCTAGACACAAACTGGACTCCTCTGTCAGATACAATGTTCTCAGGAATCCCGTGCAAGCAAACCACCTGTTGTAAAAACAGGGGCACCAATTCAGAGGAAGACGGCAACTTAGGGAGTGGTACAAGATGAACCATCTTAGAGAACCTATCACAAATCACCCAAATAACAGTCATCCTTTGAGAGACAGGCATATCAGAGATGAAATCCATTGAAATATGGGTCCATGGCCTCTTGGGGACAGGCAAAGGCATCAACAACCCACTAGAGCGAGAACACGGTTTAGACCGGGAGCACGTCCCACAGGACTGCACAAAACTCCTGACATCACGAGACAAGGAGGGCCACCAAAAAGACCGACTCACCAGATCTCTAGTACCAAAAATACCTGGATGACCAGCCAAAGCAGAGCAATGAACTTCAGACATCACTCTCTTCTTCCACTGGTCAGGAATTTACAACTTTCCACTGGGACAATGCTCAGGTTTGTCCTCCTGAAACTCTTCCAGAGCACGTCTCAAATCGGGCGAGATGGCAGAAAGAACTACCCCTTCGCCTAAGATGGTAGCAGGCTTGGTCACCACAGGAGAATCAGCAAAGAAGCTCCTAGAGAGGGCGTCAGCCTTGACATTCTTAGTTCCAGGAAGAAAAGAAACCACAAAATCAAAACGTGTAAAAAAACAAGGCCCACCTAGCCTGTCTAGGGTTCAAGCGCTTAGCCGACTCTAGGTAAATCAAATACTTGTGGTCACTGAGGACCACGACTTGATCCTTAGCTCCCTCCAACCAATGTCTCCACTCCTCAAATGCCCATTTCATGGCTAACAGTTCCCGATTCCCCACATCATAGTTACGTTCAGATGGAGAGAACTTTCGGGAAAAGAAAGCACAGGGATTCATTTTAGATGTTACAGGATCCTTTTGGGACAAAACAGCTCCTGCACCAATCTCAGAAGCATCCACCTCTACCTGGAACGGAAGTGAGACATCAGGTTGCCGCAAAACCGGGGCGGAGGTGAATCTTCGCTTCAGCTCCTGAAAGGAAGAAACAGTCTCCGGAGACCAATTTAACACATCAGCACCCTTCTTAGTCAAATCAGTCAATGGCTTGGCAATACTAGAAAATTTTGCTATAAATTTGCGATAAAAATTAGCAAAACCCAAAAACTTCTGGAGGGCCTTCAAAGAAGTGGGCTGAACCCAATTGTAAATGGCCTGTACTTTGGCCGGGTCCATTTTAATAGTTGACGGGGACAAAATAAATCCCAAAAGAGAAATCCTCTGTACTCCAAAAAGGCATTTAGATCCTTTGACATACAGGGAACTCTCCCTCAAGATCCGGAACACAGTCCGAATATGTTCCACATGAGAATCCCAATCCTTCGAGAAGATCAAAATATCATTCAGATAGATAATCAAAAATTTATCGACAAAATCTCGGAAAATATCGTTCATGAAGCACTGGAAGACAGAAGGGGCATTAGTGAGCCCAAAAGGCATCACCAGGTACTCAAAATATCCCTCCGGAGTATTAAACGCCGTCTTCCATTCATCCCCATGCTTAATGCGAATAAGATTATACGCCCCCCTAAGGTCAAGCTTGGTAAACCAGCAAGCACCTTTAACTCTGGAGAATAGATCAGAAATCAGGGGTAACGGATACTGATATTTAACAGTAATTTTGTTGAGAGCACGATAATCAATACAAGGGTCTTAATGATCCATCCTTTTTGGCTACAAAAAAAAAAAAACGGCACCTAAGGGTGACGAGGATGGTCTAATATGACCCTTCTCCAACGCCTCCTTAATATAGGATCGCATAGCCTCGTGCTCGGGTACAGATAAATTGAAGAGCCGACCCTTGGGAAATTTACACCCCGGGCTCAGTTCAATAGCACAGTCATAACTCCTATGAGGAGGCAGAGATGCAGACTCATTCTCACTAAATACATCATAAAAGTCCGCCAAATAATCAGGAACATCATGCGACTGAGGAGAGGTGGAAAACACCGGAGCCTCACTAAAGGCACACCGACAACCCTAACTCACCACAGACACAGATTTCCAATCCAAAACTGGATTATGAATTTGTAACCAGGGAAACCCCAGAACAATAGTATCATGCAGATTATGTAACACCAAAAACCTGCAATTTTCTTGATGGTCTGGGGTGACCTGCATTACCACCTGGGTCCAAAACTGAGGTTTATTTTTAGCCAAAGGAGTAGCATCAATCCCCCTCAAAGGGATAGGCGTCTGCAGAGGTGTCATCGGAAATCCACAACGTTTAGCAAAATCCAAGTCCATTAGGTTTAGAGCTGCTCCCGAATCCACAAAAGCCTTGGCGGAAAATGTGGACAGGGAGCAGATCAGAGTAATAGCCAGAAGAAACTTAGGTTGAACACCACCAACAGAAAACGTGTGTGCAAAGCGTTTCTCGCATTTAGGACAGACAGAAATAATATGCGAGGCATCTCCACAGAAAAAACACAACTTATTACGCCTTCTGATCTCCTGACGCTGCTCTCTGGAAAAAACTCTATCACATTGCATAGGTTCAGACATCTGTTCAACAGGTGGCAACACCTCTCGTGCAGCTCTGCGTTCGCGTAAACGCCGATCAACCTGAATGGCTAAAGACATAGAATCGTCAAGACCAGAGGGAACAGGAAATCCCACCATAGTATCTTTTATGGCTTCTGACAACCCCTTCCGAAAGAGAGCAGCCAAGGCATTATCATTCCAGGTAGTAAGTACTGCCCGCTTTCGGAATTTTTGACAGTACAATTCTGCAGAATCACGACCCTGGTTCAATGCCAGCAGGGTCTTTTCAGCCTGATCAATGGCATTAGGTTCGTCATACAACAACCCCAAGGCCTGAAAAAATGCGTTCACATTAGTCAGAATAGGATCATCTGGTTTCAAAGAAAACGCCCAATCCTGGGGATCGCCACGCAGCAAAGAGATGACAATTTTAACCTGCTGCGCAGAGCTCTCTGACGAGTTAGGCTTCAAGGCAAAAAATAATTTACAATTATTTTTGAAATTCAAAAATTTAGACCGATCCCCAAAAAATACATCAGGTGTAGGAATCTTTGGTTCAGCAGCATGTGAATGAGCAAGGTAGGCGGAAATTCCCCGCACTTCCGCAGCGAGCTGCTCCACACGATCAGACAATTGCTTTATCTCCATTGAGAGAAAAAAAAATTCCCCCTACGGCCTCAGAGATATAGAGGAAAAAATATACACACTTTTTTTTTACAATTCTTTCCTGCTATTGAGTACACTAGAATCTGCGGTATGGCGGGTGATTCTATTATGATTGAGTCACCGTAGGAGGCAAAAATAGAAATGCTGGCTAAGTCCAGAAAACCAGAGAAGTTGGCAGCTATCGGATTGCAGACCCCTGAACCTATCAACACAACTAGCAGTAGCCGTGGGGGGCTCCTACGATGCCCTAGGCCCCTCGATCACAGCCGGAGGACTACATAGCCTAAAGACAGAAAGGGAAATCTAAACTGCCCCAGAGCAGACCCCAAAGCAAAAGGCAGCCCCCCACATATAATGACGGTGAAGCAAGAAGAAAGAACAAAACACAGACAGAAAGATAGACTGAGCAAAGATGGGGCCCACGCTAGCTTAGATAGGAAAGGACAGGAAGGCTGCTGTCTGCAATCCGTGAAAAACCCTATGAAAATAAGAGCCAACCAACTGACAGTAAAAAAGGCCCTGAAGACGCTAGGCTTCAAAACAGCTATGTCAGTACTCAGGAATATTCTGAAGACAGAGCAACAGGCAAAAGGAGATTCAGCTCACCCCAGCAGGGAATGGCAGAATCCAGAAAAGCAAGGAAAACAAAACACTAATGCAAAAAGGCAAAGCAGAAATCTTAGCTTTAGATGAGCAGGAATCAGACTGGTTTCCTAGAAGTCCACAGAGAAATCACCCGCAGGCCAGAAGGGCGTCGGCAGCCTTATATCCAGTCATTAACTCCACTCAGCCAGTCATCATCATCAGCCCCAGGTGTTTGACAATCAGGCTCACTACCTTTCTTCACCAGAAGAGGGAGTTCCTTGGGCCTCAGTAGTGAAGGGGAAAATGAACTCACAACAATTGTGTTTCAGCCAGGCAGGATGACTTGCTGCCGTGGGCAGAGTTCGCTTTGAACAATGCTGTGGCTGACTTCACCGGTCAGACTCCATTCCTCCTAAATTATGGCCAGCATCTGCGCGTCCCTGTGCCCATGCCCGTGTCATCCACCGACTCTAGGGTGGCAGACTGGGCGGTGGAGGCATGTGACATTTGGGATCACACTTAGGATGCTATCCAGGTCTCCAAGGAGTGAATGAGGGTCTCCACTGATGCACATCGGCACCCTGCTCCGACCTTTGCCCCTGGCGACTTAGTGTGGCTATCCGCCCATAACATCATGCTGCGGGTTGAGTCCGCAAAGTTCGCACCTCGTTACATTGGCCCCTTCAAGGTCCTTGAGTAGGCAAATCCTGTGGTCTACCGTCTGGCCCTTCCACCACACTTGGCTATCGCTGACACCTTCCACGTGTCCCTCCTTAAGCCTGTTCACATGTCCCGGTTCTCCAAGTCATCTGCCGGGACATCAGACCTGCCTTCGTATGAGTTTGAGGTCAATGCCATCGTGGGTTGCAAGGTGGTGCATGGTAAAAAGTTTTATTTGGTGGACTGGAAGGGTCATGGTCCAGAGGCTCGGACCTGGGAGCCAGTGGAGAACATCCATGCTCCGCTCCTCACTGCGGCATTTGAGTGTAGCGAGGCTCAGAGAGGTGGGGTCCCTAGGAGGGGGGTAATGTTAGGCGTCGGGTTTCTGGCGCTGCACAGCAGAAATTCCGAGCCCTGCCTTCGGCGGTCTCCCATTCCTCTCCAGCCACAGAGGAGCCCACTGAGCAGACTCGTCGATCCCAGTGCTCTGCTCAGACCAGCTTTATGGGTTTGGTTGCTGCTGCCACCTCTAGTCCTGCTATAGCAACGAATGTGGGTCTGTAGCTAACAACTCAAGGGACTAAGTCCTCCTTTCGGTCCACTGAGCATGCCCGTGAGACTATCTCCCATTGGAGATCGGAGGTCACATGCTCAGGTCCTTCTCCAGCTCGGATTGGACCACCAGAAAGGTCCCGGACGGACGCTGCTATAAAAGGTTTGCATGGCCGCTCGGCCATGCGATGGTTTAGACTCTTATAGTATATTGACTGACTCATTATGACTCACCTCCCTTGGATACATATGGTATAGGGCTATAGAGTTAGAGTCAGCGCCTACTAGTGGCTTGGTCTGCGCCACAGTGCTTCCACATCTCAGCACCTCACTCAGCGCCATATGGTGCCGTCCAGAGCTGGGCACTTTCAGTACTGCATTAAGTGGTTGCATCCGCCAGTGCAATGCCGTGCGCCAGTCTAGCGCTTTCCTCCATTGTGGTTAGTGGCGTCCGCCAGAGCGGTGCAGTTCGCACATAGTGCGCTTTAGTTATTTAATTTGCTTCTTCCTGACACCACAGGTGCCGAGCACTAGTGTGACTAGAGGGACTCTAACTAAGTGTCTCAGGGGTAGAGTCTTGTGTCTATACACCAGTGCTCACATTACAGAGCTCTGTGAGCATAAACAGGCTGCGGCATTTGTGTTTGACGGTTGGGCGGCTCTGTGAGGTAACAGAGTCTGCCTCTGTACACACTAGGTGAGGTTAACCCCGTGTGTTCCTCTATTGTACCGCCTTTTAACGTCCGCCATTACCGAGCAGCAGTTACCATCTCTGCACGGTGGACCCCGGGCTGCGAACGCACTTAATTACCTTCCTTATTATTTGGTGCGTTCCGCCAGCCCGTAACATTGACAACATATGAACCGCCTACTGCCTCACCACATTTATCTAACTATCCTTGTGTTGCCCATTCAAAATTTTCTTCATAACCAGGATCCTTGTATGTTGTTCTCACACACATTATGCATTTAATAGCCCTCTGTGTCAGCACTTTTACACATTATGGTTGGTAACCAGCTCATGCAGCATTACATGAACAGCCGATTTATTACATTATGGCTGGTCAGAACAATGAAAGCAATTGTTACCATCCATCTTTTGTGTCTCCCCTTTTTCCTCATAGATTGTAAGCTTGCGAGCAGGGCCCTCATTCCTCTTGGTCTCTGTTATGTGATAATTGTTATTCTGTAGTGTCTTTTATTGTCTGTACAAGTTTCCTCTTAAATGTAAAGTGCTATGGAATATGTTGGTGCTATAGAAATAAAATCATTCTGATTTATTATTATTATGTTTAAAGGTCGAATTATAGCGTGTGAGCAGGTCACAAATCATTCGGTGATGAGGCAAATTAAAGCTCTGCTGCAGCAAAGCTAGTCCAGCGAAAGACTGAGATGACTTGCAAATGTGTGCTGACACGCCATACCTTGGCAAGTAGATCTGGGCAAGTCGGGGTATGTTTTTATAAAATGCTGTACAACCAAGTTCGGTATGTGGGTCATGCATGGAACGTGTTTACCAACTTGCTGAGCTATAAAGCCGCCACCAAGTTGCACCCATTATCGCACACAACCAGACCTGGTTAGAGGTTCAGCGAAGAGACCCGCTGATCGGTCTGTTCTTTTATCACCTTCAATAGTTCGGCTGTGTTGTGAGCTTTATCACCTAAACAGATGAGCTTCAGCAGAGCAAGGTGCCGCTTTGCTAATGCAGTGCTGCAGACCTCCCAGCTGAAGAGTGATGGGGAGGCTACTTTTGGTGAAAAGGAGAGACATGAACTGTAAATATGAGGAGACTGAAACCCTGATGGAAGTTGGGATCGCAATTCTTTGTGTGGGTAAGATGTGCGATGTCCCAGCCTCTGACTCAGTCCAACCAGGTTCAGCCAGTGTGCCATAAGGGAAATGTAGCGTCCCTATCCACAAGAACTTGTCTACGTGTCCGTGGTAAAGTAGACCTTCCCTGTGACTTCATTGGCCAGAGCACGGCTGATATTGTATAACACATGCATATGCACCGCGTTGATGTCACACCCGGAAATATACACTCCCTGACAGAAGTTATGTCGCCTATCCATGTTATGGAAATAAAAGATTATAACCTGACGTTAAATTCATCCATTGGTTGTGTGGCGAAGGAGACCGGACGAACGGACTTGTCAGAATGAAGAAGGGAAACAGCTGGGAAAAGTGTAGAATGGGTGCAGTACCCTGGTATGACTACAAGATGGCAGGGGGGAGTGTGAGTACAGGACTTGACAGCAGCTTATGGCACTTGAAACCATTAGTTATGGGGGCGGGGTTACAGGGAACCAGGAAGGTTATAAATAGGACAGGAGGGTTCCAGAAAGTTCCAGTCCCAGGAGGAGCTCAGGAGGAGAGGAGTTTGTGAAGGAGTGCGGACAATGTTGGAGAGCTCAACGAGGGGACTGAGGAGAAAAGATGTCAGGGGGGTGGCCCCGACACGAAGAACCGCAGAACAGAACAGACGAGGCCCCGGGGATACCAAATTGATGACAACCTCAGACCGGTGAAGTGCTGGTGGTAGTTAGGCCTAGGGCAGCCCCCAGTGACAGAACCGTGAGCAACGTCACAATGACAGAAGAAAGGTATGTGTACCCGGGTCTGAATACAGAGAGCTGTGGAAGTGCTGCTGTGTATTGCTGAGGTCGTCAGAAGGACAGCCAATAAACTTGGACCTGTTGTACCCGTAATCTGCCTCCGTCTCGTGTCTGTGACATCTGTTCGCGGTAAATAAGGGACCACCCCCAAGCTGGGCCACCTTACTACATTTGGCGTAGTCGGCAGGATCGCTGCCGCCAATACTTCAACTTCAGCGGCAGACCTGCGACAGAAGGAAGCAAAAGGACTTGAGCTGCTTTATTGGTGGATTACAAATTTGGGACTTGTTTTCTGTCACCAGAAGAACAGGAGCGGTACAAGAACTGGAAAGATGGCTGTGGCGATTTGGCGCCTAAAAGAGACACAGATATTGCTAATTGAACTGGATGATCTAGGGCTATATCAAATCCGCCCCTGGGGGAAGTGGTGTTCATCTGGAGACAACCGCCCCCTCATGCTGGACCCTGGAAGATGAGTGGAGAAATCGACCCCCACACCACCCAAGAACGGGAGTGGCCCGGGTGGAGAGACCTGCTGTGGCTGCTTGGCGCCATTCAGCTACTGGACACCAGACGGAATGAGACGCTGCAGCTGTCATGGTATCGGATGCCTGGAATGGCGGTGGCACCAGGAAATCGAGCCTCGTCGGGAGACCTGCCCAGGGAGCCTCCCCACGGAACCATCGAGCCTGGAGGCCGACCCTGCTGGACGACGGGGTGAAAATCAACGGCTGGGAAAGGAGTGTTGGGAAAGCCTTCTGGGAGCCGCTTCGTCTGGGAAGGTGAGCGTGTCCCCGGCCCCGCCGGCGGCACCCCAGGCAAATCCCGTCCCCCACACTCCATGTACCAGATAGACCTCGGGGCCCCGACACCGGTCCTCAGCCTCCCCGCCCGACTTCTCGCTCTTTGGTGTCTCCGGCTCCAGATGACTACATGGTCCCCGCCAGGCCAACCCTTGCCACTTACAATGACCCTGAGCCACCCTTCCTAGCGGCACCTCGTACTGTGCTGTCAGTGCGGAACCAACCCGCGGCCGCCCCTGCCGCGCTCCATCTTCCGGCAGTGGCCTATCGATCGGGGCCTGCCGCCATGTCGGCACCGCTCCCGGTCACTGCTATAATCAGGCCGTCAGCTGCCGTGGTTGACTCACCGGCATTTGCGGTCGCTGCTCCATCTGCGAACTTGACTGCGGTCGACTTGCCAGTGCCCGTGGCCGCCTTGGTTCCATCTGCGGCCTCCCACGCGGCCACTCCGACTTCACTCCCAGAGCCGGCTGTGGCCTACTCATTGGAATCTGCAGCCGCCCCTGCTCCACTTTTGACTACGACTGTGACCCACCCACCGGACTCTGCAGCCTACTCATTGGAATCTGTGGCTGCCCCTGCTCCACTCTCAACCACGACCGCGGCCCGCCCACCGGACTCTGCGGCCTACACCAGACCCTCTGCTCGGGTTGCGGAGGTCATTGAGGGAAAGAAGGTCAGAGAGCGGGAGATCTGGGGGCTACTGCATGAGAAAGGAGAGGCTGGCATGACGGCTTCACGGTCCACCGCGCGGAAAAAGGTTATGGGTTCATCCGGGACCTCGCCACTGGCAAACAAGTGTACTTAAATGTGGCTTCCATTTGTCTCGACTGGGCTCTGCAGGAGGGAGACTTGGTCTCCTACTATAAGGAGTACTGCCCCCGCGGCGACTACGCTGTTGCAGTGGTTGCCTATCCCGAAGACTACGAGCCCCCGTAAAAAGGACTCACAGAGACACCTCAAGTATCCTGGGGACTTAACGGCTGTGGAGTCCCTGCTGAGTTGGCGGAACATCGGCTGTCAGGAGATGGCCCGGACTACGGGGATTGTCGTGCACCGTTGTGCAGTCTACAGGACAGTTTTACTGTCACGTGGACCCGTCCTGTGTGACACGATCCGCAGGCCGGTAACTAAGACAACAAGACACGGCACGTGTAACTGTCCTGTGTGACACGACCCGCAGGCTGGTAACTAAAGCGACAAGACACGGGGGAGGGGAAACAGATTCAACGGTGGGCCCTGCGATAGGGAATGGGGACTTGGAGACCTCCTCCACTCCCCTGAGTCAGCGTCCCTCACTCTCCTAATGTTCCCTATACAGGCTCCTCACCAGTCGCCGAGCCGGAACCTGTCACCCTAGCACACCCTACACCTATCCCTTGCTAGGGAGCTGGGTGGTGCAGGCACTGGCCCCACCGCTGTACTAATGCACACCAGGGAAAAATGCAAACAGGGAAACACCACTTAGCTTTGCTCTGTTGCTCTTGCTCCCAGCAACAGAGTCCACCACCAGAATGCAGCTTTCCTCCTGAATAGCTGCCACCAAGCTCTGTCAGAGCTGCAAGGAAATCCCCTCTGTGACTCCTTCTACACCAGGACTCTGACTGTGCTGAAAGGAACTCTCTCTAGCTCTTTTCTCCACCAAGGATGGTTGGAAATGACCACTATCACCAACAGTGATTGCAACACCTGACACTCTTTTATAGCAGAGCCAGAGCAATCACACCTGCTTTATAATCACATGCACTAAACTAAAGAAACCAGGGTGCAATGACCCTAACGGCCACCGGGGGCAAAACTAGAACTGAAACCACCACAGTGCAATGACCCTATTGGCCACCGGGGCAAAACTATCTTTAAGCACCACAGCTTAAGGAAAAAAAAAAGGTTACTAGTGCATTTTATCTGTCATGATCCAGCATGGATCATGACATTTACGTCCACGTTATGAGAAATGTTTTTTTTTGTTGTTTGTTGTTTTCTCCTGACACAGCGGGGATGCATACGGGAAAGTGCTAATGTTAAAGGAAGGGGGAGTATGCCTGTATTGTTTTCTTTACGTTGGTTTTAAAAAAAAAGTACAGAAAAAAAGGGTTACTTATGCTATTAGTAAAATCTGGTTATACAAAAGTTGGCTTAATGTATAATATGCATAAGGAATATGCAACAGGTCCCTGGTACGAGGTATGTGTGATGAAGACGCCGACCATGACTTTTTAAAATTGAAGGACAAAGAGATGGAAGATATAGAATCAGACAGTGGTCCCAAGCGAGGTCCCTGACACCACGGACACCCCAGAAGAATAGGTGGACCCTGACAATGACCTGGTAGGCATAAGGCCTCGGTCATGGTGTTCCGGACAGTTGAGGGTGACAGAAGGGGAGAGTAGTGGAAGGTACACGCCGTAGAATAATCTGGGTGTACCTAGCCCAACTTGAAAGAAGTTGTCATGTGGCGTGCGCACCGGCGAGTAGCAGTAGGCTGCTTGGAGCATGATGCTCCCGGTTTGGTTCGGTCCCTGAATGTGGCGGGTTTGGCCTAACAACCGGTCTGACAACAGACTGTGGAAAAGTTTCAGGATGACGAAGGTAGGGAATATGATTGTTGGGGATGACAATGGGCAAAGGAAGGGGGAATGTGGGGAAGGTGACCGGACGAACGGACTTGTCAGAAGGAAGAAGGGAAACAGCTGGGAAAAGTGTAGAATGGGTGCAGTACCCTGGTATGACCACAAGATGGCAGGGGGGAGTGTGAGTACAGGACTTGACAGCAGCTTATTGAACTAGAAACCGTTAGCCATGGGGTTACAGGGAACCGGGAAGGTTATAAATAGGACAGAGGGTTCCAGAAAATTCCAGTACCGGGAGGAGCTCAGGAGGAGAGGAGTTTGTGAAGGAGTGCGGACAGTGTTGGAGAGCTCAACAAGGGGACTGAGGAGAAAAGATGTCAGGGGGGTGGCCCTGACATGAAGAACCACAGAACAGAACAGACGAGGCCCTGGGGGTACCAAATTGATGACGACCTCTGACCGGTGAAGTGCTGGTGGTAGTTAGGCCTAGGGTGGCCCCCAGTGACAGAACCGTGAGCAACGTTACAATGACAGAAGAAAGGTGTGTGTACCCAGGTCTGAATACGGAGAGCTGTGGAAGTGCTGCGGTGCATTGCTGAGGTCGTCAGAAGGACGGCCAATAAACTTGGACCTGTTGTACTCGTAATCTGCCTCCGTCTCGTGTCTGTGACGTTTGTTCGTGGTAAACAAGGGACCATCCCCCAAGCTGGGCCACCTTACTACATTTGTATAAATTATTCTTTTGAAAACTGAAACCCTCCGAAATGTGGTTTAGGTTAAGAAAATAAATTGGCATCAATGCAGTAACATTGATCATTTAATGGACACAGAATGGTCAGATTTTGGCAAGACAAAAGTTTTGTGGCCCACAGAAAGTAATGTGATATTCAAACAAATAATTAACTTAAAATACAAATATATGTTGCATAACATTGATGAATGAAGTTGTGGTGCTATTAGAGTCATATTTAATATTTTGCGTGACTTCCATGAGCTTGAAGGACTGCATCCATGCGTTTCATCAATGATTCATACAATTTATTAATGAAGTCATCAGGAATAACAAAGAATGCAGTCTTACATGCCTCCCAGTGTTCATCTAGATTCTTTGCTTTTGTCTTCCAAGCTTCCTCTTTCATCCTACCCCAAACATGCTCAATGATGTTCATGTCTGGTGACTGGGCTGGCCAGTCCTTGAGCATCTTGATCTTTTTTGCCTGGAGGACCTTTGTTGTAGAGATGGATGTATGAGATGGAGCCCCATCCTGCTGCAGAATTTGACCCCTTTTATGATTTGGAATATAAGAGGTAGATAATACTTCTTGATATTTTAGGCTATTGATATTGCCTTCCACCTTGCAAATGTTTCGCACACCCCCATACTTAATGTAACCCCAGACTATGATCTTTCCACCACCAAATGTAACTGTTTTCTGGGTGTATTTTGGATCCATACGGGCTCCAGTAGGTCTCCTGCAGTATTTGCGGTGGCTGTGGTGTAGTTCTACTGAAAATTCATCAGAGAAATCCACCTTCTGCCACTTTTCCAGCATCCATCTGTTTAGCAAGCTGTGGGCCTTTGCAAATGTCACATGGTTTTTTATTTGCCTTTTGTTTAGTGCTGGCTTCTGGGCACTGATTTGACCATGGAGGCCATTTCGAGACAGAATCCTGCAAACTGTTCTAGTTGACACAGGGACTTGAGGTGTCCAGGCCTGTTGGAGCTCATGCAGTGGAAGAGGGGCTTGCTTTGGATTTTCTAACCAACAAACGTTCCTCCTGAGCAGTTGTCTTGCGGGGTCTGCCAGACCTGGGCTTGTCAAACACATCTCCAGTCTCTTCGAATCTTTTTTTAATGCTTTGTACTTGACGCTGAGACATATTAAAGGTGCCAGCCACCCCTGCAGTGGATCTGGTTTTCAGCCTCTTGATAATCCAGGCTTTGGTCGCAGGGTGGATTTTTGGCATGCTGTCAGAGCTCAAGTTGCAGCTCAAGTGAAGGTCTGGAGTGCTGGGTTTCTTTTTATACTCACCCACTAATTAACCGATCATTTACTGAGCACAGGTGAGGATGTAAACTAGGATTGGGTGCATTATATGACCAGACGACAAAACTTTTGTCTTGCCAAAATCTGACCATTCTGTGTCCATTAAATGATCAATATTTCTGCATTGATGCCAATTTATTTTCTTAACCTTAACCACATTTCGGAGGGTTTCAGCTTTCAAAAGAATAATTTATACAAGCAATGGATGAATTTAACGTCAGGTTATAAGATTTTATTTACATAACATGGATAAGCGACATAACTTCTGTCAGGGAGTGTACTGTCGGATGGTAATCGAATACAGTGGGGATACCACCGCCAAGATGTCATGGAAAGACTCAGTTCCCACTAGTCAAAATGGCAAAATTTCCAAGGCTACCAATCTGGCTATGTGGGTGTTTAGCGTTTTGGCCCGTGTTGTGGGTGGGTTGGTCGATATTTCTGCTTTCTGTTAAACGTCTGGGCAGGGACAAATGAACGCTGCGCTGGGAAAATGAACTGGACGTGGTTGCTGACTGTTGTGTCTGTGCAACTGCAGGGTGTGGGCAGGAGGCATCAGTGCCTGCTTCATGGACAGCAGATTGGAAAGGTCGGGGAAAGGGCAGTGGTTTTATCATCAGACAAAGATTTTGTACCCAGGCATTCCGCCCACCAACTGAATAGCTTGGCTGCCATGTGCTTTTGCATGCTGGTGGTGCTCAGGTTAGCAGTGTCCTTCTTAGCTTGGTTTGAAAGATCCTGCAAATTACAGTTGTTTTGTCTGAAGGAATTTCAGGGAAAAACTGCCATACAAGAGAATAGCGCACCTTTGACCTGATATCTAGCTGTGTGCGGGGGGCTTTGTGGAACAGTTGACCAATTTCTCCCTCTGGTCAATCCACTACCTCTTCTTGCCTGTTTTTGTGCAATGGATTAATCCCTGTCTGCACTGCTGTACTCGTTAGGCGTGCCACTGTGATAGGTTGAATCAGCGACCTCATCATCGACCAAGTCATCTTCCAATTCCTCAATTTGATCCTCCTTCTGAGATGCGATTTTAGGCTGACCTGATGGCAACTGTGCCTCATGATTATCCTCCACCTCTTCAGACATGAATTGACGTTCCCCAATGTGGCTTTCTTCTGGCCGTGGGTGCTCAAATGTTTGGGTAAACAGTTCGTCTGAGTGGCCAGCATTGGGGTCATGTGTATCCTGAACTCTTGATGGTGAAAGGAAAGAGTACCAGGTTGAGGATTCAGAGGCCCAGGCTCTTGGCTACTGAGTTTGGACTGTGTGGAAGACTTTGTGGTGCTGCTTGTCAGCACACTGGAGCCTTTGTCTGCCATCAAACCCACAACAGTCTGGCAGTTGTCTGGGTTCATCAGTGGTGTACTGCGCTGGCCGCATCTGGACAGAAAGCTAGAACGAGATACAGTCACCTTCTGATCTGCATCATGGCCTTGGCGGGCACCAACACATCCACGTCCCCTTAATGCTTTATGCTTATGGAAAAAAAAATCCTGGCTTTATTTTTTTTACAAGTACCCTCACAGAGGTGTTATGTGCAAATTCACTATATCTAGCAAGGTGTGTCAATTTTTTTTTTTTAAGATATCAGCTTCATTACACAGCAACAGCAGACTCACGAAAATTAAAGATAAATAGTCGCAATTGTGTATCTCTGCAGGCTTTTCGCCAGTTGCACAACAGCTAGATAAAGATATGCTATTTATTAAACCAATATAAAATGTGTAGGATTGTGCAGATTGGTTAATGGTAGTGTTGAGCATTCCGATACCGCAAGTATCGGGTATCGGCCGATATCAGCGGTATCGGAATTCCGATACTTAATTCCGATACTTTTTTCATATCGGATTCCGGGATCGGAATCGGAATAGGAAGTTCCCATCATGCTATGAGCCTGCTTGCTTTGATTAAGCCAATGGGAATCCTCCGAAGTGTGGGCACATCCTGTTAGGCATGTAGGCATGTTAACTATTGGCATGGCTGTGATTGGCTGCCGAAATGATGTCATGATGCACTATAAAAGCCACCGCAGCCGCCATTTCTGGTCACTCTGCTGTGAATTCAGTTAGGGACAGGCTGCTGTAGAAGACTGTGAGGGACAGTTAGAAATAGCGATTCTAAAAACAATATTGTGCTTTATCCAGGCTACATAAACCACCACTGTAGCTTGCTTTTCCCTAGCAGCGCTGTTTTCACAGCTGTCTGCAAGGGCTGTGTGAGTGCAGCTCACGCTGTGGAGTGGGTCCTGCAGCCACGTCAGGCTGTAGGCCACCCAGTGTGATCACTGCTGCCTCATACATCTTTTATTTTTTGAGCTGCATTTTTTAAATAATTTCAATCTAGTGTGCTTCCATCCGTATCCATATACGTTGGTTGCAAACACTAGTAGTAGACAGCGGAGCCTTTCTGCAGCCTTTCAGTGCTAGTGTCCACTTTGCTGCACTGTTCACGGCTGTCTGAGAGGTCTCTGACTGTGTGTGAGTGCAGCTCACGCTGAGTAGTGTGTCCTGCAGCTACGTCTGGCTGTAGGACGCTCAGCGTGCGTCACTGCCTCACACATATTTTTATTTGAGTGCAGCTCATTTTTTCTTCTATTAGTGTGCATCCATCCGTCTCCATCTACGGTGGTTGCAAACACTATATAGGAGTACACAGCGGAGCCTTTCTGCAGCCTGTCAGTGCCAGTGCCCACTTAGCTGCACTGTTGACGGCTGTCTGAGAGGTCTCTGACTGTGTGTGAGTGCAGCTCACGCTGAGTAGAGTGTCCTGCAGCTACGTCTGGTTGTAGGACGCTCAACGTGCGTCACTGCCTCACACATATTTGTCTCTGAGTGCAGCTCATTTTTTCTTCTCCTATTAGTGTGCATCCATCCGTATCCATCAACATTGGTTGGTTGCAAACACTATATAGGAGTAGATAGAGGAGCCTTTTTTTCTGGCTTGTGCCCTGCCGGCGCAGCCAGATTAGTATTACCCAATTTTTTTGGAGCCTCATCTTTTGCATTGTAGGTTACCTGCCTGCATTGTAATAGCTCCAAAAAGTTGGTGATACTATCAGTTTCAATTCTTTGTTCTCATACTTTGAGTTTGTTTCAAACAAAGAAACCACATAAAAAGTTCACCAAACACTACATTTTGAACTTGTGTAGGCCACATCAGCTCCTATTAAAGTCTAGTCCACACACACACACTTCATAAAATTAGTGTTTCTTGTACCTGTAACCAGCTGTTCAGGAATAAGCACACTAAGGCCCCCCTTTGTCCTTTTTTGCCTATCTTAAGCAGTCTTGCAAGATGAAGAAGGCAGGGAGTAAGGCGCGGGGGCGTGGGCGTGGGCGTGGAGTTTCAGCAGGGAGAGGACGTGGGGATTCTGCAGGGAGAGGACGTGGGGATTCTACAGGTAGAGGACGTGGGGATTCTGGGCCTGCTGCGGGCACCAGTGGATCAGCATCCCCCAGTTTTAGCAGGCAACAGTCCTTTATGCGCAGCTTTGTAGGACCTCAACGTACCCCACTGCTGCGGGAGGAACAAATTGAAGCCGTTGTCGTATGGATGGCAGCTAACGCATCGACTTCAATTACTTCCGCATCCTCTCAGGGTCAGAGCACCGAAGAGCAACCATCTGTCTCTTCACCACCTGCCAAAGTGCCCAGGCAGTCAGAGAGACATGGACAGGAGCCATCACAATCTCTACTTCTGTTCTCGGAATCTGTTGGCTTGGAAAGAGGGGGCCAGCCAAGCAGCATTCCTGAATGTGAAGAAGAGGGAGTATGCAGTGATGCGCAACTTCTTTGTCCCTCTGAATCTGAAGAGGCGAGTGGGCCAGTGCCTATGGTCAGCACACCTCAGTACGCATCAGATGATGACGAGACTCAGTTGCCACTTTCTGGTGCGTACGGTGCTGGCGAGACAACCCCGGAGAAGCAGCTGTTTGAAGAGGGGAGGGAAGATGATGAGGTCCTTGACCCATCATGGCGTGAGCAACAGGAAGGTGGTGGGAGCAGCTCGGAGGAAGAGATTCCCCTACCGGCCAAAACAGGAGGCAGAGGGAGGGGGAAGACTTGGTTGCCTGTACCCTCCACTTCGGCACCCGTTAGGAGCATTCCTCCTTCCAAAGGCAAACCGGGCGCTCACAAGAGTTGCAGTGCGTGGTCCTTTTTTGACACAGTTGCAGATGACATTTGCTTTGTCAAATGCAAGCTGTGTCATCAGAGAGTCAAAAGAGGGAGAAATGTCAGCAACCTCAATACCACAAATATGTGGAAACATGTGCGCACCAAGCACGAGTTGGAGTTGCAGAGACACCCTCAAGACGTAGGCCAACGTACAGCACCACCTACCACCTCTTCAGTTCGTGTTGGGCCCTCTTCCTCCAGCTCACACACTGCTGGTTCGGCTTCCTCACAGGATCGCCAAGGAAGAACCTCTGCCACTGTTGTCCGGAGACCCTGTCAGATTCCACCCATAACAGCACGTTCCCATCCATCACAGCCATCGGTAGCACAGGCATGGGATAAAAGGCGCCCTTACTCGGCAAACCATCCCCGAGCACAGTCTCTGAATGCTGGCATTGCCAAACTTCTGGCAGTTGAAATGCTGTCATTCAGGCTGGTGGACACTGACACCTTCCGGGACTTAATGGCATTGGCAGTCCCCCAATACAACGTGCCCAGCCGCTTTTATTTCAGCAGGCGAGCCGTCCCTGCCCTGCAGAAACATGTTGAGGGCAAAATAAAACATGCGCTACTAAACGCCGTTAGTAGCAAGGTCCACCTGACCACCGATGCGTGGACCAGTAACCATGGACAGGGACGATACCTTTCCCTCACTGCCCACTGGGTCAATGTTGTGGAGCCGGGTACGGATCTGGAGAGTGGCGCTGTACGTGTTCTTCCAACGCCACGGATTGCAGGACTCCAGTCTGTACACATAGACTCCTCCTCCTACTCAAGTTCCTCAGAAACAGCAGAGCAGGAGCCTGTTACGACCGATATGAGCACAGCCGTGGCCAAACGTCAACAGGCTGTACTCAAATTAATTTCTTTGGGGAATCGAAGCCACACAGCGCAGGAGCTCTGGAATGCTATCAAGCTGGAGAGCGATGTGTGGTTTGGGCCAGCGAATCTCCAGCCGGGCTTGGTAGTGTGTGACAATGGCCGAAATCTGGTGGCAGCTCTTGGCCTAGGCAACCTCACACACATCCCATGTCTGGCACATGTTCTTAACTTGGTCGTGCAGAGCTTTCTGAGGGACTATCCGGATCTTGATGCACTGTTGCACAAGGTCCGCATAGAGTGCGCTCACTTGCGACGTTCCAGCACGGCAAGATCGCGCCTCGCTGCTCTGCAGCGACGATTTGGCCTTCCAGAACATCGCATCATATGTGACCTACCCACCCGGTGGAATTCAACGTTACATATGTTGGAGCGGTTGTGTGAGCAGCAGGCAGCAGTCATGGAGTACCAGCTGCATCAGGCGCAAACAAGTCGCACTGTGCGCCGTTCACACTTCAGCACCATTGAGTGGGCCTCTATGAAGGACATCTGCCTCGTTTTGCGTGCCTTCGATGAATCCACGCGGATGGCGAGTGCAGATGATGCACTAGTCAGCATGACTGTCCCCCTTATCTGCCTGCTTCAACAAACACTGCAAGCACTAAGGGATGAGGTTTCAGAAGAGGTGGAGGATGAGGAGTCCCAAATGCCATCTGCTTCTGGACAGTCTGCGCTACGTGTTTCCTCACAAAGGCCTAGGCAGGGGACACTTTGTGAGGAGGATGAGGAGGAGTCGATGGAGGAGGAAGACATCTCTCCAGAGGAGGGAGGTACACAAACCTCTACTCAGTATGTACAGCGAGGGTGGGGTGATGCAGAGCAGGTCGAGGTCACGCCTCAAACAGGGGACAGCGGTTCTTTGGCAGTTGGGAGTCTGCAGCACATGGTTGATTTCATGCTGCAGTGCCTGAGAAACGACCGCCGCATCGCCCACATTCTCGTCTCGGCTGATTATTGGGTGTACACCCTCCTAGATCCTCGCTACCGGGACAGCGTACAAAGGCTCATACCAACGTTGAACCGGGAGCGTAAAATGCGGGAGTACGAAGAGTCACTGGTGCAGTCCATAATGTTTTCCATTCCACCCGACAGCATTGTTGCAAGTGCTTTACAAAGCAGCTCTGTGCGTCGAGGCAGTGGAGGAAACTCTGCACAAAGAGGGAGCAGAGGCAGTGCCGCAGCACAAGGCAAGACCACTATGGCCCAAATGTGGCAAAGTTTTGTGTGTCCACCACAATTGTCTACACCATCAGCGACGCCTCGAGTCAGCAGGAGGCAACGCTTCCGTCAGATGGTGTCAGACTACATGTCTTGCCCTGTCGCTGTACTCCCAGATGGCTCTTCCCCCTTCAAGTTTTGGGTCTCTAAGCTGGATACATGGCCAGAGCTTAGCCAGTATGCATTGGAGGTGCTGGCTTGCCCTGCTGCCAGTGTATTATCGGAACGTGTCTTTAGTGCCGCAGGTGGTGTACTAACAGACCGTCGCACGCGACTATCTTCCGATAATGTTGACCGGCTGACTTTTCTGAAAATGAACAAGGCCTGGATCTCCAAAGACTTTGCCATTCCTCTTACAGACTAAATTAGTGGTTGGCAACTGTATCCAGGTCTGCTGGTGTGTTCATTTTTCTACCACCTGAACTATAATCCCTGTGCTTCAACACAGCCAGTTGTCGCTCAGATGTGTCGTCTGCACAGAGAAACACACTAGCTCCTGTGTTACTGGGGTTCAGTAATGCCAGCTGATCCCCTGCTGTGTGGACGGCAGAGTCACCAGCTCCATCAACATTCAAACCACTACTGATTTTTAACCGTGCCCAACTTAGGTCTCTGGCTCCACTGTCTCTACTATTTCCCCTGACCTCCAACCCCGCCATCTACATCTCTGAAGTGGCGTCAGCACAATCTACACTTGTTCCTGTGTTCCTGTGGCTCAGTCCCATCAGTTTATCCCCTGATGTGTGTCCGGCAAGGTCTCCTGCTCTGTCCACATTCCCATAACCAGTAGTGGGAATGAGGACAGAGCTGGCGAACTTGCCGGACAAACATCAGGGGATCAACTGATGGGACTGAGCACCAGTAACACAGGAACAAGTGTAGATTGTGCTGACGCCACTTCAGAGATGTAGCTGGCGGGGTTGGAGGCCAGGGTAAATAGTAGAGACAGTGGAGCCAGAGGCCTAAGTGGAGCATGGTTAGAATCAGTAGTAGTCCACAACCTCCATAAAAACCGCTGCCCATTGGCCTCTGCATGCGGCATGCGTAATCCTGGGCACCAACAGCGTCAGTTGGTGTTCAGAAGTGTCGTCTCCACAGAGCCAAACACGTTCGTTCAAGTGTTAGTGGGGTTCAGCACTGCCAGCTGTTCCCCTGCTGTGGAGATGGCAAGTCTCCTGCTGCCTTCACCTGCCAAAATCCAGTAGGCCCCAGCCTGCTCCTCGCCTAATCCTGGGCTCCAACAGCGTCAGTTGGTGTTCAGAAGTGTCGTCTCCACAGAACCAAACACGTTCGTTCAAGTGTTAGTGGGGTTCAGCACTGCCAGCTGTTCCCCTGCTGTGGAGATGGCAAGTCTCCTGCTGCATTCACCTGCCAAAATCCAGTAGGCCCCAGCCTGCTCCTCGCCTAATCCTGGGCTCCAACAGCGTCAGTTGGTGTTCAGAAGTGTCGTCTCCACAGAACCAAACACGTTCGTTCAAGTGTTAGTGGGGTTCAGCACTGCCAGCTGTTCCCCTGCTGTGGAGATGGCAAGTCTCCTGCTGCCTTCACCTGCCAAAATCCAGTAGGCCCCAGCCTGCTCCTCGCCTAATCCTGGGCTCCAACAGCGTCAGTTGGTGTTCAGAAGTGTCGTCTCCACAGAGCCAAACACGTTCGTTCAAGTGTTAGTGGGGTTCAGCACTGCCAGCTGTTCCCCTGCTGTGGAGATGGCAAGTCTCCTGCTGCATTCACCTGCCAAAATCCAGTAGGCCCCAGCCTGCTCCTCGCCTAATCCTGGGCTCCAACAGCGTCAGTTGGTGTTCAGAAGTGTCGTCTCCACAGAACCAAACACATTCGTTCAAGTGTTAGTGGGGTTCAGCACTGCCAGCTGTTCCCCTGCTGTGGAGATGGCAAGTCTCCTGCTGCCTTCACCTGCCAAAATCCAGTAGGCCCCAGCCTGCTCCTCGCCTAATCCTGGGCTCCAACAGCGTCAGTTGGTGTTCAGAAGTGTCGTCTCCACAGAACCAAACACATTCGTTCAAGTGTTAGTGGGGTTCAGCACTGCCAGCTGTTCCCCTGCTGTGGAGATGGCAAGTCTCCTGCTGCATTCACCTGCCAAAATCCAGTAGGCCCCAGCCTGCTCCTCGCCTAATCCTGGGCTCCAACAGCGTCAGTTGGTGTTCAGAAGTGTCGTCTCCACAGAACCAAACACGTTCGTTCAAGTGTTAGTGGGGTTCAGCACTGCCAGCTGTTCCCCTGCTGTGGAGATGGCAAGTCTCCTGCTGCCTTCACCTGCCAAAATCCAGTAGGCCCCAGCCTGCTCCTCGCCTAATCCTGGGCTCCAACAGCGTCAGTTGGTGTTCAGAAGTGTCGTCTCCACAGAGCCAAACACGTTCGTTCAAGTGTTAGTGGGGTTCAGCACTGCCAGCTGTTCCCCTGCTGTGGAGATGGCAAGTCTCCTGCTGCATTCACCTGCCAAAATCCAGTAGGCCCCAGCCTGCTCCTCGCCTAATCCTGGGTTCCAACAGCGTCAGTTGGTGTTCAGAAGTGTCGTCTCCACAGAACCAAACACATTCGTTCAAGTGTTAGTGGGGTTCAGCACTGCCAGCTGTTCCCCTGCTGTGGAGATGGCAAGTCTCCTGCTGCCTTCACCTGCCAAAATCCAGTAGGCCCCAGCCTGCTCCTCGCCTAATCCTGGGCTCCAACAGCGTCAGTTGGTGTTCAGAAGTGTCGTCTCCACAGAACCAAACACATTCGTTCAAGTGTTAGTGGGGTTCAGCACTGCCAGCTGTTCCCCTGCTGTGGAGATGGCAAGTCTCCTGCTGCATTCACCTGCCAAAATCCAGTAGGCCCCAGCCTGCTCCTCGCCTAATCCTGGGCTCCAACAGCGTCAGTTGGTGTTCAGAAGTGTCGTCTCCACAGAACCAAACACGTTCGTTCAAGTGTTAGTGGGGTTCAGCACTGCCAGCTGTTCCCCTGCTGTGGAGATGGCAAGTCTCCTGCTGCCTTCACCTGCCAAAATCCAGTAGGCCCCAGCCTGCTCCTCGCCTAATCCTGGGCTCCAACAGCGTCAGTTGGTGTTCAGAAGTGTCGTCTCCACAGAGCCAAACACGTTCGTTCAAGTGTTAGTGGGGTTCAGCACTGCCAGCTGTTCCCCTGCTGTGGAGATGGCAAGTCTCCTGCTGCATTCACCTGCCAAAATCCAGTAGGCCCCAGCCTGCTCCTCGCCTAATCCTGGGCTCCAACAGCGTCAGTTGGTGTTCAGAAGTGTCGTCTCCACAGAGCCAAACACATTCGTTCAAGTGTTAGTGGGGTTCAGCACTGCCAGCTGTTCCCCTGCTGTGGAGATGGCAGTCTCTCCTGCTGTCTCCGCATTACAAAGACAGTAGGCCTCTGCCTACACCCTCCTATTTCCTGGGCTTCAACACAGCCAGTTGTAGTTCGGAAGTGCCGTCCACACGGAAAGAGACACTTGCTCCCGTGTCTCAGTGGGGTTCAGTAACGTCAGCTGATCCCCTGCTGTGTGGATGGCAGTCTCTCCTGCTGTAAACTCATTCAAAATACAGTAGGCCTCTGCCTACACCCTCCTATTTCCTGGGCTTCAACACAGCCAGTTGTAGTTCGGAAGTGCCGTCCACACGGAAAGAGATACTTGCTCCCGTGTCTCAGTGGGGTTCAGTAACGTCAGCTGATCCCCTGCTGTGTGGATGGCAGTCTCTCCTGCTGTAAACTTATTCAAAATACAGTAGGCCTCTGCCTACACCCTCCTATTTCCTGGGCTTCAACACAGCCAGTTGTAGTTCGGAAGTGCCGTCCACACGGAAAGAGACACTTGCTCCCGTGTCTCAGTGGGGTTCAGTAACGTCAGCTGATCCCCTGCTGTGTGGATGGCAGTCTCTCCTGCTGTCACCTCATTCAAAATTCAGTAGGCCTCTGCCTACACCCTCCTATTTCCTGGGCTTCAACACAGCCAGTTGTAGTTCGGAAGTGCCGTCCACACGGAAAGAGATACTTGCTCCCGTGTCTCAGTGGGGTTCAGTAACGTCAGCTGATCCCCTGCTGTGTGGATGGCAGTCTCTCCTGCTGTCACCTCATTCAAAATTCAGTAGGCCTCTGCCTACACCCTCCTATTTCCTGGGCTTCAACACAGCCAGTTGTAGTTCGGAAGTGCCGTCCACACGGAAAGAGATACTTGCTCCCGTGTCTCAGTGGGGTTCAGTAACGTCAGCTGATCCCCTGCTGTGTGGATGGCAGTCTCTCCTGCTGTCACCTCATTCAAAATACAGTAGGCCTCTGCCTACACCCTCCTATTTCCTGGGCTTCAACACAGCCAGTTGTAGTTCGGAAGTGCCGTCCACACGGAAAGAGATACTTGCTCCCGTGTCTCAGTGGGGTTCAGTAACGTCAGCTGATCCCCTGCTGTGTGGATGGCAGTCTCTCCTGCTGTAAACTCATTCAAAATACAGTAGGCCTCTGCCTACACCCTCCTATTTCCTGGGCTTCAACACAGCCAGTTGTAGTTCGGAAGTGCCGTCCACACGGAAAGAGACACTTGCTCCCGTGTCTCAGTGGGGTTCAGTAACGTCAGCTGATCCCCTGCTGTGTGGATGGCAGTCTCTCCTGCTGTCACCTCATTCAAAATTCAGTAGGCCTCTGCCTACACCCTCCTATTTCCTGGGCTTCAACACAGCCAGTTGTAGTTCGGAAGTGCCGTCCACACGGAAAGAGATACTTGCTCCCGTGTCTCAGTGGGGTTCAGTAACGTCAGCTGATCCCCTGCTGTGTGGATGGCAGTCTCTCCTGCTGTCTCCGCATTACAAAGACAGTAGGCCTCTGCCTACACCCTCCTATTTCCTGGGCTTCAACACAGCCAGTTGTAGTTCGGAAGTGCCGTCCACACGGAAAGAGACACTTGCTCCCGTGTCTCAGTGGGGTTCAGTAACGTCAGCTGATCCCCTGCTGTGTGGATGGCAGTCTCTCCTGCTGTAAACTCATTCAAAATACAGTAGGCCTCTGCCTACACCCTCCTATTTCCTGGGCTTCAACACAGCCAGTTGTAGTTCGGAAGTGCCGTCCACACGGAAAGAGACACTTGCTCCCGTGTCTCAGTGGGGTTCAGTAACGTCAGCTGATCCCCTGCTGTGTGGATGGCAGTCTCTCCTGCTGTCACCTCATTCAAAATTCAGTAGGCCTCTGCCTACACCCTCCTATTTCCTGGGCTTCAACACAGCCAGTTGTAGTTCGGAAGTGCCGTCCACACGGAAAGAGATACTTGCTCCCGTGTCTCAGTGGGGTTCAGTAACGTCAGCTGATCCCCTGCTGTGTGGATGGCAGTCTCTCCTGCTGTAAACTCATTCAAAATACAGTAGGCCTCTGCCTACACCCTCCTATTTCCTGGGCTTCAACACAGCCAGTTGTAGTTCGGAAGTGCCGTCCACACGGAAAGAGATACTTGCTCCCGTGTCTCAGTGGGGTTCAGTAACGTCAGCTGATCCCCTGCTGTGTGGATGGCAGTCTCTCCTGCTGTCACCTCATTCAAAATTCAGTAGGCCTCTGCCTACACCCTCCTATTTCCTGGGCTTCAACACAGCCAGTTGTAGTTCGGAAGTGCCGTCCACACGGAAAGAGATACTTGCTCCCGTGTCTCAGTGGGGTTCAGTAACGTCAGCTGATCCCCTGCTGTGTGGATGGCAGTCTCTCCTGCTGTCACCTCATTCAAAATTCAGTAGGCCTCTGCCTACACCCTCCTATTTCCTGGGCTTCAACACAGCCAGTTGTAGTTCGGAAGTGCCGTCCACACGGAAAGAGATACTTGCTCCCGTGTCTCAGTGGGGTTCAGTAACGTCAGCTGATCCCCTGCTGTGTGGATGGCAGTCTCTCCTGCTGTAAACTCATTCAAAATACAGTAGGCCTCTGCCTACACCCTCCTATTTCCTGGGCTTCAACACAGCCAGTTGTAGTTCGGAAGTGCCGTCCACACGGAAAGAGATACTTGCTCCCGTGTCTCAGTGGGGTTCAGTAACGTCAGCTGATCCCCTGCTGTGTGGATGGCAGTCTCTCCTGCTGTAAACTCATTCAAAATACAGTAGGCCTCTGCCTACACCCTCCTATTTCCTGGGCTTCAACACAGCCAGTTGTAGTTCGGAAGTGCCGTCCACACGGAAAGAGACACTTGCTCCCGTGTCTCAGTGGGGTTCAGTAACGTCAGCTGATCCCCTGCTGTGTGGATGGCAGTCTCTCCTGCTGTCACCTCATTCAAAATTCAGTAGGCCTCTGCCTACACCCTCCTATTTCCTGGGCTTCAACACAGCCAGTTGTAGTTCGGAAGTGCCGTCCACACGGAAAGAGATACTTGCTCCCGTGTCTCAGTGGGGTTCAGTAACGTCAGCTGATCCCCTGCTGTGTGGATGGCAGTCTCTCCTGCTGTAAACTCATTCAAAATACAGTAGGCCTCTGCCTACACCCTCCTATTTCCTGGGCTTCAACACAGCCAGTTGTAGTTCGGAAGTGCCGTCCACACAGAAAGAGATACTTGCTCCCGTGTCTCAGTGGGGTTCAGTAATGTCAGCTGATCCCCTGCTGTGTGGATGGCAAAGTCTCCTGCTGCCTACACAGTCGTACCACTACTGATTTTTAACCGTGCTCCAATTAGGCCTGTGGCTCCACTGTCTCTCGTATTTCCCCTGTCCTCCAACCCTGCCAGTTACAGCTCCGAAGTGGCGTCTGCACAATCCACACTTGTTCCTGTGTTACAGGTGTTCAGTCCGATCAGTTAATCCCCTGATGTGTGTCCGGCAATGTCGCCTGCTCTGTCCACATTCCCATTATCGGAATGTGGACAGAGCAGGCGACATTGCCGGACACACATCAGGGGATTAACTGACCGGACTGAACACCTGTAACACAGGAACAAGTGTGGATTGTGCAGACGCCACTTCGGAGCTGTAACTGGCGGGGTTGGAGGACAGGGGAAATACGAAAATCAGTGAATCCACAGGCCTAAGTGGAGCTTGGTTCAAATTAGTAGTCTACAACCGATCTTAAAATTTCTTCAATGCAGCCTAAGCCTGCTCCGTGCTTGTCCCTGGGCTTCAACACAGCCAGTTGTTGCTCGGAAGTGCCGTCTTCACAGAGTAAAACACTAGCTCCTGTGTTTGTGGGGTTCAGTAACGTCAGCTGTTCCCCTGCTGTTTTGATGGCAATCTGTCCTGCTGCCTCCCAATTGACAGCACATCAGGCCTCAGCCTGCTAAGTGCTTGTCCTGGGCTCCAACATCGCCAGTTGCTGCTCATAACTGACTTTGGCACGGGTACTCCCTCCTGCCCAGCTTGGTTCCAGCCCTGCCTGCTGTTTCCGGGAAGTGTCAATGTCAGTTTGCCACCCCAAGTTGCCATGTCGTGTTGCGGTTGGGTTAGCCGAGGCTAGGGTGCCAGCAGTTTAGGTGCTTCCTATGTGGACTGCGGGTTCTGGTAAGAAAGGTTTGTTCCATAGTGCCAGTAGGACAAGCACCCCCTGTAGGACTGTGTGATTCGGTAACTGCGGCCAGCTTGCGGCATGCCAACTTTGCTTTTCAGGGGTAACTTCTGATACCCCTCCGGGTTCCAGCACCGTCAGCTGGTTCTCATCAGAGCCTTTGGCCTAGGTGCCTCCATCTCGGTATCCGAGTTCCAGCAACGTCTGCTGGTCCTTGGTAGTGCTTTGTAGCACAGGTACCTCCTGCTTAGTAACCGGGTTCCAGCACCGTCAGCTGGTCCTCGGTTGTGCCATTGGCTCTTATTCCTTCTGCTGCCCCTCCGGGTGCCAGCACTGTCAGCTGGTCCTCGCTATTTCCATTTGCTCTTGCAGCTTATGCTACCCCTCCGGGTTCCAGCACCGTCAGCTGGTTCTCGTCAGAGCCTTTGGCCTAGGTGCCTCCATCTCGGTATCCGAGTTCCGGCAACGTCTGCTGGTCCTTGGTAGTGCTTTGTAGCACAGGTACCTCCTGCTTAGTAACCGGGTTCCAGCACCGTCAGCTGGTCCTCGGTTGTGCCATTGGCTCTTATTCCTTCTGCTGCCCCTCCGGGTGCCAGCACTGTCAGCTGGTCCTCGCTATTTCCATTTGCTCTTGCAGCTTATGCTACCCCTCCGGGTTCCAGCACCGTCAGCTGGTTCTCGTCAGAGCGTTTGGCCTAGGTGCCTCCATCTCGGTATCCGAGTTCCGGCAACGTCTGCTGGTCCTTGGTAGTGCTTTGTAGCACAGGTACCTCCTGCTTAGTAACCGGGTTCCAGCACCGTCAGCTGGTCCTCGGTAGTGCCATTGGCTCTTGTTCCTTCTGCTGCCCCTCCGGGTGCCAGTACCGTCAGCTGGTTCAAGAGGACAAAGAACAGGAAGACAACCACCAAGATGCAGAACAACAAGAGAGAGAAGACAAAGAAGCATAAAAAAAACAAAGCAGAAGAACATTAAGCATAAGACTAATACTCTGAGCAAATGATATTATCTTATTTATAAGCAGAAGAAGACTAAGCAGTGTATGGGGGTGAGTCCGTTCCTCCTCGTGGTGCCCCTGGAAAAGGCCTGCTTCTGCAGGCCAAACTGAACGCGGACAAATCCTGTTGTAAATCTTTTGTGACAGGCAGAACGGAAGGTGTAAACTTCTAACTTTTCTAGATAACAACTACAGGAATGCCTGACACAAACAAGAATATGATGAAGAAGAATAGGAAGAAGATGAAGAAGCTGAATATGTAGAATAATAATTGTTGAATAAGAAGAATATGAAGAATGTAAGAAAAGGAAGAAGAAGAAGAAGAAGAAGAAGAAGAAGAAGAAGAAGAATGTAAAAAAAGGAAGTAGAAGAAGAAGAAGAATGTAAAAAAAGGAATAAGAAGAAGAATGTAAAAAAAGGAAGTAGAAGAAGAAGAAGAAGAATGTAAAAAAAGGAAGTAGAAGAAGAAGAAGAAGAATGTAAAAAAAGGAAGTAGAAGAAGAAGACATACATGTCTGGCAAAATATAAATGAGGCTAACATAGTCAATATCTTTGTAACTCCTAACATCTTTAAAAAAAAAAGTTTAATTCCTGCTATTCCATTTGATTGGGCTAAACCTCTATGGCTTTAATGTCTCCTCCACCTCCCACAATACATTCTACATTATTCTTAGTTGTTTTTCTTCATGTAGAATTAACCTACAAGGAAAGAAAGGGTTTTTTTTAATTCCGATATTTTGGCCCCATTGACTTGCATTGGTTCCCGGTATCGGAATCGGCGATACCGATACTTTTTTTTAAGATCGGCCGATCCATTCCGATCCGATATTTTCAAGTATCGGCTGGTATCGCTCAACTCTAGTTAATGGCACTCCTGTCTCTCTCCCTTGAGGAGGCTGCTTTGAAGTAAAATGAGGCTTGTACATGTTTCTGACATGAGGTTAAGACCTTACAGACTGACCAAAATACAAGCCCTAGCTTGCATACAATGTATTAAGAATTTTAATTCTAATGCTTTTGGTGTCTGGTAAAATCCAATTTACTGACATTCAGCATTGGACTGGCGCACCTTGGGCCCACCAGAAGAAATTATTCTTTGGGCCCACTATGTAGCTACATAGAAATAAATACAAAACCACCAATTGTGCTGTAAAACTTGCTAATATCAGGGTATAATATAAGGTAGTACACGTCTTAATTATGTAGCAGGGGTTTGGGTAGCCCTCCTCATAGAAAATAAAGTAGCCAACTCATAGAATATAAAGTAGCCCCCTCATAGGGTACAATGCAGCCCCCTCATAGTATATAGAGTAGCCCCCTCATATAGTATAATGTAGCCCCCTCACAGAATATAATGCTGACCTCATATAGTATAATGTAGCCCTCCTCATAGAATATAATGTAGCTCCCATAGAATGTAATGCAACCAGCATCATAGAGTATAAAGCAGTACCCCTTAGGATATAATATAGCTCCCATAGAATATAATGCAACCAGCAACATAGAGTATAAAGCAGCCCCCCATAGGATATAATGTAGCCCCCATAGAGTATAATGCAACCCCCTCATAAGGTATAATGCAGCCCCCCATAGAATATAATGTAGCCCCCTGATAGGGTATAATGCAGCCCCCCATAAGGTATAATGTAGCCTCCTCATAGGGTATAATGCAGCCTCCTTCATATGTTATAATACAGCCCTCCCAAAGAATATAATGTAGCCCCCTCAGAATATAATGGGCGTGTTTGAAATGTCATTTTAAAGGGATGGGGAATATATATTCAACAATCTTGCTAACTATTTAGCATGAGGAAGTGTCGTCCCAAATGTAGGAGTGAGATCCCTCACAAATGTATGATACAGGGCCACCTGATGGCCCTTATGAAACTCAGATTTCATGGCCCTGCTGGGACTCTGCAAATTGTCAGCGAGGGCCGCGTAATGACATGGTGGTGGACATGGTGATGGTGGCGGGCAAAGCCCAAAATTCAAATGGGTATGTTTGAAATAGCATTGTAAAGGGATAGGGAATATGTACTTCACTATCTTGCTAACTATGTGGCATGAGGGAGGGTCCTCCCAAATGTAGGAGTTAGAGTCCTCACAAAAGTTAAAGTAAAAAATAAAGACAAAATGCACCGTGTGAACATATGATAAAGGGCCGATATAATTTTTTCTTTTTTTACTTTTATTTTGCGTTATATACATGTAATTATGAAGGAAATAATGCTTCTTAGCATTTTTCCCTGTAAAAAAAGAAATTTGCTCTGGTTTGGTAGGTATTTTTAAAAATCCGTAAAACCGGCGCAGTAGTCTGACAACATTATTCCCATGTATCATATGTGAGGCAGAAAGGCAAGCAGGCATCTTCTCCATGCTGTTCTCATTTAGTTTTAGCTCTTTCCCATCAATTTCAGATCTTTTCCCATGCCCCCAGACTGGTTTATTGGGTCCAGCAGTAAAATATTCGGCTTACCCATTGACTTGCATTGGATTCACTATTCGGTACGAATACACGGTTATTAGAAATTATTAGTGCCGATTTTCCCGAATCCGAATATTTCACTATTGGATCATCACTATTCAGCAGCACTGGTATCTACCACTATATGTTCCCCATATGGCCATAATATCAGTGCTGGTCTTGGTATAGAGATTTTTATTAGTAACAGCGTTGTCATCTGCTGAGGTTCCCCTCCTTCCACTATTAGGGTGCGCACCATTGTTGTAATCAGGAATACATGGTTAGGGGTCCACTCAGAAGTTTCACCCTGCCAGACATCAAACTCCTAGCTATGTCTCTGTACAGACTAACTGGGTGCTGCACTACTGCAAAGTACTGAGCTTGTAAAGGCATTCCCTGAAGGATTCTCTATGGAAATCCCTTTACCTGTCCAGAGCTGAGCTGAGTGCCAATGAAACTAACAAGCAGCGCAGCACTGAGACAGTTCCTTGCACCAGGAGACAGTTTCACAGACCAACAGCGACATTTAGCAAGTAGAGCACTAGTTCAGTCTGAGTGCTAGCCAAGGCAAAGACTAACCGACTGCCCCACTGATTATTATGAGAGCTCAGTGCTGGACAGGCATCATCCCAGAGGTGCACAGAATTCACTCTCCATTGGTACTATGTGTGCAGAGCAGAAGAGCATGGGAACTCACTGGTCCAAAGTCGGCTCATTTAAGGGCTCATACTCACTTGCGAGAGACTCGCACATTTCTCGTCTGAGTCTCTCGCATGAAAACCTGGCACTGCCGCCGGCACTGGGACCGGAGCGTGCAGCTACATGTATTTCTATGCAGCCGCACGCTCCGGTCCCAGCGCCAGGTTTTCATGCGAGAGACTTGCACGAGAAATGTGCCAGTCTCTCGCAAGTGAGTATGAGCCATAAACCATAGAGTCATGCCATGCTAGTGAGTTTTTCTTAGTTTTGCCATATCCTTTTACTAGTGAGTGCTTTGTGGAATCATTAATACCAGTACATCAGTATTTAAAATAAATAATTACAAATGTTACTAGTAATAGGTCCTCTTTAAGGTAGAATTTCTCTTAAGACATGTTTTACTCTTGGTATCCACTAGGTGGCACTGTTGCACTCTGGGAAATCTGCTATCCTTTTCATATGAGATCATCACAAATTACATTGTTAATGTTCCAAAAATTTCCATTTTGTACTTTAGATGTAGAAGAGATTTATGTTTAATCCAGGAGCTGAGCTATCTCAGCAGGATATGATAGCCAATGTAGCGCAAGTAAAATTAATATATATTGAGACGCTGGGCTGGAAAATTATTTAACCTTAATGGAGTCAGGAAGGGGGCAGGAATATTCATACTACTGTTCACATGGCAAATAATCTCAAGCAGTAGCACAGCAAGAAATATAACTTAAGAGGCTATGTTAAACACATTATGTAAAGGTATAAATAAAGCACTTTATTTACGCGGTAGAGAATAGAAAGCTACTGGTATCAGGGAAGAAAAAAAAGTTTAAATTGCTGCTTTATTTTTTCATTGCTTTAAAAAAAAATGAGATTTGTCGATCAAATTCTTAGTACATTTCTAAGTGTTAATTTACTAATGGGCCAACAAAGATTTTCAAGACATCTCACTGCCACAGCAATGTGAATATAAAGTTTTCTGATCCCTCTGACTACAATGCAATGAATGCAGCATCTCACCTTTGAGCTTTTTCTCAGAGCCTTTTCTTCCATATGGTTCAAGTGTAAAAAAAATGAATCCTGTGTGTTATATCTCTGCATGGAATATACCAGTCTCATAAAGCTACTCCATTAAATGTTAAAAATGTAAGAAGGTAAGCTGATGTGTATATTGACATGCAAATGCCTTTTCATTGAGGAAGAGAACTAATGTCATCTATCGGAAGTAGCGCACCTGAAAGTCAATATCGACTCCTTAAAGCGCCTTGCCACGTGACATAGAATAAGAAACCAAATCAGATTCTCAATTTGCAGACATTGTGTTTCGTGGTGTTTGCCCCTCGTCAGTGCAAAGCATGAGATCTGATTTAGCTGTGAGCGCAGTGATTATTGGCTAGTAGAGTTGAGCGGCATTTGGTTTTTTAGGGTCGCGTTTCGTTTCGTGAAACCCGACTTTTCCAAAAGTCGGGTCGAGCAAGATCGTCCGATTATAGGGAAAAGTCGGGGTCGTCCCGAAACACGAAACCCAATGTAAGTCAATGGGGAATAAAAGTCGGCAGTGAGAGGAGGACAGGAAACACACCTACAGTGCCCATTTGAATGCCAAAAGCATCAATTCTTCTTACTTAAGCTTGTCAACCTTAATTAACTTCATAATACAAGTTACGCACTGAAAAATGGGGGTTATTTGGCTAAATTTGTGGGGGGGGAGGGCTGGCTGCAGGTTTTCATGTGCCCTGGGCGAAAGAGCGCCCCTTTAACACATACCACAACTCATCATGCTCCGATACGGCAGAGAAATAGCGGTATAGTACAATGAAAAATACCTCACTTTTTACATCTCATGACGAGGCCCATCTATTTCTCCATACAAAATCATTGGTCCCATATAATGTTTGAAACAGTATATGATGAGCTCCACATAATGCTACAGTATATGTTGGTCCCCATGGATGAAGCTCCACTGTCTTATGGGCCCAAATAATGCTACAAACATAATGGGCCCCATTTCTAATGCTCTAGTGTATAATGGGCCCTGTAAATGCTGCTCCAGTGTCTGATGTCCACCTTTGGAATGTTCCAGTGTATGGTGGGCCCCATCTATCATTCTCCAGAGTATAGTGCTCCCCAAAAATTGCTGTCCCAACATTGAAAACAATCAAATAAGTCTCCTCGCTAGGGAATCCCTGTACTTGTCTGGACAGGTGCTGTAGCTTGCTTAACAGCTCGCCAGCCGTTCTCACGCCCAGTATGGATTGCACGTGATTGCACAAAGGTTAGAAAGGGTACCGTATCCCTGGATAACATGTATGGATAGCGTACACATTCAAAATATATGTCTATACAGCATGAGGCAGGCTCAGACGGTGTTAGGCCCAGTATGGATTGCACGTCATTGCACAAAGGTTAGAAAGGGTACCGTATCCCCGGATAACATGTATGGATAGCGTACACATTCAAAATATATGTCTATACAGCATGAGGCAGGCTCAGACGGTGTTAGGCCCAGTATGGATTGCACGTCATTGCACAAAGATTAGAAAGGGTACCGTATCCCCGGATAACATGTATGGATAGCGTACACATTCAAAATATATGTCTATACAGCATGAGGCAGGCTCAGACGGTGTTAGGCCCAGTATGGATTGCACGTCATTGCACAAAGGTTAGAAGGGGTACCGTATCCCCGGATAACATGTATGGATAGCGTACACATTCAAAATATATGTCTATACAGCATGAGGCAGGCTCAGACGGTGTTAGGCCCAGTATGGATTGCACGTCATTGCACAAAGGTTAGAAAGGGTACCGTATCCCCGGATAACATGTATGGATAGCGTACACATTCAAAATATATGTCTATACAGCATGAGGCAGGCTCAGACGGTGTTAGGCCCAGTATGGATTGCACATCATTGCACAAAGGTTAGAAAGGGTACCGTATCCCCGGATAACATGTATGGATAGCGTACACATTCAAAATATATGTCTATACAGCATGAGGCAGGCTCAGACGGTGTTAGGCCCAGTATGGATTGCACGTCATTGCACAAAGGTTAGAAAGGGTACCGTATCCCCGGATAACATGTATGGATAGCGTACACATTCAAAATATATGTCTATACAGCATGAGGCAGGCTCAGACGGTGTTAGGCCCAGTATGGATTGCACGTCATTGCACAAAGGTTAGAAGGGGTACCGTATCCCCGGATAACATGTATGGATAGCGTACACATTCAAAATATATGTCTATACAGCATGAGGCAGGCTCAGACGGTGTTAGGCCCAGTATGGATTGCACGTCATTGCACAAAGGTTAGAAAGGGTACCGTATCCCCGGATAACATGTATGGATAGCGTACACATTCAAAATATATGTCTATACAGCATGAGGCAGGCTCAGACGGTGTTATGCCCAGGATGGATTGCACGTCATTGCACAAAGGTTAGAAAGGGTACCGTATCCCCGGATAACATGTATGGATAGCGTACACATTCAAAATATATGTCTATACAGCATGAGGCAGGCTCAGACGGTGTTAGGCCCAGTAAGGATTGCACGTCATTGCACAAAGGTTAGAAAGGGTACTGTATCCCCGGATAACATGTATGGATAGCGTACACATTCAAAATATATGTCTATACAGCATGAGGCAGGCTCAGACGGTGTTAGGCCCAGTATGGATTGCACGTCATTGCACAAAGGTTAGAAAGGGTACCGTATCCCCGGATAACATGTATGGATAGCGTACACATTCAAAATATATGTCTATACAGCATGAGGCAGGCTCAGACGGTGTTAGGCCCAGTATGGATTGCACGTCATTGCACAAAGGTTAGAAAGGGTACCGTATCCCCGGATAACATGTATGGATAGCGTACACATTCAAAATATATGTCTATACAGCATGAGGCAGGCTCAGACGGTGTTAGGCCCAGTATGGATTGCACGTCATTGCACAAAGGTTAGAAAGGGTACCGTATCCCCGGATAACATGTATGGATAGCGTACACATTCAAAATATATGTCTATACAGCATGAGGCAGGCTCAGACGGTGTTAGGCCCAGTATGGATTGCACGTCATTGCACAAAGGTTAGAAAGGGTACCGTATCCCCGGATAACATGTATGGATAGCGTACACATTCAAAATATATGTCTATACAGCATGAGGCAGGCTCAGACGGTGTTAGGCCCAGTATGGATTGCACGTCATTGCACAAAGGTTAGAAAGGGTACCGTATCCCCGGATAACATGTATGGATAGCGTACACATTCAAAATATATGTCTATACAGCATGAGGCAGGCTCAGACGGTGTTAGGCCCAGTATGGATTGCACGTCATTGCACAAAGGTTAGAAAGGGTACCGTATCCCCGGATAACATGTATGGATAGCGTACACATTCAAAATATATGTCTATACAGCATGACGCAGGCTCAGACGGTGTTAGGCCCAGTATGGATTGCACGTCATTGCACAAAGGTTAGAAGGGGTACCGTATCCCCGGATAACATGTATGGATAGCGTACACATTCAAAATATATGTCTATACAGCATGAGGCAGGCTCAGACGGTGTTAGGCCCAATATGGATTGCACGTCATTGCACAAAGGTTAGAAAGGGTACCGTATCCCTGGATAACATGTATGGATAGGGTACACATTCAAAATATATGTCTCAGGAGGCAGGCTCAGACGGTGTCAGGCACAGTATGGATTTGACGGCCCAGATTACACAGCGGAGGAGCAGGGAGAGGTAAAGATTGCAAATGCTGGGGCCCTGGCCAAGCAAGGGGGGCCCACTCGTGGGCGTCGGTACTGGCACTGGGCCCCTCATAGTACAGCGGTGTGTCTGACGGCGGGTGTGCACCACCACCGTCAGAGACACTTGATTGCACTATGAGGGACCCTGTGCCAGTGCCCGCGCCCAAGAATCGGCCTACCCACCTGTCCAGGGCAACGGCACTCGCACGGTGTCATGCGGTAGGTGGTGACCCCGGCCATGGGGGGGGAGGCAGCACAGTTATGGAGTTTTAGAAAGTGGCATATGTTGATGTTGGACATTCAGCTGATGCAAAAGGCGAAATAGGTGAAGTACCAGGAAGAGGTGGACCAAAGCAAGCCATTTTTCTGTCACCCTATGTGTCATCAGGGGAAGGTGGGACAAAATCCTTGGAATCCCATGCGTGGTTCATTTTAATGAAGGTTAGATCATCCACATTTTGGGTTGACAGACGGGTCCTTTTTTCTGTCAGGATTGATCCAGCTGCACTGAAGACTCTTTCCGATAGCACACTTGCAGCTAGGCAAGCGAGCTCCTGTAAGGCATATTGGGCCAATTCAGGCCAGGTGTCCAGTTTAGCGGCCCAATAGTCAAAGGGGAATGACCTGTGTGGGAGAACATCGATATGGGAGGAAAAGTAGTTTGTAACCATAGTTGACAACTGCTGTCTCCTGTCACTTTCCATCGATGCAGTATTACCAGTTGTGTGAGCGGTATTTGAAAAATCAGTCCACAACATTGTCATGAAACCCCTGTCTCCAACGCCACTTCTGCTGTGTGCACCACGAACACCTCTGCCAAGCTGCCCCCGGCCCGTACGGCTCTTGTGAGAACCATCACCGCTGCTGTGTGCTGGGAATGCCTCAAGCAACCGATTTACCAGAGTTGCTTGTTTATTAGCCAATATTAGGCCAAGGTTCTCCTGTGGCATGATGTTTTGTAATTTGCCTTTATAGCATGGATCCAGGATGCTGGCCAACCAGTAGTCGTCATCGTTCATCATTTTGGCAATGCGGGGGTCCCTTTTTAGGATCCGCAAGGCATAATCTGACATGTGGGCCAATGTTCCCGGTGTCAATGATGCACTGCGAGTGCTGGGTGGAGGAGCACTTTCTGGCAAATCCACATCCCTCCAGTCACGCACAAACCCTGTACCAGACCTTGCCACGCCAACATTTTCACTTGCCCCACGAGATGCATCCTCCTCCCCTAAGTAATCATCCCCATCATCCTCCTCCTCCTCCTCTTCTTCCTCCACCTCGTCCAGGAGAGGTCTCTGAGCAGACAATGGCTGAATGTCATCAAGGATTCCCTCCTCCTCTTCCTCCTCATCAACATTGGCTGCAGACGCCTGCTCCTTAAGGTGCGTCAAAGTTTGCATGAGCAGACGCATAAGTGGGATGCTCATGCTTAGGATGGCGTCGTCTGCGCTTACCAGCCGTGTGCATTCCTCAAAACACTGAAGGACTTTACAAAGGTCTTTCAGCTTCGACCACTGCACGCCTGTCAACTCCATGTCTGCTCTCAAAGTGCCTGGCCGTGTATCCTCCCACAAATGCATTATGGCCTGCCTCTGCTCGCACAGCCGCTCCACCATGTGCAGGGTGGAGTTCCACCTTGTTGCAATGTCGATAATGAGGCGGTGGTTGGGAAGGTGGAGCAATCGCTGCAGCTTCTGCATACGAACGGAGTGTACAGGCGACCGGCGGATGTGCGCGCACAGTCTTCGCACCTTCTGGAGCAGGGCTGTTAACTCCGGATAATTTTTGAGGAAGCACTGCACCACCAGGTTCAAGGTGTGATCCAAGCAAGGTATGTGGCTGAGTTTTGAAAGGGCTATGGCTGCCACAAAATTACGGCCGTTATCACTAACTACCTTGCCTGCCTCAAGATGTACACTGCCCAGCCAAGACTCAGTTTGTCGCTTCAAGCACTCGGCCAGCACCTCGGCGGTGTGTCTGTCGCCCAAACACATCATCTGCAACACAGCCTGCTGACGCTTTCCACTAGCTGCTCGATAGGGGGACACATCGTGTGCAACAGTGGCAGCTGCAGATGGAGTGCTCGTACGACTGCGCTCTGTGGACGAGCTTTCGCTTCTGGAGGAGGAGGAGGAGGAGGGTCGAACGCCTACAGCCAACTGTTTCCTATACCGTGGGCTAGGCAGCACTGTCCCACCACCGATGTCCCCTGTGGACCCTGCATCCACCACATTAACCCAGTGCGCAGTGATGGACACGTAACGGCCCTGGCCATGCCGACTGGACCATGCATCAGTTGTGAGGTGCACCTTTCCGCTCACTGACTGCTTGAGTGCATGGACAATGCGGTCTTTCACATGATGGTGGAGGGCTGGGATGGCTTTGCGAGAGAAGAAGTGGCGACTGGGTAGGTCATAGCGTGGTACTGCATAGGCCATGAGTTCGCGGAAAGCTGTGCTTTCCACCAACCGAAAGGGCATCATCTCAAATGAGATTAGTTTGGCAATGTGGGCGTTCAAACCCAGTGTACGCGGATGAGAGACTGAGTACTTTCTTGACCTACTCATAGTGTCTGGGAGGGTGAGCTGGACTTGAGAGCTGCATATGGTGGAAGTAGCGGTGGACAGGGCGGACTGAGAGAGGGTTGATGATGGTGATGGAGTTGGTGTTCTTTCTGATGGCCTAGAATCAGTCTTTCGTTGATATAACAGTGGGATTCCCTGACTGCTGTGGCCTTGCAACGACACCTCAACATTTGCTGCTGTGCTAACCGGTGGGCTTATAGTGGGGTAAACAATGTAGCATTGCTGACTACCTTCGTTGTGATCAGTTGCACATGTGGCACTTGAGGTTTGGTGTTGTGTCCACGCTTGCAAGTGCATGCTGGTTAAATGTCTAAGCATGCAACTGGTATTCAAATTTTTCAGATTTTTCCCTCGGCTAAAGGTCTTTGCGCACTTCTTACAGATAACCTTGGCCTGATCATGAGGATTTTGTTCAAAAAAGTGCCACACTGCACTCTTCCTACTTTGGCAGACATTTTGCGGCCTAGCACGCTGTGATCTTTTGACCCTCTGGACAAGCTGTCCAGCAACTCTTTTGATGTTTGGAACCTGTCTTTGGAGTGCTCCGGGCCTGCCAGATAACAGCTGTTGCGATGTCGATGTCTGCTGTGGATGCTCCTCATCTGAGCTATTGGAAGCAGCACCCTCTTCCCCCAATGGATGCCAATCTGGGTCAACAACTGGGTCATCCATCACCTCCTCTTCTATGTCATGTGCACCTTCCTCTGTGTCACCGTGTATGGTGGTATAGTGTGCGGGAAGGGGCACCTGAGTCTCATCAGGGTCAGAATCTGGCTCTGTAAACTGCGAGGACAATGTAGTGCTCTGAGTGAATGTACCAGCAGAATCATCCATCAGCGGCTGTGCATCAGTGCACTCCATGTCAGATTCATCTTGGCCTGGGTAATTCACCATTTCACTTGATAATCCAGGCATGGTATGTGAAAACAGCTCCATGGAGTAATCAGTAGTATGGCCTGCGTCATCCTTCAATCTTGGTTGGGGTGAAGGACACAAGGAAAGGTGTGGTTCATGAACATGAGCCTCCAATGACGACTCAGTGCTTTTACTTTTTACAACTGAAGAAGAGGAGGTGATAGAGCTGGAGGCTGAGTCAGCAATGTAAGACAAAACTTTTTCCTGATGCTCTGCCTTTAAAAGCGGTTTGCCAACTCCTAGAAAACTAAGCGTTCGAGGCCTTATGTAGCCAGACGATGACGCAGGGTCAGCACCTCCTGCATTCGGTCCTATTTTGCTCTTGCCACTACCATCAGCTCCACCACCAACACCATCATTACCAGCTGCCAACCCCCGCCCAATTCCACGGCCTCTTCCACCAGCCTTCCTCATTTTTGGTAGAAATGTAGACAAAATCCAACAAACTATATAGTAATGTAAAACAAGGTACAAGGTGTCTATAGGACAGGGGAGTTTTAGAATTTCTGCACACACTTGTGGACAGTGGACACTTGTGGATTGTGTGAGGCCCACTGATATCTGAGCGCTATGTGACACGCTCGATGGCACAGCTGCCTGTGACCAAAGTGACGAGAGGATAATGGAGATTTTGAATCTCTGCGTACACTTTTGGACACTGGACACTTGTGGATTGTGTGAGGCCCACTGATATCTGAGCGCTATGTGACACGCTCGATGGCACAGCTGCCTGTGACCAAAGTGACAAGAGGATAATGGAGATTTTGAATCTCTGCGTACACTTTTGGACACTGGACACTTGTGGATGGTGTGAGGCCCACTGATATCTGAGCGCTATGTGACACGCTCGATGGCACAGTTGCCTGTGACCAAATTGACGAGAGGATAATGGAGATTTTGAATCTCTGCGTACACTTTTGGACACTGGACACTTGTGGATGGTGTGAGGCCCACTGATATCTGAGCGCTATGTGACACGCTCGATGGCACAGCTGCCTGTGACCAAAGTGACGAGAGGATAATGGAGATTTTGAATCTCTGCGTACACTTTTGGACACTGGACTCTTGTGGATGGTGTGAGGCCCACTGATATCTGAGCGCTATGTGACACGCTCGATGGCACAGCTGCCTGTGACCAAAGTGACGAGAGGATAATGGAGATTTTGAATCTCTGCGTACACTTTTGGACACTGGACACTTGTGGATTGTGTGAGGCCCACTGATATCTGAGCGCTATGTGACACGCTCGATGGCACAGCTGCCTGTGACCAAAGTGACGAGAGGATAATGGAGATTTTGAATCTCTGCGTACACTTTTGGACACTGGACACTTGTGGATTGTGTGAGGCCCACTGATATCTGAGCGCTATGTGACACACTCGATGGCACAGCTGCCTGTGACCAAAGTGACGAGAGGATAATGGAGATTTTGAATCTCTGCGTACACTTTTGGACACTGGACACTTGTGGATGGTGTGAGGCCCACTGATATCTGAGCGCTATGTGACACGCTCGATGGCACAGCTGCCTGTGACCAAAGTGACGAGAGGATAATGGAGATTTTGAATCTCTGCGTACACTTTTGGACACTGGACACTTGTGGATGGTGTGAGGCCCACTGATATCTGAGCGCTATGTGACACGCTAGATGGCACAGCTGCCTGTGACAAAAGTGACGAGAGGATAATGGAGATTTTGAATCTCTGCGTACACTTTTGGACACTGGACACTTGTGGATGGTGTGAGGCCCACTGATATCTGAGCGCTATGTGACACGCTCGATGGCACAGCTGCCTGTGACCAAAGTAACGAGAGGATAATGGAGATTTTGAATCTCTGCGTACACTTTTGTACACTGGACACTTGTGGATGGTGTGAGGCCCACTGATATCTGAGCGCTATGTGACACGCTCGATGGCACAGCTGCCTGTGACCAAAGTGACGAGAGGATAATGGAGATTTTGAATCTCTGCATACACTTTTGGACACTGGACACTTGTGGATGGTGTGAGGCCCACTGATATCTGAGCGCTATGTGACACGCTCGATGGCACAGCTGCCTGTGACCAAAGTGACGAGAGGATAATGGAGATTTTGAATCTCTGCGTACACTTTTGGACACTGGACACTTGTGGATGGTGTGAGGCCCACTGATATCTGAGCGCTATGTGACACGCTCGATGGCACAGCTGCCTGTGACCAAAGTGACGAGAGGATAATGGAGATTTTGAATCTCTACGTACACTTTTGGACACTGGACACTTGTGGATGGTGTGAGGCCCACTGATATCTGAGTGCTATGTGACACGCTCGATGGCACAGCTGCCTGTGACCAAAGTGATGAGAGGATAATGGAGATTTTGAATCTCTGCGTACACTTTTGGACACTGGACACTTGTGGATTGTGTGAGGCCCACTGATATCTGAGCGCTATGTGACACGCTCGATGGCACAGCTGCCTGTGACCAAAGTGACGAGAGGATAATGGAGATTTTGAATCTCTGCGTACACTTTTGGACACTGGACACTTGTGGATGGTGTGAGGCCCACTGATATCTGAGCGCTATGTGACACGTTCGATGGCACAGCTGCCTGTGACCAAAGTGACGAGAGGATAATGGAGATTTTGAATCTCTGCGTACACTTTTGGACACTGGACACTTGTGGATGGTGTGAGGCCCACTGATATCTGAGCGCTATGTGACACGCTCGATGGCACAGCTGCCTGTGACCAAAGTGACAAGAGGATAATGGAGATTTTGAATCTCTGCGTACACTTTTGGACACTGGACACTTGTGGATGGTGTGAGGCCCACTGATATCTGAGCGCTATGTGACACGCTCGATGGCACAGCTGCCTGTGACCAAAGTGACGAGAGGATAAGGGAGATTGGATTGCTTTTAAAAAAGCAGTTTGCGGAGCAGTGGGTAAACAGCAATGCCAGCGTGTCAGGAAGCCTTAAAAGGCAGCCCAACAACCAACACCACTGATACACCACAATATAGCCTCCCCTTGCACTGCACACACAGTGACTTGTGTGTTGTGCAGGCCAAATCGCTAGCAGAAGAAGCAGTTTTTTTGTCTTCTTCCCTGCCTAACGCTCTCCCTACAGAATCAGCAGCAACCTCTCCCTATACTAAGATCGGCAGAAGTAAGATGGCGGTCGGCGTGCACGCCCTTTTATACCCCCTGTGACGCCCACCAAAGCAAGCCAATCACTTGCATGCCCTTCTGAAAGATGGTGGTGACCCGTGCCTATGTCATCACGTTGCCCACAGTGTCCGTGGATCCTGATTGGCTGAAAAAGAGCGCAAAACAAACTTTTGAAACGCGACTTGGCGCGTAAGTCGCCGACCTCGTGGCCGACCTCATCCTAGGGTCGGGTTTCGTTTCATGAAACCCGACTTTGCCAAAAGTCGGCGACTTTTGAATTTTTTCAACCCGTTTCGCTCAACTCTATTGGCTAGTGATGAGACACGCTGTTTATGTGATGTTACCACTGCAATCTAAACACTGGGACAGAAGTAATTGGGGGGGGGACAAGCGCTGGAACCAGAGTACCTGCTAAGTTTGTTATTTTACCTGTTGTAGCTTGCAAAAAAAGGATAATTATGTATATCCTAGTTGAGAAGCCATTACTTCTTTACTTTCAAAGCAACTAAGAGCTCAACAAATGAAGGGACCACATCTGGACAGCTTCTGAACAAGTTATCGCTTCTTCATAGAGCAAAGAAAAAAGCTATAAATATTCCCCAAACGCGGGTAATTTTTGCACCACCCCATTTTAGAATACATATTTTTTTATTATTTATATATTTTGGGCTATATGCAAAACACTCTCAAATGTTACCAGAATCAGATAATTATTTTAACACTAAAAATATAATTATCTGTCATAGATTTAGCACTGTTTTACAAGACAATTCAGAAAAATTCTAAAAAATAACACTAATGGAATAAATGGAAAGATGCCCAGACTCTTATTGAAATGGTTGGAAATAGCGAATAAATAATAAATTCAGTAGCGTTTACCCTTGCCTGATTCTGTGCTTCACATAGACAAAGACTAAAACATATAACTTGACCAGATGTGCCCTAAATATTTGCATACGACTGCAAAAAAATATGCCTTAAACTTTGATGATCTTTTCAGTTTTAGGACCAAACTTTTGTGGTGATTATTTAATTGTAATAAAGATAAAGTCAAAAAGGGCACCAAAGCACATACTGTACGTTCCTCACATGAACCCTTGAAGGTAATGTTTCATGCATTTGAGTTTTATTTTCTTATTTATATTGAATTATGTAAAAGATAGTCAATGTGTTTTGCTGTCTACACATTGAAATTGCACCCCCCCAAAAAAAAAAAAATCGCTGAATTATGGAAATTACAAGATTGATAGACATGTTAATGACATGCAAATGATAAAATATACACATTTTGTAAAGTGTAGTGCCCCTGAGGGTCCAATCACCACAGAGGTACTGCACCTCAGCCACTACCAAGGACCCATACACTAGCACCCAACACTAGACATCTCCAGGCCAGGGAGGAGCTGGGTGGAGGGTGTGGGTGGAGGAAGAGGAGAAGGGGAGGAGTTAGAGTTAGTGACAGTTGGGAGAGAGAGGACAGTTGGTGGAAGGGACTGTAACAGTGAGGCGCTCGTCCCAGGACAAGAGAGAACAGCGGAATGATGAAGGAGTCAGAGAGGGGCTCCAGAGGAAGAGAAGTGGTCCTAGGGGCCAGGGAAGTGAAGAATCCACCCGTGGCACCAGAATCCACCCCGATTGTAGTCGGGTGGAGGGACCAGCTTGCAGTAGGGGACCAGCCCCTGACTAGTGGAGATACTGCAAGACTCACCTAGCAAACCGGAGGCTGTAGTGACTGTAAGTGCAACAGCCAAATCCACACACATTCACTGAAAAGGCAGCCACATAGGATCAACAGGACCAAGAGGACGTTGCCTGACAAGATCCGAGGCTGCTGGCTTGGAACACTGTGTGTGAGGCACAGGGCAGGAGAGGCGGAAGCCAGCTGAGAGAGACGACCAGAGAAGGAATATAAGAAGAGGGTTCTGGTAAAGTGTACCCCAAATTACCCAAGAGCTAGCTGACCACCGACCTGGAGGACACAGCACCCCGGCTGGGTATTGTAACATGAAAGACCATGAGTAAAAGTGTGAAGACTGCACCCCGCGGAGTCCTCAGATTTATTTACCGCATCATCTGCCCTGCACTACAACCATTTCCTTCACCTTTAACTCTATGACTGCCATGGGGCCTAGCTCTACCCATGGAGAGCTGTAACATCTCTGCTGCGTCACCAACCGCCCCCAAAACATCTAAATTTATTCATTATCAAGTATAAGCTCCACACAGACAAATATACCCTTTACTCAACTTATCATGCTATTAATAAGGTTAATAATGGTTGTCTGAGGAAGAGAATGTTCTGCTACACTGAATGCACTTGGGCATAGAAATCATCAAGACCTGTTGTTGGCAGTTTCCTTTGCAATTGCCAAGCAATGACGTCCCGGGTGTGGTCTTTGGGAGACAAGTCCATAGACGGTGCAGGCCATGATAGCATATTATGACCTCACAGAGTGCTTACAGTAGCACAATAAAGATATATATATATTTGTACTGTGTAAGGTTACTTTCCCACTTGCGTTTTTTTGCGCTGCGCTGTGTGAGCAGTGCAAACGCGCATAAAAAACGCATCATGCGTTTTTAATGCGTTTTCTTGTTTTTTGCTCATGGTTTTTACCTAAAAACGCATGCGTTTTTAAACGCTGACGTGCGCATGTCAGCGCTCTTATAGACTTTAATGTGTTTTTGGGTGAATTCCATGTGCATTGCGTGCGCATGCGTTTTTTTGAGACCGGTTGGACGCACAAAAAAATGCAACAGGTTGCATTTTGTGCGCCTGGGCGCACACTACAAAAAGAGCATGTGCATACAAACGCGTACAAACGCATGACAATGCGCACCCATGTTAAATATAGGAAAAAACCATGAGCATGTTTGTGCAAAAACGCAGCACAAAAAAACACAAGTGTGAAACCAGCCTTAGCCAGTAGATAGAAGCATATTTAGAATTGAGTCCTCAGTGGCTGATAACTTTTAATAGCTAACTTCAAAATGGTAACAAATAGCAAACTTTCGAGACCACTCAGGTCTCTTCATCAGGCATAGACTAATATAAAATCTGAAGAATCACATATTTATACACAACACTGCGCAAATATACTTCAGTAGAGAAGACAAGTGATGTGAAGCAGAACTATCATTATGGGAGAGGGATAAACCGTTGTGGCCGTAAATATCGGAACAGTTCATAGATAAGGAGTGTGAAAGTTTTATTGTCCTTTGATTGGGGTCTGGTTCTATGTTGTGATGCCCCCACAAGGTCTGAGAAGCAAATTAATATTTGATGAAAAAAGACATAAATCCATGCAACACATTCATTCCTGCACCGAGTGAGTCAAAGGATGTCATAAGTTTATACCCCCAAACTCTTCTGTCTCTCTGAGATTTGACATTACCTTTTAATACAAGTAATTTCATATCCACGGTGCTGTGATCAGGGAGACAAAAATTTTTGGCCACAGCTAGACCCATTCTTTTTTCTCTTATTGTGTGGCAATGAGAATTCATCCTTGTTCTAAGCTTTTTCCCTGTCTCCCCTGCATACAGACCACCAGTTGGACATTTAGTACAAATAATTAAGTACACCACATTAGATGTGATGCAGCTGAAAGTACCTGGGATCTTGTAGTCCTGACGTGAGTTTGGGATCTTTATCTTGTCCGTGGTCATTATAAATTGACAGGTTTTACATTTTTTCTTGTTGCAAGGAAAGGCTCCTGTAGCTGTTGGAGAGGACAGGGAGAATCTGACAATGATGCTTCTTAAATTTCCGGGCTTCTGGCCAAGATATGCCGCGTCAGCGCCAATTTCTGCAAATAAACTACAGCTGCCGCCGCTCTGGCATTGCTGCAGCAGCGCATGCAAGTGTCAGCTCACTGAATAGTTTGCGAAGTCACAACGCAATGGAACTCCATACTGCACATGCTGGCTAGACTTTGTGAGCATCAGAGGCCACTTGTGGAATACCAGCACCAACACTCCTATCTGTATTCTGGACAGCCTCTGAACACAACAGCTGAAGAGTGGGCATGGATGTCTGATATTTGTGCAGTTCTTCAAGACTTCGAGGACTCCACAAAGTTTTTGAGTGTCGATGATGCCATAATCAGCCCAACAATCCCACTTCTGTGCCTTTTTAGCAGTCAATGCTGACATTTAAACATGAAGCTTTGCATGCGGATCAGTTGGAGATGGAGGAAGACATGAGACAGGGAGATACTACGCAGTGCAGCTTCATCTCATCTGTTCATTGCAAATTGGGTAACAATGAGGAAGAGGAGGAACAGAGGCTGCTACCCACACAACCTTCTTCCCGTCTCTCCTACATGGACAGACTGCGGAAGGAAAGGATGAGGCCTATTAAAATGGTGCTATAGCAGAAGGCAATAGTAGAAAATATGTTTAATTCCCATCAGACAATGCTAGCGGCAGGGGCCAAGCTTCTTTGCTCAATCAAGGAGTAATTGTGAGGGAGACAAAAACCAGGTACAGCAAAGTCAGGGCTAGACTGTCAAAGGTCTGAACCAGTTTCATGACACCCTTTCAGCATCCCGGCTCTGATGATCGGGTATTTTTGACAAGGAGGGAAAAGTTTTTAAAGATGGCCAAGCAATACCAGGCGACAAAACAAGCCTACTTCCAATCCCAGTATGGACATGGGTGATGTAAGGTAAGCACACGCATGTTGTTCATGGACATGTGTTGGTACAAGGTGCTGACGCCATACCGGGAGTAGCCTTCAGCTATTGGGTCTCATTATAATTTTAATGGATTATTAATAAGTAAGTCTATAGCTTACCTCTTCATATAAATTCATTAGATTGGTTTGACAGGAGCGATTCCTCATAAACCCATGCTGATATGGAGTTAAACAGTTATTCTCATTGAGATAATCCAGAATAACATCCCTCAGAAACCCTTCAAATTATTTTAACCAACAATAGAGGTTAGACTTACTGGCCTATAATTTCCAGGTTCACTTTTAGAACCCTTTTTGAATATTGGTACCACATTTCCTATGCGCCAGTCCTGTGGAACAGACCCCGTCGCTATGAGTCCCTAAATATAAGAAATAATGGTTTGTCTATTACATTACTAAGTTCTCTTAGTACTTGTGGGTGTATGTCATCCGGTGTTAGGTGTCAGGTTCCTGCCTCTGCACTGGAGGAATCCCGACCCTTGCAGTCTGAGGTCTTCCATTCCTCTCCGGCCACAGAGGAGCCTGCTCAGCAAAGACTTCATTCCCAGCGTCTTGCTCAGTCTACTACTGTTGGCTTGGTTACTGCTGCCAATCAGGGTTCAGCTATAGTAACCTGCAATAGCCAGCAGCGAGCAGCTCTTGGGACTAAGTCCTTCTTTCGGCCCACTGGGCATGCCTGTTGGAAGTCCTCTCATTGGAGGTCTGAGGTCATATGCTCAGGTCCTATTGCTGCTCCCATTGGACCACTAGGAAGGTCCCAGAAGGACGCTGCTATAAAAGAGTTGCATGGCCGCACGGCAATGCGCTAGTATACACAGTAATTGGTAGAGATGTGTGTGATGATGGATGCTTGTGAACCACTGAATGACTCATTATGAAACCCCTTCCCTTTGATACGCATGTTAGTAGGGTTTAGAGTTCAGAGTCAGCGCCGAGTTGTGGCACTGCCTAGCGCTGCAGTGCTCCCAGCTCCTCACACATGCTAGCGCCTGAGTGCGCCAATCTACCTAAGGCACTACGCTACTGCAGGTACTGCAGCATCCATTAGTGCGGCGCCATGCACGTCCTATGCATTTTCCAGGCCTGAGTTTAGGCTGGTTAGTGGCATCCACCAGAGCTGCGCTGTACACACATAGTGCGGTAAGCAACTGAACCCTGTGACTTCTAACAGGGCACAGCATTCTATAGGTGTCTGTTCAGGCATCGCAGTTGCGGTGCTGAGCGCTAGTGAGGCTAGAGGTGTTCTAACCCTGAGTCCTTGGGGCAGAGTCCTGTGTCTCAGCACTAACGCTCTCCTGCCAAGTCCTGTGAGGATAAACAGGCTCTGGCACTTGTTCCAGCAGCCCCCCGGTGTTTAGTGCTCCGCCATTACTGAGCAGCAGTTTCCATCTCTGCACGGTGGACCCCGGGTTGCAATCGCACTTCCTTATATTTTATATTATGTGCGATCCGCAACCCTAACATCCGGACCCAGAGATTTATCTATTATCTATTATCTATTTTAATCTTATTTCACTGGTTTCGCACCTCTTCTTGGGTTAGATTGGTGACCCTTAATATAGGGTTTTCTTTGTCTCTCGGCATCTCACCTAGCATTTCATTTTCCACCGTGAATACTGTGGAGAAGAAGGTATTTAATATATTAGCTTTTTCCTCGTCATCTACAACCATTCTTTCCTCACAATTTTTTAAGGGGCCTACACTTTCACTTATGATTCTTTTACTATTAATATAGCCGAAGAACAGTTTGTGTTTAGTTTTACTCTTCATAGCAATGTGCTTCTCTGTTTCATTTTTGGCAGCTTTAATTAGTTTTTTAGTATTTTTCTCCCTATAGTTTTTCAGAGCTTCAATGGTGCCATCCTGCTTTAGTAGTTTAAATGCTTTCTTTTTGTTGTTAATTGCCCCTCTTACTTCTTTGTCTAGCCACATTGGGTTTTTACCTATTTCTTGTCCTTTTATTCCCACAAGGTATACACCGCTTACAGTGCCTATTTAGGATGATCTCAAACATTTCCCATTATCTGTATTCTTATTTCTGAGGATATTGTCCCAGTCAACCAGATTAAGGGCATCTCTAAGCTGGTCAAACTTTGCCTTCCTAAAGTTCAGTGTTTTTGTGACTCCCTGACAAGTCCCCTGTTATGAATGGGTCACCGAGGAGGAAAACAAGACCAAGCCAAGTCACAGAAAACCAGAGAGGTTGGTAACTACGCGGATTGCAGACCCCAGATCTCTACTGATTAAATCAGCCTCACTACCTCCTGTTACCACCAGAGGGAGCCTGACTGGTAGACCAGAAAATGAACTCACAACACATCCTGATCAGCCTGGTGGCGTGGATGAGGGTTCGGTGACCTCTCCTCAAGGGGGGGTACTGTTGTGAACTCATTTTCTGGTCTGCCTCTGGTGAGGGAGCTGGTTGTGCTGACAGAGGAGTTGTGAGCTCTCTTTCCGGGCTCCCTCTGGTGGTGGCAGGAGGTAGTGAAGCTAATCTAATTAACAGACACCTGCCACTTGATAATGAGGAAGAGGAGTGTACATCTGGAGTCTCAGACTGGATTTAAGACAGCCAACTCCCTAGTCCCATGCTGGTGATTTTTTCCTGCCTCCTGAGGTCTTAGTTTCCAGCTCAGTTCCTGCCTTCTGAAGCTAAGTTGTCTTTGCTAATGTTCACATTTGATTTGGTTTGGTCTATTCAGTTTTTTGTGTGGTCAGCCAGCCCCGGCTGGGGCTGTGCTGAATTTCCTCTCGTATGTCACTGTATGTGCCAGTTTGCTTTTTGTCCCTTATTAGATTGGCCTCTTTTTGCTCTGCTCTCAGAATATGCCAGAGTGCTGATATAGTGGGAGAAGTCTAATGACTTCAGGGTATTTTTTGCTATCAGAAGTGTTGGACATCTTTGCAGGGTATTTTGGCGTGATTGCAGACAGTATCGCAGACAGTATCTTTCCTTTCCTGTCCTTTCTAGCTAGTGTGGTTCCCATCATTTGCTCACCCTATTTTCCTACCTGTGCTTGTGTTTTCATCTTGTTTCACCGTCAATACATGTGTGGGGGCTGTCTTTTCCTTTGGGGTCTGCTCTGGGGCAGTTAGTTTTCCCTTTTCTTGCTTTAGGCTTATTTAGTCCTCCGGCCGTGACGAGGTGTCTAGGTTCATTGTAGGCACGCTCCACTGCTGCTGCTAGTTGTGTGGTAGGATCAGGAATCTGCAATCTGCATAGTTACCAACCTCTTTGGTTTTTCTGGGCTTAGCATGTTTAGGTTTTTTCCTCCTCGGTGACCAATTCGTAACAGAATCATCAGCTATACCGCAGATTCTAGGGTACTCAAAAGCAGGAAAAAGCTGTTAAAAAAAAGTGTCAGAATTTTTTTTTATATATATATTTTCCTTTTTTTCTCTGGGGCCGTAGGAGGATTTTTTTTTTTTTCAATGGAGATTAAGCAATTGTCTGATCGTGTGGAGCAACTTGCTGGTGAAGTGCAGGGAATTTCCACCTACCTCATTCAGTTACATGCTGCTGAACCTAAGATCCCTGCTCCTGATGTGTTTTCTGGGGATCGGTCTAAATTTCTGAATTTTAAGAATAATTGTAAATTATTTCTTGCCTTGAAGCCTAACTCATCGGGGAGCTCTGTGCAGCAGGTTAAAATTATCATCTCCTTGCTGTGCGGCGATCCTCAGGATTGGACTTTTTCTCTGACACCTGAAAATCCTATTCTGACTAATGTGGACGCATTTTTTCAAGCCTTGGGGTTGTTGTATGATGAACCTAATGCTATTGATCATGCTGAGAAAACCCTATTGGCATTGAACCAGGGTCAGGATTCTGCTGAGTTATACTGTCAAAAATTCCAAAAGTGGGCGGTACTTACTACATGGAATGATGGTGCATTGGCAGCTCTCTTTCGGAAGGGTTTATCAGAGACCGTAAAAGATATGATGGTGGGATTTCCTGTTCCCTCTGGTCCTGATGATTCTATGTCACTAGCCATTCATGTTGATCAGCGTTTACGTGAACGTAAAACTACACGAGAGGCGTTGCCACCTTTTGAACAAACGTCTGAACCGATGCAATGTGATAGGGATTTGTCTAGGGTGCAATGTCAGGAGTTTAGAAGGCGTAATAAGCTGTGTTTTTTTCTGTGGAGACGCCTCTCATACTATTTCTGTCTGCCCTAAACGAGAGAAATGATGTGCACACACATTTGCTGTGGGCAGTGTACAGACTAAGTTTCTTTTCTGATCTGCTCCTTATCCACATTTTCCACTAAGGCTTTTGTAGATTCAGGAGCAGCTTTGAATCTGCTGTATTTGGACTTTGCTAAACGTTGTGGTTTTCCTATGATACCTCTGCGGACGCCTATTCCTTTGAGGGGTATTGATGCTACTCCTTTGCCGGAGAATAAACCTCAGTTTTGGACCCAGGTGATAATGCGAGTTGCCCCAGACCACCAAGAAAATTGTAAGTTTTTGGTGCTGCACAATTTGCATGATACTATTGTTCTGGGTTTTCCCTGGTTGCAAACTCATAATCCAGTTTTGGATTGGAAATCTGTGTCTGTGGTGAGTTGGAGTTGTCAGTGTGTTCTTAGGGACACTCCTGTTTTCTCCACCTCTCCTCAGTCTCATGATATTCCTGATTATTTGGCTGATTTTTCTGATGTATTTAGTGAGAGTAAGTCTGTGTCTTTGCCTCCTCATAGGAGTTATGTGCAATTGAGTTGATGCCTTTGTGTAAATTTCCCAAGGGTCAGCTTTTCAACTTATCAGTACCCGAACATGATGCTATGCGATCCTATATTAAGGAGTCATTGGAGAAGGGTCATATTAAACCATCCTCTTCATCCTAAGGTGCTTGGGTTTTTTTGTGGCCAAGAAAGATGGTTCATTAAGACCTTGTATTGACTATCGTTCCCTTAACAAGATAACGGTTAAATATCAGTACCCGTTACCCCTGATGTCTGATTTATTCTCCAGAGTTAAAAGTGCCTGTTGGTTTACTAAGCTTGACCTCAGGGGGGCGTATAATCTTATTCGCATCAAGCACAGGGATGAACGGAAGATGGCGTTTAAAACTCCGGAGGGACATTTTGAGTACCTGGTGATGCCTTTTGGGCTCACTAATGCCCCTTCTGTCTTCCAATCCTTTATGAATGATATTTTCCGGGACTTTGTGGATAAGTTTTTGATCATCTATTTGGATGAATTTTTGATCTTTTCCAGTGATTGGGATTCTCATGTGGAACATGTCCGGACTGTGTTCCGGATTTTGAGGGAGAATTCCCTGTTTGTTAAGGGGTCGAAATGCCTCTTTGGTGTACAGAGGATTTCATTTTTGGGATTTATTTTGTCTCCGTCAACTATTGAAATGGATCTGGCCAAGATACAGGCCATTTATGATTGGGAACAGCCCACTTCTTTGAAGGCTCTCCAGAAATTTTTGGGTTTTGCTAATTTCTATCGTAAATTTATAGGTAATTTTTCTGGTATTTTCAAACCACTGACTGATCTGACCAAGAAGGGTGCTGATGTGCTGAATTGGTCCCCAGAGGCTGTCTCGGCATTTCAGGAGCTTAAGCGGAGATTCACTTCTGCTCCGGTTTTACGGCAACCTGATGTCTCACTTCCATTTCAGGTAGATGCTTCTAAGATGGGCCGGGAGCCCCTTAAAATTCAAAAATTTATACCGACCCCCAGAAAACACATCAGGAGTAGGGATCTTTGGTTCAATAGCATGTGACTGAGCGAGATAGGTGGAAATTCCCTGCACTTCAGCAGCGAGCTGCTCCACATGATCAGACAATTAATCTCCATTAGAGAAAAAATCCTCCTACGGCCCCAGAGAAAAAGAGGAAAAAATACATATAAAAAAAATACAAAATTCTGACACTTTTTTTTCCCCTTTTTTTTAACAATTTTTTCCTGTTTTTGAGTACCCTAGAATCTGCGGTATGGCTGGTGATTCTGTTATGAATGGGTCACCGAGGAGGAAAACAAGACCAAGCCAAGTCACAGAAAACCAGAGAGGTTGGTAACTACGCAGATTGCAGACCCCTGATCCTAACCACACAACTAACAGCAACCGTGGAGCGTACCTACGATGATTCTAGATGCCTCATCACAGCCGGAGGACTAAATAAGCCTAAAGCAAGAAAAGGGGAAATCTAAAACTGCCCCAGAGCAGACCCCAAAGGAATAGACAGCCCCCACACATGTATTGATGGTGAGACAAGATGAAAACACGAACACAGGTAGGAAAATAGGCTGAGCAAACGATGGGGCCCACACTAGCTAGAAAGGACAGAAATGGAAAGATACTGTCTGCAATCATGTCAGAAAACCCTGCAAAAATGTCCAAAACTTCTGACAGCAAAAAATACCCTGAAGTCACTAGACTTCTCCCACTATATCAGCACTCTGGCATATTCTGAGAGCAGAGCAAAAAGAGGCCAATCTAATAAGGGACAAAAAGCAAACTGGCACATACAGTGACATAAGAGAGGAATTTCAGCACAGCCCCAGCCGGGGCTGGCTGACCACACAAAAAACTGAATAGACCAAACCAAATCAAATGTGAACATTAGCAAAGACAACTTAGCTTTAGAAGGCAGGAACTGAGCTGGAAACTAAGACCTCAGGAGGCAGGAAAAAAATCATCAGCATGGGACTAGGGAGTCGGCTGTCTTAAATCCAGTCTGAGACTCCAGATGTCCACTCCTCTTCCTCATTATCAGGTGGCAGCTCTCTGTTAATTAGATCAGCTTCACTACCTCCTACCACCACCAGAGGGAGCCCGGAAAGAGAACTCACAACTCCTCTGTCAGCACAACCAGCTCCCTCACCAGAAACCAGAGGCAGACCAGAAAATGAGTTCACAACAGTCCCCCTAGCAAAAGATAAGCAAAACTGTACAATATTGTGGTCGCTATTTCCTAGATGCCCGATGACCTGCAGATTTGTTATTCTGTCAGGTCTATTAGATAGTATTAGGTCTAAAAGTGCTGCTCTTCTGGTTGGATTCTGCACCAATTGTGAAAGATAATTTTTCTTGGTTATTAGCAGAAACCTGCTGCCTTTATGGCTTTTGCAGGTCTCTGTTTCCCAGTTAATATCCCTGTAGCTAATGTCCCCCATAACAAGGACCTCTTTATGGGTTGCAGCTTCATCTATCTGCCCTAGTAGTAGACTTTCCATGAATTCTGTTATATTTGGGTGTTTGTAACAGACACCAATGAGAATTTTGTTATTATTCTTCCCTCCATGTATTTCGACCCATATGGACTCGACATCCTCATTCCCTTCGCTAATATCCTTCCTTAAAGTGGACTTTTGATAAGACTTTACATAAAGACAAAAACCTCCTCCTCTCTGATTTTTATGATCCTTTCTAAACAGACTGTAACCCTGTAAGTTAACTGCCCAGTCATAGCTTTCATCTAACCATGTCTTGGCTATTACCACTATGTCATAATTACCTTTAGATACCTGCTTCTAGTTCTTCCATCTTGTTTGTCAGGCTTCTGGCATTTGCGAGCATGCAGTTTAGAGGATTTTGTTTTGTTCCAATCTCCTCCCTGTGGATTGTTTTAGAAATTTTCTTACCTCCCTTCTGAGTATGTTGTCTTGAGTCTTCTTTGACGCACCTCATATCCTTCATCAGTTTATTTTCTAGCTTCATGTTCGAGTCTAATGTTTTTCATCTCGTCCCCTGTGAAGCACCTGTCGATTGAAGGTGCCCTAAATAAATTCCTTGAGGTGTGCAGTTTCCAAAATGGGATCACTGGGGGGGTTAGGCACATCAGAGGCTCTGAAAACATGACATGTATCTATCAATTACAGACAATTTTACAATGGTCAAATGGTGCTACTTGCCATCTGGGCCCTGCCATTCATCCACACAGAATTTTTCCATCACATATGGGGTATTGGCATACTCGGGAGAAATTGCACAGCAAACTGTATGGTTGTCATGATCCAAAGTGGATCTGACAAGTTAAATGGACAAAGTGAACTATTTTCCTTTGGCTTGGTGCCAAAGTCGGTTGATTGCCCCCGGTGACCATTAGAATTCTTGCATGTGGTGTCGTTCATTCTAAGTTGCCCTGGTGGTAGTGAGCAGTAGTGCACTTTAGTTTCTTTGGTTTAATGTGCACGTAATTATAAATCAGGTGTGAGGCTCTATAAAAGAGAGCCAGGTGTGTTCAATCACTGTTGGTGATATTGTGAGTTAGTCATTCTCAAGGAAGCCTGGGTGAAAGAAGGAGCTGAATGAGAGTCCTGGGCAGTCCAGCCAGAGGGGTTGAGTCAGCTATGGAGTTTGCATGGAGGGCTGGCATGGCGTGGTGGAGTCGCAGTTTATGGTGTCAGCAGGAGGTGCTTGCATGGCTTGGTGGAGTGGCGACGACGGTGAAAGTTGCACTCAGCATGCTGGACTTGGTTGCTGAAAACTGGACTCGAGCATGCTGGACTTTTTGGCAGAAGCTGGACTCATCTTTGGGACTCTGTTTACTGGGCAGCTGCAACTGGTGGTGGACTCTGCTCCAAGGCTGCACTATGGTGATGGTTCCGGTTATGGTGATGGATCCGGGTGGAGAAGATGCACGCAGGTGGTGGGCTCTGTTGCTAGGAGCGTACGCAACAGAGCAAAGCTAAGTGGTGTTCCCCCTGTATTGTCATTTTCCCTTGTGTGTGTTTAGTGCAGGGGTGGGATTAGTTTCCGCATCGACCAATTCCCTAGTGAGGGTTTAGGGTCAGGGCGAGTCAGGGTTTTAAGGTTCCTGTGCGTCGCTCGGTGCAGAACCGGCATAGTGAACGTTAGGAGTACAGGGACTCTGGCTCAGGGGAGTGCAGGAGGTCTCCATTTCCCTATTCCCTATCGCAGGGCCCACCATTGTTAATGTTACCCAGGTTCCCCTTTATTATTTAAATTCGCATTACTGGAGGCGGGGTTTCCAGAGTATTGAATAAATACGTGTAATACCTAAATTCGCCAATTGGAGGCGGTGTATCCTGCTGCACGTCTTATTATTTAAATTCACCCAACTGGAGGTGGTGTATCCAGGGTCACGTGTGTCATATGGGTTCGCCTTGTGGTACTCGCTGCGTCCAGACACACGTGACCGTGACAATGGTAACCTATGGGGCAGTCCGGACTGATGGACGTCACTGCTCTTGATCCGGGGCCTCATCTCTTCTTGCTTCGTGTGGTTGACATCTTCTATGTTATCGACACAGTGTCCTCAGTATTGCGATCTTGTGCAGGTGCACTTCTCTGTCCTACCAAGGGCAGCAACACCCATCAGACGAGACCTCTCCATAGGTGAGTGCAATAAATTATTATAATAATATTTTTTTTATGGAAAGCACAATGGGGACATATAGACAGCATCCAAAACTGCACATAGGTGCTGGTCCTAATTTTTATGGGGAAAAACCTGGTGACTTAATTTTAGGTTCCCTTTAAGACATCAAAAGTAAAGTCATCTATAACTAAATAAAGAATTTTCCACATTTGATGAGCTTTATTTTTCTTGGAAAGACTTCAGTTGTTTATTCAGACTTAGCAATATTTCTCAGGACACTCAAAGCAATCTGATTAAATCCTTTTTATGCCTTGCCTTGCATCAATGCCTTGAAATGCTAGCTTGATTTTATGGTATGTGCAGGGTGGAGTTCCACCTTGTTGCAATGTCGATAATGAGGCGGTGGTTGGGAAGGTGGAGCAATCGCTGCAGCTTCTGCATACGAATGGAGTGTACAGGCGACCGGCGGATGTGCGCGCACAGTCTTCGCACCTTCTGGAGCAGGGCTGTTAACTCCGGATAATTGTTGAGGAAGCACTGCACCACCAGGTTCAAGGTGTGAGCCAAGCAAGGTATGTGGCTGAGTTTTGAAAGGGCTATGGCTGCCACAAAATTACGGCCGTTATCACTAACTACCTTGCCTGCCTCAAGATGTATACTGCCCAGCTATGACTCAGTTTGTCGCTGAAAGTACTCGGCCAGCACCTCCGCGGTGTGTCTGTCGCCCAAACACATCATCTGCAACACAGCCTGCTGACGCTTTCTACTAGCTGCTAGCTGCTCGATAGGGGGACACCTCGTGTGCAACAGTGGAAGCTGCAGATGGAGTGCTCGTACGACTGCGCTCTGTGGACGAGCTTTCGCTTCTGGAGGAGGAGGAGGAGGGTCGAACGCCTACAGCCAACTGTTTCCTATACCGTGGGCTAGGCAGCACTGTCCCACCACCGCTGTCCCCTGTGGACCCTGCATCCACCACATTAACCCAGTGCGCAGTGATGGACACGTAACGGCCCTGGCCATGCCGACTGGACCATGCATCAGTTGTGAGGTGCACCTTTCCACTCACTGACTGCTTGAGTGCATGGACAATGCGGTCTTTCACATGATGGTGGAGGGCTGGGATGGCTTTGCGAGAGAAGAAGTGGCGACTGGGTAGGTCATAGCGTGGTACTGCATAGGCCATGAGTTCGCGGAAAGCTGCGCTTTCCACCAACCGATAGGGCATCATCTCTAACGAGATTAGTTTGGCAATGTGGGCGTTCAAACCCAGTGTACGCAGATGAGAGACTGAGTACTTTCTTGACCTACTCATTGTCTCTGGGAGGGTGAGCTGGACTTGAGAGCTGCATATGGTGGAACTAGCGGTGGACAGGGCGGACTGAGAGAGGGTTGATGATGGTGATGGAGTTGGTATTCTTTCTGATGGCCTAGATTCAGTCTTTCGTTGATATAACAGTGGGATTCCCTGACTGCTTTGGCCTTGCAACGACACCTCAACATTTGCTGCTGTGCTAACCGGTGGGCTTACAGTGGGGGAAACAATGTAGCGTTGCTGACTACCTTCTTTGTGATCAGTTGCACATGTGGTACTTAAGGTTTGGTGTTGTGTCCACGCTTGCAAGTGCATGCTGGTTAAATGTCTAAGCATGCAACTGGTATTCAAATTTTTCAGATTTTTCCCTCGGCTAAAGGTCTTTGCGCACTTCTTACAGATAACCTTGGCCTGATCATGAGGATTTTGTTAAAAAAAGTGCCACACTGCACTCTTCCTACTTTGGCAGACATTTTGCGGCCTAGCACGCTGTGCTATTTTGAACATCTGGACAAGCTGTCCAGCAACTCTTTTGATTTTTGGAACCTGTCTTTGTAGTGCTCCGAGCCTGCCAGATAACAGCTGTTGCGATATCGATGTCTGCTGTGGATGCTCCTCCTCCTCATCTGAGCTATTGGAAGCAGCACCCTCTTCCCCCAATGGATGCCAATCTGGGTCAACAACTGGGTCATCCATCACCTCCTCTTCAATGTCATGTTCACCTTCCTCTGTGTCACCGTGTATGGTGGTATAGTATGCGGGAAGGGGCACCTGAGTCTCATCAGGGTCAGAATCTGGCTCATTACACTGCGAGGACAATGTAGTGCTCTGACTGAATGTACCAGCATAATCATCTATCAGTGGCTGTGCATCAGTGCACTCCATGTCAGATTCATCTTGGCCTGGGTAATTCACCATTTCACTTGATAACCCAGGCATGGTATGTGAAAACAGCTCCATGGAGTAATCAGTTGTATGGCCTGCGTCATCCTTTAATCTTGGTTGGGGTGAAGGACACAAGGAAAGGTGTGGTTCATGAACATGACCCTCCAATGACGACTCTTTGCTTTTATTTTTTACAACTTCAGAAGAGGAGGAGATAGAGCTGGAGGCTGAGTCAGCAATGTAAGCCAAAACTTTTTCCTGATGCTCTGGCTTTAAAAGCGGTTTGCCAACTCCTAGAAAACTAAGCCTTCAAGGCCTTGTGGAGCCAGACGATGACGCAGGCTCAACACCTCCTGCATTCGGTCCTATTTTGCTTATGCCACTACAATCAGATCCACCACCAACACCATCATTACCAGCTGGCAACCCCCGCCCAATTCCACGGCCTCTTCCACCAGCCTTCCTCATTTTTGGTAAAAATGTACACAAAATCCCACAAACTATATAGTAATGTCAAACAAGGTACAAGGTGTATATAGGACAGGGGAGACATCGAATTTCTGAACACACTTGTGGACACTGTTGGATTGTGTGAGGCCCAGTTAATATCACACTGCTATGTCACAGGCTCAATGTCGCAGGTGTGAAAAATGTCACTATAGGACAGGGGAGATGTAGAATTTCTGAACACACTTGTGGACACTGTTGTGTGAGGCCCAGTTAATATCACACCGTTATGTCACAGGCTCAATGTCGCAGGTGTGAAAAATGTCACTATAGGACAGGGGAGATGTAGAATTTCTGAACACACTTGTGGGCACTGTTGTGTGAGGCTCTGTTAATATCACATCGCTATGTCACAGGCGCAATGTCGCAGGTGTGAAAAATGTCACTATAGGACAGGGGAGATGTAGAATTTCTGAACACACTTGTGGACACTGTTGTGTGAGGCCCAGTTAATATCACACCGCTATGTCACAGGCTCAATGTCGCAGGTGTGAAAAATGTCACTATAGGACAGGGTAGATGTAGAATTTCTGAACACACTTGTGGACACTGTTGTGTGAGGCCCAGTTAATATCACACCGCTATGTCACAGGCTCAATGTCACAGATGTGAAAAATGTCACTATAGGACAGGGGAGATGTAGAATTTCTGAACACACTTGTGGACACTGTTGTGTGAGGCCCAGTTAATATCACACCGCTATGTCACAGGCTCAATGTCGCAGGTGTGAAAAATGTCACTATAGGACAGGGGAGATGTAGAATTTCTGAACACACTTGTGGACACTGTTGTGTGAGGCCCAGTTAATATCACACCGCTATGTCACAGGCTCAATGTCGCAGGTGTGAAAAATGTCACTATAGGACAGGGTAGATGTAGAATTTCTGAACACACTTGTGGACACTGTTGGATTGTGTGAGGCCCAGTGAATATCACACTGCTATGTCACAGGCTCAATGTCGCAGGTGTGAAAAATGTCACTATAGGACAGGAGAGATGTAGAATTTCTGAACACACTTGTGGACACTGTTGGATTGTGTGAGGCCCAGTGAATATCACACCGCTATGTCACAGGCAGAAATTGGCTAGTGTATGACAAACTACAAGGTGTATATAGAATTGGGCAGAATAGGAATCTCCCTAGAGTGTAGGTCTGTAAGAACGGAACATGTCCTCGACTTATCCTTACAGAGTGACACACAGATAGCTTCACTGTGGCCGTGATAACAGCCGTTACACAGTACTGAGAGAGGAGCGTGCACGTACACCGCTGTCCGGTGTCCGTAAAATTGTCAAGCTCCGTGTTTTTTAAGTATACGGACTGACACACGCTGTCTCTCTATAGTTTTGAATGTGATCAAACAGCAAATATACTTAACTGTTTGAAAAGCAGACAAAACTAGAAGGTGTAGGTCTGTAAGAACGGAACATGTCCTCGACTTATTCTTACAGAGTGACACACAGATAGCTTCGCTGTGGCCGTGATAACAGCCGTTACACGGTACTGAGAAAGGAGCGGGCACGTACACCACTGTCCGGTGTCCATAAAATTGTCAAGCTCCGTGTTTTTTAAGTATACGGACTGACATACGCTGTCTCTCTATAGTTTTGAATGTGATCAAACAGCAAATATACTTAACTGTTTGAAAAGCAGACAAAACTAGAAGGTGTAGGTCTGTAAGAACGGAACATGTCCTCGACTTATTCTTACAGAGTGACACACAGATAGCTTCGCTGTGGCCGTGATAACAGTCGTTACACGGTACTGAGAGAGGAGCGTGCACGTACACCGCTGTCCGGTGTCCGTAAAATTGTCAAGCTCCGTGTTTTTTAAGTATACAGACTGACACACGCTGTCTCTCTATAGTTTTGAATGTGATCAAACAGCAAATATACTTAACTGTTTGAAAAGCAGACAAAACTAGAAGGTGTAGGTCTGTAAGAAAGGAACATGTCCTCGACTTATTCTTACAGAGTGACACACAGATAGCTTTGCTGTGGCCGTGATAACAGCCATTACACGGTACTGAGAGAGGAGCGTGCACGTACACTGCTGTCCGGTGTCCGTAAAATTGTCAAGCTCCGTGTTTTTTAAGTATACGGACTGACACACGCTGTCTATAGTTTTGAATGTGATCAAACAGCAAATATACTTAACTGTTATGATTGAGTCACCGTAGGAGGCAAAAACAGAAATGCAAGCTAAGTCCAGAAAACCAGAGAGGTTGGCAGCTATCGGATTGCAGACCCCTGAACCTATCAACACAACTAGCAGTAGCCGAGGGGGTTCCTACGATGGCCTAGACCCCTCGATCACAGCCGGAGGACTAGATAGCCTAAAGACAGAAAGGGAAATCTAAACTGCCCCAGAGCAGACCCCAAAGCAAAAGGCAGCCCCCCACATATAATGACGGTGAAGCAAGAAGAAAGAACACAACACAGACAGAAAGATAGACTGAGCAAAGACGGGGCCCAAGCTAACTAGATAGGAAGGGACAGGAAGGCTGCTGTCTGCAATCCATGAAAAACCCTATGAAAATAAGAGCCAACAGACTGACAGTGAAAAAGGCCCTGAAGACGCTAGGCTTCAAAAAGACTATGTCAGTACTCAGGAATATTCTGAAGACAGAGCAACCGGCAAAAGGAGATTCAGCTCACTCCAGCAGGGAATGGCAGAATCCAGAAAAGCAAGGCAAACAAAAACAAAACACAAATGCAAAAAGGCAAAGCAGAAAACTTAGCTTTAGAGGAGCAGGAATCAGACTGGTGTCCTAGAAGTCCACAGAGAAATCACCCGCAGGGCAGAAGGGCATCGGCAGCCTTATATCCAGTCAGTGACTCCACTTAGCCAGTCATCATCATTAGGCTCAGGTGCCTGATAATCAGGCTCATTACCTTCCTTTACCAGAATAGGGAGTTCACCAGACCTCAGTGACGAAGGGGAAAATGAACTCACAACACTTAACTGTTTGAAAAGCAGACAAAACTAGAAGGTGTAGGTCTGTAAGAACGGAACATGTCCTCGACTTATTCTTACAGAGTGACACACAGATAGCTTCACTGTGGCCGTGATAACAGCCGTTACATGGTATTGTGTGAGGAGCGTACACCGCTGTATGGTGTGAAAAAATGCACGCTCAGTACCTCACCAGGACAAAAAAAAAATTTGGATTGCTTTTAAAAAGGCAGTTTGCAGAGCAGTGGGAAAACAGGAATGCAGCTATCAGGGAGCCTTATAAGGCAGCCTAACAACCAACACAGCTGATCCAGCAAAATATAGCCTCCACTTGCACTGCACACACAGTGACTGGTGTGTTGTACAGGCAAAATCGCTAGCAGCAGAAGCAGTTTTTGGTGTCTTCTTCCCTGCCTAACGCTCTCCCTACAGAATCATCAGCAGCAGCAGCTCTCCCTATTCTGAGATCAGCATGAGTAGCATGGCGATCGGCGTGCACGCCCTTTTATACCCCCTGTGACGCCCCCAAAGCAAGCCAATCACTTGCATGCCCTTCTCAAAGATGGTGGTGACCCCTGCTTATGTCATCATGTTGCCCACAGTGTCCGTGGATCCTGAATGGCTGAAAAAGGGCGGAAAACAAACTTTTGAAACGCGACTTTGGCGCTAAAGTCGCCGAGCTTGTGGCCGACCTCACCCTAGGGTTGGGTTTCGTTTCATGAAACCCGACTTTACCAAAAGTCGGCGACTTTTGACATTTTTCGACCCGTTTCTCTCAACTCTAGCCTACAGGTTATAGAATGCTGAAAAAGTCCTACTTGTATGTCTCATATCAAATACCTTGTTGTTGAGAAATCATCTTTTATTACTTCATACACATGACCTCTTCCAGGCTATGTTGACCTGATGATAACTGTGCCTCTAGAGCTTTTTTTTTATGAAGGGGGAGTTACTAATGTGAGACACGTGAATAAAACAAAACATGATACATTACATTTATCTTCTTACAAACACATTTTTTACAGCTCTTAAGCTCTGCTGTATTACAGCATTATTGCAACCTTGTCTACCTGTGAGATGGAAGCTGAAGCTAAGAGGAACCTGCAGATGTGTCAGTTATAGTCACACACAGCGCTGCAGTGAGATCAGGAGAGCAGAGAGTGGCTATTACATTATTACAAGGTAATTTTTCCTTGATGTAAAATAAGCTCTGGAGGCAGAGTTATATTCCATGCACCATCCTCCCCAGAGTCAGGAAAAAGTCACTTATATAAAGTGATAAAAGATGATTTCTCATCAATCAGGCATCTGATATGCGACATACAGGGATGACTTTTTTCAGCAGTCTCTATCCTGTATGTCCATATTAATTGTTTAGATAGGTTAAATGCGGTGACAGATTCTCTTTAAACAAAATGGAAAATGAAAGCAAATAATTTACGGCCAAGTAACTGGGCCAATCTGTCCCAAGTTTGGCACATAGGTAAATCAGGCACTTACGAAAGTTTAAGGCCAGGTGTCAGCTCTCTCGGATCAACTGATCGAGGTATTCGCAAAATAAAAGTTGGAACATAAAAGCAAATGTTAATTTACAGCCAAAGCAACTGTGCAAATCTGCCCTAAATTTGTCACATATGTAAATTAAGCACTTCGGACGGTTTTAGACTGGATTCAAGCCCTCTAGGACCTAGTGTTCTCGAGATATCTGCCAAAAAAGTACACAAATGCGAATATTAGTTTATAGGAAATTGACTAGACCAATGCGCCCAAATTTGCCACAGAAATAAATTAGGATCTTTAGAAGATTTTACACCAGGCTTCAGCTTTCTACAAGACGTACTCGCCAAAAAATGTCATAGAAAAGCATTTTCAAAAATATTTGCCAAAATATGAAATACAAATGCAAACATTAATTTATAATCAAGCGACTGGACCAATTAGTCCCAAATATGCCACATAAGCAAATCAAGAAAGGCACATCCAGCCCATGAATGGTAACACTTCCCAGGACTCACATCCAAAGATGATATTTCATATTTTTTTATTTGATCGGTTAAAAAAGAGGAGATACTATCAAATAAAAAAATATCAAATCTCATCTTTGGATGTAATTCCTGGGATGCGCTGCCATTCATGAGCTGGATGTGCCTTTCTTGATTTGCTCATCCTGTGTGAGCCTGATTCTGGCTCTTTCACTTGGATCCACCCGAGGCAAGTTGCAAGCCCAGTCGCGATTTGTCTGTTCTTCTCTCCCAAACAGGGTTTTTTTTTGCACATACAGTGGGGAAAAAAAGTATTTAGTCAGTCAGCAATAGTGCAAGTTCCACCACTTAAAAAGATGAGAGGCGTCTGTAATTTACATCATAGGTAGACCTCAACTATGGGAGACAAACTGAGAAAAAAAAATCCAGAAAATCACATTGTCTGTTTTTTTTTCGTTTTATTTGCATATTATGGTGGAAAATAAGTATTTGGTCAGAAACAAGCAATCAAGATTTCTGGCTCTCACAGACCTGTAACTTCTTCTTCAAGAGTCTCCTCTTTCCTCCACTCATTACCTGTAGTAATGGCACCTGTTTAAACTTGTTATCAGTATAAAAAGACACCTGTGCACACCCTCAAACAGTCTGACTCCAAACTCCACTATGGTGAAGACCAAAGAGCTGTCAAAGGACCCCAGAAACAAAATTGTAGCCCTGCACCAGGCTGGGAAGACTGAATCTGCAATAGCCAACCAGCTTGGAGTGAAGAAATCAACTGTGGGAGCAATAGTTAGAAAATGGAAGACATACAAGACCACTGATAATCTCCCTCGATCTGGTGCTCCACGCAAAATCCCACCCCGTGGGGTCAGAATGATCACAAGAACGGTGAGCAAAAATCCCTGAACCACGCGGGGGGACCTAGTGAATGAACTGCAGAGAGCTGGGACCAATGTAACAAGGCCTACCATAAGTAACACACTACGCCACCATGGACTCAGATCCTGCAGTGCCAGACGTGTCCCACTGCTTAAGCCTGTACATGTCCGGGCCCGTCTGAAGTTTGCTAGAGAGCATTTGGATGATCCAGAGGAGTTTTGGGAGAATGTCCTATGGTCTGATGAAACCAAACTGGAACTGTTTGGTAGAAACACAACTTGTCGTGTTTGGAGGAAAAAGAATACTGAGTTGCATCCATCAAACACCATACCTACTGTAAAGCATGGTGGTGGAAACATCATGCTTTGGGGCTGTTTCTCTGCAAAGGGGCCAGGACGACTGATCCGGGTACATGAAAGAATGAATGGGGCCATGTACCGTGAGATTTTGAGTGCAAACCTCCTTCCATCAGCAAGGACATTGAAGATGAAACGTGGCTGGGTCTTTCAACATGACATTGATCCAAAGCACACCACCAGGGCAACGAAGGAGTGGCTTCGTAAGAAGCATTTCAAGGTCCTGGAGTGGCCTAGCCAGTCTCCAGATCTCAACCCTATAGAAAACCTTTGGAGGGAGTTGAAAGTCCATGTTGCCAAGCGAAAAGCCAAAAACATCACTGCTCTAGAGGAGATCTGCATGGAGGAATGGGCCAACATACCAACAACAGTGTGTGGCAACCTTGTGAAGACTTACAGAAAACGTTTGACCTCTGTCATTGCCAACAAAGGATATATCACAAAGTATTGAAGACGCCTCTCATCTTTTTAAGTGGTGGAACTTGCACTATTGCTGACTGACTAAATACTTTTTTTTCCCCACTGTAAGCAAATCAGACGCTTTGGAAGGTTTTACAATGGGTTTCAGCACCAAAATTGGCATACAGAAAATTGCGCTTCCGAAGGTCTATAAAACCCACTATTCCTGAGATATTGCCCAGAAAAATAAAATAGAACATCAACCCAAATATCAGCAGAAAACAAAGTTTTTCACCACAAACAACAAACATTTAAACGAAATACACTTGTGCGAACTGGGTAATATTCTGCAATAAGTCTCACATAGCTATGAATAGCTTGGATGGGTGAATCACTAAAGTCATTTAGTACATGGGCTATAATTCTTATGTTCTAGTTCTAATAACAGGACATACTCATGTGGGTTGTGATAAATTATAATTGATGATGACCTGATCCCCTGAAGTGAAACACAGAAAATCCTTTTGTATAACAACTCCTAGCTGCTCTGGGAGTAGGACAGGATAATATATGTAACAATTACAAAGGCTATGAACACTGGGCTGTAACATTAGTAATTCTTATAGCCATAGTTGAGACTTGTCTGATGATTGAGGGCTGCAAGGTTTCCAGTCACACAATAATACTCCTCAGGTACTCAGTATTCAGGAGTGAAAGATTATTTTATTCAGCAAAGCTTCTTATTATTCTTTTGAATATATCGTAAGGCTGGTCTTTTTCTGTGTGTAATATATTACATTGCCCAGTAGAAATAAAAGATTAAACGTTTTCATAGAAGGGATTTCTGTCTTAGAATAGAGGTAATATCTAGAGCCTTTTGTTTTACTCGTCTATATTAATAAGGTATGCAAGCATGATAGTCTTTGCTAAACGTTGGAATTATGCAAAGCCATCAGTATTTATATATTGTGTATTTCTTCTTTTTATAGGGTGGCAGCCATCTTCCCTGAATTGAAAAATTTAGGTTGGTTGCTTTTACTTTTGTAAATTGCTGCAGAGCGGTAGTTATGACCGAGCGAGCGGCTGTCCGGTTACGCTCTGACAGTTTACAGACAAACAGGGTCACAGTCCCAGTGTGCTGTCAGGTGTGGGGTGTATCACACTTGCTTGTAGGCCACAGGCCTCTGCTGTCTCCAGGCTTCTGTCCTCAGGAGCCGTCGCACACAATTTACAGGACACCAGGCAAACGTTTACAAGTCAGTTCAAGTTCATCAGGTAGTCAGGGCCGGCCCGAGAGATTACGGCGCCCTAGGCGAAACTATTTTGTTGCGCCCCTACTATTCTTGGCAGTAGATGAAAACTTGGGATATAAATTTAGGAGCAAAATAAACCACAACAGCAATGATTAATTAACTCTCTCCTAACTCTTTCATCTTCTGAGAAGTTGTATAGGACAAATATATACAAAGTAATCAATAACACAAAACAAAAACGACCATAGGTAATTAAAATTTTTGTTTCCTTGCCTTTTTTTTTTAAAAGGATGACACTAAGTCACCGAGATTAATTTGTTTAGCAACTTCAGATTCTATCGAAATTGTTGCCAACCCAACCAACCTCTCTTGCGTCATATTTGCCCTTAAATATGTACACTTTTCTTTCCATCCCTAAAACTTTTTGCCTTTTGAAAAGATTTTTTATAATTTTTTCTATTTTTTCTCTGGCACCCCCTTTGGGTCGGCGCCCTAGGCAGCCGCCTAGTTCGCCTATACGTTCGAGCCGGCCCTGCAGGTAGTGACATGTGGGATAGAGCCAATTGTTTTGAAAAAAAGTTGCAAAAACAGTCATCACTACCTAAACTCCATTAGTGATAAATTTAATGCAAGTGTAGGAATGTGGACTGTCTTACACTTTTCCTGCCCATGAAGAAAAGAACTGCACTGTGTAAATAGTGTCGTGCGGTTTTCCATATAATAGCTATGTTTGTTATATAATGTGTTATGGTAATGTACAGTATATAAGTCATGTGAAGTGTTAATGTATAATGTGAGCAGTGTATAGTGCAAGGTAAGCATAGAACTAGCTTTAGGATTGCATAAGTACAATTTATATAGTAAGTGGTTTAGCAAACGTATAAGACATAGGACAGGAACAATAGGATTAATCTATAGGATAGTAAAGAGTTAATAATAGAACTAGCCCATTGGGTCGGAACTAGTGTTAATAAAAGGGGGGCACTGACTTCTAGTGAGTGTTTGAAGAAGTGCAGTGTCAAGGTCATGTTCAGGTGCAGTGGGCTGTTATGGGCAGCATGGGCCAATGATTCGAGGCAGTGTGAGGCCATACTGATATGCCTAATGGACATTCTAGTAACATCTGAAGTCTAGGGCTAAAACTACGTAGTAATGAGTTTGCCTGGTTTTCTGACATCTCAAGGTTGATGGATGTGGAATTACATAGGGGTCAGGTGGCCAGTCCTGGGTGCACTGCCGAAATTGTAGGAAGATCACTGGACCTGCGGGTTTAGGGGTAGTCCATGATGAATGAGTGACAGGGCTGAAGAGGTACTGTACTAAGAAAGCATCAGCATAATTATTCCTCAGTAGATGCATTCCCTGGCCATCTCACTGTGCTGCTTTCTTGCCTCTTCCTACACAACACCTCACTGTCAGTGATCCAGGCCAGCAGCCACGGACCTTATCGAATAACGTGCTCAGTTCATTTCCTTGCTCCCTTTTGGCAACCTTTCCGGTGAAGATAACTGTGGTTAGTGGTTAGCTGCCGGCTTGCTAGCTGAGTCCTGTTGTCCACTCCACCAGGCTAAGGGGCCGAGACCCTTGTGCGATCTGATCCTTCCACCTGACAACCATCAGAGTGGAACGAGCCTCACAGGTGGATCTTGCCCAGCCCGTACCTCTGGGATCCCTTCCCTCTGCCGGGAGTTTCTTCCAATATCTACTTCTTCCAGCAGCTCCTACCAACCAGGAGCTGCTCTATCTATGTCCTTCCACCTCTTCCTGTACGGGAAGACTGTCCTAACTTCCCTTTCTGTTCTCCCCCCGCTCTAACCCTCAAGCTCCACCCACCTCCCAACACCCTTTATGACCCAAGCAGGGGTTATCCAGGTTGCCCTGGTACATCCACCAGGAAATAAAGCCAGCAAGGAAGTGCAAAGAAGGACTAGTATATAGAGCCTAACCCAGAACTTGATACAGCAAACCAAAATGGGAATAAGGAAAACAACTGGAAAGGAGCAAATCAAGAAAAGAGAATAAGGACAAAAGTACAATTAACATTTGGACAGGTGAGGAAAAGAGCAATAGCTCAACAGGCACCAAAACCTACCAATAAGTAGCAGGTCACTGAAGGGAATCTCCAAACTGAACCATGACATCCCAATTGCATAATGAGCTTCATTGTTTACAATTCTGCCCAGTGTATGTCTTGTTGCATGTACTCAATTCTCATGATGAGCATTTTATATTCACAGATACTGGAGTGACTGTATGACTAAGCAAGGGGATTACTTATAAGTATAATATGTAAATGTAAAATCTTTCCTAAAATATATCCTGCATGATATTATACACTCCTCAACATTGAAAGAGCAACACCAAGGAAAACTTCAATAAAGGAGGAACAACGAGTATATATAGCCAAAAGTACAGAGAAAAATTGTATTTATCAAAAGTTGAACTTTAATAAATATTTGTAATACAAACATCATATATTAACAAACATGCATGGGCATACATCAATGTCATGTGACTAACTCCATGGGTCAATATAATGACCAGGAAAAGCGGGACCCAAAATTTGAATAACACATGCACCATTCAAAAAAGATCATATAAAAGGTTAAAGGTTGTTTAGAGACACATGTTATCCAGCGATAGGGATTAAACAGTACTGACTTCCCCAGAGCCCACAATTCCTATACCGCTAGGTAAACAACCTCTCATAGACACAAATTAGCGCCTTTACAAATGTATAATCCAGTGCACGGTAAAGGAAAGATTTATAAGAGAATTGGTACAAAATAATTACCCATAGTGGTGTGTATAAAGTCCCGTCTAGACCTTGGTCATATATCCCGACGCGCGTTTCGCGTATACAAGGTGTCGCTTCCTCAGGGTGCGTGGCCTAATCCCGGTCTCGGTCGGGCATTTATGACAAATGAATCCAGTCACGTGACTAAAGTGCGAGGTAAAAAGTGCGCAGACGTGGAACGCGAAAGTGTGCTGTCCACCACATCCAAACCTCTGTCTCGGCTCACACAAGATGGTCACATGATGGGGCTGGTACCAAGCACCCATTCACGTCACACACTTGCGGCGTTATACCGAGGGTGAATGCAATGGGACAGTGTGACTAAAAATATATATAAAACAGTGATAAGCTTGATGCCAAAATAATGACAATGACAAAAATAGTGCCGTAAAGGATGTGAAAGTGAAATCTAATTTTATTGATTTTGTATAAATATGTATGAGTAAATATGCATGAATAAATTATACCTTAATAGAACAAAGCATAAGTAAAAATACAATACAAAGTGACAAAATATGATATAACATGTGCATAAGATATGTTATTCATCTCATATGCTCTCTCATAAAAAGTGAAACATACATATTACCAAACATACATCCAATGTATTAAAAAAAAAAAAAAAAAAAAAAAATTTTGCATATATATGCTCAAGACAATAATAATCAAATGATATAATCATTTGAGCAAATAGTATAAGAAAAACATTTTTTTTTGAGAAATTTTTATACAATATAACAGATTTAATATGATATTATTAGATTACATAGAAATCCCAAAAACAGGGTAAAATGCTAATAGAAAAATTTGTTATATCTTTTATTACATCCCTTCCCTTGAAGTAGTAATCTCCACTATCTTCTTTTTGTTTCTTTCTTCATCTCATATTTCATTTTTCTTATTTCTTATTTTGATCTTTATTGCTCACTAGTAGAATAATATTATCGAAGACATTGCTGAAGCAAATGATACACAAATCCATCGCACACAACCAACTAAAAAATAAAAACAACCAAGACAAAAATTATTATAAAAACCAACGGTAGCAGGTAGAGATAATGTACCACAGACAAAATGGAATGCATATGTTTTTATAAAAAGCAAGAAAACCCATGAGTCTCATTGAGACCCCTAGGAGTCATCGTGTCCAGTGTTGTGATCCACTTGCACTCTCTTTGTGCAAGGAGGCGTTGAATATCGCCTCCTCTAATTCCACACTGGACACGATCAATCCCCCTCACCGAGAGAAACTTAGGATCACATTTGTGGAACTGCAAAAAATGACATGGTAAAGTTTTTAATTGAACTATATCAGTGGCATTTTCAGCCGCCATTATATCACGTACATGTTCCCGCGTTCATGTACCCAGGCGTCTGGATGTCATTCCTATGTACACTTTAGGACAACTGCATCTCGCGTAATATATTACCTGGGTAGTTCCACAGGTAATATGAGAATTTATAGAAAAAATCTTTTTACCATCCGAAGATGCAAATTCTGTTGTACGACAAATATTACTGCAAGCTATGCAGTTAACACATGGAAAGCATCCCCTGGGTAGACCACGTGAACCAAAAATATTTTGTTTAGGCGTTGGGATATAATGGCTTGATACAAGCAAATCTTTCAGATTTCTACTACGTCTAGAGGTCATAGATGGATATTTCGTCAGATATTTCGATAGAGTTGGATCCATTAAGAGAATATCCCAATGTTTTTGTAAACAATTTCTCATTGAGGCCCATTCTCCATTATATGTGGATATGAAACGGACAACATCTTTATCTTTATTCATCTTAATCCGTGGACATAACAAATCCTCTCTTGATTGATATTTGGCCCTTTCATATCCTCTCTTAATGGATCTGTTGCTATATCCCCTTGCTTAAATCTAGATTTCAAGTCCTTGGCTTGCAATTCAAATCTGGCAGTTGAAGAGCAGATACGCTTCATTCTCAGATGCTGACCAACCGGGATGGCATTTATTGTAGAGTACGGATGACTTGAATCCGCATGCAATAGAGAGTTAACAGCAGTGGGCTTCCTGTACACATCAGTCTGCAAGTAACGATTCTCATCCACCTCAATCTTTATGTCCAGGAAGTCCACTGCCTTTTTACTCGCTTGATAGGTCAATTTGATATTAAACCCATTAACATTCAATTGTTGCATAAATTTATGCAACATATCCTCTGATCCTTGCCATATGATGAATAAATCATCAATATAGTGCAACCAGCACTGCACATGGTCAGCGACCTGCGCACCTCCCCCGCCAAAAACCTCCCTTTCCCAGAAACCCAGGAAGAGGTTGGCGAAAGAAGGCGCACAGGCCGCACCCATGGCAGTGCCGCGTTGTTGCAGATAAAAGACATCCCTAAAGATGAAAAATTTTTTAGTCAGAATGAATGTTAACAATTCAATAACAAGGTCACAGATAGCATCATCCCAGTTGCTTGCATCTAAGAAGAAGCGAACTGCCCGTAGACCATCATCATGCCGAATGCATGTGTAAAGAGATTCTATATCAGCAACCACCAACCACATATCTTCCTCCAATTGAATCCCATTGATCCTACATAGGACGTCCGATGTATCATGGGCATAGGAGGGAAGCGACTCCATAATGGGTTTTAAATAGAAGTCCACAAACTTACAAATAGGATCGCTTAAACCCCCCACCCCCGAGACAATCGGACGGCCAGGAGGGTCAATGGGATTTTTGTGTATTTTGGGGATAAAATACAAAGTTGGAACTTTGGGTTTTTTTGTTAGAAGTCCATCTACAATTTTTTGGGGTATTACTCCCTTCTCATACGCATTCAGTAGAATAACTTCCAATTCTTGTTTGAATTTGTCAATGGGATTATAATCCAATTTATAATATGTTTGCTTATCCTTCAGATGTCTAAGTGCCTCTCTTTCATAAAGGTCCTTGGGCCACAAGACTATGTTTCCCCCCTTGTCTGCTGGTTTTATAACAATATCGTCATATGTCCTTAATTTTTCAAGAGCTAATCTTTGTTTAGATGTCAAGTTGTCACATCTACGTCTACTGGATATGCTTTGGAAGTCCTGCAATACCATTTTTTTAAAGACTTCCACCGCAGGACACAGAGACAAAGGGGGAAACTTAGTCGATCTAGGATAACAATTTTGAGGAAAAATAATTTTTGTACCTGAAGATTGTTCTTCCAGAAGATCCTCAAGTGCCATAAGTGCCTCACATTCTATATTTTCTATTGCTGGCGTATGGACATCTTTTTCATGTAATTTTTTCAAAATTAATTTCCTTGAGAAGAGGTGTAAATCTTTTGTAGCTGTAAAAAGATCAAAATTATTAGTTGGAGAGAATGAGATTTCTCCAATACCTCCAGCTGGTCATTAGAGAGAATATGACTAGACAAATTAATTACCTCCAGACCCTTCTTTTCTTTTTTGTTTTGCTGATTGACTTGAGGAGTTTTACGTTTAGTAGCTTGTCTTTCACAGTTGAAACCGGAATTGTGTAAATCATACCTGAGGAAGCGACACCTTGTATACGCGAAACGCGCGTCGGGGTATATGACCAAGGTCTAGACGGGACTTTATACACACCACTATGGGTAATTATTTTGTACCAATTCTCTTATAAATCTTTCCTTTACCGTGCACTGGATTATACATTTGTAAAGGCGCTAATTTGTGTCTATGGGAGGTTGTTTACCTAGCGGTATAGGAATTGTGGGCTCTGGGGAAGTCAGTACTGTTTAATCCCTATCGCTGGATAACATGTGTCTCTAAACAACCTTTAACCTTTTATATGATCTTTTTTGAATGGTGCATGTGTTATTCAAATTTTGGGTCCCACTTTTCCTGGTCATTATATTGACCCATGGAGTTAGTCACATGACATTGATGTATGCCCATGCATGTTTGTTAATATATGATGTTTGTATTACAAATATTTATTAAAGTTCAACTTTTGATAAATACAATTTTTCTCTGTACTTTTGGCTATATATACTCGTTGTTCCTCCTTTATTGAAGTATGATATTGAGTCGCCTTATAGCATGGACATTTGATATTTTTTGCTGGTGTTTCTATTTACAATTGATTATTTCTGTGTTTTTCACAGCATTCAAAGCCAGTTCTAATATGGATTATAAAGCCCGTGAACAGACGTGGCTGACACAGTTGAATGATGTTTTCTGTGATGATCCAGGGGTTTTGCCAATGGGTAATGGTAGAGACAAACAGGATATTTTTAATAAATTAAAAGATGTTTTGAATAAACGTATGAGGACCTGGTGGAATCGGGCCTTTTTAAACAAGTACCTTGAGTAAGGATTAATACCTAGAGGTCTTAGGATTCAAGTGTTTCCCTCATTTGAGGTTGATGACCTCATCTTTCGCCAAAAATGGGAGGATTTGGCTACAACATGTTCCAGGGGATTCATGGAACTGCTGGCATCCAATAATCAGATCACTCTGGAGAACTTGGATAAGGATATTGTGGAACTGCAAAATCAATTAAAACAGGATTTGTCTAATGAGGCTTTAGTTAGATTTAATACTGAACTTGAAAATGAATTTGTCAAATGGGAGAAAAGTATGTGTGAAAATAAATCAAAGAAATTCCAATGGGATGTGAGTGATCAACAATCTAATATGGTATACAGATGGAATAGAAAACCTTATCATGCCCGAGGATCCTCTCGTGCCAGGTCTCTATTATATCAGTAACATCAAGTGAAGGATCTAACAGATCACATTCAAAATTTTACATTCAAAAGATTTACACCTCTTCTCAAGGAAATTAATTTTGAAAAAATTACATGAAAAAGATGTCCATACGCCAGCAATAGAGAATATAGAATGTGAGGCACTTATGGCACTTGAGGATCTTCTGGAAGAACAATCTTCAGGTACAAAAAATATTTTTCCTCAAAATTGTTATCCTAGATTGACTAAGTTTCCCCCTTTGTCTCTGTGTCCGGCGGTGGAAGTCTTTACAAAAATGGTATTGCAGGACTTCCAAAGCATATCCAGTAGACGTAGATGTGACAACTTGACATCTAAACAAAGATTAGCTCTTGAAAAATTAAGGACATATGACGATATTGTTATAAAACCAGCAGACAAGGGGGGAAACATAGTCTTGTGGCCCAAGGACCTTTATGAAAGAGAGGCACTTAGACATCTGAAGGATAAGCAAACATATTATAAATTGGATTATAATCCCATTGACAAATTCAAACAAGAATTGGAAGTTATTCTACTGAATGCGTATGAGAAGGGAGTAATACCAAAAAAAATTGTAGATGGACTTCTGACAAAAAAACCCAAAGTTCCGACTTTGTATTTTATCCCCAAAATACACAAAAATCCCATTGACCCTCCTGGCCGTCCGATTGTCTCGGGGGTGGGGGGTTTAAGCGATCCTATTTGTAAGTTTGTGGACTTCTATTTAAAACCCATTGTGGAGTCGCTTCCCTCCTATGCCCGTGACACATCGGAAGTCCTATGTAGGATCAATGGGATTCAATTGGAGGAAGATATGTGGTTGGTAGTTGCTGATATAGAATCTCTTTACACATGCATTCGGCATGATGATGGTCTACGGGCAGTTCGCTTCTTCTTAGATGCAAGCAACTGGGATGATGCTATCTGTGACCTTGTTATTGAATTGTTAACATTCATTCTGACTAAGAATTTTTTCGTCTTTAGGGATGTCTTTTATCTGCAACAACGCGGCACTGCCATGGGTGCGGCCTGTGCGCCTTCTTTCGCCAACCTCTTCCTGGGTTTCTGGGAAAGGGAGGTTTTTGGCGGGGGAGGTGCGCGGGTCGCTGACCATGTGCAGTGCTGGTTGCGCTATATTGATGATTTATTCATCATATGGCAAGGATCAGAGGATATGTTGCATAAATTTATGCAACAATTGAATGTTAATGGGTTTAATATCAAATTGACCTATCAAGCGAGTAAAAAGGCAGTGGACTTCCTGGACATAAAGATTGAGGTGGATGAGAATCGTTACTTGCAGACTGATGTGTACAGAAAGCCCACTGCTGTTAACTCTCTATTGCATGCGGATTCAAGTCATCCCTACTCTACAATAAATGCCATCCCGGTTGGTCAGCATCTGAGAATGAAGCGTATCTGCTCTTCAACTGCCAGATTTGAATTGCAAGCCAAGGACTTGAAATCTAGATTTAAAGCAAGGGGATATAGCAACAGATCCATTAAGAGAGGATATGAAAGGGCCAAATATCAATCAAGAGAGGATTTGTTATGTCCACGGATTAAGATGAATAAAGATAAAGATGTTGTCCGTTTCATATCCACATATAATGGAGAATGGGCCTCAATGAGAAATTGTTTACAAAAACATTGGGATATTCTCTTAATGGATCCAACTCTATCGAAATATCTGACTAAATATCCATCTATGACCTCTAGACGTAGTAGAAATCTGAAAGATTTGCTTGTATCAAGCCATTATATCCCAACGCCTAAACAAAATATTTTTGGTTCACGTGGTCTACCCAGGGGATGCTTTCCATGTGGCAACTGCATAGCTTGCAGTAATATTTGTCGTACAACAGAATTTGCATCTTCGGATGGTAAAAAGATTTTTTCTATAAATTCTCATATTACCTGTGGAACTACCCAGGTAATATATTACGCGAGATGCAGTTGTCCTAAAGTGTACATAGGAATGACATCCAGACGCCTGGGTACACGAACGCGGGAACATGTACGTGATATAATGGCGGCTGAAAATGCCACTGATATAGTTCAATTAAAAACTTTACCACGTCATTTTTTGCAGTTCCACAAATGTGATCCTAAGTTTCTCTCAGTGAGGGGGATTGATCGCATCCAGTGTGGAATTAGAGGAGGCGATATTCAATGCCTCCTTGCACAAAGAGAGTGCAAGTGGATCACAACACTGGACACGATGACTCCTAGGGGTCTCAATGAGACTCATGGGTTTTCTTCCTTTTTATAAAAACATATACATTCCATTTTGTCTGTGGTACATTATCTCTACCTGCTACCGTTGGTTTTTATAATAATTTTTGTCTTGGTTGTTTTTATTTTTTAGTTGGTTGTGTGCGATGGATTTGTGTATCATTTGCTTCAGCAATGTCTCCGATAATATTATTCTATTAGTGAGCAATAAAGATGAAAATAAGAAATAAGAAAAATGAAATATGAGATGAAGAAAGAAACAAAAAGAAGATAGTGGAGATTACTACTTCAAGGGAAGGGATGTAATAAAAGATATAACAAATTTTTCTATTAGCATTTTACCCTGTTTTGTGGATTTCTATGTAATCTAATAATATCATATTAAATCTGTTATATTGTATAAAAATTTCTCAAAAAAATTTTTTGTCTTATACTATTTGCTCAAATGATTATATCATTTGATTATTATTGTCTTGAGCATATATATGCAAAAAATTTTTTTTTTTTTTTAATACATTGGATGTATGTTTGGTAATATGTATGTTTCACTTTTTATGAGAGCATATGAGATGAATAACATATATTATGCACATGTTATATCATATTTTGTCACTTTATATTGTATTTTCACTTATGCTTTGTTCTATTAAGGTATAATTTATTCATGCATATTTATACAAAATCAATAAAATTAGATTTCACTTTCACATCCTTTACGGCACTATTTTTGTCATTGCGATATTTTGGCATCAAGCTTATCACTTTTTTATATATATTTTTAGTCACACTGTCCCATTGCATTCACCCTCGGTATAACGCCACAAGTGTGTTACGTGAACGGGTGCTTGGTACCAGCCCCATCATGTGACCATCTTGTGTGAGCCGAGACCGAGGTTTGGATGTGGTGGACAGCACACTTCCGCGTTCCACGTATGCGCACTTTTTACCTTGCACTTTAGTCACGTGACTGGATTCATTTGTCATAAATGCCCGACCGAGACCGGGATTAGGCCACGCCCCCTGAGGAAGCGACACCTTGTATACGCGAAACGCGCGTCGGGGTATATGACCAAGGTCTAGACGGGACTTTATACACACCACTATGGGTAATTATTTTGTACCAATTCTCTTATAAATCTTTCCTTTACCGTGCACTGGATTATACATTTGTAAAGGTGCTAATTTGTGTCTATGGGAGGTTGTTTACCTAGCGGTATAGGAATTGTGGGCTCTGGGGAAGTCAGTACTGTTTAATCCCTATCGCTGGATAACATGTGTCTCTAAACAACCTTTAACCTTTTAGGCTAAGTGCACACGTACCGGAACTCTCGCGGAAATTACCGCGAGAATTCCGGAATTCCAGTCCGCGGGAAAATCGCATTTTAAATTCCCGCGATTTTCCCGCAGAAAAACTAGCATTTTGCAAGCGTATTTAGCTTGCAAAATGCTAGCATTTTCCAAGCGATCTGGAGCATCGCTTGGAGAACTGATTGACAGGTTGGTCACACTCGTCAAACATAGTGTTTGACGAGTGTGACCAACTTTTTACTACTGAGGCCGCCTATGCAGCATCAGTAGTAAAAGATAGAATGTAAAAAAAAATAAAAAATAGTGTTATTCTCACCCTCCGACGTCCCGCGCATCCGTTCCCAGTAATCCTTTGCGAAAATGCCCGCGATGACGTCAGTTTTCGCGGGATCGCGACGTCTTGCGGTAATTCGCGATGACGTCGCGCGAATGACCGCGAGACTTCGCGATCCCGCGAGAAGGGACGTCATCGCGAGCACTTTCGCAAAGGACTACTGGGAACGAGAGCGTGAAGAGAAGCGGGAAGGCTGCGCGGGACGCCCGAGGGTGAGAATAACAATATTTTTTATTTTTAAATTCTATTTTTTACAGGGATATGGTACCCAAAGCCCGGAGGACAGTCTCCTCTCCTCCGGACCATGGGTACCATCCGCAATTGTTCTGCTTACTTTCCGCATGGTGTGCACAGCCACATGTGGGAAATAAGCGGAACAATGCATTCCTATGGGTGCGGGATCGCCGCGATTCCGCAAATTAATGAGCATGCTGCGGTTTTTACCGCGAAGCGATTCCGCCGCGGTAAAAACCGCAGCATTAGCACAGCATTGCGGAATCCCATAGGAATGCATGGGATGCTTATTTTTCGCATTTTCGCGGCAAAATCGCGCGGTTAAAACCGCCGCGGAAACGCGAAAAAAACGCCACGTGTGAACTCAGCCTTATATGATCTTTTTTGAATGGTGCATGTGTTATTCAAATTTTGGGTCCTGCTTTTTCTGGTCATTATATTGACCCATGGAGTTAGTCACATGACATTGATGTATGCCCGTGCATGTTTGTTAATATATGATGTTTGTATTACAAATATTTATTAAAGTTCAACTTTTGATAAATACAATTTTTCTCTGTACTTTTGGCTATATATACTCGTTCCTCCTTTATTGAAGTATGATATTGAGTCGCCTTATAGCATGGACACTTGATATTTTTTGCTGGTGTTTCTATTTACCAAGGAAAACTTGTGGAATAATGGAATCACAGGATCGAAAGACATGGTATTGATATTCAAATGTGATCAAGTAATGAAAACAATTTTTTAAGTGGAAACATCACACTCCTCTGAGTGGTTATGGTGTGGGATGACACATTGTATGGTAGCTGGACCTGTCTAGTCTTTATTCAAGGTACAATAACAACTTGGTATTATATTGATTTAGTCATGAAACTAGTGGTTTTGCCATTTCTCCAAAATATCCAAGTAGCCTTTTTTCAACATGACAAAGCCAGGGGGCATTTTTCTTATGCTATTACAAGCAACCTTCATGGACTAATCTTGCTAACATTGTCTGCAATGTCTCCAGACTTGTGTTCCAATTAAGAAATCTGGTTCTAATTGGTCAACAAATGCAAAGTGATCTGCAAGCAGTGAATCCTGATGACTTGAATTAAAAACCTTACGCCAAGCTGTGGTGCTCATTCTCAATAATGAGTAAATCAAGATGTTTCAAAAATATCTTTCTATTTTTCATCATTAACATGTCTGTTGATTTTTAGCATTGCATACTTACACAACTTTTTCTTCTTGGTGTTACAATTAGAGATGAGTGAACCTTTCAAGGTTTTCTTCGGAGAACATCCCGATGTTCGCCAAACATGTTCTCTGAACAGTTCATCGAACATACCTGAACTCCATTGAATTGATTGTTAGGGAAAACCAAATAAATAGACAACACCTTTGGGGAGGGGCAAAGAGCTGCAAAAACAGTTGAAATTAGGTTCAGATACCAGGAAAAGTGGCATCAATTGACCCAGAGTACAAATAGTATAATTGCGCAGCATGTATGCATGGGACATAGCCTGAAATAGGGCTTAGACCAGCATTTGTAGGTTAAACATAGATCAGTAACAGGTGGATGAGTGACAGGTATATGCCAGGTGCTCTTGGAGCCCTGACAAATTCAGGCAACACACGTGAAGGAGACGCAACTTTGAGTCCAAATATTTCCAAAAATTAGGGGCAGACACCAGGAAAAGTATCATCAACTGACCCATAGTAGAAATTTGATAATGGTTCCGTGATGACGCCTGGGGGTGGATCCTTTCACAGGTGATTGGCATTACTTGTTTGTATGATTATAAAAAGGTGACCAACTGAAATGGGAGGTTCAGCACCCCTTCTGAGGAAGATATCTCATTGAATCGTGCTTCAGGGGGACCCTGGGTGATCCTTTTTCTGGTAATGATTTTCATTAATGTGCCACTATTGGAGCCATGAGGTACATACTTTTTCACATTTACCCCTCTCCTAATGCATATATATATATATATATATATATATATATATATATATATATATATATATATATATTTTGACTAGCATTTTGCACTATGGGATATTTCCCTTTGGGAGAGGGATTTAATGTGAGAAATTTATGTCATCTAGAGTACTTATGTATGTAGCTTTTTGATGCATGAGATATATTTCTCACATTTGTCTTCTTCTTATAAAATCAATTAATATTTTTTATACCTTTCTATTGTGGATTAGTTTCCTTATAAAAGGAGAATTAAATGTGAGAAACCAGCAATGTCTGAAAATTAATGTATGCTATATAAAAAACTTTTTTCCAACAACATATTTGTGTACATGTATTTTTCATGTGCTCTGTGAGAGATACTTATTATTGTTTGTTGCCAGATTATACATTTATGTAAAACTGTATTTACTTCATTTATGAACAAATATTTTTTTCACCCAGAGGCTGTGTGTTTCACTGTCATTTCATGTATGGTCTGCCGACTCTGTTTTATTCCATGTTATGTGTCCTAATAAAAATATGATCTTTTATCTTAATTGGAGGACCTTTTTTCTTGTTTGTTGTTATGTAATTTCACGGTACTCCGTGTTATAATTTTTCATTTGTGACTGGCTATCTTTCTATCTGTGTTTGTGCTTTCATCTTGTTTCACCGACAATACATGTTGGGGGCTGTCTATTGCTTTGGGGTCTGCTCTGGGGCAGTTTAGATTTTCCCTTTCTTTCTTTAGGCTTATTTAGTTCTCCGGCCATGACGAGGCATCTAGGACCACCGTAGGCACACTCCACGGCTACTGCTAGTTGTTGTGGATAGGATCAGGGGTCGGCAATCCGCTAGTTACCAACCTCTCGGGTTTTCTGGGCTTAGCTTGCTTTTTGTTTTTTCCTCCTCGGTGACTCATTCTTAACACTAACCCTCTTTCCAATCCTAACTCTCTTTCCAATCCTAACCCTAACCCTAATGGAAAAAAAAAATAAAAATAATTTCTTTATTTTATTGCTTTTTCCTGCCTATGGGGGTAATAAAGGGGGGGGGTTATTTACTTTTCATTCTATTTTGATCACTGTGAGAGTTTATCACAGTGATCAAAATAAATGAATGGAAATTGCAGCCAACGGGCGCACTGCGCATGCGCACGCCATTTTCCAATATGGCGGCGCCCATGGTCCGGGACCACAGGACACTGGGAGCCATAGCGGCACTTGGTGAGTACCGGGGTGGGAGGGGGACGATCGGAAGGCGGGGGAGCAGAGGGAAGGCGGGGGGGCAGATGATGACAGCGGCGGGGGCAGATGGCCCCCATTAACTGGTGGGGGGGTCGGATCGGTGTCACCAGCCATATCCGATGCTGCAGCAGCGTCGAACATGGCTGGATTGTAATACTTCATCAATTTTCATTGATGAAATATTACTATCGCTCTGATTGGCTGTTTCACTATTAACAGCCAATCAGAGCGATCGTAGCCATGTGGGGGGCGAAGCCACGCCCCCCATAGTGAAGTAAAAAGCCCCCTGTATCTGCGGGTCGGGTGACCTTTCAGTGACCTAGGTCACCCGACCCGCAGGGGGGCTTTAAAGTCATGACGCCACATATGCGTCAATGGTCATAATGGCACCAGTTTTCATGACGCCTATGTGGCGTCATTGGTCGTGAAGGGGTTAATTTACATTGTCATAATTTATTTTTCAACAGCTTTTAGGCCATCCGTATGTGCAATAGAAGAATACAATGCCTCAACATTGGCGGTGACTAAAATTATTTCCTCTGTTAAATGTAAATTCTCCAAATGACCTAACGCTGCGGTAGTATCCTTTATAAGCGATGGGAGTTGTGCCACCAGTGGTTTCAAAAAATACTCCACTACATCACAAATGATCTCACAAAGGCCTTCATTAGCAGTGATTATAGGTCTGCCAGGGGGATATAAGGGGTCTTCATGCACCTTAGGAATAAGGTAAAAAGTGGCCAATCTAGGACTGAGTTTCTCATTGACCTCCATAAGTTTTTTAGGGATGATGTTGTCCTCATATGCCCTCCTCAGAATATCCACCAATTCCATTTGGAATTTGGTCATGGGGTTATAGGGAAGTGGCTTATATTCAACAGAGTTATCAATAATTTTATATGCCTGAGCCTCATACATTGTATTTGACCAAAAAACAATGCTTCTCCCTTTATCGGCAATTTTGAAGACAACATCATCCCATTCCCTTAATTGTGGCAAAGCCTCCCTCTCAGTCCTAGTTAGATTGTTAAATGCCATATTTTTTTTTGATTATCTCAAATCCTCAATTTCAGATGACACAATTTTAGTAAAAGTGTCAACTACTGGTACTGTGGTCAAAGGAGGAAATTTCTTTGACTTGTTAAACATTTTAGTGGGAAATTCAATACTTACTGTAGGAGAATTTTCCTCCATTAGTGATTCCAAAATTTTCAGGGACTGTTGTTCCTCTCTACAGGAAATGACATCCTCAGTTTCCCCTCTGCAATGCATCCTTTTCAGAACTAATTTCTTTGAAAACAGGTTAAGGTCTTTTATGACCATGAATGGGTCTAAATCAAGTGAAGGTGAGAAAGTCAAACCCTTAAAGGGGTTTTACACATAGCGATATCGCTAAAGCTAAAGCGTCACCGATTTTGTGACGCAGCAGTGATATCACTAGCGATATCGCTATGTGTGATACTTATCTCCGACCGGCTCCCCCGCTTGCTATCGGTGATCTCGCGAGATCGTCCACATCCATTTCTCATCGGGCGCTTCCTGCTGGGCTTCCTGCTGGCGCCGATGAGCGATGCGTGGACATTTTTACAATTCTGACCACTGTACCTTTATGAGGTCATAACTCTGGAACGCTTCCATGGATCCCGGTGATTCTGACATTGTTTTCTCGTGACATATTGTACTTCATGTTAATGGTAAAATTTCATTCAAATAACTTGCGTTTATTTGTGAAAAAAATGGAAATTTGGCAAAAATTTTGAAAATTTCGCAATTTTCCAACTTTGAATTTTTATGCCCTTAAATCACAGAGATACGGCACACAAAAAACTTGATAAGTAACATTTCCCACATGTTTACTTTACATCAGCACAATTTTGGAACCAAAATTTTTTTTTGTTAGGAAGTTATAAGGGTTAAAAGTTGACCAGCGATTTCTCATTTTTACAACACCATTTTATTTTTAGGACCACATCACATTTGAAGCCACTTTGAGGGGTCTATATGATAGAAAATATCCAAAAGTGACACCATTCTAAAAACTGCACCCCTTAAGGTGCTCAAAACCACATTCAAGAAGTTTATTAACCCTTTAGGTGCGTCACAGGAATTTTTTTGAATATTTAAAAAAAAATGAACATCTAACTTTTTTTCATAAAAAAATAATTCAGGTTCAATTTTTTTTATTTTACCAAGGGTAACAGGAGAAATTGGACTGCAAAAGTTATTGTGCAATTTGTCCTGAGTACGCAGATACCTGACATATGGGGGGAACGACTGTTTCGGCGCATGGCAGAGCTCAGAATGGAAGGAGCGCCGTTTGACTTTTTCAATGCAAAATTGGCTGGAATTCAGATTGGACGCCATGTCACGTTTGGAGAGTCCCTGATGTACCTAAACAGTGGAAACCCCCTACAAGTGACCCCATTTTGGAAACTAGACCCCCCAAGGAACTTATCTAGATATGTGGTGAGAACTTTGAACCCACAAGGGCTTTACAAAAGTTTATAACGTACAGCGGTACAATTAAAAAATCATATTTTTTCCACAAAAATGATCTTTTCACCCCAAATTTTATTTTCCCAAGGGTAACAGGACCCTAAAAGTTATTGTGCAATTTGTCCTGAGTACGCTGATACCCCACTTGTGGGGGTAAACCAATATTTGGGCGCATGGCAGAGCTCGGAAGGGAAGCAGCGCCATTTGACGTTTTTGGCTGGAATTGAGATCAGACACCATGTCGCGTTTGGAAAACCCCTGATGTACCAAAACAGTGGAAACCCCCCACAAATGACACCATTTTGGAAACTAGACCCCCTAAGGAACTTATCTAGATGTGTGGTGAGAACTTTGAACCCCCATGGGCTTCACAGAAGTTTATAACATAAAGCCATACAATTAAAAAATCATATTTTTTCCACAAAAATGATCTTTTCACCCTCAATTCTTATTTTTCCAAGGGTAACAGGACCCTAAAAGTTATTGTGCAATTTGTCCTGAGTACGCTGATACCCCACATGTGGGGGTAAACCACTATTTGGGCGCATGGCAGAGCTCGGAAGGGAAGCAGCACCATTTGACGTTTTGGGCTGGAATTGAGATCGGACACCATGTCGCGTTTGGAAAACCCCTGATGTACCGAAACAGTGGAAACCCCCCACAAATGACACCATTTTGGAAACTAGACCCCCTAAGGAACTTATCTAGATGTGTGGTGAGAACTTTGAACCCCCATGGGCTTCACAGAAGTTTATAACATAAAGCCATACAATTAAAAAATCATATTTTTTCCACAAAAATGATCTTTTCACCCTCAATTCTTATTTTTCCAAGGGTAACAGGACCCTAAAAGTTATTGTGCAATTTGTCCTGAGTACGCTGATACCCCACATGTGGGGGTAAACCACTATTTGGGCGCATGGCAGAGCTCGGAAGGGAAGCAGCGCCATTTGACGTTTTTGGCTGGAATTGAGATCGGACACCATGTCGCGTTTGGAAAACCCCTGATGTACCAAAACAGTGGAAACCCCCCACAAATGACACCATTTTGGAAACTAGACCCCCAAGGAACTTATCTAGATGTGTGGTGAGCACTTTGAACCCCCCAGTGCTTCACAGAAGTTTATAACGCCCGGGTGTGAAAATAAAAAATTCGTATTTTTTCCACAAACATGATCTTTTAGTCACCATTTTTTTATTTTCCCAAGGGTACCAGGAGAAATTGGACCTTAAAAGTTGTTGTCCAATTTGTCCTGAGTATGCTGATACCCCATATGTGGGAGAAAACTACTGTATGGGCACACGTCGGGGCTCGGAAGGGAAGTAGTGACGTTTTGGAATGCAGACTTTGATGGAATGGTCTGCGGGTGTCATGTTGCCTTTGGAGAGCCCCTAATGTACCTAAACAGTGGAAACCCCCCACAAATGACCCCATTTTGAAAACTAGACCCACTAAGGAACTTATCTAGATGTGAGGTGAGCACTTTGAACCCCCAAGGGCTTCACTGAAGTTTATAATGCCAGGGCATGAAAATAAAAAAATCGTATTTTTCCCAGAAACATGATCAATTAGTCCCCAATTTTTTCATTTTCCCAAGGGTAACAGGAGAAATTGGACCCCCAAAACTTGTTGTCCAATTTGGCCTGAGTACGCTGACACCCCATATGTGGGAGAAAACTACTGTATGGACACACGTCGGGGCTCGGAAGGGAAGCAGTGACGTTTTGGAAAGCAGACTTTCATGGAATGGTCTACGGGTGTCATGTGCGTTTGGAGAGCCCCTGATGTACCTAAACTATTGAAACTCCCCACAAGTGACCCCATTTTGGACACTAGACCCCCCACGGAACTTATCTAGATGTGTGGTGAGCACTTTGAACCCCCAAGTGTTTCACAGAAGTTTATAACACTCGGACGTGAAAATAAAAAAATCATTTTTTTCCACAAAAATGATATTTTTGCCCCCAATTTTTTATTTTCCTAAGGGTAACAGGAGAAATTGGACCCCAAAAATTGTTTTGCAATTTGTCCTGAGTAGGCTGATACCCTACATGTGGGGGTAAAACACTGTTTGGGCGCATGGCAGAGCTTGGAAGGGAAGGAGCACCATTTGACTTTTTCAACTCAGAATTGGCTGGAATTGAGATCAGACGCCATGTTGCATTTGGAGAGCCCCTGATGTGCCCAAACAGTGGAAACCCCCAATTATAACTCCAACCCTAACCCCAACACACCCCTAACCCTAATCTGAGCCCTAACCCTAGCCCTAACCCTAGCCCTAACCCTAGCCCTAACCCTAGCCCTAGCCCTAACCCTAACCCTAACCCTAAGGCTGTGTGCACACTCTGCGGATTTTGCTGCGGTTCCGCAGCAGTTTTGGCCGCTGCGGACCAGCAGCAGTTTTTGCTGTGGTGTATAGTACCATGATTCCCTATGGGAATCAAAAACCGCAGTGCAGACAGTGCGGAATTTTCCGCGCGGATTATCTGCGGTTTTCAATCCGCAGAAAGAATTGACATGTCAATTCTTTCTGCGGATTCCCCTCCGGTTTGCCATCTCCTCTATTGAGGAGATGAAAAACCTCAGGACAAAACCGCAGAGCAATCCGCAGGTAAAACCGCAGGTCTTTTGACCTGCGGTTTTACCTGCGGATTTTACAAAATCCGCGCGGATGAATCCGCACCTAATCCGCAGCGTGTGCACACAGCCTTACCCTAACGAGAAAATGGAGATAAATACTTTTTTTTAGTTTTATTATTTTTCCCTAACTAAGGGGTGATAATGGGGGGTTTGACTTACTATTTATGGCGGTTTTTATGTTTGGCGGCTGCCACACGCTAAAAGACGCTTTTTATTGTAAAATAGTTTTTGCATCACCACATATTGAGAGCTATAATTTTTCCGTATTTTGACCCACTGAGTCATGTGAGGTCTTATTTTTTGCGGGACGAGTTGACGTTTTTATTGGTACCATTTTCGGGCACGTGACATTTTTTGATCGCTTTTTATTCCGATTTTTGGGACGCAGAATGAACAAAAACCAGCGTTTCATGAATTTTTTTTGGGGGGTGCGTTTACACCGTTCCGCGTGCGGTAAAATTGATAAAGCGGTTTTATTCTTCGGGTCAGTACGGTTACAGCGATACCTCATTTAGGTCTTTTTTTATGTTTTTGTCGGTTTTATGCAATGAAAACTATTTTATATAAAAAATAATTATTTTTGCATCGCTTTATTCTGTGAGCTATAACTTTTTTATTTTTTCACTGATGATGCTGTGTGGCAGCTCGTTTTTTGCGGGACAAGATGACGTTTTCAGCGGTACCATGGATATTTATATGCGTCTTTTTGATCGCACGTTATTACACTTTTTGTTTGGCGGTATGATAATAAATCATTATTTTTTGCTTTGTTTTTTATTTTTATTTTTTAAGGGGTTCACTAAAAGGGTTAACTAATGGGACAGTTTTATAGGGCGGGTCATTACGGACGCGGCGATACCTAATATGTGTACTTTTATTGTTTTTTTTTTTATTATTTCCAAAAAATGGATTTATTGAGGGAATATTTTTTTTTTTTCTAATTTATTTGGCGATTTTTTTAAATTTATTTTTACATTTTTTTTTTATTTTTTTTTTACTTTATTACATAGTCCCAGGTGGGACATCACTGTCCTGTGACAGATCGCTGATCTGTCACATCACAGATCACTGTGACAGATCAGCAATCTGTCACAGGCATTGAAGAAGACTTCCTCTTGCCTGCGCTTTGCAGGCACTGAGGAAGCCAGCTTCCTCAGGTCCCCGAAGGCCCCCGTCGCCATCTTGGATTCGGGGGCCTGGAGGATAGGAGCCCCCCGCAGCAGCGCTGCACATTGCGCTGCCGTGGGGGGCTCAGGGAAGCACGGAGGGAGCCCCCTCCCTCCTGATGCTTCCCTTTAACTCCCGGTACACCGCGATCATGTTTGATCGCGGTGTGCAAGGGGTTAAGGTGTCGGGGGCGGTCCGTGACCGCCCCTGACACATAGTGCCGGGTGTCAGCTGTGATAATCAGCTGACACCCGGCCGCGATCAGCGGCGCTCACGACGTGGGCGCCGCTGATCGCGGTAGACGTACTATCCCGTCCACGGTCATACGGGCCCGGGTACCGTGGACTGGATAGTACGTCGGATGTCAGGAAGGGGTTAAATTTCCATCACCCAAATCAAAAGTTGGAAAAATATTGATTCTCAGGCCCCTGAAGATGTGAATTTTTAATAATTTATACCATTGTGTGGTACCGTTTTTTTATTACTGGGTTACCATAAAGTGACTATTATTATCAGTGGTATATTACCCTCCAAAAGGCAACGTATAATAAACAACCAACATACAACCATCGTGGCAGATATAACTGTAATGAACAATAAAAACAATTAAAATAAAAAAAATGAGTGATGTAAAATAAAATTAAATGAAACCCCCCACCCACACTTCTAAGGCTATTAAAGATATGCGCTAAATCCTGAGCTCTCATTTAACCCTTGGGGATTAAGAGTCCCCAATCTGTAAATCCATTGGCACTCCTTTTTGGCCAATATTTTGGATAAATCCCCCCCTCCTGGTCCCAAATCAACAATATCTATTCCCTTGACAGAAAGAAGCCTGGAATTACATTCATGATATTTCCTAAAATGTCTAGGAAGGATTTTTAAGGTTGTAATGTCCATTATGGCCTTAGCTTTGTCAATGTCCAGACAATGTTCCCGTACCGTCACCCTGAGTTCACGGCTTGTCATGCCTATGTAAATTTTTCCACAGGGGCATTCCGCATAGTATACTACACGTTTGGATAAGCACGTAATGCGTGTTCTAATGTCAAACCTTCTTGACTGATCAAAATTATGGAAGTAAAATGCCCTCCTCATATTGGCACAACCTTTGCAAAAGCCGCAGGGAAAAAAGCCCTTCCTTTCCGGAACTGTGGACCAACATATCTCGTAAGTTTGGAGCCCTTCTGGCTACAAACTGAGGAGAGGACAGTAAACAATGTTTAGGAATTGGGTCAGTGAGGAGAATTCCCCAAAGTTTCTCAAAAATCTTTTTGAGATCCAACCATCTACTATTATAATTCGTGATAAACCTTACCTGTTTTTCACCATCTTCCAAGGACGGGATAGGTAAATTTTTGTGTAGAAGTTGATCCCTTGGCGTATTTTTAGCTCGCCTATAACCCCTTTGGATGACACGACGACCATAGCCTCTATCCTTAAAACATTTTTTTTAGAATATTTGATTGTTCCTCAAATTGTGATTCTTCTGAACAAATCCTTTTGGCATGTAAAAATTGTCCGATCGGAATACCGGATATCGTTGATTTTGGGTGAGATGATGAAGCATGCAGAAATGAATTAGTGGAAGTCGGTTTTCGGTAAATAGATGTAGAAAGACGACCATTTGGAAGCACTACAATTGACAAATCCAAAAAATCGATTTGGCGTCCGAATTTATAAGTCAATTTAATATTCTGATTGTTGACATTAAGATGATTCATGATCATCTCCAGGGCCAAAACTGGACCCTCCCAAATGAACAAAATGTCATCAATATAACGGATCCAGTTGTGGACCCGGTCAACATTGATGATGTCCTCCTCCTGAAAAATTGACCACTCCCATGACCCCATGAATAAATTTGCATAAGAGTGGGCACAGAAAGCCCCCTTTGCAGTACCCCTCTGTTGCAAAAATACTCTTCCATTAAAGATAAAGGCATTGTGAGTCAAAATGAATCTCAATAATGTTAAGATAAAAGATGCCATCTCATTGCTTAAATTACTCTGTCGTAAATATTTTTCAACAGCTTTTAGGCCATTCGTATGTGCAATAGAAGAATACAATGCCTCAACATCGGCGGTGACTAAAATCATTTCCTCTGTTAAATGTAAATTCTCCTTATGGCCTAATGCTGCGGTAGTATCCTTTATAAATGATGGGAGTTATGCCACCACTGGTTTCAAAAAATATTCCACTACATCACAAATGATCTCACAAAGGCCTTCATTAGCATATTGCTTTTTTGTGTGAATATGACACATATGAGTACCGTGATTAGGCGGAAGTCACATTGAATTCACATTATGCAAATTTTTGCAGTTGCACAATGCACTTTCACATTTATATATTGGTATTTATATGTTGTCATGAGTACCGTGATTAGGCGGAAATTTATATTATTACAATAATTATACCATTGTTGCATGTCTGTAATATTTATATGATTATATTAGGCACTAAGCACTTTATCCTTATTTTTATATATAATACACAAACGGACGCTTATGTGTGCACAGCACTTTACACATGGTTCATTATTAATTTTATTTTATTTAATAGCCTTTTCCAATATTTAGGTAATTCCCTTTAGATTTAACTTGTTCGTGCCATTAATAATTTTGTGAGGCTGAACGCATGCAAATACACAGGACTGCCTGGGGTTTATGCCATGATCTATTGTGTTTTGCGGTGTCCGCACGTCCCTCACAGGACCTGCGGTTTCCGAGTCACGTGACCGCTTAATATACCCCTGATTGGCTGGCGTGTCCCTTGTGACCAGTCATGTGCCGTTCTATGCCTCCTGTACACTGCGATTAATAGGACCTTCCATTTGGTATTGCGCAGGCGCATGCCCAACATTTCATCAGCGTTATGCAGATGACACATGTCTATGGTCCAATGGTGATGTTAGGTGAAGTATTTAAGCTAGTCATACCCCCTGCCTTGACACGCCTCCGGAAGAAGCAGTGCGAAACGTGCGTCGGGGCTACAGGGACATCCGGGGATTCTCACCAGCTCATAATTCAGGTATTATACCATGTTGGTTGCTCATCAATAGTGCGGTTAGTGCCGCTTAGGAGTTACAATGTTAGAAGGGACACTTTTAAATGAGTGATTTTGTATATGTCGGTAGTTGACAATAATATATTTTTTTTTATCACTCCTATCATTGGGTACTATATCCTTGTTCCCTATATACCTCATACATGGGTGTGCTTTTATGTCTTTGATGGATTGTTCTGATGGGATTTTCCCAGGGACCTTTTTTAGTCCCTTGGTACATTGTCTGACACCTTTCTTTTTATACTCATGTGTATTGCGTTTTATGTCAATAAAGATGTGAATTTTTAATAATTTATACCATTATGTGGTACCGGTTTTTTATTACTGGGTTACCATAAAGTGCCTATTATTATTAGTGGTATATTACCCTTAATTGGGGAATGGGTGATTAGTGGGCGATTTTTTGTGATTAGATTGTACTAAAACTGTATTGCAGTCTCAGGAGGCCATATTTGCTAATCATACTCATTTGGGCAAAAACTGCATTGCAATGAGGAATCAGGAGGCCCCCTTTCCTCTTAAAAATCATTATGCCTAATATAGGAGTTCAGCCAGGAGGCTGTAATTGCTAATCCAAATCATTTGGGATAAAACTGTGTGGGTTGCAGTGAGGAATCAGGAGGACACATTTCCTCTTAAAAATTGTTAGGTATAAGAGTGTTGTTCAGACACATTAACAAAGAAAATGAATAGTGATTGTTCATTTAGTGACGGGTGACCTACAGGTGTGTCCTAAGATTGTGAAAAAGCAGATTACAAGAGGGGAAGGGTACATACAACATGAATAGGAAAAAGCGAGGATATGGTGAAAGGGGGAATTGGGCTATGTGCACAGTAGCAGAAAATTTCTGCTTAGAAACCGGACTCCCTTTCCCAGAAACCGCACGGCTTTTTCTGCATGTTTTCTGCGCAAAAAACGCACATTTTTTATGCATTTTTTTCCACGCTGTTCCAGACCCATAGAAATGGCCAGAAATGTGTAAAAATCAGCGAAATTAAAGAGCATGCTGCGTTTTTTACCGCAAAGCTGTTTTTTCGCGGTAAAAAACGCATCAATATGCACAAAAAGTGCAAAATGCATAGAAATGAATGGGAAGCTTATTTTTAGCGTCTTTATAGCGGATTTATTGGCAAATCCGCTAAAAAAATGCTAAAAAACTCTGTGTGTGCACACAGCCTAAGCTGGGTGTTCGAAGTGTACGTGGGTTAGGTGTTAATGTTAATAAAAGCTTGACTGAAGAAACACCGTCTTGTCCTATCCAAAGAATATTGACAACATCTGTTACTGGATGGGCTACTCCACTCCCTTTCTTTGTCAACCACAAAGTGGTACAACTGTAGATGAGGGCCAGAAAGAGCATGTGCTCCAGTGGATGGCAAGCACTGCATCAAGTGACCTCTCCTCCTCTTGCTCCACCTTAACTTCACACACAGTACAATCTTCAGAGGTGGCACTCCAATCAATCTTGCTTCCTCTCACGTCACAAATTTGCAAATGCCCAACTTACTGTGGGGTACCACAGAGGAGCCATTCTTCAGAGCTGTTTACACATTCTATTCCATGGGCATCAGAGGTCTGCTCCAAAGATTCACAGATTCCAGAGGAGGAAAGCATCTGCACCGATGTCCAACATTTTTTATGTTGGATCCGGGGCTGGCCAAAGTAGAGCCTGAGCAGAATCTAGACCCCTGTCACTAGATGCTATCGACCGGGGGTAGAGGTATTTCTGATGATTGTCGGATCGCATGATCGGACCACCTTCTTTGACATGGTTGTGGTATGTGCCGCCTATGTGTGTCAGGGTGATGAGCGTCGCACATGATCTTTGCCATGTCACATGATGGATATGGGGAGAGGATAAATTACAGGTAGTGATGATCACTGGTCTTCATTTGGATAGGTGCTTCTGTGGTGCCCTGCATCTTTATCGCCACAAAGGGGTTAAATATGTACTGTTTGGTATTGGTTTTGTGAGCATGGGAGTTATGCTTTCTCTGCTAGAGACTACAACACACACACACAATTCACCTCACTCCCTTACTTGTCTGAAACTTAAGCCCCCGTCACACATAGCGATCTCTGTGACAATTTCTGTGACGCAACAACGATCTCACCAGCGAGATCTCTGTGTGTGACACTGACCAGCGACGGCCCCCCCTGCCGGTTATCGCTGATCGTCCTGGAATAGCCAGGACATTTTTTTGATTGCTGGTCTCCTGCTGACCAGCACGCATCGCTGCGTGTGACAGGCGGGAGACCACCGATCAGCGATCAGCGCGCAGGTAGCTTGGGTAAACATTGGGTATCTAAGCAGTCCGCGTCACTAAGAAACCCAATGTTTACCTTAGTTACCAGTGCGCTGATGCAGGGAGCTGGTAACTAAGGTACACATCGGGTTTCTAAGTGCCGCACGCTGCTTAGAAACCCGATGTGTACCTTAGTAACCAGCTCCCTGCATCAGCGCGATGGTAAGTAACGTACACAGCGACGCCGTGCGCTCGGCGTCGCTGATGCTGATTGCTGGTGAAGCTGCCTGTTTTACCGCCTACCAGCGATCACGTAGCGACTCACCAGCGATCCTGACAAGTTGATATCATTGTCGGGATCGCTGGTGAGTCGCTATGTGTGACGGGGCCCTTAGAGCTTTACAGACATACCCTAACTGGGAGGGGGAGGAGTTGAAAGTTGTTGTTCAGTGAAGAAGAAAGAAGTGAACGCTCCTGGCAGCTATGATGATGACATGTGGTCCCTCTTGGAGCAAAGCAAAGAAGCATCAGGGAATCAGCCCCTAGGCCATCCATGCTTTCAGAGCAGGGTGGTAAGCAGAGAGACTGTGTGAGTTTATACAACCTACATTGGAGTGTTTTCCCCGGGAATACAGCAGCAAACTAGGATCAGTGAGGATTGTACAAGAAGGAACTTAACAAAGGATTCAAGCTACAAGTTGCCCGAAGAGGAAAATACAGTGAGTAGTGGCTATACTAGAAGTTCCAAACTCTGGGAAGCCTTGGTCCCAGAAGGGATTAGAATAGTAGGAAGTTACACTGAGTCACAGCAGGGAAAGATAACTCCCATTCTGCAGAGCAGACTGTAAGCTGGTGAGAGTTGTAATATCTCCTCTGAACTGCACCTGAGCTACAGTAAATGATAAAGTGACTTTTCTTGTCTCCTGCTTTATTACTCCTTGCCTTCTACTTTCATCACAATCTCTGGGGGTCTGCCCTGGTTGGAGAGGGTTTAACATCTGCATCTACTCCCCCAGGGATCATCTGCAGTGCCGGCTATACTACAGTCGAACACTCCAACTGGCGTCACGAATCACTACATAAACTTTATCCCTAATCAATACTCCCCTTTTACATGACCGCCTGAGGCCACGGACCGGGTCACTGCCACTGTGACATTTCCCATTGAAGTTAACGGGCCCGGCGCAGAGTATCCCACGGCCTCTGGGGCACGTCATTTTCTATGATAATGAAGGTGCTATGTGATCCTATCCCCTGCCCCTTGTCAAATTGCAAATTATGCTATATACATAGAGCGAATATATATATATATATATATACTAGCTGAAGTGCCAGGCGCTGCCCGGGCATAGTAACTAACTGTGGTTAGTTACAAAAAATTATAATTATCCTCCATCCCATAGTCCCGTGCCCATATACCCATCATACATATCCACCATCCCATAGGCCCGTGCCCATATACCCATCATACATATCCTCCATCCCATAGTCGAGTGCCCATATACCCATCACACATCCTCCATCCCATAGTCCCATGCCCATATACCCATCATACATATTCTCCATCCCATAGTCTCATGCCCATATACACATCATACATATTTGCCATCCCCTAGTCCCGTGCCCATATACCCATCATACATATCCGCCATCCCATAGTCCCGTGCCTATATACCCATCATACATATCCTCCATCCCATAGTCGAGTGTCCATATACCCATCATACATCCTTCATCTCATAGTCCCATGCCCATATACCCATCATACATATCCTCCATCCCATAGTCCCGTGCCCATATACCCATCATACATATCCGCCATCACATAGTCCCGTGCCCATATACCCGTCATACATATCCTCCATCCCATAGGCCCGTGCCCATATACCTGTCATACATATCCTCCGTCCCTTAGTCCAGTGCCCATATACCCATCATACATCCTTCATCTCATAGTCCCATGCCCATATACCCATCATACATATCCTCCATCCCATAGTCCCGTGCCTATATAACCATCATACATAGCCTCCATCCAATAGTCCAGTGCCCATATACCCATCACACATCCTCCATCCCATAGACAACCATTATGACATCATAATGAGCGACGGCAGGGCTTTCAACCTATGATGACATCAGCGTCACCATGGCAACCATTGTAACATCATAATAAGGGGCAGGGCTTGATACGCACACACTGTTTCCACAGTATGCAAATAGGGGCATTATGACATCATAATGAGGGGCGGGGCTTGACACGCACACACTTTTTCTCCAGTGTGTAGATAGGGGCAAAATTGTTTGGTGAATTGGAATGTGCGGGGTTAAAATTTCGCCTCACAACATAGCTTAGGACGCTCTCGGGGTCCAGACGTGTGACTGTGCCAAATTTTGTGGCTGTAGCTGCGACGGTGCGGATGCCTATCCCGGACATACACACACACATACACACACACATACATACATACATACATGCACACTTTGAGCTTTATATATTAGATATATATATATTTACAGTGAAGGAAATAATTATTTGATCCCTTGCTGATTTTGTAACTTTGCCCACTGACAAAGACATGAACAGTCTATGATTTTAAGGGTAGGTTAATTTTAACATTGCGAGATGGAATATCAAAAATAAAATCCAGAAAATCACATTGCATAAATTATATAAATTTATTTGCATTTTGTATTGAGAAATAAGTATTTGATTCCTTACCAGCCATTAAGAGTTCTGGCTCCTACAGACCACTTAGAGACTCCTAATCAACTCGTTACTGCATTAAAGACAGCTGTCTTACATAGTCACCTTTATAAAAGACTCCTGTCCACAGATTCAATTAATCAGTCAGACTCTAATCTCTACAACATGGGCAAGACAAATGAGCTTTATAAGGATGTCAGGAACAAGATCATAGACCTACAGAAAGCTGGAATGGGCTACAAAACCATAAGTAAGACGCTGGGTGAGAGGAAGACAACTGTTGGTGCAATAGTAAGAAAATGGAAGAAATACAAAATGACTGTCAATCGACATCAATCTGGGGCAACATGCAAAATCTCACCTCATGGGGTATCTTTGATCATTAGGAAAGTGAAAGATTAGCTTTAAACTACACGGGGGAACTTGTTAATGATCTCAAGACAGCTGGGACCACAGTCACGAAGAAAACCATTATTAACATATTACGCCGTAAAGGTTTAAAATTCTGCAGTGCCCGCATGGTCTCCCTGCTCAAGAAGGCACATGTGCAGGCCTGTCTAAATTTTGCCAATGAACCCCTGGATGATTCTGTGAGTGATTGGGAGAAGGTGCTCTGGTCAAATGAGACAAAAATTGAGGACTTTGGCATTAACTCAACTCGCCGTGTTTGAAGGAAGAGAAATGCTGCCTATGACCTAAAGAATACCATTCCCACTGTCAAGCATGGAGGTGGAAACATTATGTTTTGGGTGGCGGTAGCATGAACGAGGGCCCCTTGCGCTGGTGAAAGAGGCATGGGAAGGAGACGTGGCCATCTCTAAAGTGTCGGCTGTTGAGTACATCGTGCGCTTCTTGGACAAAATGATGGCCTTGTAGTGGCTGGTGCAGGACAATATGGCCCATGCTCAGGCTGAGCAGAAGCACTGGTACAACTAGAACACTTGTGAAAGGACCTACCAGGTTGGTTAGAAAGTGTGGGTACTGGTCACCGTACCACAGGACAAGCTTCAGGCAGCCTGGGAGGGCCCATACCTCGTGCACCAGTGCCTCAATGATGTTACGCACCTGGTAACCCTAGACCATGCCCGTGGAAGGAGGAAGGCCTTCCATGTGAACATGATGAATGCTCATCATGAGTAGGAGCCCTGCTCCCTCCCTGTGTCCAACTTTCCTGATGAAGGAGAGGCCAAAACCCTCCTGGATCTGCTCACCCAAGCCAAGGTGGGTGGATCCATTGAAGATGTAAACGTTGGTCACCAGTTCTCCGAGAACCAACAGTCCCAGCTGGAGGATACGCTATGCCCCATCTGAGAGCTGTTTAGAAGCCTTCCCAGAAGGACCAAGTTGGTTGCCCATCACGTGGACACTGGGGATCACCCTCCCGATCTGGCGGTCAGCATATCGGGGTCTCTCGAGGTGCAGCAGCAGATGCACCAGGAGATTGATGAGATGCTGAAGTTGGGGGTGATCCAGGCATCCAACAGCGCATGGACGTCGCCCATAGTCCTCGTCCCCAAAAAGAACCAAGCAACCCGATTCTGCATGGACTTCCGGGGGCTGTCACGGTCACAATGCGTTCCTGTTGCCACACATCGATGACCTGCTCGATCAGTTGTCCGGGGCTAAGTACCTGACTGTTAGGGCTGGTGGAACGCACCAAATAATATAAAGATGGTAATAAGGTGCGTTCGCAGCCCGGGGTCCACAGTGCAGAGATGTTAACTGCTGCTCAATAATGGCAGACACTAAATGGCGGTATATCACTGGACACACGTGGGTTAGACACCACCAAGTATGTAGTAGTGACAGGCTTTGTTGCTTCACAGAGCCACGGTACCGCATAAGACAGATGCCATACCCTGTTGACTGTCACAGGGCACAGCGGAGTCAGCGCTAGTGTACGGTCACAAGACTCTGCCCCAAGGACATGGGGTAAGAGCCTCTATAGATCCACTAAGTGCATGGTGTCACACCTGCGAATGCCACTAATAGACGCTGGCTACTGTAGAGTGCAGACAAAGTGCACAGTGGCGAACAGGCAAGCTACTACTTGGCGCTGAAGCTAGTCCCTGACTCTGCCTCCTACCTGCACTAACAGCCTAGGCACTATCTGGCAAGGCTGAACAACACATGCATACCAAGGGTATGGGTTTCATAATGAGTCATTCACCAGAGACATTCATACGTGCAAACAACACTCACTCCAAATGGACTATACTAGTGCACGGCCATGCAGCCGTGCGATCCTTTTATTACCGCAGCCTTCTGGGACCTTGCTGATGGCCCAATCCGAGCTGCTTGAGGACCTGAGCATGTGATCTCTGACCACCAGTGAGTGGTCTTCTCACGGGCATGCTCACATGGAGAAAAACAGGACTTAGTCCCAGGGACGTCTGCTTGCTGCTGACTATTACTGGATGGTATAGCTGAACCTGAGACAGCAGCAGCAACCAGACGCATAGCATTAGCCTGAGCAAGATGCTGGGACCAACGCCTCCGCTGAGCAGGACCCTCTGCGGCTGCAGAAGAATGGGAGACCACAGAGGAGATGGCTGGAGATTCCCACTGTGCAGTGGCGGGAATTTGATGCCTGACACTGACCATCATGGATCTGAGCTGGGGATATTGGCATATCCCTATGACTCATGAGGCCCGGGAGTGCTCTGTCTTTATCACCCTGTTTGGATTGTATGAGTCTACCGTGATGCCATTCGGCATGAAAAATACCCCTGACATATTTCAGCAGATGGTCAACACATTGCTCCAGGGACTTGAAGGGTACATGGCTGCGTACCTGGATGATATTGCCATCTTTAGTCCAACCTGGGAGGATCACCTAGTGCATCTGACCCAGGTGCTTAGGCAAATACACCGGGCAGGTTTAACCATCAAGCTGGAAAAGTGCCAGCTGGGCAAGAGCAAGGTCCTCTACCTGGGTCACCGGGTAGGCAGGGGGGTTCTGAAGCCAGAGCCCAGGAAAGTGGATGCCATCCTGGCCCACCTCCAGGACCAAGAAACAGGTGATGTCCTTCTTTGGGACTGCTGGGTACTATAGGAGGTTTGCTCCACACTACATGAAACAACTATAAGTGTACTATGGCATCTAATTGCACGGGATAATACAAGATTGAGACCAAATAAGTATATTTAACAAGGATAACACAACTACCAGAGTTCTTCCTTCAGTAACGAAAACACAGCACAATATAGAATGATGCAAGTAAAGTAAAACTAGCAGAGCACTTCCTGCAATAGTAATGAAAACAGCACACTGAATGATGCAGAATAACTGAAGGGCGGGGCGCGACCGCTAATATGAACCAGTCCAACAGTAATATGATGCAGGTGTGCACATTATAACTAAAACATAGGGCACTAAACATAGGAGTCCAGCAGTAAGCATGAAAGTAAGCCCACTGCATTTAATGAGGCAGTCCTGTGATGTTATGAATGAGCACGCACACAAAACTAAAGTGTAGAAGTCCAGCAATCATAAGGGTGGAAAAGCACATGGCACTTAAACGTAGAAGTCCAGCGTGATACAAAAGGGGAATAAACAGGAGAAGATCACTATAAGTACCCTTAGGGCTGAAAGTCCCGCACAAGTCCAGCAACGCAGCCCAAACAAACACAGACCTAGAGGAAATGGAGATGTCAGGATTCCTTACTAGCTACAGCAGTTCAAGGCTCGAATAGCTCCACACTAGAAGTCCAGACTGTAGTTAAGCACAGACAGCGTCAGGGAGATGCACAGAGGACTGTAGGCGGCAGAATGTGGAAAGGCAGAGCACCAAGTAACAAGCAGCAGCAGGGAGTAAACCAGCAGACAGGCAGGAGCTCTGGAGCCAACAGCAACAAAACACTCAGGCACAGAGGAGCACATGACCTGAACTTAAATAATCAGGACAGACAGGAAGTTCCATGACAAGGTGAGATATGAGACTCCATCTCGGTTCAGGGCAAACAGGCACAAAGGAAAGTACGGAATCCTTACACTATAGTACCCTGGCCAAGCCCCTGAAAAAGCTGCCTCATGCGTTAGACTGGTCTGTTTCCTGCGAGACCACTTTTCAGGCGCTCAAGACTGCTTTCTCCAGCTCCCCAGTACTAAAAGCTGCTGTCTTGGCGGCGCCGTTTGTAGCACAGACCGACGCCAATGACTTAGGCCTTGGTGCCGTGCTCAGCCAAGTCAACAAAGCCGGTCAGGAGCATCCTGCCCTGTACCTGAGCAGGAAGCTATTGCCGAGAGAGGTGGCCACAATGGAAAAAGAATGCCTGGCAATTGTATGGGCACTGCAGAGTCTGCAGCCCTACTTATACGGGTACCCTTTCATCATGGAGATGGACCACAATCCCCTCAGTTGGTTGCACACAGTCTCAAGGACGAATAGGAGGTTGCTATGCTGGAGCCTCAGGCTCCAGCAATACCACTTCACCATTCGCCACAAAAGGGGGCACGACCATGGGAATGCTGATGGAATATCCCAGCAAGGGGAGGTTGTGGAAAGGTGTGCAGTGGAACACAGAGATGTGATATCCGCTAGCGCCCTCTAAAGTAAGGAGGTATGAGGGACGAGGGACAATCCATTTTGGATTATAGATTCAGGACATCTCCATCCACTCCTGGAAGGTGCCCTCACCCTTGCGTTCCCCCTGGCTAGAAAAGGCAATGTAATATTTTCCTTAATTAACTCCAAGAACAAGCCCTTTGAAGCTGTGGTCCCCAATAATTATTACAAGGGTGTGAACTCTCCTGCAGCTACAGCCAGCTGGCTCCCTTTGTCTGATCCAAGCACATGGAGACATTGTGGCACCAAAGGTATCAGCAAGTCACTGAGGTATTGAATCTGGAAAATGACCTATAATAACAGAATTCAATATCGCTGAGGCTTGCCAAGCACATAATCGGAATCAGCATTCCTTCCCCCACATGCCCTTGCCGGCAACCACGTGTAATGCTCTGCATTATTGAGTTATAAAGCATAGCTACCAGGAATTACATATGGCAGGCATATTTAGTTTCTGTGTGCAGATAAAATCCAGCAGAATCCAGTGGCACCACTGGCATTCCCTTCAGAGCTTCGGGCAGAAAGTTATGAGCCTCCAAGGTTCTGATCACAAAATCATACTCTGAGATGGGAGGAGAGAGGCTGCACAAGCCCAGGGGTGGGTTCAGAGTGTGGGAGAGAACTGCCTAGGAGATAAGAGACAACTGCTCATTTTGAGCTTAGTATTTTCTACTGGCAGGAGGACTGTTACCAGACGCAGCCAGGAAAACCATGTAACTAAGATTTGGACCTGTGATCAATCAGCGCCTCCCTGTGGTAAAAAGCTACATGACATAGTAATTGCAACCTATCTATACCCTATCCTTATGCTGCACTCCTGACTGTATACCTGTATATTGTTCTTGTAAATATTTACCTGTATATTTCTAGTACACCTTTTCGGTGATTAAATATATAATGAATCTTGGGCTGCGCTTTTATTTCGATACACGAATCCCCACGTCCGCACGCTCAGTTGGTTATATTATATGCTACCCGGGTTGGTTTCTGACCTGATAAAAGCATGTTGTCGGACAGGGCTTATGTTGAACGAGGAACTGGTGGCAGCATACCGTACTGTTAGTGCGGAACTCTGACAGTGACAGCTGGGAGGTTCATATGTATCCCCTGCCTTGTCTGGTGATGTATGTCCCCCCTCACTGGGAGTGCCTCAATTGTTTGTACCAATCAGGGAAGCCTTTCCAGCAACTATTTGCCCTTGGTGCAGTTCCCTGACTGACATGAGATAAGTGGTGGCTCCAGAGAGCCGATCCCTGCTGGGTCCTTCCTTCTCCTCCCCCGAGTTGAGCAAAGTGAACACCCCCTTCCCCTGTGCGACTTGGCACAATATGGTTCTCCAAGTACATTTTTTCTTATATGATTTTCTCCCAGCAAAGAAGGTTTACGATGCTCCCTTAACCACCAGTTCTTCATTAAAACTTCAATTCAAAGCTGTAAATGCTGGCCCAGATCCTGATACCTCATGCATGGCTCATGGCTGACTGCTGCTGTGCCATTATAAAAAGTTATAGTGTGGGTCAGTTGATCTGTCAACAACCTGTGTTATTGTCCTTACATTTTTCTACCAATATTACTCTATGAAACTGATGTTTGTGCCATCTGAGTGTGGCTGTGAAAAAAAGAAAAATTGGAACTGTTGCATGAGGTATTAAGGCTCCCTGCAAAGAAGGCTTGCAATGCTCCCATAACCACCAGTTCTTCATTGAAACTTCAATTCAAAGCTGTAAATGCTGGACCAAGACCCTGACACCTCATGCATGACCAATGGCTGACTGCTGCTGTGCCATTATAAAAGGTTCTACTGTGGGTCAGTTGATCAGTCAACAACCTGTGTTACTGTCCTTATATTTTTCTACCAATAGTACTGTATAAAACTGATGTTTGTGCCATCCGAGTGTGGCTGGGAAGAAAGAAATATTAGAATTGTTGCATGAGGTATCAGGGCTTCTAGCTAAGAAGGCTTATACAGCTCCCTTAATCATCAGGTCTTCATTGAAACTTCAATTCACAGCTGTAAATGCTGGCCCAGACTGTGATATCTCATGCATGCCCCATGGCTGACTGCTTCTGTGCCATTACAAAAGGTTCAATTTGTGGGTCAATTGATCAGTCAACAACCTGTGTTACTTTCCTTACATTTTTCTACCAATAGTATTCTAAGTAACTGATGTTTGTGCCACCTGAGTGTGGTTGGTAAAAAAAAAATGGAGCTGTTACATCAAGGCTCCCAGCAAGTCATGCTTACACCACTTCTACATTAACCACCAGGTCTTCATTGAAATTTCAATTCAAAGCTGTAAATACTGGCTCAGACCCTGATACCTAATGCATGGCCCATGGCTGACTGCTGCTGTGTTATTAGCAAATTTCTACTGTGGGTCAATTGATGCCTCTTTTAATGGTGTCTTAGGGTACCGTTACACATAGCGATGCACCAGCGATCCCGATAACGATATGGATCGCTGGTGCATCGCTAAGTGGTCGCTAGTGAGCTGCCACACAGGCAGATCTCACCAGCGACATAGCAGGGGTCGCTACTTACCTGTCAGACGCGGCGATCCTGACGTCCTCCCGCCCGTGTCCACGCGTCGCTCGTCAGCGCCACAGGAAGTCCAGCAGGAAGCGCCCGATGAGTAATGATCCAGGACCTTCTCGCGCGACCAGCGATAATCAGCGGGGGAGCCGGTCGGAGGTAAGTATCACATGTAGCGATATTGCTAGCAATATCGCTGCTACGTCACAAAATCGGTGACTTTACAGCGATATTGCTAGCGATATCGCAGTGTGTAACGGGGGCTTTAACCTAATTTTACCTGTTTGAGAAGCTTTTTGTCACCTGTTAAGGTGTTATGTATATGTTTGGTTTGGCCTCTCATTGAATCTAATGGGATTTGGGTACGTTCGTTGAACCGAACCGAACCTTGAAATGTTTGCTCATCTCTAATCCCATCCAGTATAGTCTCGGGTGGCTGGATAGAGCCTATGCCACCTACAATTTCTGGATTCAATATCTTCCCCTTAACCACCATCGCTAAAAAATATTGTTTTTTTCTGCTGAAAATAAGGAAGGCATAGCTATTTTAGCTTTTCTGTCTTAATAAGTGCTCTGTCCTGTCTTGCTTTCCCCCTCAAGTATTTTTACCTCTAGAAGTGTTTACCTCGATTGTTTTCATGTCACATTTGGCAGTCTTTATAAACTCTTGCTAAAACTATTTACTTTGCCACAATAGTCCCTGAAGTGTTTAGAATAAGCATCAGGTCACATTTATTTCTCATTATAAGGTCTATTTCCAGAGGCAATCCACACCTTTGATCTAACAAACAAGGTTAAATCAAGTTTGCATACCATACTTGTTAAAATATTCTATCAAAAGTTAATACCAGAATGAATTTCTGCCAGATTCCTGGACTGTTTTTATACATAGAAAGTAGTAACAATTGTGTCTTTAATGATTTGTTAAATGTCACTGTGGCATGTGTGCTCATGTCTAGGAAGCAGTGTTAAGTTAAATTATGAATGCTGTCATGGTTGCACTGTTCATGGAAACCTGACAGGTGTTAATTGAATTTCTACAGAAAGACTTAAGGCCCCGTCTCACTAAGCAATCTCGGTAGCGAGATCGCTGCTGAGTCACAACTTTTGTGACACAACAGCAATCTCACCAGCGAGATCGCTGTGTGTGACAGCGATCAGCGAGCGGCCCCCCTGCCAGTATCGCTGATCGCTGGAAGAAACCTCTGGACATTTCTTTGATCGCTGGTCTCCCGCTGGCCAGCACGTATCGCTGTGTGTGACAGGCAGGAGACCAGCGATCAGGTGTAAAAGATAATAAAAAAAATTAAAAATATAGTTATTCTCTCCTTCCGACGTCCCGTTCAGCCATCCTGCCTCTCTCCACGCTCCGGTCCCAGTGATCCTTTGCACGAATGACCCCGAGACTTTGTTATCCCTCGAGACCATGACATCTCGCGGTCATTCTCGCAAAGGATCACTGGGACCGGAGCGTGGAGAGAGGCAGGATGGCTGAACGGGACGTCGGAAGGTGAGAATAGCTATATTTTTTATTTTGACTCTATTTTTTACAGGGATGGCCAGCGATGCCGGGCGCTCGGCATCGCTGTGCTGATCGCTGGTGAAGCTGTCTGTGTGACAGCTCACCAGGGATCACATAGCGACTTACTAGCGATCCTGACACCTTGATATTGGTGTCGGGATCGCTGGTAAGTCGCTTAGTGTGACGGGGCCTTTATTGCAAGCCACTATGTTCACCAGATCCCAAGGCTTTCCCTGGCTTTCACCCTTTAACCCCTGAACAGGGATATGTACTTACACAGGGACTTCTGGACTGGAATCACAGAGTCAGCTGCTGACGGTGGAGCAAGTTATTGGCGAGACAAGTCATCACACAGGGTCAATATTAAGAGGTCACATGAGGAACAAAATCAGAAATCAAGTATGTGGTCAAAATACAAGCCAAGTTCAGAAAACAAGATAAATCAGGAGACGCAACAAGAGAAAGGATCAGGGCTATAGATCAGGTAATCTGAACTTATTGACAAGCAGTGGAAGTCAGAGGTTCAGGAGTTTAAGAAGCAGACAGCTCTTCCTGGAGATTTCAGGAAGAAGTAATTAAAATCAGACAAAAATTAATCTTATAGCTCTCTGATTTAGCGGCACTAAAAGTCCCAAGAATAACACAAGACTGTCAGTGTCACTCATTTCCAACAACAAAGGAGCTGCCCAGCTTCTGAAGCGGAAACAGAGGGAAGAGTAACTGTAGCATATACTTAATCTTTTAACATTTTCATCAGCTCAATGGGGCACGGGTACATTTTGAATTGATGTTGTCCATTTAAAGAGGCTTTCTAATACACCAATACTGATGAAAAAATCACATGGTGGGTTGGGATAGGTAACTAATTTGTTTGTTAATCATACCATCCATACAGAAGGCACCTTCTGTCGTTTGCTTTACTAAGCTGTAAACTAGTTACTGGCAGCTTTTGTGTTTCGCATAAAAACTGGCTACAGTCTGCAGTCACTTGCTTTCTGGTCTACTTCAGTGACATGCTTGATCTGGGGGTTTTGTGATGAACCCAAAGGTTCCACAGCTCTAGGGTACACAGAAGACAGTCTGAATGGCTAATGTAGTCCACTCCACTACGTTTCGCCCGTTTGGCTACTTCTACTACTTCTAGTTTTCAGCACTACACTAGCCTCTTTTCTTCTCCAGGTTCAACACACATGCAGTGCATACAGGAACATACTTTATAAAAGACTCTGTCCACTCTCTGAGTTTCACAAATATATAGTGCTTTTTAGCAAAGACTACACAAGTTGCCATTCCATTCAATATCTATGGAACTGACCAAAACAGACAAGTCTTCAATTTCCAATTTTTGTTTCCCCAGCAGGAAAATTAAGCAAAACACAATTCTCATTTAAATCAACATGCTGTCCATGTAACTTATAAGCTGTAGAAGGTCCTATAGGCACATATTTAGGCATTACAGATCCACAAGTCAGAGAAAGCAAGAACAGCAGAGGGTGTGCATATTTGTGCTGTGTAAGAGGCAGCAGCCCAAATAGAATGCAGCTATGAGGACTGCCCTAGTGCAGAACTCGAGACACAGAAGAAGGGACTATAGCTACATGGTCTAAGTTTTCTAAAGTTGTGTTCTGTTTGAGTTGTATTGCTATATTCCTGTTGGAGCTGTGTGGCAAAAGACAAGCCAACACAATATCTCAGCTACAAGCCAGACTGAGTATCTGGAGAAAACAGAGACAGGACTTAAACTAGCCTAAAAAGCCCGATCAGAGAAAAGGAGCACCCGGCATACAGAGAAATTGATCTACAGGAGAATTTTCTGATCCAGGGGCAGCCTTAACATGTGCCAAAGTTATTAAGTGGTAAAAATGTTAGAATACAATAAAATGGAATAGCATAATTATTATTAATGTAGGGAGGTGGACCGGGCTGGGGCAGCTTCTTGTGTGTCTGGGCTGGAACCATCGGGGCTGTCACCATTGTTGCAGGGGAAGAACTTTCTGACCGGAGCAGACCTTTGCACCTGACTGCAGGGGGCGGGTTAGGGATAAAAAAAGGCTGAGCAAGGGAAAAGGGGACTTCTGGCGGGAAGACAGAGAACACGAATGGAGAAGGTTGGCTCCGTCTCCATTGCTCCTCGCCAATCAGCAGGACGATGCTGTGGCTTATCCTTCTCTATGCGCACAGCCTGCGTTCAGACAGAGTCGGGCTCCCGACAGACTTCCACATCTGTGAGCTCTGATTGGACTGCATTCCTCGCAGTTCCTGACAGTCGTTTTCAAACGGACCACGTGCAACACCCTGACTGCAAGGTCCCCTCTTCAGCCTCCTCTCCAGAACTTTGTGACCAATGTGTTCTTTCATCTTCTACACCCCGTGCAATCCCATGTACCAGGACCGGAACCCCGCATCAGGAAAAGCCAGGAACCACCGTTTCTTTCAAGAGACATTGCTTTGACGTCATCTGGGATAGCTTCAGAGACTTCTCCTTTCACCTGCGTAGACACCGTGAAATCGTGTAGCCCTGACCGGCCGGGAGGTACAGACTAAGAAGTTTGATCCATTCCTTTACTGATCATTATTAGCGTTAGATCTACACTGTTAATGTTTGTCCTGTATTTGTATTACTTTGCTTTTGTGTTCTCCCTTCATGGAGCACTGACTGCCAATTATTCTCTGCATAAAATACCCGTTAACTCTTGTTCTGCCTCCTGCTCATCACTGTATCCCGCGTTCCTGCTAGAACCTTACATTAACACGATATACAGGGCATAAATGATTGCAAAAGACAAAATATTACAGAAGTTGTCCCCTACTTCAACAGCTTCTTATCATATCCTTCGCTTGGCCTCCACAAAATACTAAAGCCTATACTCACCTCCCATGCTAGTGTCATTCCCGCAGTATCAGGACTCGCTCTAATGGGGCTCCAGTGCTGTTCTTGCGACATGTGATGCCTGTTTCCAATCAGTGCCAGAGTCACTGTCCTCGCCTCCTGTCGACATGAGTGTAAGCAGATAGACCGGACCTCGGGTACCTGCATGCCGGGTCCTGAACTGGAAAGGCTGCATCCATTGTTCCCGGGGGAAGCCTGAGTAGGTCGGACCCCTGCTGCATGAGGAAAGCATGAGAGAGACAGAGTTTCCTGCTGACAGGAGGGGGTGGGGAGAGCCAGAAAAGGGCGCGCAGCAGCAGGGAGATAAAAGAAGAAAGCACGCGAAGCAGAGCAGTTTGGCGCCAGGGCAGAGCAGCGTGCAGAGCGGTGTGTGGCATGCTCTGCTTCCTTTGTCCTCTGCATAGAGTACCGACGCTGTGAGAGGTTGCATAGATGGAGCCTCGTTGCCTGCAGAGCCAAGTGTTGACAGTATCATGCCAGAGAGAGAGACCGCTGCGGAGCAGTGCAAAGCAGAGCCGAGCTGTGTACACAGAGCTGAGACATGCATACTAAGTAGAGCTGAGCCAGCTGTGCAGCAGCCAGAGAGTGAAGTGCCAAGTCCTGAGAACATAGGCAGTGTGCAAGCTAGTGCCAGATGTCGCCCGTCGCCAACAGCAGGGACCAGAGAGAAAGGGGCGTACAGCGTGAGTCCGGTGACTGTCAGAAAGCAAGGCACAGAACACTCCGTGTCCATGAATATAACACATGTGCCTCATGCAAGTGACCGAGGACAGGACAGAACCTTGTATCTTGACCATGCCATTAAACAACTTCTGAGCCCATACCTGATCGTGACCCCTTCTATCGTCAGCCACTTTGGGCTCGCTTGACCCAGACTGTGACGACAGTTGTGCAGGAGTCTCGTCGAGCTTAGACAGTAGTCGTGGCCCTTACCTTTGTAGGAAACTACAGTATATGGACTAGGGGCAGTGGAAGGTACCAGAGACCAACCACTGTCTCCAGAAGACGGGGGGTATTGTTGTCTGCTTGACCACATTAATGAGGACACTGCGTCGGCCGTTGCTGGGACCATTGAGTTCGGAGCAGGAGCTGCAGTACTAGGACTTCCTTATACGTTTGCTAATATTTGACCCGTTGTATTGTACTATGCCTTTAATACTGTTTAACTCTTTACCGCCCTGCGTGGAGTATTTCCCCTGTAAATAAACCTGTTAACCTTTGCTCTGCCTGCATCTCGCATTCCTGCTTGATACCTTACATGAGCATGAAGAGGATCAGCTGTAGCCTGGACTTCCTCTTCAAGGCAAAGACAGAGATGCCAGCTCTGATTGGGTGCCGGTGTCATGTGTCACAACAACCGCATGGGAGCCATGAGAGAGCGAGTGCTGACACCACAGGAATGGCACCAGCATGGGTGGTGATTTTTTATTTTATGGGGTCCAAACATTTTGATCAGGAAGGAGTTGTTCTATTCTATTAGTGGACAACTCCTTTAATATTATTATTAAAAAACACTATTCAATGTGCTATACTATATTAATGAAATATTGCAAAATATAGTGAGAACCTAGAACTCGTATACTGCTTTGCACACTAAATAAAAAAATTGGAAGACTGATTTTTTTTCCAATGCAAACATTACCTTCTGCTGAGAAACTATGCTTTATAAAAAATTATTTGCTGATCACGTTTGATTGTGTGTATAGAATTGCTATGGACGGCAGAACCTTTCCTATAGAGGGTTCACTTTACTATTATCTGCTTGGGAGCAGGGTTGGACTGGCCCACCAGAGAACCTGAGAATCCTCCGGTGGGCCCTGTCTTCTCTTTCAGGAGAGTTCATAGTGCAAATCTTGCAGCTACTATTGGGCTTTTTAGTGGGGGAGAAAGGTGGGTCCTCAAAATCAAATCCTCTGGTGGGCCCAGTGTTCTTCAGTCTGACACTGCTTGGGAGTCTAATATATTTTTCCTTGATTTGCATTTATATGGCATTAAATTGATAAAATGTTTGCCTTGTTATTGTTTCAATAACTATTATCTTTTCAGAATTAATGATTGTACATCATATCCCTTATATACTGTACATATTCTCATCTGTATGCTTCTAACTGATGGAAATGCATTTGGAATTATGGTAATTGGAAAACCTTCCTATTGGTACTGAGGTCATTTGTAATCCTCTGTTTCTATTCTTAACTAGTATTTCAAAATTAAATTAGCATAGATTGATCACTACAAAGAAATATTTTTCTGAAATTTAATTATTCATAAAGATGGTAGCCTGGAAAATTAATTGCTGCCCTTTTGTCCGTTTTACATTTATACTTTTTTCATAATCTCATCATAATCCATCATTTATACAAACAGTTCAATAATGGCATGGTGTTCTTAACATCAATGCAACATTATTTAGATGAGTACAAAAAGAATTTTGAGACTTTGTTTTACATGGAGAAATAAGCAAAAAAGAACCTTGGTCTGAAAAATGCTGAAATTACATGTGCACATTGATACAATTGACTGGTAAACTTTCGAATCTCACACTCATATACATGGTCATATTAACGGTTATTACCAAAATAGTAAGTTATTCCCGATCCACAGGATCGGGATAATTTAATGATCGCTGGAGGCCTCACTGGGACCTCTTATTATGCTGAAAACGGGGCTTTGGGACCCAGGAATTAACACAGGAGATCCTTGCCTTGAATGGAGCGGAAATGTGCATGTTTTGTCTCCTATTAAGGAAAATTCTATGCAGAGATTGCTGCAGCGACAAAAAAGGTTAGTCATTAAAATTTAACAAAAAGATTGTCCATAGCACGAACAAGTGGCCATGTCGAAAGCCTGTGGAACCGGACTAGAGCACTGTGAACCTCTTCCTATCTGCTGGCATTGCAGGTATCTCTTGTGAGCTTCACATGATGCATACAGTATGTCACACCGCAATGATAGTGTCATGGTGGGCTTATTACTCAGAAGGGGTATCAGGGATACAAGCAAGTAGGAGGAGGTTCACAGGGAACACTTCTGGTGGTCACAAAAAAAAATCGTTATGGCCAGTGGTCCAGGGCCTTTGAAAACTTTTTCTGAACTCTTCCAGGGACCCAAATAATTTCACAAAAAATGTAAGTAATGTCACAAAACACCCTGCACTGTTTGTATAGCAATATCATATTGACTTATACTCAATGTCTCTATGCAAAAAGAAACCCACAAAAAGCAATGTCACAAAATGTAACATTTTTGCAGAAAAACAAAGGTGTATGCAAAATCACCATTAAGGAATTGTATTTTATAATTTCACTTTATAGTGACAAATCTGTCAGTCTCAAACATGAATATTGATACTGTGCTTCATGATCTCATCAGACAAATCAAGGATATGAAGGGTCGGTGGCCGTGCTGGGGGGGTGGTCCCTGTTCTTACCGCGCAGAGACGAAACAGAGACAAGATGGAGACAGATTCTGGGTGCAACAGGTCCAAGTTTTATTCACTCGCTGTCCGCCTGACAGCCTCACAGCACTCCGCAATTTTTCCTCAAGGTGCTCTGGTTACAATACACCACAGAACACCGCACTTTCGCCAGGAGCTTTCTGGAACCCTCCCTCAGTATTTATAGCACTCCCGATCCCCTGTCACTGTAACTCCGCCCCCCATGACCAACGGTTTCTAAAGCCCTAAGCTGATGTCAAGTCCTTTGCTCACACTCCTCCCTGCCATCTAATGGTCAACCCAAGGTACTGCACGTCCACTACACTTTCCTAGCTGTTTCCCCACTGTACTAACTGACACCTGTCTAAAGTGTGCAAACCTATCTTTCTCTATACTGACACGTCCGTCCGTCCGTCAGGTCACCTTCCCTACAGATACAAGCCAATCTCCCTAAATCATGTTGTACTGTCCATTTATAGAAAGCCTCATGTGATTCTTGGTTGATCCATCAATCTACTCTATCCAATCTGATATAATCTAATCTAATCTATCTAAACTATATACAGTATAATATACCTATCTATTTATCCATCTATCTATCCGCCTGTCTAGGCCTCAGAGACAGAGAGACATGACTAACACCCTTTGATACAGCCTCCACTGCCTTGCTGTGTTATGGTGGCCTTCACTTCACCCAGACTCCTCGCCCTGGCACTTAACATATTAATGGAGTTGGTCTTCTTCTGTTCAACAACTTCACCTTCAATCCAATCTCACCTTTACTCTCCCTTCTTTTGAATTGCACTCTATCTGTATCCATTCTCTCTTAAACCTCCAATTATCCATCATATATAGACCTCCAGGCTCTGCCACCACATTTATTGGCCACTTTGCCTCCTGCCTTCTTCACTTTTTCTCTTCTGACATTCCCACCATCATCATGGGTGAATTCAACATTACCATTAACATCCACTTGTCAGCAATCTCCAAACTCCTTTCACTTGTTTCATCTTGTTTCATACTATGGTCATTCAAATCCACCCATACAGATGGACATACACTAGATATCATATTCACTCATCTCTGTTTCCTATCTAACTTCACAGCCTCAATTCTCCCCCTATCTGACCACCATCTATTTATTTAACTCTCTTATCAGATCCATCACTATAAATGACATCATGCTTTCCCTTTATCGGAAGTCCACTGCATTGGTGTAACCCTTGATACTGCCCTGTCTGTCAAACCACCCATATCCAAGCTCTCAACACCTCCTGCAACCTCCAACTTAAAAATGTTTCCAGAATTTTACATTTCCTTAACCCTCAATCTACTGGAATATTAATGTATGCTGTCATCATCTACCACATGAACTGTTGCAATTTCCTCCACTGTGGTCTCCCCGCTTACACTCTAGCACCTCTCCAGTTCATACTTAACTCTGCAGCCCAACTAATCAACCTTTGCCCTTGCTACTCCTACACCTCTGTGCTCTGCAAAGATCTTCATTTGCTCCCAATTTCTCAACTCCCATTTTCCCAATGGATAAAATTTAAACTGCTAACATTGAATTGCAAGACGGTCCATAATCTGCTTCCTCAATAATCTGCCTCCTCCATATATCTCCGAACTAATCTCCCCATATCTTCCCACATGTATTCTCCGGTCCTCACAAGATCTCCTTCTCTCCTCCACCCTCGTATGCTCCTCACTCAATCACCTTCAAGACTTCTCTGAAGTTTCCCCCATCTTCTGTAATTCCATGCACCAAGATGTGCAGCACCAAGGATGGAATCAATGGTGCTCTAAAAATAAACAATTATATTTATCTTTTTTCATTTTCTTTTTACAGCAGAACCAGGTGAAAGAAAAAGTGTTTTTGTGCTAAGCTCACAAAAAAATCATATTTCTGACTGGCCAATCTGTTTCAGAATTATGTGAGAGCATTTCATCTGGTTTAACTAACACATACCAATGAGCTTCTCTGTCTCTATGTCATTTCAAGTGATCTATTGAAGAAGATTAACAAGATAGTGTACACTTCATGTAAACCATGGCTTCAGGAAGATGAACAAGCTTTATCTACTGAGTGATGAAAACATTTCATGAGGATACCAGTACAACTAAGATCATTGAGGTTGTCATCTTGTAAAAGTCAAGTTGTAGTGTAAAAAAGAATCAGGTTTTTGGGTTTAAATCTTATTTTTTTCTGACATTATTAGAGGATAAAATAATTTTATTGCTGATGGAAACATTAATGCTGCAAAGAGTTACATAGCTGCTATGCAATAGACATGGTGAAATCTGCTATGAAAATCTGCAAAATTAATTGGCATGATTGGATTCCACTTAAAAAAAACTTGACAGGTTCTCTCATGTTTAAAAGACGTGAACATACCCGTATGGTGACTTAGTACACAGGCAAAGCAAAGCAAAAATGAAAAACAAACAAAAAAAAACAAAAAAAAGCAAAATAAAATGTTTTTTTTGTTTACCACTTCCTGGTTTTTTTTGCCACAATTTTTATTTTTTCCTTGTGGGTAGAGTTGAGCGACTTTTGGTTTTTTAGGGTCGCGTTTCGTTTCGTGAAACCCGACTTTTCCAAAAGTCGGGTCGAGCAAGATCGTCCGATTATAGGGAAAAGTCGAGGTCGTCCCGAAACACGAAACCCAATGTAAGTCAATGGGGAATAAAAGTCGGCAGTGAGAGGAGGACAGGAAACACACCAACAGTGCCCATTTGAATGCCAAAAGCATCAATTCTTCTTACTTAAGCTTGTCAACCTTATTTAACTTTATAATACAAGTTACGCACTGAAAAATGGGGGTTATTTGGCTACAGTTGTGGGGGGGGAGGGCTGGCTCCAGGTTTTCATGTGCCCTGGGCGAAAGAGCGCCCCTTTAACACATACCACAACTCATCATGCTCCGATACGGCAGAGAAATAGCGGTATAGTACAATGAAAAATACTTCACTTTTTACATCTCATGACGACGCCCATCTATTTCTCCATACAGAATCATTGGTCCCATATAATGTTTGAAACAGTATATGATGAGCTCCACATAATGCTACAGTATATGTTGGTCCCCATGGATGAAGCTCCACTGTCTTATGGGCCCAAATAATGCTCCAAACATAATGGGCCCCATTTCTAATGCTCTAGTGCAGTGGTCCCCAACCTTTTTTGCACCAGGGACCGGTTTCAAGCAAGACCATTCTTCCATGGCCCGGCAGGGCGGGGATGGAGGTGTGGCAGGGGCGGGGCTTTGGTCATAAGGGGGCGGGGCTATGGACACGGTTGTAGTGTAGCAGTGCATACTTATAATTAAATAACATTTATAATGTGACTCAACTCACCATAGGTTTTGAATGAGTGCTCCATCACCCCCTTCTCCCCATCATTGCCTTCACCCCATCACTCCCTTCTCCCCATCATTGCCTTCACCCCATCACTCCCTTCTCCCCATCACTGCTATCTCCCCATCATTGCCTTCACCCCATCACTGCCGTCTCTCCATCATTGCCTTCACCCCATCACTCCCCTCTCCCCATCATTGCCTTCACCCCATCACTGCCGTCTCTCCATCACTCCCCTCATGGCCTTCTCCTCATGTCCCCATCTCCTCCAGGGCCAGGCTACACAAACACAGACAGACAGACAGACAGACAGACAGACACACCACCTCTCTCCTCTCACCTGCCCGCCGCCCGCGCTTCCTCGCTCTGACACAGCAGCGGCGCGCTCCTCTCTGTGTCAGTCAGAGACAGGAAGCGCGGGCAGCGGGCAGGAAGCTGGACGGGTCCTTGCAGCTCCACTCCTGCTATTCCCTCTTGCAGGCAGCGGAGCTGCTTGGATCGCTCCCTGGCCGCCGCTAAGAATTGCTGCGCGCCGCCCCAGCCCCCGCTACGCCACTGACTGCCCCTGGCTCCCCTTGTGTCCGCGGACCGGCAAGGGCACTGCAGCGGCCCGGTGCTGGGCCGCGGACCGGCGGTTGGGGACCCCTGCTCTAGTGTATAATGGGCCCTGTAAATGCTGCTCCAGTGTCTGATGTCCACCTTTGGAATGTTCCAGTGTATGGTGGGCCCCATCTATCATTCTCCAGAGTATAGTGCTCCCCAAAAATTGCTGTCCCAACATTGAAAACAATCAAATAAGTCTCCTCGCTAGGGAATCCCTGTACTTGTCTGGACTCCTCGTCGTCCCCATCTTCCATCTCACTGCACAGTATTTCAACCTTGCAAGTGCTGTGATCCTGAGCAAGCAGGAGGGGCCCACTCGTTGGCGACGGCACTCGCACAGGGCCCCTGATAGTACGGTGGTGTGTCTGATGGCGGGTGGGCCGAACCTGCACTTTCATCTGCAGCTTCCTCTTTGTCACCGTGTAAGATGGAACTGTATATGGGAAGGGTAACCTGAGTTTCATCAGGGTCAGATTCAGGCCGTGTAGCGTGCGAGGGGAATGTAGCGGTCTGGGTCAATGTACCAGCAGATTCATCGAGCAGTGGCTGGGCATCAGTGCACTTGTGTCGCCCCCAGGAGTACGGTCGCCACAGTGGCATTACCTTCTTCCTAGAGAGTGTGATGTCATGCTTGGGAGCAACCATCGATCTGTCTAACAGGTTAACTGATTGGGCGGCGTTATTCCCACGAGTCATGACCCTCCAAACAGCGTTCATGAAGGCAAAGTGTTTGTTTTACGTGGGCAGTATGGTTGCAAAGCTGAACCTTAAAGGAATGTCCAGAAGGGCACCACCAGGAGTGGAGCCTACGGTTAAATTCGACTCCACCTGGGAAACCTCAACCATGCCAGCTACAGAACAGATGCACACATTGCAAGCTTAATTCCGTTAACGAATGAGACTCCGTCATGCCCCGCGGTCCGAGTCCGGCTTACTAGAGGGACACGTGAGGCTCTGGCACATGAGATTGGCCAATAACTGGTTGTCATGCTCTTACATGTCCGTGGCTGCATGTGCGCTACACTGAAAAAGCCAGCGTTTGTCGCTTACAGGTCCAGATAACCCGCTGAACAATGTTAGTGATGGGGATCACTGATTACAATTATTACCCGCGAACAATGATTTCCCAGTAAGTGCAGGTCAACCGCAGTTCCGGAATTAGGCCTAACCGTCATTCCTGAAAAAATGAAAAACTTACGTGTGCAAACCACAGGTGCTGTAGCTTGCTTAACAGCTCGCCAGCCGTTCTCACGCCCAGTATGGATTACACGTGATTGCACAAAGGTGAGAAAGGGTACCGTATCCCCAGATAACATGTATGGATAGCGTACACATTCAAAATATATGTCTATACATCAGGAGGCAGGCTCAGACGGTGTTAGGCCCAGTATGGATTGCACGTGATTGCACAAAGGTTAGAAAGGGTACCATATCCCCAGATAACATGTATGGATAGCGTACACATTCAAAATATATGTCTTTACATCAGGAGGCAGGCTCAGACGGTGTTAGGCCCAGTATGGATTGCACGTGATTGCACAAAGGTTAGAAAGGGTACCGTATCCCCAGATAACATGTATGGATAGCGTACACATTCAAAATATATGTCTATACATCAGGAGGCAGACTCAGACGGTGTTAGGCCCAGTATGGATTGCACGTGATTGCACAAAGGTTAGAAAGGGTACCGTATCCCCAGATAACATGTATGGATAGCGTACACATTCAAAATATATGTCTATACATCAGGAGGCAGGCTCAAATGGTGTCAGGCACAGTATGGATTTGACGACCCAGACTACACAGCGGAGGAGCAGGGAGAGGTAAAGATTGCAAATGCTGGGGCCCTGCCCAAGCAAGGGGGGCCCACTCGTGGGCGTCGGTACTGGCACTGGGCCCCTCATAGTACGGCGGTGTGTCTGACGGCGGATGTGCACCACCACCGTCAGAGACACTTGATTGCACTATGAGGGACCCTGTGCCAGTGCCCGCGCCCAAGAGTCGGCCTACCCACCTGTCCAGGGCAATGGCACTCGCACGGTGTCATGCACTAGGTGGTGACCCCGGCCATGGGGGGGGGGAGGCAGCACAGTTAGGGAGTTTTTGAAAGTGGCATATGTTGATGTTGGACATTCAGCTGATGCAAAAGGCGAAATAGGTCAAGTCCCAGGAAGAGGTGGACCAAAGCAAGCCATTTTTCTGTCACCCTATGTGTCATCAGGGGAAGGTGGGACAAAATCCTTGGAAACCCATGCATGGTTCATTTTAATGAAGGTTAGATCATCCACATTTTGGGTTGACAGACGGGTCCTTTTTTCTGTCAGGATTGATCCAGCTGCACTGAAGACTCTTTCCGATAGCACACTTGCAGCTGGGCAAGCGAGCTCCTGTAAGGCATATTGTGCCAATTCAGGCCAGGTGTCCAGTTTAGCGGCCCAATAGTCAAAGGGGAATGACCTGTGTGGGAGAACATCGATATGGGAGGAAAAGTAGTTTGTAACCATAGTTGACAACTGCTGTCTCCTGTCACTTTCCATCGATGCAGTATTACCAGTTGTGTGAGCGGTACTTGAAAAATCAGTCCACAACATTGTCATGAAACCCCTGTCTCCAACGCCACTTCTGCTGTGTGCACCACGAACACCTCTGCCAAGCTGCCCCCGGCCCGTACGGCTCGTGTGAGAACCATCACCGCTGCTGTGTGCTGGGAATGCCTCAAGCAACCGATTTACCAGAGTTGCTTGTTTATTAGCTAATATTAGGTCAAGGTTCTCCTGTGGCATGATGTTTTGTAATTTGCCTTTATAGCGTGGATCCAGGATGCTGGCCAACCAGTAGTCGTCATCGTTCATCATTTTGGCAATGCGGGGGTCCCTTTTTAGGATCTGCAAGGCATAATCTGACATGTGGGCCAATGTTCCCGGTGTCAATGATGCACTGCGAGTGCTGGTTGGAGGAGCACTTTCTGGCAAATCCACATCCCTCCAGTCACGCACAAACCCTGTACCAGACATTGCCACACCAACATTTTCACTTGCCCCACGAGATGCATCCTCCTCCCCTAAGTAATCATCCCCATCATCCTCCTCCTCCTCCTCCTCTTCTTCCTCCACCTCGTCCAGGAGAAGTCCCTGAGCAGACAATGGCTGAATGTCATCAAGGATTCCCTCCTCCTCTTCCTCCTCATCAACATTGGCTGCAGAAGCCTGCTCCTTAAGGTGCGTCAAAGTTTGCATGAGCAGACGCATAAGTGGGATGCTCATGCTTAGGATGGCGTCGTCTGCGCTTACCAGCCGTGTGCATTCCTCAAAACACTGAAGGACTTTACAGAGGTCTTTCAGCTTCGACCACTGCACACCTGTCAACTCCATGTCTGCTCTCAAAGTGCCTGGCCGTGTATCCTCCCACAAATGCATTATGGCCTGCCTCTGCTCGCACAGCCGCTCCACCACGTGCAGGGTGGAGTTCCACCTTGTTGCAATGTCGATTATGAGGCGGTGGTTGGGAAGGTGGAGCAATCGCTGCAGCTTCTGCATACGAACGGAGTGTACAGGCGACCGGCGGATGTGCGCGCACAGTCTTCGCACTTTCTGGAGCAGGGCTGTTAATTCCGGATAATTTTTGAGGAAGCACTGCACCACCAGGTTCAAGGTGTGAGCCAAGCAAGGTATGTGGCTGAGTTTTGAAAGGGCTATGGCTGCCACAAAATTACGGCCGTTATCACTAACTACCTTGCCTGCCTCAAGATGTACACTGCCCAGCCATGACTCAGTTTGTCGCTTCAAGTACTTGGCTAGCACCTCGGCGGTGTGTCTGTCGCCCAAACACATCATCTGCAACACAGCCTGCTGACGCTTTCCACTAGCTACTTGATAGGGGGACACCTCGTGTACAACAGTGGCAGCTGCAGATGGAGTGCTCGTACGACTGCGCTCTGTGGACGAGCTTTCGCTTCTGGAGGAGGAGGAGGAGGAGGAGGGTCGAACGCCTACAGCCAACTGTTTCCTATACCGTGGGCTAGGCAGCACTGTCCCACCACCGCTGTCCCCTGTGGACCCTGCATCCACCACATTAACCCAGTGCACACTGATGGACACGTAACGGCCCTGGCCATGCCGACTGGACCATGCATCAGTTGTGAGGTGCACCTTTCCGCTCACTGACTGCTTGAGTGCATGGACAATGCGGTCTTTCACATGATGGGGGAGAGGCTGGGATGGCTTTGCGAGAGAAGAAGTGGCGACTGGGTAGGTCATAGCGTGGTACTGCATAGGCCATGAGTTCCCGGAAAGCTGCGCTTTCCACCAACCGAAAGGGCATCATCTCAAACGAGATTAGTTTGGCAATGTGGGTGTTCAAAGCCAGTGTACGCGGATGAGAGACTGAGTACTTTCTTGACCTACTCATAGTGTCTGGGAGGGTGAGCTGGACTTGAGAGCTGCATATGGTGGAAGTAGCGGTGGACAGGGCGGACTGAGAGAGGGTTGATGATGGTGATGGAGTTGGTGTTCTTTCTGATGGCCTAGAATCAGTCTTTCGTTGATATAACAGTGGGATTCCCTGACTGCTGTGGCCTTGCAACGACACCTCAACATTTGCTGCTGTGCTAACCGGTGGGCTTACAGTGGGGGAAACAATGCAGCGTTGCTGACTACCTTCGTTGTGATCAGTTGCACATGTGGCACTTGAGGTTTGGTGTTGTGTCCACGCTTGCAAGTGCATGGTGGTTAAATGTCTAAGCATGCAACTGGTATTCAAATTTTTCAGACTTTTCCCTAGGCTAAAGGTCTTTGCGCACTTCTTACAGATAACCTTGGCCTGATCATGAGGATTTTGTTCAAAAAAGTGCCACACTGCACTCTTCCTATATTGGCAGACATTTTGCGGTCTAGCACGCTGTGATCTTTTGACCCTCTGGACAAGCTGTCCAGCAACTCTTTTGATTTTTGGAACCTGTCTTTGGAGTGCTCCGGACCTGCCAGATAACAGCTGTTGCGATGTCGATGTCTGCTGTGGATGCTCGTCATCTGAGCTATTGGAAGCAGCACCCTCTTCCCCCAATGGATGCCAATCTGGGTCAACAACTGGGTCATCATCACCTCCTCTTCAATGTCATGTGCACATTCCTCTGTGTCACCGTGTATGGTGGTATAGTGTGCGGGAAGGGGCACCTGAGTCTCATCAGGGTCAGAATCTGGCTCTGTACACTGCGAGGACAATGTAGTGCTCTGAGTGAATGTACCAGCAGAATCATCCATCAGCGGCTGTGCATCAGTGCACTCCATGTCAGATTCATCTTGACCTGGGTAATTCACCATTTCACTTGATAATCCAGGCATGGTATGTGAAAACAGCTCCATGGAGTAATCAGTAGTATGGCCTGCGTCATCCTTCAATCTTGGTTGGGGTGAAGGACACAAGGAAATGTGTGGTTCATGAACATGAGCCTCCAATGACGACTCAGTGCTTTTACTTTTGACAACTGAAGAAGAGGAGGCGATAGAGCTGGAGTCAGCAATGTAAGACAAAACTTTTTCCTGATGCTCTGGCTTTAAAAGCGGTTTGCCAACTCCTAGAATACTAAGCCTTCGAAGCCTTATGGAGCCAGACGATGACGCAGGCTCAACACCTCCTGCATTCGGTCCTATTTTGCTCTTGCCACTACCATCAGATCCACCACCAACACCATCATTACCAGCTGCCAACCCCCGCCCAATTCCACGGCCTCTTCCACCAGCCTTCCTCATTTTTGGTAGAAATGTAGACAAAATCCAACAAACTATATAGTAATGTAAAACAAGGTACAAGGTGTCTATAGGACAGGGGAGATTTTGAATTTCTGCTCACACTACTGGACACTGGACACTTTTGGATTGTGTGAGGCCCACTGAATATCTGAGCGCTATGTCACAGGCTCGATGGCACAGCTGTGACCAAAGTGACTAGAGGATAAGTGAGATTTTGAATTTCTGCAGACACTGGACACTTTTGGATTGTGTGAGGCCCACTGAATATCTGAGCGCTATGTCACAGGCTCGATGGCACAGCTGTGACCAAAGTGACTAGAGGATAAGTGAGATTTTGAATTTCTGCAGACACTTGTGGACACTGGACACTTTTGGATTGTGTGAGGCCCACTGAATATCTGAGCGCTATGTCACAGGCTCGATGGCACAGCTGTGATTAAAGTGACTAGAGGATAAGTGAGATTTTGAATTTCTGCAGACACTGGACACTTTTGGATTGTGTGAGGCCCACTGAATATCTGAGCGCTATGTCACAGGCTCGATGGCACAGCTGTGACCAAAGTGACTAGAGGATAAGTGAGATTTTGAATTTCTGCAGACACTTGTGGACACTGGACACTTTTGGATTGTGTGAGGCCCACTGAATATCTGAGCGCTATGTCACAGGCTCGATGGCACAGCTGTGACCAAAGTGACTAGAGGATAAGGGAGATTTTGAATTTCTGCAGACACTTGTGGACACTGGACACTTTTGGATTGTGTGAGGCCCACTGAATATCTGAGCGCTATGTCACAGGCTCGATGGCACAGCTGTGACCAAAGTGACTAGAGGATAAGTCAGAATTTGAATTTCTGCAGACACTTGTGGACACTGGACACTTTTGGATTGTGTGAGGCCCACTGAATATCTGAGCGCTATGTCACAGGCTCGATGGCACAGCTGTGACCAAAGTGACTAGAGGATAAGTGAGATTTTGAATTTCTGCAGACACTGGACACTTTTGGATTGTGTGAGGCCCACTGAATATCTGAGCGCTATGTCACAGGCTCGATGGCACAGCTGTGACCAAAGTGACTAGAGGATAAGTGAGATTTTGAATTTCTGCAGACACTTGTGGACACTGGACACTTTTGGATTGTGTGAGGCCCACTGAATATCTGAGCGCTATGTCACGGGCTCGATGGCACAGCTGTGACCAAAGTGACTAGAGGATAAGTGAGATTTTGAATTTCTGCACACACTAGTGGACACTGGACACTTTTGGATTGTGTGAGGCCCACTGAATATCTGAGCGCTATGTCACAGGCTCGATGGCACAGCTGTGACCAAAGTGACTAGAGGATAAGTGAGATTTTGAATTTCTGCTCACACTAGTGGACACTGGACACTTTTGGATTGTGTGAGGCCCACTGAATATCTGAGCGCTATGTCACAGGCTCGATGGCACAGCTGTGACCAAAGTGACTAGAGGATAAGTGAGATTTTGAATTTCTGCAGACACTTGTGGACACTGGACACTTTTGGATTGTGTGAGGCCCACTGAATATCTGAGCGCTATGTCACAGGCTCGATGGCACAGCTGTGACCAAAGTGACTAGAGGATAAGGGAGATTTTGAATTTCTGCAGACACTTGTGGACACTGGACACTTTTGGATTGTGTGAGGCCCACTCAATATCACAGCGCTATGTCACAGGCAGAAATTGGCTAGTGTATCACAAACTACAAGGTGTATGTAGAATTGGGCAGAGTAGGAATCTCCCTAGAGTGCAGGTCTGTAAGAACGGAACATGTCCTCGACTTATTCTCACAGAGTGACACAGATAGCTTCACTGTGGCTGTGATAACAGCCGTTACACGGTACTGTGTGAGGAGCGTACACCGCTGTATGGTGTGAAAAAATGCACGCTCAGTACCTCAGCAGGACAAAAAAAAAATTGGGATTGCTTTTAAAAAAGCAGTTTGCAGCTCAGTACCTCAGCAGGACAAAAAAAAAAAATTGGGATTGCTTTTAAAAAAGCAGTTTGCAGAGCAGTGGGTAAACAGCAATGCAGCTGTCAGGAAGCCTTAAAAGGCAGCCCAACAACCAACACCACTGATACACCACAATATAGCCTCCCCTTGCACTGCACACACAGTGACTGGTGTGTTGTACAGGCACAATCGCTAGCAGCAGAAGCAGTTTTTTTTTCTTCTTCCCTGCCTAACGCTTTCCCTACAGAATCAGCAGCAACCTCTCCCTATGCTAAGATCCGCAGAAGTAAGATGGCGGTCGGCGTGCACGCCCTTTTATACCCCCTGTGATGCCCACCAAAGCAAGCCAATCACTTGCATGCCCTTCTGAAAGATGGTGGTGACCCGTGGCTATGTCATCACGTTGCCCACAGTGTCCGTGGATCCTGATTGGCTGAAAAAGAGCGCAAAACAAACTTTTGAAACGCGACTTTGGCGCATAAGTCGCCGACCTCGTGGCCGACCTCATCCTAGGGTCGGGTTTCGTTTCATGAAACCCGACTTTGCCAAAAGTCAGCGACTTTTGAAATTGACCGACCCGTTTCGCTCAACTCTACTTGTGGGAAAAACACCTTGGCGAGTTGTTGGCTGTAAGCCAATAGGTCAGTGGTAAGTCCAATCCATACATTGTGATTTTTCTTAAATAGACATTTTTCTGCATTTTTCTTGTTTTTTTTTAAGAAATATTGAATAATATACTTGTGGAAAATTTTAAACTATAACTCATGTGATTCTCAGAAATCTTTAAAGGGTAACTGCACTTACAAGTAACTATTCAGAATAAGGTATACATGAAGAATAACACCATTACTGTTCATTATCTAACTTATATATTCTGCATGTTCACCAGTTTTCCCCTCTCCATGCTCTATCTGTAAATTGCAATCCACTGGGAACAGGGGAGACGAGCTGCAGTGATTTCTCCTATAGACAGCACAGAGAGGGAAATGGCTGCTCTTTATTCACTTTTTAACCCACAGAGACAAGCTGTAACAACAGAAATGGAAACATCTGTATTCACTGAAGAGAGATTATACCCATGAGTGGAAAATATTAAAAATGAAAGATCAGTCCAGTAAGAGAATTAAATAAATTCCTTTGATAAGATATAATACAAAGTTGCTTATTTGTATGTATACTATTGATTTATAGAAAGACAATTAAAATAATTATTACTTTTTAAGATTATATTGCTTTTATACTTTTACAGTAGCAATGACTTTTAGGTTAAATAGTTATCATCAATGTGAAAATCTAAATACTATGGGGCAGATTTACTAAAAATATCAAATTATTAGACAGTTCAAACAAAAAATAAACACATGATCCAAGGAAACCACTTGAAAAATAGCAGCAATCAAAAAGTAAGAACAGCGTCCAATCCAGATGAAGAATTTGAAAAAAAGGTTTATTCCACCATGATGCAAGGTTCAAACGAAAACAAAAACTAGTCAGTCTAAAAACTGATACATTGCGGGAGCGATAACCTCCTGTCAGTGTACCGCCGGCGGCCAGGTAGAGCGGTCACATCTCCAGATGTGACTGTTCTACACGTGACATCACAGTGGGACTCTCGGGATTATGTGGACTATGTCGGACAGGTGAGTATAATTTGGTTTTTATTATTTTTGATTTTTTTCTAGAAGAGAGCATCAGGATTGTGAGCATATGTTGTTTTATTTTACATTATTGATAGGAGACGAGGGCATTGGGGATTTGTTGTGCGTTGAGTATAATGTGTTTTTTATTTTTATTTGAATATGTATGTAATTATTTTGCTTGTGTTTATTTTCTTATTTTTTATTTTAACTGTGAGCACAGGCACCAGCAGATGAGACTACATTTCCCATCAGTGGCACCTGCTATCACTGTTATCAGTGACAGCAGACGCAGGCTGATGAGAGGAGTAGTCGCATCAGCCCATGCCTGCTGACGTACGGTAAGTGTTTCACCGCGGGACATCACTGTGGGTAACAGGAGCTCTGCGGGGTCACTCTGACATTTGGCAGCATGACTACACAGAGCTCTGACCGACGGTTTTCCCGCCGATAAGAACAACCATGCAGGTGTTTTCCACGTTGTTACACAGATGACAGCATGGGAAACACCATCAGGAGGCGGTAAAAACACAAACATAAACACATCAAATCTGTAGCTAATCCGCAAACGTTATTAATATTTATTTTTATAGCGCCATTGATTCCATGGTGCTGTACATGAGAAGGGGTTACATACAAATTACAGATATCACAGTAAACAAACTAACAATCACAGACTGAAATAGAGGAGAGAGGACCCTGCCCTTTCAGGCTTACATTCTGCAGGATGGGGAAGGAGACAATAGGTTGGGGAGTTGCAGCAGCTCCAGTAGTGGTGAGGGAGCAGCGGGGATCATTGCAGGCTGTAGGCTTTCCTGAAGAGATGGCTTTTCAGGTTCCGTCTGAAGGATCCGAGTGTGGTTGATAGCCGGATGTGTTGGGGCAAAGAATTCCAGAGGATCGGGGCTATTCGGGAGAAGTCTTGGAGGCGGTTGGGTGAGGAGCAAATAAGTGTGGAGGAGAGAAGGAGGCCTTGGGAGGATCGGAGATTATGTGAGGGAAGATATCGGGAGATTAATTCAGAGATATATGGAGGAGACAGGTTATAGATGGACTTGTAGGTCAGTATTAGTAATTTGAATTGGATATGCTGAGGGAGTTGGAGCCAGTGAAGAGATTTGCAGAGGGGAGAAGAGGAGGAGTAGCGAGGAGAGAAATGAATTAGTCGGGCAGCAGAGTTAAGGATGGACTGGAGAGGTGCAAGGGTGCTAGCAGGGAGGCCACAGAAAAGGATGTTGCAATAGTCAAGATGGAAGATGATGAGGGCATGTATAAGCATTTTAGTAGAGTGAGGGTTGAGGAAGGGACAGATTCATCAAACATTTTTATACCTGCATTTTTGCTGTGGATTTGACTGACTCAATTGAAGTCAACATGTGGGAAATGCTGCAGAAACGCACAAAATTGACATGTTGTAGAAAAAAACATACTGCTAATACTCAAAAAAAATTAATGATCATGTGCGCAACACTTCAGGATTGCCATTGATTTAGCTTGCATAAGGATTCCATAGCATTTTTGGCCCATTTCCTAGTGGAAAAAATGCTACAAAAATGCATTAAAAACGCACCGTGTGCACATAGCCTTAAAGTCTAAAAACAGTCTACCTTGCTTGATACATTTGGTTTAAACCACCTACAGTGTTAGTAGGCTTACTTTCCTTAAGGCTACTTTCACACATCAGTTTTTTGCCGTCAGGCAGGATCCGGCTATTTTTAGAAAAAACGGATCCGGCATAAATTTTGGAGAACTGTAGAAACGGATCCTTTTTTTGCTGGATCCGTCTAGCAGGTTATATCTGTTCCTGGGGGCTGGCCAATTGGATCTGAGCATGCACAGACTTAAAAAACCGGATCCGGTGGCTGGATCCGTCTTTTTCTGGATCCGGCGCATTCCGGCGCCCATAGACTTTCATTGTAGCAAAAAGCTGGAAGCGCCGGATCCGGCACTTCCGGCTTTTTCGCCGGAGACAAAAAACGTTACAGTAGCCGTTTTTTCCAGACGCCGGAATGAGACAAGTTGCCGGATCCGGCAAAAAACGGATGAAACGCAATGCCATCCGGCACGATCCGGCGCTAATGCAAGTCAATGGGGAAAAACTGGATCCGGCATTGCATTTTGCCGGATCTGGTTTTACAAAAAAAAGCCGGATCGCGCCTGAAGGCAAAAAACTGATGTGTGAAAGAGGCCTAAGAGATATATGTGCTAAATTTTGCACACAGTGTAGTATCTCAGACCATGTCCTTTTTTCAAAAAAGTGAAAAATTCGTACAAGCCACATAGAATAGTTTTTGGTACAAATATAGCCAAAATTCTGTCGTATTTAGCTTATTTAGGCAATTTGCATATTATTTTCCCAGAGGATCATTGCACGGCGAATAAGTCTCCTTACCTTGACAAGCCACAGCTGGCATGTCACTCTCCACAAGGAGAAACCTTACTTCTTAGACCCTAGTCCAGAGCCTCTCACCTTGCCAAATCAGATCTCATACTTTGCACTGACGAGAGCCAACAGCTCGAAACACAGTGTCTGCAAATTGAGATTCTGATTTGGCTTGTATCCTAAGTCATACTACAAGACTCGTTAAAGGGTTGATTGTGACTTGTAGGATCGCTACTACCAATAGGTGGCGCTGTAGAGTAAAAGTCCTCTTTCTTTCTGAAGAGGCAATTTGCATATTATTTTCCCAGAGGAGCATTGCACGGCGAATAAGTCTCCTTACCTTGACAAGCCACAGCTGGCATGTCACTCTCCACAAGGAGAAACCTTACTTCTTAGACCCTAGTCCAGAGCCTCTCACCTTGCCAAATCAGATCTCATACTTTGCACTGACAAGAGCCAACAGCTCGAAACACCGTGTCTGCAAATTGAGATTCTGATTTGGCTTGTATCCTAAGTCATACTACAAGACTCGTTAAAGGGTTGATTGTGACTTGTAGGATCGCTACTACCAATAGGTGGCGCTGTAGAGTAAAAGTCCTCTTTCTTTCTGAAGAGGCAATTTGCATATTATTTTCCCAGAGGAGCATTGCACGGCGAATAAGTCTCCTTACCTTGACAAGCCACAGCTGGCATGTCACTCTCTGCAAGGAGAAACCTTACTTCTTAGACCCTAGTCCAGAGCCTCGCACCTTGCCAAATCAGATCGCATACTTTGCACTGACGAGAGCCAACAGCTCGAAACACCGTGTCTGCAAATTGAGATTCTGATTTGGCTTGTATCCTAAGTCATACTACAAGACTCGTTAAAGGGTTGATTGTGACTTGTAGGATCGCTACTACCAATAGGTGGCGCTGTAGAGTAAAAGTCCTCTTTCTTTCTGTAGAGGCAATTTGCATAGTATTTAGCTTAGTGAGTCTTGTAGCAGAGTGTATCTTTTGAGAATCCACCGGTACACAGGAGAGAACTTCACAGAGCAAGTTATCTTGAGTAAACAGCATTTACTTCTTATGGGTAAACATGAGATATGAATTCAGAAGCACACAGCCCGTGCTGCTGGCATAACACAGTCAAAAACGAAAGTAAAACTAACATCAATAATAGAGAACTTCCCTCCCCACAATACAGCAAACATATAACTTTACACTATTGCCATATGCTGTCAGGCTAGCGTACAGTCCATTTCTGTTGCATATGCCAACAAATCTGACCCAATGTTGATCTATTTCTCTTTGTTCTCTTTCTCTCTTCATTGTAGTGAAGTATAATGTCTGAACATTTCAGACTTCCAACGTTTAGAGCATCTCATAGGTATTTAGCGTCTTAACTCCCTGATTATAAACCCTACCAATAACCTGTTCTGACACATCACTCTGACATGTTGGAAGAATATTTTTAGGCTGGTACGGCACAATCATTTATCCTCTCATTTCTTTGGCTCATTAGTTAGGGCAAGAAAACTTTACAGCCAGTTGCCAGGTCAATAGAAAATATGACCCTGATGATACCGATCTTATAGTAAAAGGTGGGGAAACTCAATTCCACATGGTAATTCAGAAATTAGCTTTTTCACTGTTAGTAATTATTCACATTGCACTTTGATTTTGTCTCTTGTTCATTGCTTAATATTTGCATTTTTTGGATATACCATTATTTTTATATTTAAAAAAATTTGATTTCTTAGTTATTGTATTTCTTATATTATGATATACTGTATTATCTAGTCACTCTTATAATTCGATATATTATGTACACACTCATAAACCTTACTATGGGTGGTCTAAAAGGCGTATACAATTTTTGCATTTTTTAAAATATTTTAAAAGCAGTCCCTGTGTAGCGTGCAGCATGTATGTGCTGAGTCTTGATATACTAGTATCAATAGAAAAATATAAACCACATTATAAACTGTGCATTTTTGTGGAACTGTTCCTGCCTTTTTTACCCTAGGGCTCAAGTGTCATTTAGCAAAACAAGAGAAAACATACATGGTTTATTGAGCCTAATAGCTATGTGTACCCTGGAGCGGGCATTGTGTTATATAAAAATGTGACTATAATGGATGGGATATTTGCATTTGGTTACATTTGTGAACAAGCAAATAGAACAGGCTATGTGATAATGCTATGATACATGCATAGCACAACTCACCATGGACCCCTGATACATTCATCCTTCCCCTCATTAGTTCACAATACTGAACACAGAAACAAAATTGTCTTAAAACGAATAGTATCACACATGAATCACCTTAATGCAAACTATTATTTGGAGAAAAGCATCTCATCTCCAAGGGCTTGTTTTATGTCACTGATTTGGTAACAGCCAATCAAGTGAGATAATGTCTTATCTAGTTCACATAGTCAGATTGCCGGAGGTTTCAACTAGTCTCTTCCTATTCCCATAACTGAGCCCATAGGGTTATTCATTTGCCAAAACCTATTATGGAACTAACGCAAATATCCAGAGCTTGTTCAATGATTCAATAGATAAATGATTCAAAATGTCAGTTCTTAACGTCTGCTCTAGCCTAATTTTGTTTATGTTAACTAATGAGAGAGTTTTCATATAGTGAGGACATGAGAATAGACTTAGCTGATCCACTGTTTGAAACAGCTTTGTCCTGCACTGACCTACCATGTTCACCATTGAAAACTATTCACTGGTAGAAGTAAGAGGTGTTTTAATTACTTTAAGCTACATTGAAACATTAAATGCCTAGGATATCTGAAGATAGCCAAAAATACTTCTGATTTGTGGCTTTGTAAAACTCCTGTAAGGCTGTGTGCCCACGATGCGATTTTTAAGCGTTTTTGCTGCGATTTTCGGCGTGAAAATGCTGTGAAAACGTTTAAAAATCGTGTACAGAACTCACCCCATGCATTCCTATGGCATTCCGCACATGCTGTGCTAATGCTGCGCTTTTTTCCATGGCGGAATCGCATCGCGGAAAAAATCGCAGCAGCTCATTCTTTTGTGCAGAATCGCAAAGAATTGCCGCGATTCCGCACCCATAGGAATACATGAGAATCGCTTACTTCCCGCATGTGGCTATGCCCACCATGCGGGAAGTTAAGCGTCTCATGTGCGGTTGGTACCCACGGTGTGGAGGAGAGGAGACTGTCCTCCAGGCCCTGGGTACCATAGCCGTGTAAAAAAAAGAATAAAAAATCGGGGTATATTTACCTTCCGACGTCCCGCGCTGCCTTCCCGGCCTCAGTGTTCCCAGTAATGCCTTGCGGCAAGGTCCTGTGATGACGTAGTCTTGCGTGACTTTAGCGGTCCCGTGAGATCGCTATAGCAACGCGAGACCAACATCATCACAGGTCTCGCAAGGCATCGCTGGGAACGGGAGCGTCGCTGAGACTGCGCGGGACGTCGGAAGGTAAATATACCACGATTTTTTATTTTTTTATCATTTTTAACATTCTATCTTTTACTATTGATGCCGCATAGGCAGCCTCAATAGTAAAAATCTGGTCACACTTGTCAAACACTATGTTTGACGAGTGTGACCAACCTGTCAATCACTTTCCAAGCGATGCTTCAAAGTGCTTGAATATCGCACGCGAAAATCGCGGCAAAATCGCAAACATAATCGCGGTGAAATCGCGCAGAAAAAAAAGTGCGATTTCTGGGAAGGAGTCCGGATTAAATCGCTACATGGGCACATAGCCTAAATCTGTATTTGGTTACTGTACCCTTGTATCTGAGTTTGAATTCTGTGCCTCATTACCTGTGACTTTACCCAGACCAGCTCTGCTAAATCCTCACTGCGGAACATTGCTTAGTTTGATGAACTTAGTGATGAGCGAGTATACTCATTGCTTGGGTTTTTCCGAGCATGCTCAGGTGTCCGCCGAGTATTTTGACATGCTCGGAGATTTAGTTTTCCTCGTCTCATCTGCATGATTTGCAACTTGTAGACAGGCTGAATACATGTGTGGAATGCCTGTTTGTTAGAGAATTCCCACATGTATTCAGCCTGTCTGCAAGTCGCAAATCATGCAGATAAGACGAAAACTAAATCTCTGAGCACGCCAAAATACTCGGAGGAAACCCGAGCAACAAGTATACTCGCTCATCACAATATGGGAAGGGAAGCAAAAGGCCAGAAAAAGCCATACACCTGACAAATGCTATTGAGAATTCTGCTATCAGAAGTGGAAGGGAAGAACAAAGACAAAAGAATCTAATTAATAAAAATATTGGAGACAGAGAAATCAATCACGTACTAAAATGTTTCTATACTAATGCACAAAGCATGGGCAACAAACAAGGAGAATTGGAACTACTAACACAGGAAAAGAAATATGATGTCATTGGAATCACTGAAACTTGGTGGGACAATACACATGATTGGAATACAAGACTAGAAGGATACAACTTATTTGCAAAAAACAGACTTGATAAACGAGGAGGAGGTGTCGCATTGTATGTTAGAAACACGTATATCTGCACAGAGATTGAAGCTTCAGAGACTGGGAGTTCTGTGGAAACTGTTTGGGTAAGAATACAAGGACAGAACAACGGAAAGGACACCATTGTAGGCATTTACTACAGGCCGCCTGTGCAAGCTGAAGATATGGATGAACTCTTTATGCATCAAATGGCCAAGTTCTCCAAAAAATATAACATAATTGTCATGGGAGATTTCAACTATCCTGACATTTGTTGGGAATCTCTCTCAGGCAAAACTAACAGGTCAAGGATATTCTTATCCTCTCTTGCTGACAACTTTATCTTCCAAAAGGTAGGGAAGAAAACAAGGGGAACTGCTACCTTGGATCTAATCCTTATAAACAGGGAGGAATTGGTTGAGGACGTGAAAGTGGCTGGGACCCTAGGAGGTGGCGACCATGCTATTTTAGAATTTTGGATAACTAGAGAAGGAAGACCTGTGAAGACTCAGACGTCAAGGTTAGATTTCAGAAAGGCAGATTTTAAGGGATTCAGAAAGAGAATTGGAGGGATCCAATGGTTGGATATCCTTAAGGACAAAAATGTCCAGGAAGGATGGGAAATCTTGAAAAATGAAAATCTCAAAGCACAATTGTTAGCAATTCTGAAAAGAGGGAAGAATAGGAAGCATTTAAGGAAACCAGGATGGATGAACACAGAACTTAAGCAAATGCTATAAAGGAAGAAAGAAATGTTTATAAAATGGAAAGAGGGAGGCATATCTAAAGAAGAATATAATGCTGTCTGCAGAACTTGCAGGGCACAAATCAGATTATCCAAAGTTGACAGTGAATTGGGGCTTGCAAGAAATGTCAAAAGTAGAGTTGAGTGAATCGGGTCAGTCATATTCAAAAGTTGGCGACTTTCGCTGAAGTCGGGTTTCATGAAATGAAACCCGACCATAGCGTGAGGCCGGCCACGAGGTCGGCGACCAGAGTGCCAAAGTCACGTTTCAAAAGATGCTTCAAGCGCCCTTTTTCAGCCAATGATGGAGGACGCACACTGTGGGCAATGCGATGACATAGGCATTGGTCAAGACCATCTTTGAGAAGGGCATGCAAGTGATTGGCTGGCTTTGTGTGGCGTTACAGGGACTATAAAAGAGCGTGAACGCCGACCGCCATCTTACTTCTGCCAATCTTAGCATTAGGGAGAGGTTGCTGCTGCTGATTCAGAATAAGGGAGAGCGTTAGGCAGGGAAGAAGAACCCAAAAACTGCTTCTGCTGTTAGCGATTTCCACTTACAACACAACACTTTGTGTGCAGTGACAGGGGAGGCTCTATTTTTGTGCATCAGCTCTGTTGGTTATTAGGCTGCCTTATAAGGCTCCCTGATAGCTGCATTGCTGTTTGCACACCGCTGTGCAAACTGCTTTTTTAAAAGCAAAAATACTTTTCTTCCTCTTTTCTGCATAGTTACCAAGCGCTCATTTTTCCACCCTTTTGTGTGTGAAGCAGTCATGCTTATTAGGCTGCCTGCATCCATACTTAGACTGAGAGCATCATTGTCAGTGTCCTCAAATCTCTAGTGAGATCCAAATTCTCACCAATCCTATAGACACCCTCCACCTTGTCATACACCATCCAATTTTAGCCTGTTACATTGAGGTGTAATCTCTACTGGGCCTGAGACAATAGTTCAGCGTCCTCAAATCTATAGTGAGATTCATATTCTCTCCAATCCTATAGACACCCTCCACCTTGTCATACACCATCCAATTTCCATCTGTTACATTGAGATGTAATCTCTACTGGGTCTGAGACCATAGTTCAGCGTCCTCAAATCTATAGTGAGATTCAAATTCTCACAAATCCTATATACACCCTCCACCTTGTCATACACCATCCAATTTCCGTCTGTTACATTGAGGTGTAATCTCTACTGGGTCTGAGACCATAGTTCAGCGTCCTCAAATCTATAGTGAGATTCAAATTCTCACCAATCCTATAGACACCCTTCACCTTGTCATACACCATCCAATTTCACCCTGTTACATTGAGGTGTAATCTCTCCTGGGCCTGAGACAATAGTTCTGCGTCCTCAAATCTATAGGGAGATTCAAATTCTCACCAATCCTATAGACACCCTCCACCTTGTCATTCACCATCCAATTTCAGCCTGTTACATTGAGGTGTAATCTCTACTGGGCCTGAGACAATAGTTCAGCGTCCTCAAATCTATAGGGAGATTCAAATTCTCACCAGTCCTATAGACACCCTCCACCTTGTCATTCACCATCCAATTTCAGCCTGTTACATTGAGGTGTAATCTCTACTGGGCCTGAGACAATAGTTCTGTGTTCTCAAATCTATAGTGAGATTCAAATTCTCACCAATAGTAGATACACCTTCTACCTTGTTTTACAGTACCATATAGCAGGTGGTATTTTGGGTACATTTTCACAAAAATGAGGAAGTATGGTGGAAGACGCCATGGAAGTGGGCGGGGGTTGCCAGCTGGTCCTGATGGTGGTGGTGGTGGTGTTGCATCTGTTGGTAGTGGCAAAAGCACAATAGCACCTAAGGCAGGAGGTGTTGAGCCTGCGTCATCGTCTGGCTCCACAAGGCCTCGAAGGCTCTCTTTTCTGGGAGTAGGTAAACCACTTTTAAAGCCGGAGCTTCAGGAACAAGTTTTGGCTTACATTGCTGAAACAGCCTCCAGCTCTGTCGCCTCCTCTTCTGAAGTTTCAAAAAATAAAAGCACTGAGTCATCAGTGGAGGCTCCTGGTCAGGAACAACACGTTTCCTTGTGTCCTTCACCCCTACCAAAAGTGAAGGATGTGGCAGGCCACACTACCGATTACTCCATGGAACTCTTTTCACATACCATGCCTGGGTTAGCAAGTCAAATCGTGAATTCCCCAGTCCAAGATGAATCTGACTTGGAGTGCACTGATGCACAGCCACTGCTAGATTTTTCTGCTGGTACATTCACTCAGAGCACTACATTGTCCTCGCAGTGTACTGAGGCAGAATCAGACCCAGATGAAACTCAGGTGCGCCTTCCCGCATACTATGCCTCCTTACACGGTGACACAGAGGAATGTGCACATGAAATTGAAGAGGAGGTGATGGATGACCCAGTTGTTGACCCAGATTGGCATCCATTGAGGGAAGAGGGTGCCGCTGCCAATAGCTCAGAAGAGGAGGAGGATCTGCAGCAGGCAACGACATCGCAACAGCTGTTATCTGGCATGACCGTAGCAGTATAACCTTCTCAAAAGTCCTTGAAAAAGCCACGGTAGGCGAAATGTTGGAGGGAGCCTGAGACGCACTTTATGATTGGCTATTTTTCATCCTGTTTACACTATGCACTTTATCAGTATTATTATGTTCATATGATTACTCTTTTATTGTGGCCAATATATCTATCATGTATCTATCTCCTTGTAATCATATTTATGGTATTTTACTGTGTCTATTTGTTCTGTTCATATTTCCTTGTATAAGTAAATAAATTTATGTGAGTCTTTATTTCTCTGGACTCTTTTGGTTTATTCATTCTTTTGAGAAGGTTATTATGCTTATTATTAGAGTTGAGCGATACCGTCCGATACTTCAAAGTATCGGATCGGAATGGATCGGCCGATCTTTAAAAAAAGTATCGGTATCGCCGATTCCGATACCGGAAGTCCCATTCAAGTCTATGGGACTTCCGGTATCGGAATAAGAAAAACCCTGTTTTTGCCTTGTACAGCCTCTCTGGGGTCTGTACGGGCCTTTCGGGGGGCTGTGCCGGCCTGCCAGGGGGTCTGTGCAGGCTCCGGTGGTCTGTGCCGGCCTGCCGGGGGGCTGTGCCGGCCTGCCGGTGGTCTGTGCAGGCTCCGGTGGGCTGTGCCGGCCTGCCGGGGGGCTGTGCCGGCCTGCCGGTGGTCTGTGCAGGCTCCGGGGGGCTGTGCCGGCCTGCCGGTGGTCTGTGCAGGCTTCGGGAGTCTGTGCAGGCATCGTCCGATGGGACTACAAGTCCCATCGGGCGATGCCTGCTACCATGACAGTGATTGACACATTAGCCAATGATGGGACAGTCTCACACACAGCAATGGCATAAAGTGAGACTAGGGACTTTTTTTTTTTTTAAGTGGCGGAGGAATACAGTGCGGAAGGATACCTACCTTCCGTCATTGGATTCCTGCAGCCCGTAGAGAACGGCAGCATCATCTGATGCTGCAGTTCTCTACCCAAGATCGTCGTGGGACACACTCGTGGACTGCTTCGGATCGTGGGTGAGTATTTTTGTGGTTTGTTATGTTAATATTTATTCCGGAAAAGACAATGGCTTCGGGGAACAATGTGACAAGTATTGGTAAGTATGTTACTCTATGTTATATGTACTGTATGTCTATGTATGTATTGTATGAATGTATTGTATGTATGTAGTATATATGTGGTATGTATGTAGCATGTAGTATGTATGTAGTATGTATGTAGCATGCATGTAGCATGCAGTATGTATGTAGCATGCATGTAGTATATATGTAGTATGTATGTAGCATGCATGTAGTATATATGTAGTATGTATGTAGCATGTAGCATGTATGTAGTATGTATGTTGTATGTATGTAGCATGTACTATGTATGTAGCATGCATGTAGCATGCATGTAGTATGTATGTAGCATGCATGTAGTATGTATGTAGCATGCATGTAGTATGTATGTAGTATGTATGTAGCATGTAGCATGTATGTAGTATGTATGTGGTATGTATGTAGCATGTAGTATGTATGTAGCATGCATGTAGTATATATATAGTATGTAGTATGTATGTAGTATGTATGTAGTATGTATGTGGTATGTATGTAGCATGTAGTATGTATGTAGCATGCATGTAGCATGCATGTAGTATGTATGTAGCATGCATGTAGTATATATGTAGTATGTATGTAGCATGTAGTATGTATGTAGTATGTATGTAGTATGTATGTGGTATGTATGTAGCATGTAGTATGTATGTAGCATGCATGTAGCATGCATGTAGTATGTATGTAGCATGCATGTAGTATATATGTAGTATGTATGTAGCATGTAGTATGTATGTAGTATGTATGTAGTATGTATGTGGTATGTATGTAGCATGTAGTATGTATGTAGCATGCATGTAGTATGTATGTATGTAGTATGTATGTAGCATGCATGTAGTATGTATGTAGTATGTATGTAGTATGTATGTAGTATGTATGTAGCATGCAGTATGTATGTAGCATGTATGTAGCATGTATGTAGCATGTAGTATGTATGTAGCATGCATGTAGTATGTATGTATGTAGTATGTATGTAGCATGCATGTAGTATGTATGTAGTATGTATGTAGTATGTATGTAGTATGTATGTAGCATGCAGTATGTATGTAGCATGTATGTAGCATGTATGTAGTATATATGTAGTATGTATGTAGCATGTATGTAGCATGCATGTAGTATATATGTAGTATGTATGTAGCATGTAGTATGTATGTAGCATGCATGTAGTATATATGTAGTATGTATGTAGCATGTAGTATGTATGTAGTATGTATGTAGTATTTTTTTTTTTTTTTTAACATTTAACACATTAGCCGGATGATGGGACTACTACTGTCCCATCATTGGCTAATGTGTCAATCACTGTCATGGTAGCAGGCATCGCCAGATGGGACTTGTAGTCCCATCGGACGATGCTTGCACAGACCCCCGGACATCAGCACAGCCCCCCGGCAGGCCGGCACAGCCCCCCGGCAGGCCGGTACAGACCCCCACAGGGTGCACAGACCACCGGCAGGCCGGCACAGCCCCCCGGCAGGCCGGTACAGACCCCCACAGGGTGCACAGACCACCGGCAGGCCGGCACAGCCCCCCGGCAGGCCGGTACCGACCCCGGGCAGTCCACACAGCCCCCCGGCAGGCCGGCAGAGACCCCCGGAAGGCCCGAAATGACGGCGCATCATGATGCGCACACACCGCGCATCATGATGACGTCAGGCCGTCAATCAACTTTGAACTTCCGATTCCGATGCCGAATTCCGATATTGAAAAAATATCGGAAGTCGGTATCGGAATTCCGATACAGCAAGTATCGGCCGATACCCGATACTTGCGGTATCGGAATGCTCAACACTACTTATTATGAATATCCATATATGCTCTAGAATTATTTAGTGATTGTGTCTTTCACTAAGTTGTTGGCTTATTTATGACCGTAGCAGTGCAAAAACGTGTTACAAAAACCAAAAGAGTTGCAGAACAGCTTGGCCAGATGGTCAAATTAGCACAGCGTGCAAGGTCTCAAAATGTCTTCCATAGTAAGAAGAGTGCAGTGTGACACTTTTTTGAACAAAATCCTAATGATCAGGCAAAAGTTATCTGTAAGAAGTGCGCAAAGACCTTTAGCCGAGGGAAAAATCTGAGATATTTGAATATCAGTTGCATGCTTAGACATTTAACCACCATGCACTTGCAAGCGTGGGCAGACTACCAAAGCTCACATACCACATGTACACCTGCTCTGAATGAAGGTAGTCAGCAACGCTACATCGCTTCCCCCACTGTAAGCCCACCAGTTAGCACACCACCAGCAAGAAATGTTGAGGTGTCTTAACAAGGCCAAAGCAGTCAGGGAATCACAATGTTTTTGCAATGAAAGACTAAATCTAGGCCATCAGCAACACCACCAACACATCACCAACCCTCTCTCAGTCCGCCATGTCCATCGCTAGTTCCACCATATGCAGCTCTCAAGTCCAGCTCACCCTACCAGAGACTCTGAGTAGGACAAGAAAGTACTCATCCTCTCATCCGCGTACACTGGCTTTGAACGCCTACATTGCCAAACTAATCTCGTTAGAGATGATGCCCTACTGGTTGGTTGAAAGCAAAGCTTTCCACGAGCTCATGGCCTATGCAGTACCACGCTATGACCTACCCAGTCGGCACTTCTTTTCGCGAAAAGACATCCAAGCCCTCCACGTGCATGTGAAAGACCGCATTGTCCATGCACTCAAGTAATCAGTGAGTGGAAAGGTGCACCTCACAACAGATGCATGGTCCACTAGGCATGGCCAGGGCCGTTATGTGTCCATCACTGCGCACTGGGTTAATGTGGTGGATGCAGGGTCCACAGGGGACAGTGGCGGTGGGACAGTGCTGCCTAGCCCACGGTATAGGAAACAGTTCGCTGTAGGCATTCGACCCTCCTCCTCCTACTCCTCCAGAAGCGAAAGCTCGTCCACAGAGCGCAGTCGCACGAGCACTCCATCCGCAGCTGCCAGTGTTGCACACGAGGTGTCCCACTATCGAACAGCTAGTGGTAAGTGTCAGCAGGCTGTGTTGAGGATGATGTGTTTGGGCGACAACAGACACACCGCGGAGGTACTGGCCGACTACTTGCAGCGACAAACTGAGTCATGGCTGGGCACTCGACATCTTGAGCCAGGCAAGGTAGTTAGTGAAAACGGCCAGAATTTTGTGGCAGCCATAGCCCTTTCAAAACTCACACACATACCTTGCCTGACTCACACCTTGAACCTGGTGGTGCAGTGCTTCCTCAATAATAATCTGGAGTTAACACCCCTGCTCTATAACATGCGAAGACTGTGCTCGCACATCCGCTGGTCGCCCGTACACTCCAGTCGTATGCGATTGCTCCACCTTCCCAAGCACCGCCTAATTATCGACGTTGCAACAAGGTGGAACTCCACCCTGCACATGGTTCAGAGGCTGTGCGAAAAGAGGCAGGCTGTAATTCATTTGTGGGAGGATACACGGGCCGGCAGTTTGCAGGCAGACATGGAGTTGTCTGGTGTGCAGTGGTCAAAGCTGAAAGACCTCTGTAAAGTCCTTCAGTGTTTTGAGGAATGCACATGGCTGGTAAGCACAGACGACACCATCATAAGCATGAGCATCCCACTTATGCATCTGCTCATGCAAACTTTGACGCACATTAAAGGAGCAGGTGTCTGCAGCCGAGGAGGAAGACGAGGAGGGAAGCCTTGATGACAGTCAGCCATTGTCTTCTCAGGGAAGTCTCGTGGATGAGGTGGAGGAAGAAGAGGAAGAGGAGGAGGATGATGGTGATGATTATTTTGGGGAGGATTATGCTTCTCAGGGGGCAAGAAAAAATGTTGGAATGGCAAGGTCAGGTACTGGGTTTGTGCGTGACTGGAGGGATGTTGATTTGCCAGAAAGTGCTCCTCAACCCAGCACTCGCAGTGCATCATTGACAGCTGGAACATTGGCCCACATGTCTGATTATGCCTTGCAGATCCTAAAAAGGGACCACCGCATTGCCAAAATGATGAACGATGTCGAATACTGGTTGGTCAGCATCCTGGATCCACGCTATAAAGGCAAATTCCAAAACATCATGCCACAGGAGAACCTAGAGCTAATATTGGCTAACAAACAAGCAACTCTGGTAAACCGTTTGTTTGAGGCATTCCCAGCACACAGCGGTGGTGATGTTTCTCCCACGAGCCGTAGGGGGCAACATGGAAGAGGTGTTCGTGGTGCACACAGCCGAAGTGCCGTTGCTGTTTCATGACCATGTTCTGGACAGATTTTTCATGAACTGCTCACACGACTGGTAATACTTCATCGATTGAAAGTGACAGGAGACAGCAGTTGTCAACTAGGGTATCAAACTACTTCTCCCATATCGATGTTCTCCCTCACCGGTCATTCCCCTTTGACTATTGGGCCAGTAAACTTAACACCTGGCCTGAATTGGCACAATATGCCTCACAGGAGCTCGCTTGCCCTGCTGCTAGTGTGTTATCTGAAAGAGTCTTCTGTGCTGCTGGATCAATCCTGACAGAAAAAAGGACCCGTCTGTCGACCCAAAATGTTGATGATCTAACCTTCATTAAAATGAACCATGCATGGGTTTCAAAGGATTTTGTCCCACCCTCCCCTGCTGACACGTAGGTTGCCAGAAAAATGGCTCGCTTTTGTCCTCCTCTTCCGTGGACTTCTCCATTTACTCCATTTGCAGCTGCTGAATGTCCAACATCAACATATGCCATTTTTTCCACCTCCCTAACTGTGCTGCCTCCCCCCACAAGGCCGGGGTCGCCACCTGGCGCACACACCCGTGCGAGTGCCATTGCCCTGGACAGGTGGGTGGGACCACTCTTGGGCAACAGCACTGGCACAGGGTCCCTCATAGTACAATCAAGTGTCTCTGACGGTGGGGGTGCACACCCACCGTCAGACACACCGGAATACTATGAGTGGGCCCCTCTGCTTGCTCAGGGCACCAGCACTTGCAATACTTACCTCTCCCTGCTCCACCACTGTGTAGTCTGGCCTGTTAAATACTTCACTGGGACTGCCAATACAAATTTGGTGAAATGATAGATGATGGTTAAGACGTAGCTAGGCCCTGTCCTGCTGGGCTCTATCTTCAGATGATCAATGGCTTCCATTTGTTATGGACGTCGACTCACAATGAGATGCAGTCATGGTTTATCATCAGCTTTCACGGTTTTCCGACTCACAGACGTGTGACATTCCTGCCCACATTTTTAAATGTGTCCTCTCATGTTAATCCAATAGAATCGCCTACGGCCTGTGGCTTCTGTCTTTTGCACCCCAAAGTTACCTGACAGATCATGATAGGCAGTGAGGACAATGTCTACATCTGTCCCTGTGATCACAATTTGATGGAGATGAGTAATGGTGATGGGTTCCACGGTACTGCGATACAGCAAACCTTTCTTCACAAGAACTGTTTTCGCTGTCTCCACAGACAAAGTAATTGAGGGTCAGCATCGCCTCTGAGAATTCTCCCAGGAGTTTTTACCGCGATTAGTAATTCCAAAATTTCTGCAATCACTTGACTTTATGTCTGTACTTGTATCCCCATGAAGAAGGTGTGTCCGAAACGCGTGTTGGGGCGGGCCCGGGGACCCTCTTTTTGCCTGCACTGGCTGTTCTCAGGTAAATTACTATATACTGGTGTGATTGCGATTGTTTGTACATAATATCTGCCCGCATTTAGGGACAAGTCTACAAGTACTCATAAAACAATATATGCCCACAGGAGATTCCATTTACCTTTGCTGTGTTTATCCTGATGAAACGACGTTTTTATGTCTTATATGACAATACTGGTATATTATTGGCAATATGGTGCCCTGGGTCCTGATCATGTGTTATCAATGATTAACTAGTACTTGCATGTTTTTATTAGCTATTTGTTCCTTGCATTAGCACAAAATAGAATATATTTTTCACTATGACCTTTGGTTGCCGTTTTGGATTCGTCCTCCCCTTTCTTTCTCCTGATATATAGACATAGGTTTTTCAGGTGTACACTATGCTACATATATTCCTGTTATCCGGTGATACTGTACTCTTTCTCAACTTTGTACAATCACGTCAAATCCATACTGGGCCTGAGACCCTCTGAGCCTGCCTCCTGATATATAGACATAGGTTTTTAATGTTTAAACTATGATATATATGCCTGTTATCTGGTGATACTGTACCCTTTGTCAACTTTCTATAATCTTGTCGAATCCATACTGGGCCTGAGAACGTCTGAGTCTGCCTCCTGATTAGAGATGAGCGGTGTTCGAGTTGACCTGTTCGCCAAGTTAAAATTCCAGCTGTTTTGGGCGGTGTTCGAGCCGTTCGTCGAACTCGAACACTTTGCTTAAAATTCGGCTGTTCGAGGTTCCGTTCGAGAACGGTTCGTTCACCAAAAGCGTAACTTCATTTTCACATTAATAATGGTTTTCAATGTTAATAGACTGTTTCATGGCATAGTAGCGGTGTGTGGTAGCAAGTGGTGTAGTACACCTGTCAAGGAGCTACACCGTGTGTGTTTCTAATTATTTTTTTACCGCATCTTGTCCAGAAAATCCTTTTGGGCCTTGCAGCACTGTCTGCTACTCAGCAGAGGAGCCCACCAGTGAACCAAGCTATGCAGCCTGTTTATGTAAGAACTGCGTGCTACTCAGCATAGGAGCCCAGCTGTTAAGCAAGCTACAGCACCTGTGGTTTGGACACTTAATTTTTTCATTTTTTCTTTAATGCCGGTTAGGCCTAATTCCGGAATTCCGGTTGACCTGCAGTTACTGGGAAATCCTCGTTCACGGGGAAGAATTGTTATCCCAGATCACCATCACTAACGGGGTTCAGCGGGTTATCTGCACCTGTAAGCGACACACGCTGGACCTTTCAGTGTAGCGCGCATGCAGCCCCGGACATGTAAGGGCATGACAGACCTGTTATTGATCGATCTCGCGTGCCAGAGCCTCGCGTGTCCCTCTAGTAAGCTTGACGCGTACCGTGGGGGCATGCCGGAGTTTCGTTCGTTAACGGAATTAAGCTGACAAATCGCTAGCACAACTAAAAACGGACATCCACCACCACCCACAGAATCAACAAAGCTTGCAATCTGTCAATCTTTTCTGTAGCTGGCATGGTTGAGGTTTCCCAGGTGGAGTCGAATTAAGCCGCAGGCTCCACTCCTGGTGGTGCCCTTCTGGACATTCCTTTAAGGTTCAGCTTTGCAACCATACTGCCCTGGAAACAAAACACCTTGCCTTCATGGACGCTGTTCAGAGGTTCGTGGGAATAACGCCGCCCGATCAGCAGTTGGCCTAATTTATGGTGGGAAGTCCGACGGTATATGATCGTCTTCGATTTCAGATTTTTACTGTTTTTTGGTATTTTTCATTTTTATTCCAGGCTTTCTTGACTTCATAAGGGCATGACATGCCTATATCTGTGTCTCCTCCTCCTCCTTTAACTCCTCCACCTATTTTCTATATGTAGTTGCCGTTTTCCATATATTATTTTTGTATTCTGAGCATTTTGTCTGCTTTGGGACACGTTTTAAGGTGTTTTGTAATTGTTTCCTATGTGTTTGTATGTGTTTGTGTTTGCCTGCCATTGTTTTCAATGGTGTTCGAAGTTGTTCGTCGAACGTTCAACAAACATTCGACGAACTTGCCTCGTGTTCAACAAACCAAAACGAACTGGAACACTAGCGGGGTGGCTCAACACTACTGAATATATAGACATACATTTTTAAAGTTTAAACTATGCTATATATACCTGGTATTTGGTGATACTGTACCCTTTCTGCCAGGAAGTCCTCCTCCACCCACCACTTTAAGTGTATCATTGACACCTGGAACATTGTCCCACATGAGTGATTATTTCTTGTGGATCTTCTTGTTATATTGTGGTGTGATCCATCCTGAGCGTGTGACATCCTGTGGGTTACTCCTGCAATTTAGATGTACATTTAATAATTACCCCAACACTAGTGTATACAGCTCTACGCTTGTGATACATTACCCATTTACTGCTTTTTATATTCTGGTCTAATCCAAACTGACTAAGTGAGAGTTATTTTCTGACTGTGGAAATAAATACTGAGATTGACAACAATGACCCCCTACACTGTGTACAGCTGTACTCTTCAGATCCATTACCGTTTTATGGCTTTTAATATTGTGTTGTAATCCATACTGAGCCTGAGAGTGTCTGTGTCTGCCTCCTGAAATATCTACGGAGATTCAGGTTCAGAGGTCTCCCTGCTGGCCTGGAGTGGGAACTGTGTTGTGTGTTGGTTTAACTGCTAGAGAGATCCTTCGTTGCTCCCAAGCATGACATCACACTCCCTAGGAGGAAGGTAATGCCCCTGTGGAGACCGTACTCCTGGGGGCGCCACAAGTGCACTGATGCCCAGCCACTGCTAGATGATTCTGCTGGTACATTGACCCAGACCACTACATTCCCCTCGCACTCTACACAGCCGAAATCTGACCTTGATGAAACTCAGGTTCCCCTTCCCGCATACTATACCACCTTACACGGTGACAAAGAGGAAGGTGCAGATGAAAGTGCAGGTTCCTTGAGCAGGTGGGGGGGCATATTCATGGGCTATGGCACTGGCACAGGGCCCCTCATAGTACGCAAAAGTGTCTCTGCCGGTGGGAGGGCGCTCCCGCCGTCAGACACACCACGGTACTATGAGGGGCCCTGTGCCAGAGCCGTCGCCAGCGAGTGAGCCCCCCCTGCTTGCTCAAGATCACAGCACTTGCAAAGTTGAAATGCTTACCTCTCCCTGCTCCACCGACATGACGTCTTCCTCGTTTCCTAAAGTAAGAAAAGAGGAAAACTAACTCCCCAGAGCAGACCCCAAAGGAAAGACAGCCCACCACATGTATTGACGGTGAAGCAAGATGAAAACACAAACAAAGGCAGAAAAATAGGCTGAGCAAACGATGGGGCCAAACTAACTTGAAAGGACAGGAAAGGAAAGATACTGTCTGCAATCTGCCAAAAAACCCTACCAAAAATAATGTCAAACGCTTCTGATAATAAAATTAACCCTGAAGTCACTAGACTTCTCCCACTATATCAGCACTCTGGAATATTCTGAGACAGAGCAAAAAGAGGCCAATCTAATAAAGGACAAAAAAAGGCAAATTTGCAAATACAGATAAATAAGAGTGGAAATTCAGCACAGTCCAGCCGGGCTGGCTGACCACACAAAAACTGAGTTGACCAACAAGAGCAAGTGTGAACATTAGCAAAAAACAAACTTAACTTGAGATGACTGGAGCAGAGCTGAAGTCCAAGACCTGAGAAACAGACTGAATCACCAGCAACAGGATAGGGCGTTGACTGTCTTATATCCAGTCTGATACTCCAGAGATCCAATCACTATCCTCCTTGTCAGGTGGCAGACCATTACCAATTAAACTAACCTCACTACCTCCTGTCACTACCAGAGGGAGAACGGAAAGAGAACTCCCAGCTGGTGGAGCAGAAAATGAGCTCATAACAGTACTCCCCCCTTGAGGAGGGGTCACCGAACCCTCATCCACGCCACCAGGCCGATCAGGATGGGCCCGGTGAAAAGCACAAACCAATCTATCGGCATGAATATCCGAGGCAGAGACCCAAGAATTATCCTCCTGGCCATAACCCTTCCATTTGACCAAATACTGGAGTCCCCGTCTGACCAAGCGAGAATCCAATATTTTCTCTACCTCATATTCCACATTGCCTTAAACCAAGACAGGGTCAGGAGGAGCCGCCACAGGAACTACCGGCTCAATAAACCTCTTCAACAGTGATTTGTGAAATACGTTATGGATTTTGAACGTAACTGGAAGAGCCAACCGAAAAGAAACAGGATTAAGAATCTCCAAAATCTTGGCTTAAATTTTGCAGATGCTACTTTCATAGGAATATTCTTAGACGACAACCAAACCATATTACCCACTTTAAACCGGGGACCAATGGTCCTATGCCGGTTGGAAAATCGCTGGGCCTTTTCCTGAGAGTGAAAACTTATCCACCACTTGGTCCCATATCGGCTGCATTCTCACAACCACAGTGTCCACACCTGGGCAGGACGAAGATTCCACTTGTCCTGAAGAGAATCGAGGATGAATCCCAAAATTACAGAAAAAGGGTGACATCAAAGTGGCAGAACTAGCTCTATTGTTCAGCGCAAATTCGGCCAAGGGCAAAAATGAGACCCAATCATCTTGATCAGCAGATATAAAACATCTTAAATAAGACTCCAAGGTCTGGTTTGTTCTCTTAGTCTGCCCATTGGTCTGAGGATGAAACGCGGAGGAGAAGGATAACTGAATTCCCAGATTGGAACAAAAGGCTTTCCAAAAAACAAACTGGACCCCTCTATCGGACCCAATGTTCTCAGGAATCCCGTGTAACCGAACCAACTGTTGTAAAAACAAGGGTACCAACTCAGCGGAAGATGGCAACTTTGGGAGTGGTACAAGATGGACCATCTTCGAAAATCTATCACAAATCACCCAGATAACAGTCATTCTCTGAGAGACAGGAAGATCAGAAATAAAATCCATTGAGATATGGGTCCATGGCCTCCTGGGCACTGGCAAAGGCATCAGCAACCCACTAGAACGAGAACAGGGTTTAGACCGAGAACAAGTCCCACAGGACTGTACAAAATTCCTGACATCACGAGACAATGCAGGCCACCAAAACGACCGACTCACCAAATCTCTGGTACCAAAAATACCTGGATGACCAGCCAATGCGGAGCAATGGACTTCAGAAATCACTCTCTTTCTCCACTGGTCAGGAACATACAGTTTCCCATAGGGCAACGCTCAGGTTTATCCTCCTGAAATTCCTCCAGGGCGCGTCTCAAATCGGGTGAAATGGCAGAAAGAACTACCCCCTCACCTAGGATAGTAATAGGCTCAGTCACATTAAAAGAATCAGCAAAGAAACTCCTAGAAAGGGCGTCTGCCTTAACATTCTTAGTGCCCGGAAGAAAAGAGACCACAAAAATAAAACGCGTGAAAAACAAGGCCCATCTAGCCTGTCTAGGATTCAAGCGTTTAGCCGACTCCAGATAAATCAGATTCTTGTGATCGGTGAGGACCACAAATTGATGTCTAGCTCCCTCCAACCAATGTCTTCACTCATCAAATGCCCATTTCATGGCCAACAATTCCCGATTCCCCACGTCATAGTTGCGTTCAGATGGGGAGAACTTTCGAGAAAAGAAGGCACAGGGATTCATCTTAGAAGTCACAGGATCTTTTTGGGACCAAACAGCTCCTGCACCAATCTCAGAAGCGTCTACCTCCACTTGAAATGGAAGTGAGACATCAGGTTGCCGTAGAACTGGAGCTGAAGTAAATCTCTGCTTAAGCTCCTGAAATGCTGAGACAGCCTCAGGAGACCAATTCAGCACATCAGCTCCCTTCTTGGTCAGATCAGTCAGTGGTTTGACAATACTAGAAAAATTACCTATAAATTTATGATAGAAATTAGCAAAACCCAAAAACTTCTGGAGAGCCTTCAAAGAAGTAGGCTGGACCCAATCATAAATGGCCTGTACCTTGGCCGGGTCCATTTCAATAGTCGATGGAGACAAGATAAATCCCAAAAATGAAATCCACTGTACACAAAAGAGGCATTTCGATCCCTTAACAAACAGGGAATTCTCCCTCAAAATCCGGAACACAGTCCGAACATGTTCCACATGGGAATCCCAATCACTAGAAAAGATCAAAATATCATCCAGATAGATGATCAAAAACTTATCTACAAAGTCTCGAAAAATATCATTCATAAAGGACTGGAAGACAGAAGGGGCATTGGAGAGCCCAAAAGGCATCACCAGGTACTCAAAATGTCCCTCCAGAGTATTAAGCGCCGTCTTCCATTCATCTCCTTGCTTGATGCGAATAAGATTATACGCCCCCCTGAGGTCAAGCTTAGTAAACCAGCAGGCACTCTTAACTCTGGAGAATAAATCAGACATCAGAGGTAACGGGTACTGATATTTAACCGTCATCTTGTTAAGGGAACGATAATCAATACATGGTCTTAATGAACCATCTTTCTTGGCCACAAAGAAAAAAACAGCGCCTAAAGGTGACGAGGATGGTCTAATATGACCCTTCTCCAACGACTCCTTAATATAGGATCGCATAGCATCATGTTCGGGTACAGATAAGTTGAAAAGCCGAGCCTTGGGAAATGTACACCCATGCATCAACTCAATTGCACAGTCATAACTTCTATGAGGAGGCAAAGACGCAGACTTACTCTCACCAAATACATCAGAGAAATCAGCCAGATAATCAGGAATATCATGAGACTGAGGAGAGGTGGAGAAAACTGGAGCGTCCCTAAGAACACACTGACAACCCCAACTCACCACAGACACAGATTTCCAATCCAAAACTGGGTTATGAGTTTGCAACCAGGGGAAACCCAGAACAATACTATCGTGTAAATTATGCAGAACCAAAAATTTACAATTTTCTTGGTGGTCTGGGGCAACTCGCATTATCACCTGGGTCCAAAACTGAGGTTTATTCTCTGCCAAAGGAGTGGCATCAATACCCCTCAAAGGAATAGGCGTCTGTAGAGGCGTCATGGACAAGCCACAACGTTTAGCAAAGTCCAAATCCATCAAATTCAGAGCTGCTCCTGAATCCACAAAAGACTTTGTGGAAAATGTGGACAAGGAGCAGATCAAAGTAATTGCCTAAAAGAACTTAGGTTGTACACTGCCCACAGCAAATGTGTGTGCAAAACTTTTCTCTCGTTTAGGGCCGACAGAAACAGTATGAGAGGCGTCTCCACAGAAAAAACACAGCTTATTACGCCTTCTAAACTCCTGATGTTGCGCCCTAGACAACACCCCATCACATTGCATAGGTTCAGACATTTGTTCAGAAAGTGGCAGCATCTCCCGTGTAGTCTTACGTTCACATAAACGCCGATCAACTTGAATGGCTAATGACACAGAGCCATCCAGACCCGAGGGAACAAGGAAATCCCACTATAACATCTTTTACGGTCTCTGATAAACCTTTCCGAAAGAGAGCTGCCAGTGCACTATCATTCCATGTAGTACAGACTGCCCACATTCGGAATCTTTGACAGTATAACTCTGCAGGATTCCCACCCTGGCTTAATGCCAACAGGGTTCTCTCAGCTTGATCAGCGGCATTAGGTTCATCATACAACAACCCCAAAGCCTGAAAAAATGCATCCACATTAGTCAGAATAGGATTTTCAGGTGTCAGAAAAAACGCCCAATCCTGGGGATCGCAGCGCAGGAAGGAGATGACAATTTTAACCTGCTGCACAGAGCTCCCCGATGAGTTAGGCTTCAAGGCAAGAAATAATTTACAATTATTCTTAAAATTCAGAAATTTAGACTGATCCCCAGAAAACACATCAGGAGTAGGGATCTTGGGTTCAGCAACATGTGACTGAATGAGGTAGGTAGAAATTCCCTGCACTTCAGCAGCAAGTTGCTCCACATGATCAGACAGTTGCTTAATCTCCATTAGGAGAGAAAAAAAAATCCTCCTACGGCCCCAGAGAAAAATTGGAAAAAATATTTAAAAAAAAAAAAATTCTGACACTTTTTTTTCTTTCCCTTTTTTTTTTCTTAAAAATTCCTACCTGCTTTTGAGTACCCTAGAATCTGCGGTATGGCTGGTGATTCTGTTATGAATGGGTCACTGAGGAGGAAAAAAGCAACACATGCTAAGTCTCAGAAAACCATAGAGGTTGGTAACTATGCAGACTGCAGAGCCCTGATCTTAACACACAACTAGAAGCAGTCGTGGAGCGTGCCTACGGTGGTCCTGGATGCCTCGTCACAACTGGAGAGCTAAATAAGCCTAAAGTAAGAAAAGAGCAGACCCCAAAGGAAAGATAGCCGCCCACATGTATTGACGGTGAAGCAAGATAAAAACACAAACAAAGGCAGAAAAATAGGCTGAGCAAATGATGGGGCCAAACTAACTTGAAAGGACAGGAAAGGAAAGATAATGTCTGCAATCTGCCAAAAAACCCTACCAAAAATAATGTCCAACGCTTCTGATAACAAAATTAACCCTGAAGTCACTAGACTTCTCCGACTATATCAGCACTCTGTAATATTCTGAGACAGAGCAAAAAGAGGCCAATCTAATAAAGGACAAAAAAGGCAAATTGGCAAATACAGATAAATAAGAGTGGAAATTCAGCACAGTCCAGCCGGGCTGGCTGACCACACAAAAACTGAGTTGACCAACAAGAGCAAGTGTGAACGTTAGCAAATAACAAACTTAACTTGAGATGGCTGGAGCAGAGCTGAAGTCCAAGACCTGAGAAACAGACTGAATCACCAGCAACAGGATAGGGCGTTGGCTGTCTTATATCCAGTCTGATACTCCAGAGATCCAATCACTATCCTCCTTGTCAGGTGGCAGACCATTACCAATTAAACTAACCTCACTACCTCCTGTCACTACCAGATGGAGAACGGAAGGAGAACTCCCAGTTGGTGGAGCAGAAAATGAGCTCATAACATATACCGCTATTTCTCTGCTGTATCAGAGGATCATGAATGTGTTAAAAGAGCCCAGTGACACTCTTTGGCCCTGGGCCCACGAAAATCTGGAGCCAGCCCTACCCCCCACAACTTTAGCCAAATAACCCCCCAGTTTTCAATGCCTAACTATTATTATGAAGCAAATTAAGGTTGACAAGCTTAAGTAATAAGAATTGATGTTTTTGGCATTAAAATGGGCACTGTAGGTGTGTTTCGTGTCCTCCACTCCCTGCCGACCTTGGTTCCCGATTGACTTGCATTGGGTTTCGTGTTTCAGTCGGCCTTCGACTTTTCACGATAATCGGCCAGTTCATTCGACCCGACTTTTAAGAAAGTGGGGTTTCATGAAACCCGACTCGACCTGAAAAAAGGCAAAGTCGCTCACCTCTAGACAAAAGCAATAATAAAGGATTTTTGGGATATGTCAAAAGTAAAAGAAAAGCCAAAGATGCTATAGGATTTTTACAAGATGAAAATGATGAAATGCTAAGACAGGATGTTAAGAAGGCCGAACTTTTACATTCCTATTTTGCATCTGTTTTCTCTCAGAAAGGAAATGTAACATCAACTGTTCTTCACTGTCCTATTAAGGGAATAGAAGAATCCAGGATATCTATAAACAGAAAGATAGTGAGGAAATGCTTAGCTAACCTAAATGAATTCAAGTCTCCAGGTTCAGATGAATTACACCCCAGAGTACTGAAGGAGATAGCAGAAGAAATTTTTGAACCCCTCTCCATAATCCTTGAAAATGCTTGGAGAACAGGAGAAGTCCCAGAAGACTGGAGACGAGCAAATGTTGTTCCTATCTTCAAAAAGGGAAAGAATGTGGACCCAGGCAACTATAGGTCGGTGAGTCTGCCTTCTATACCAGGAAAGATATTTGAACTAACTATTAAACAGTACCTGGATAAGAATGAAGTGATTAAACAAAGTCAGCATGGGTTGTAACTAATAAGTCATGTCAGACTAACTTAATTTCCTTCTATGACAGAATCACTGATTGGGTGGATCAGGGAAATGCTGTAGATATAGTATATCTTGACTTCAGCTAAGCACTTGACAAAGTATCTCACACAATCCTTATTGAAAAAATGGCTAAGTATGGAATGGACAAGGCAACTGTTAGGTGGATTCATACCTGGCTTAGTGATCGGACCCAAAGAGTGGTCGTAAATGGCTGCACATCCAGTTGGAAGAATGTCTCAAGTGGGGTACCACAGGGCTTTGTCCTGGGCCCTGTATTGTTCAACATCTTTATCAACGATTTAGATGAAGAAATTGAGGGTAAACTGATTAAATTTGCTGATGACACAAAGCTAGGAGGGATAGTTAATACTAGAGAAGAGAGAGAGCGGATTCAAAAAGATATAAATAAACTGGAGCAGTGGGCAGCAACTAACAGAATGGTTTTTAACAGGGAAAAATGCAAAGTACTACATCTGGGAAATAAAAATGGAAAAGGCATAAAAACTAAATCCTTTGACATTCACATCTGACAGGTTCAGCAACTTTTCCCCAAGAATATGATTCAAATAAATTATAAATTAGCCGCTAAACTCAGGCAGTCCATTTTTTTGTGAAACAAAGTGGCTAATAAAGATGAACAAATATGTTCAGAAAACTTTTGCCAATCTCAATTCGGCACAAACTCAGCACATTCAGATTTGTGCTCGGTTTATCAAGCATTTTTACTCAAAGTCGGCAAAAATCGGTCACAGTTCGGTAAATCATTGCTTTTCCACTAACGCTTTTTTTATTACTTTGGCTAGAATAGCGGTACTGTATGATGAGCGGGGTGGATGGGGGGACGTGTTTGATGAGGGAAGGGGGTGTGGTGAGATCAGAAGAGCGCGTGAAGAGATTACAGGAGTGGCACTTTTTTCGACTTAAATTTATGTGTGTTGATTCCGGCAACCAATCAGAGTGCAGAAACCATCCATAATGTTGTAAGGGGAAGGAACTAACTAGGCATGTCTCCTCCATGAAGGGTCCAGAACCGTCGGGGCTGTCACCTATTTTGCGGGGTAGAAAGCTTGAGACTCCAGACCGTACTCTGTGTTTGAGAAAAGGGGGCGTGGCTAAGCGGACAGAGCTGAAGCGCACGAGTGACCAGACAGTTTCAGCTGGAACTTTGGGCGCACGGGATGCCTGTGAAGTAAACTCAGTTGAGAGGCGTCTTGGCAGAGCAGACCCTGGGACAGCAGAGTGCTTTGACAGGAGACCATCAACTGAGTACCGCTCAGACACCACTGTCCCAGCCAACATCACTGCCCTCGCTGAAACCGCTGACACAGCCAACAACGCTGCCACAGCTGCCCCCACTGACAGTACTGACCGTGAGAGATAAGGTCTGTGAACGGGACTTAGGCATGTGTCAATTCGGCACAGCGAACCAGGCTGCCCATTGTAAACTGTGTTTGGGCAGTGCTGAAAATCTCCGTAGTGTTGGGACACTCACCGCTGAGGATAAGGACGTATCCCTCTTCATCACCTCATCTGCTGGATCCAAGACCCGCATCAGGATCCCGAGGATTTGCCACCATCGTCAGGACCACGAGAGGACACCACCAACATCAAAAAATACTTCATAATTTACCTCAGGATTGTGACAGACCCCCACTGTGATGAAATCTAGGCAGCACCAGTCACAGATAGAAGTTCAACCGTGACTGGCGCCTGAGTGATAAGTTATATTTTATTGTATTGTTGGCTTTACTTGTCCTTGTTCATTAAAACATCCCCATTAGCCTTTTGCTGTATTAGGGAATATTATCCCTCCATTTTCTCCCTGCGTGGATACTGTATAATAAACCCATTTCACCCTTGGTCTGTGTACAGTCCGTTACTGCATCATACGTGCCTGCAGTCTCCTCACACTTGGCGTAGTCAGTAGGATGCAGTCCACACGTATGGACATGGCAGACCAAATGTCTGGGGAGGGCCCTAGACCTACTATCTCTCTCGGGCAATGTTAAATAACCTTTCAGTTTAATGGGAATAACACCATGATATGGAGCTGGACTGAGCGTATAAAGGGAATGATGAGAATGCACCCTATGGTTCCCACCTTGCAATCAGAGGTCACCATGATGGCTTTAGATGGGGAGGTGAGAGATTCAGTTATGTTGCAGCCCCCCCCGGGATCGAGATACCCTTGGCAAAGTATTACAAATACTGGAGGAGACTCACGGGGACCCTACGTACATAGGAGAATTACGTATGCATCTGTTCAAGCGTATTCTAAGAAAGGGGGAGACGGTGACCCAGTATATGAATGCACTGCAAAAAATTCACACTGCCATGGTCAGAAAAGACGGCTTGGGAGTAGGGCCGGCTGATGTGGTGTTACAAGACCAATTAGTGACCGGGATGAGAAATGCGTTGCTTAAGCAGGCCCTGCGAGAACATTTAGTCGTGAACCCACATATGACCTTTGCAGAGGTGGGAAGTGAGGGGCGTGCATGTGAACAGGAGCAGGGGGCGACGAAGTTCCGGAGCGGAGAGGCGGCCGTGAATTCAGCTGCTGAACCAGGATGGGTGGAAGTTTTAAGGAAAGAGATCCAATCCATGAGGGAGGATGTGACCGAAACTAAAAGAAAGGTGACCTTGTTACGTACCCCCCGGAAGCAAAAGCCTCTCAGAACCACGACGGGGTGGAAGAGGATCTTGTTGGGAAGAGCTCCCAACGTGTTACCTCTGTGGAGAATGAGGACATATGGTCCGGCCTGCCCGCTACGTGGGCGGCCACTACAGCATCGCCCATTAAACTAAGTGGCCCCAAGGCTGGGGGACGCAGCCCGAAGCCAGAACAGCCCGAAAGGAGTACCAATAGTTGCACCAATTTAGTGTCAGTGAGTCCATTAGTATGGGCCGAAATCGATGGACGGGCCGTACGCTGCCTGGTAGACACGGGGTCCCAAGTAACTACGATGACTGAAACATACTTTAAAAGACACTTCCCAGAAGCCATAAGGCCTGAGAGGGGGCCAGTGATCAAGTTGACAGTTGCCAATCAACTGCCTATCTCAGTCGTAGGGGTGGCATGGATGCAGATTAAGGTCTGCGGTAAAGACCTGGGCCGCAAAGGAGTGGTGTTAACTGGGGGCGACCCCGTGCAAGGACATACTGTCACACTAGGAATGAATGTACTTAAAGAGTTTGGAAGTCTTCTTATTAACGAGTCTCCGAACACATTTGTGAAACAATGGAATCCATGTACATCACAAAGGAGAGTGATTCAGAAGTTGATACGGAGAGCCCAGGCACAAGAGGTCTCCTGTGAAGGAAAGGTATTGGGTGTGACGGAGTCAGCTTCTGTGATGTATTCAGCTGAGTTAATTTCTAGAGTGGATCCTCTGGGTCATGGCACCCACCTAGGGCGAGCTGACCTTGTAAGGACCACCCCCTATACAGGGAGTGTTAGGGGCAAGACCAAGGGGGTAAGCCACCATGACTGCTGTGACCAGACGGCCAGCTCAAGGAAGACACAAGTGTGAGTGTCTGGCAACAGGGAACGTGCAAGGGTACAAGACAAGACAAAGCATGGTCACAGGGTTTCTCCAGTAAAGCGTGGTCTCAGGGTTTGACCAGGTTCAAGACATATAAATGATGACACAGAAATACATAGCAAGGCGTGTGCGAGGGCATGGTGCGTGCTAAGTGGCACCCCAGGGTTCAAGTTCAAGGTAGGGTACGTACTTAGGGAACATGAAAGGGTCCAGGATTCAAGGCAAGGGCCTGCGCATGCTAGGAGGCACGCCAGGGTTCAGGCTAGGGCCTGTGCGTGCTAGGAGGCATGCTAGGGCTCAGACAGGGTTCAAGGCAGGATGCATGCTAGGAAACATGCCAGGGTCCAAAGTTCAAGGCAAGGTGCGTGCTAGGAGACACGCCAGGGTCCAAGGTTCAAGGCAAGGTGCATGCTAGAATACATGCCAGGGTTCAAAGCAAGGGCCTGTGCATGCTAGGAGGCACGCCAGGGTTCTGGCAGGGACCTGTGCGTGCTTAGAGAAGCACGGGGAGGCATGCCATGGTGCAGGCAAGGGTCTGCGTGTGCCAGTGGGCACGCAATGCACAGTGCAGGGACAGCGTGAGTGCAAGGAAGCACAGAGAGCATGGCTGGGGCACTGGCTAGCTGGTCGGGCTGAGGCACAGACAGGCGGGCACGACTAAGGCGGGCATGGCTGAGGAACAAACAGGTGGACACAGCTAAGTCTCTTGCCGGCGAGCACGGCTGAGGCACAAGCAGGCGGGCATGACTGAGGCGGGCACGGCTGAGGCACAAACAGGTGGGCAAGGCAAGAGAAACAAGGCAAGGCAGAAGGTGTGCCAGAAGGCACAACAGAGTACAGGAACAGAGGATGTGCCAGGAGGCACAACAGAGCACAAGTCAGAATAGAGGACCAGAGCACGTGCCAGGAGACACCACAACAGAGTACAGGAACAGAGGATGTGACAGGAGGCACAACAGAGCATGAGTCAGAATACAGGAATCAAGCATGTGCCAGGAGGCACAACAGAGTACAGGAACAGAGGATGTGCCAGGAGGCACAACAGAGCATGAGTCACAATACAGGAACAGAGCATGTGCCAGGAGGTACAAAAAAGCATGAGTCAGAATACATGAACAGAGCATGTGCCAGGAAGCACAACAGAGCACGAGTCACAATACAGGAACAGAGCATGTGCCAGGAGGCACAACAGAGCATGAGTCAGAATACAGGAACAGAACATAGGAAACGAAAGTTACACAAGGCAAGGTACAGGACACGAGGCAAAGTACAGGACACCAGATGAAGTACAGGACACAAGACAAAGTACAAAACACAAGACAAGTACAGGACACTAGACGAAGTACAAGCAGAGAGCGTGTGTGAAGAAGCACAACAGGGCAGAGTGCAGGGGCACAGAATACAGGGAACAGCTGAGCAGAGACCAAGCAGCTCTTGCAGGGAAGCAACACGATAATCAGGCCCCGACCATATGAAGGGGCGGATTGATATAGGGCATTAGCACCTGGACTTCCGGGTCAGGACCATGGGGAGGACTTCTGGGTCAGGTCCTCCAGAACCATAGAGAGGACCACTAGATCAGGTCCTCTAGGACCATAGAGAGGATTGCTGTATCAGGTCTTCCTGGACCATAGAGAGGATCGCTGGGTCGGATCCTCCAGGACCATAGAGAGGATTTCTGGATCAGGTCCTCCTGGACCATAGAGAGAATCGCTGGGTCGGATCCTCCAGGACCATAGAGAGGATTTCTGGATCAGGTCCTCCTGGGCCATAGAGAGGATCGCTGGGTTGGGTCCTCCAGGACCATAGAGAGGAACCATTGCAGTCAGTATAAAGATGAGCACGCACACGCGCGCCGGGCACAGGCGTCAGCCAAAGGAGTCAGCATAGGAGATGTGCGCGCGCACCAGCAACGGTGCGCAGCTACAAGGTGAGATGCGCATGCGCACTAGCAACGTCATGCAGCCGTAAGGTGAGATGCATGCGCACCAGCAACAGCGAGCAGCCGTAAGGTGAGATGTGCATGCGCATCTGAGAGAGACTCCCGGAGCGCCTGCAGGGACCCGGCACTGGGGACAATGCAGAGTGACAGTGGGGACCGTGCAGCGGAAGCAGCATGACAGGCATGACATTTGGTAAAGTACCTCCGGGTCAAAGTGTACTGTCTTCACCTGTCCGAGCTTGCATCCCGCTGGAGGGGGGTGAAGTGCAACTAGAACCAGCTACTGTGGAAAATATACCATCTGGGCTCTTAGTAGCCAGGACGTTAGCTACCGTGAGTGATGGAAAGATACCTGTGTGGTGTGTGAACTTAAGGAAAGACACTCTGACGCTTACCCCCAGAAGAGAAATTGGGCAAATTAGGCATGCCAGAGGAGTTGATACCCTCACAGGCCGTCCAATTAAAGGTAAAAAGGGTAGATCCACGGATGGCAGCTGTGGAGACAGTTCCTGTGTTCGAACCCCAATCACAGAGAAAGGGGCATCACATCTTAGAACAAGCCCAGGCTGAGGTGACATAGTTTACACCGCAGCAGGTGGAGCAGGTGGAGGCCTTAATGAGACGGGAGTTGGAAGTTTCACCCCCAGCAGTTCGCCCCCAGCAGTTCGCCCCCAGGTACACTTCGCCCCCGAACATTTCGCCCCCAGCATTTCGCCCCCAGGTTGTTTCGCCCCCGCACATTTCGCCCCCTAAAACCAATGAGACGTTACCAGGGCGTGTTCGCTCGACATGAGGATGATTTTGGCTGTACGACTGCCATCACACATGAGATCCCAATGGGTAATGCTGCGCCTGTGAGAGAGCATGACTGACAGATTCCTATATGTGGACACTAACTGCAGTTTAGGCACACTCAGGTTCAGAAAGAAGGGGGGTATTTAGATTTAGGAGCACAGACTTTTCTGAATTTGTTTTGGAGGATGAGAGCCTTTGTCCTAAAAGTAGCGTGGAAGTCCCCTATATTTCTGTTAACAGCTGACGGACCTGAGTGAGGATTTGCTTGTTTTATGGATTGATTTGCAGCTTTTATTTGAAACATTTTACATAACATTTAGGATCACATTTATCTGGCGCTCTATGCTGAGCATTTACTTTGGGGATTCCCTTTAAATTTTTGTGGGACATAATTCAGATGAAACCCCGCAAAGGATCTATTCACTATAATGAGACAGCAGATTTACCCTGGGCTCTGTCTGGCCTCTGTTCAGCGGTGTCCTTTTTTTTCAAAGTTGCACAAAACTGTGGCCAACGGCACTTTTATGCACTCCTAATAAAAAGACGGACACCGCCGGACCACAGGTCAGACAGTTCTACAGTTCCTCCAGTTCCACCTGAGAGCTAGGTGAAAGCTGTCAGAATCAGCTGACACTTGGGGGCGATCGAGTGCATGAAGCCTTTGTACTCACAAAATTACCAGGACATGTCCAAGGTAGGTAACAGCCGACCTGGATGTATGGATTTGTCTAAGGTCGTGAAGAGGTTAATGTTTATGTATGTCAAATGGAATGTCATAAAAGCTCCTATAAGTGTGATGGGTATGTGTCACAATTCTTTGTTCCATATAGTGTATGTATAATAGAAGTTAAAAATTAAGACTATACAAATTCTAATCTTGTGCTTGATTCCTTTTGGAATATTTGAGCCGGATCTCACCTATGATATTACAGCTGCTATCAATCCGATTTAATGACAATCTCTTTTTAATTGCTTTGCACACACCAATTTACTTACTGGAAGCGATTATTATTCTTATTAACTGATAAAACCAGAACAGGCAAATACTCTTTCAGTTATGTGGATAATAGCTAGTTATATGTTAGGCAGTAATACACTTTCTAAACAGTTCATTGTCATTTAAATTAGCTCTGTTTAATAATGGAATAAACACACTTGGGACCAACCCCATTTCTGAATATATTCCGACATACGGCAGCTTGCCAGCTGTTGGGCAGAAGATCACTGAACTTCAGGTGGTTCAGAAATTCTTACTTTTCATCTGTAATATAAGGAGAAAGCATGGGATATGTAGTATTATTTTTAACATTTTTTTTTTCATGATACTTGAAAGAATCTTCTTCTGATTGAGGAATATTAAGATATGTTACAGGGTTGACCCCTTGTGGATATTTGGTAAATGTTTGGTGTTGTGTCCCCAACATGACTGAAAGAAGTCCACAATATATGGTTTCCATCTCGGTGGTACCACACCAGGAAGTGCTGTTTGTTTTCTCTTATTGAATTCTAGAACAGCAGTACAAGAGCATGTCTTATTTTTGTTTTTGTTTGGTTTACCGTGTGGTATTATTGATAAGACAGCTTGATTTTTCGGGTCGGTGCGATTACAGTGATACCAGATTTATTTTTTTTTAATTTTTTGCTACTATGAAAAAGTAAAAAAACTTTTTTTTTTAAATGTTTTTATTTTGTCACCACCATATTCTCAGACCTTTCATATTTTTTGTTGAACAGCTTATCTTTTAGAAATATTTTTGGTACCGTTTTGGGGTCTATAGCATTTTTTGATTATTCAGATTTTTCAGATCCAGAATGGTAAATAAAACAGAAATTCAGTTATTGCTTTTATTATTTTTTTTTGCACTGTTCATTGAGCAGTAAAAGTAATAATATAATAATAACGATTTGTTCATCTGGTCAGTACGATTCCAGCGATACCAGATTTATATTGGCTTTTTAATGATTTGCTACTTTTACACACTAAAAACAATATTTTTAAAAAATTCATTTGTTTTTACATCGCCATATTTTGAGAGCTGTAAGGCTGTGTGCACACGTTGCTGATTTTATTGCGGATCTGCAGCGTTTTTGGCCACACGGATTTGCATCCTATCCGCCATGTAGTGCACAGCCAATGTAAACCTATGGGAAAGAGATTTGTTGTGCACATGCTGCGGAAAAATCTGCACAGAAAGGCAGTGTTTTTTTCCACAACATGTCAATTCTTTTTGTGGGTCTGCAGATTTTCTGCACCCATTGACTTCCAATGAGTCAGGCACATCTGCAGTAAAACCGCAGATGTAAAAAAGATCTGCGGATTAGCTGCAGATGTGGGTGGTAGAAACGGTGCAGATCGGGAGGAGGGAAGTGTGTGGGCAGAGTGTAGGCGGAGCTATGTGCGTGTATGTGTGTGCGGTGTCTGCGTTTATGTGTGTGTTCTGGTGTCTGCGTGAATATGTGTCTGTGTGTGGGTCTGTGTGGTTGTATGTGTGCGTGTCTGCTGTGCAGCCATTGTCTGATGGGACTGCTGCATTGCCAATAATGGGAAAGTAGTCACATCAGACAATGCATGTCAAGTGTAAAAAAAAATACACACCATACAGTACATATAAAAAACATTACAGACAGTACATGCAACATATATCATAGCGTATATACTCACCAATCACCTAGTCCCTGAAGCCCTCGATCTCCTAATAAAAATAAACCAACCTATACCTACCTTTCTGCCGTAGTCAAGTTAACAACAAGTGTATCATGACAATCTCCCGTGAAGAACAATGACATCAGGTGATGTCAGTGCTCTACAGGGGCTCCCGCGATGAACTGACAGTCGGAGGTAATCCTCCGCTGTGTATCCCTCTGCCGCCGGGAAAAAAAAATCCCATAACCCTAACCCTAATGCTAAGGCCGGTTTCACATTTGCGCTTCAGGGCGCAGCGATGGCCAGTGCAAGGCGCCGCTAAGCCCCGCCCCCTGCCGCGGCTCCGCCGGTAGCTCCGCCTCCGGGTCCCCTATCTTTATCACTGAGGACGCAGGCCATGCACAGTATGCGTTTGGCGGTGCCTGCGTCCTTTTGATGGTGCGCCGAGCGCAACCAAATTGCAACAGGTTGCATTTGTGTTTGTAAATTTCTTACAAAAAATTCTTCCAAAAAAAGCATCTTTTAGTGTGTGACAGAAGCTAAGCACGAAAAAAGGATATAAATCTGATATCGCTGTAATCACACCGACCCAAGGAATAAAGTTGCCTAATCACTAATAACACACGAGGAACAGCATAAAAACTAAAACCAATTCTTCACCTTTTGTGGATTTGTGCATTCTGCCTCCCAAGGGTCGCAGTGAGGCGATCACAGTGGTTTACCCCCACATATGGGGTATCAGCGTACTAAGGAAATTGCACAACAACTTTTGGGGTCTAATTTCTCCTGTTACCCTTGTGAAAATAAAAATTTGGGGGCAAAAAGATCATTTTTGTGGAAAAAAAATTATTTTTTTTATTTTCACGGCTCTACACCCCCTTACAGAAGTTATGTCACTTATCCATGTTATGTAAATAAATCTTATAACCTCTGACGTTAAATTCATCCATTGGTTGTATAAATTATTCTTTTGAAAGCTGAAACCATCCGAAATGTGGTTTAGGTTAAGAAAATAAATTGGCAGAAATATTGATCATTTAATGGACACAGAATGGTCAGATTTTGGCAAGACAAACGTTTTGTGCTCACCACACATTTAGATAAGTTCCTTGGGGATCTAGTTTCCAAAATGGGGTCACTTATGAAGGGTTTCCACTGTTTAGGCACATCAGGGGCTCTCCAAATGCAAAATGGCATCCGCTCTCGATTCCAGCCAATTTGACATTCAAAATCTCAATCCCTTCTGAGCACTGCCATGCACCTAAAGATTGGTCTTCCTCCACACATGGGGCATCAGTGTACTCAGGAGAAATTGCACAACAAATATTGTGGTTCATTTTCTCCTGAAACCCTTGACAAAATAAAACAAAATTATGTCCAAATATAAATTTTGGGGAAAAAAAGTTCAATTTTTTCCTTCCATATTGCTTCAATTCTTTTGAAGTACCTAAAGGGTTAATAAACTTCCTTAATGTGGTTTTGAACATCTTGAGGGGTGAAGTTTTTAGAATGGTGTCACTTTTGGGTATTTTCTGTCATATTGACCCCTCCAAGTGACTTCAGATGTGAGGTGGTCCCTAAAAAATTGGTTTTGTAAATTTTGTTGTAAAAATGATAAATTTCTGGTCAACTTTTAACTCTTATAACTTCCTAATAAAATTTGGTTCCAAAATTGTGCTGATGTAAAGTAGACATGTGGCAAATGTTATTTATTAACTATTTTTTGTGACATATCTCTCTAATTTAAGGGCATAAAAATTAAAAATGTGAAAATTGCAAAATTTTGAAAATTTTCGCCAAATTTCTATTTTTTTCATAAATAAACGCAAGTCATATCAAAGAAATTTTACCACTAACATGAAGTACAATATGTCACGAAAAAACATTCTCAGAATAAGCAGGATGCATTGAAGAATTCCAGAGTTATAAGCACATAAAGTGTCAGTGGTCAGATTTCAAAATTAAGGTCTGGTCATTAACCTACAAAATGGCTTGGTCGTTAAGGGGATAAAGGCAAAAGATAGACACACTGGGTAATGTTTAATATATTAATACCAAAAAGAGAAAATGAAGGAGCAAGATCGAGATTATATTAACCCCTTTATCCCATATGACGTACTATCCCGTCCATGTTCCCTGGGACTTAATTCCCAGGGACGGGATAGTACGTCATAGCGATCAGCGGCGACCACGTGGTGAGCGCCGCTGATCGCGGCCGGGTATCAGCTGATTATCACAGCTGACACCCGGCACAATGTGTCAGGGGCGGTCACGGACTGCACCCGACACGTTAACCCCTTGCACACCGCTATCAAACACGATCGCTGTGTACCGGGGGTTAAAGGGAAGCATCGGCAGGGAGGTGGCTCCCTCCATGCTTCCCTGAGCCTCCCACGGCAGCGCAATGTGCAGCGCTGCTGCGGGGGGCTCCTTCCCTGCAGGCCCCCAAATCCAAGATGGCGACGGGGACCTTCGGGGGCATGTAGGGAGCCGGCTTCCTCAGTGCCTGCAAAGCGCAGGCATGAGCAAGTCTGCTTCAATGCCTGTGACAATGTGACAGATCAGCGATCTGTCACAGGATAGTGATGTCCCACCTGGGACAATGTAATAAAGTTAAAAAAAAAAATGTTAAAAAAAAATCGCCAAATAAATTAGAAAAAAAAAATATTCCCCCAATAAATTCATTTTATGGAAATAAAAAAAACAAAAACAATAAAAGTACACATATTTGGTATTGCCGCGTCCGTAACGACCTGCCCTATAAAACTGTCCCATTAGTTAACCCCTTTAGCGAACCCCTTAAAACATAAAAATAAAAAACGAAGCAAAAAATAATGATTTATCATACCGCCGAACAAAAAGTGCAATAACGCGCGATCAAAAAGACGCATATAAATATCCATGGTACCACTGAAAACGTCATCTTGTCCTGCAAAAAACGAGCTGCCATACAGCATCATCAGCGAAAAAATAAAAAAGTTATAGCTCGCAGAATAAAGCGATGCAAAAATAATTATTTTTCATATAAAATAGTTTTCATTGCATAAAACCGACAAAACATAAAAAAAGACCTAAATGAGGTATCGCTGTAACCGTACTGACCCGAAGAATAAAGCTGCTTTATCAATTTTATCGCACGCGGAAGGGTGTAAACGCACCCCCCCAAAAGAAATTCATGAAACGCTGGTTTTTGTTCATCCTCGGAATCGGAATAAAAAGCGATCAAAAAATATAACGTGCCCGAAAATGGTACCAATAAAAACATCAACTTGTCCCGCAAAAAATAAGACCTCACATGACTCGGTGTGTCAAAATACGGAAAAATTATAGCTCTCAATATGTGGTGATGCAAAAACTATTTTTACAATAAAAAGCGTCTTTTAGCGTGTGACAGCTGCCAAACATAAAAACCGCCATAAATAGTAAATCAAACCCCCCCGTTATCACCCCCTTAGTTAGGGAAAAAGAATAAAATTAAAAGAAAATGTATTTATTTCCATTTTCCCATTAGGGTTAGGGCTAGGGTTAGGGCCAGGGCTAGGATTAGGGCTATGGCTAGGGTTAGGGCTGAGATTAGGGTTAGGGGTGTGTTGGGGTTAGGGTTGGAGTTAGAATTGGGGGGTTTCCACTGTTTTGGCACATCAGGTGCTCTCCAAATGCAACATGGCGTCTGATCTCAATTCCAGCCAATTCTGGGTTGAAAAAGTCAAATGGTGATCCTTCCCTTCCAAGCTCTGCCATGCGCCCAAACAGTGTTTTACCCCCACATATGGGGTATCAGCCTACTCAGGACAAATTGCAAAACAACTTTTGGGGTCCAATTTCTCCTGTTACCCTTAGGAAAATAAAAAATTGGGGGCAAAAATATCATTTTGTGGAAAAAAAATGATTTTTTTTATTTTCATGCCCGGGCGTTATAAATTTCAGTGAAGCACTTGGGGGTTCAAAGTGCTTACCACACATCTAGATAAGTTCTGTGTGGGGTCTAGTTTCCAAAATGGGGTCACTTGTGGGGAGTTTCAATAGTTTACGTACATCAGAGGCTCTCCAAACGCACATGACACCCGCAGACCATTCCATCAAAGTCTGCTTTCCAAAACGTCACTACTTCCCTTCCGAGACCCGACGTGTGCCCATACAGTAGTTTTCTCCCACATATGGGGTATCAGCTTGCTCAGGACAAATTGGTCGACAACTTTCGGGGTCCAATTTCTCCTGTTACCCTTGGGAAAATAAAAAAATTGGGGACTAATTGATCATGTTTGTGGAAAAAATACGATTTTTTTTTTTCATGCCCGGGCATCATAAACTTCTGTGAAGCCCTTGGGGGTTCAAAGTGCTCACCACACATCTAGATAAGTTCCTTAGGGCATCTAGTTTCCAAAATGGGGTCATTTGTGGGGGGTTTCCACTGTTTAGGTACATTAGGGGCTCTCCAAAGGCAACATGACACCTGCAGACCATTCCATCAAAGTCTGCATTCCAAAACGGCACTACTTCCCTTCCGAGCCCTGACGTGTGCCCATACAGTAGTTTTCTCCCACATATGGGGTGTCAGTGTACTCAGGACAAATTGGACAACAACTTTTGGGGTCCAATTTCTCCTGGTTCCCTTGGGAAAATAAAAAAATTGGTGACTAAAAGATCATGTTTGTGGAAAAAATACGATTTTTTTATTTTCACGCCCGGGCGTTATAAACTTCTGTGAAGCACTGGAGTGGTCAAAGTGCTCACCACACATCTAGATAAGTTCCTTGGGGGGTATAGTTTCCAAATGGTGTCATTTGTGGGGGGCTTCCACTGTTTTGGTACATCAGGGGTTCTCCAAACGCAACATGGCGTCCGATCTCAATTCCAGCCAAAAACGTCAAATGGCGCTGCTTCCCTTCCGAGCTCTGCCATGTGCCCAAATAGTGGTCTACCCCCACATATGGGGTATCAGAGTACTCAGGACAAATTGCACAATAACTTTTGAGGTCCTGTTACTCTTGGAAAAATAAGAATTGAGGGTGAAAAGATCATTTTTGTGGAAAAAATATGATTTTTTAATTGTACGGCTGTATGTTATAAACTTCTGTGAAGCCCTTGGGGGTTCAAAGTTCTCACCACACATCTAGATAAGTTCCTTGGGGGGTCTAGTTTTCAAAATGGGGTCATTTGTGGGGGGTTTCCACTGTTTTGGTACATCAGGGGTTTTCCAATCGCGATATGGTGTCCGATCTCAATTCCAGTCAAAAACATCAAATGGTGCTGCTTCCCTTCCGAGCTCTGCCATGCGCCCAAATAGTGGCTTACCCCCACATGTGGGGTGTCAGCGTACTCAGGACAAATTGCACAATAACTTTTAGGGTCCAGTTACCCTTGGGAAAATAAAAATTGGGGGTGAAAAGATCATTTTTGTGGAAAAAATATGATTTTTTAATTGTACCGCTGTACGTTATAAACGTCTGTGAAGCCCTTGTGGGTTCAAAGTTCTCACCACATATCTAGATAAGTTCCGTGGGGGGGTCTAGTTTCCAAAATGGGGTCACTTGTGGGGGGTTGCCACTGTTTAGGTACATCAGGGGCTCTCCAAACATGACATGGCGTCCGATCAGAATTCCAGCCAATTTTGCATTGAAAAAGTCAAACGGCGCTCCTTTCCTTCTGAGCTCAGCGATGCGCCAAAACAGTGTTTCTCCCCACATATCAGGTATCAGCGCACTCAGGATAAATTGCACAATAACTTTTGCAGTCCAATTTCTCCTGTTACCCTTGGAAAAATAAAAAAATTGAACATGAAGTATTTTTTTTGTGAAAAAAGTTAAATGTTCATTTTTTTTAAAATATTCAAAAAATTCCTGTGATGCACCTAAAGGGTTAATAAACTTCTTGAATGCGGTTTTGAGCACCTTAAGGGGTGCAGTTTTTAGAATGGTGTCACTTTTGGGTATTTTCTATCTTATAGACCCCTCAAAGTGGCTTCAAATGTGATGTGGTCCGTAAAAATAAAATGGTGTTGCAAAAATGAGAAATCGCTGGTCAATTTTTAACCCTTATAACTTCCTAACAAAAGAAAATTTTGGTTCCAAAGTTGTGCTGATGTAAAGGAAACATGTGAGAAATGTTACTTATTAAGTTTTTTGTGTGCCGTATCTCTGTGATTTAAGGGCATAAAAATTCAAAATTGGAAAATTGCGAAATTTTCAAAATTTTCGCCAAATTTCCGTTTTTTTCACAAATAAACGCAAGTTATTTGAATGAAATTGTGCCACTAACATGAAGTACAATATGTCACGAGAAAACAGTGTCAGAATCATCGGGATCCAGGGAAGCGTTTCAGAGTTATTACCTCATAAAGGGACAGTGGTCAGAATTGTAAAAATTGGCCCGGTCATGAACATGCAAACCACCCTTGGGGCTTAAGGGGTTAAAAATACAAAATTATATATATAATAATATATAATAAGGGCGGCACGGTGGCTCAGTGGTTAGCGCTGCAGCCTGGGGTCCTGGGTTCGAATCCCACCAAGGACAACATCTGCAAGGAGTTTGTATGTTCTCCCCGTGTTTGTGTGGGTTTCCTCCGGGTACTCCAGTTTCCTCCCACATTCTAAAGACATACTAATAGGGAATTTAGATTGTGAGCCCCATCGGGGACAGTGATGATAATGTGTGTGCAAACTGTAAAGCGCTGCAGAATATGTTAGCACTATATAAAAATAAAGATTATTATTATACCCCATATGTGGTAACAAACTGCTGCTTGAGCAGATAGCAGGGCTTGGGTAAGAAAAATTGCCATTTGATTTTTGTAGTGTAAATTTGTCTGGCATAGATTGTCATGGCCATGTTGCATTTGCAAAATCCCTGACATGCCAAAACATTAGAACTTCTCCTACAAGTGATCCCATTTTGAAAATTAGACCAGTCAAGGAATTTATCTAATTTTATACTGAGCATTTTTAACCTACAGGTGATTGACATAATGTTATAACAATTAGATGTCAAAATAAAAAATATTTTTTTTCCACTAAAACACTGTTTTAGTACAAATTATAACTTACATAAGGGGTAATAGGAGAAGATGGACCCCATAACTTATTATGCAAATTTTGCCAAACAAGGCAGTACCCCATATGTAGTTGAACACTACTATTTGAACACATGGCAGGGATCGGATGGGAAGGAGCACTACTTGGTTTTTAGAGCGCAGATATTGTTTGAATAGATTGTGGGCTTTATTAGCTGAGCCCCTGAGGTGCCAGATCAGCAGAAACTATCCAAGTGACCCCATATTGGAAACTTCAGGGGTTGTCCAGTCTAAAATGAAAAATATACAGCCAGCACTGTGCGCTGTGAGGATGTTGAAACTGGACCCCACAATTTCTCCTGAAAGTGGTGATGTTCCATATGGCATTGAATACTACTGTTTAGCCATACATCAAGGTTGAGAAAGAAGGAGCGTTATTTGGTTTTTGGAGCACAGATGTTGCTAGAATAGTTTGCAGGCAGCATTTGTGGAGCCCAAATGTGGCAGAACAGCAGAAAAAAACAGAAAAGGGACCCCATTGTATAAATTGCACCTCTCAATGACTTAGTCTACGGCTGCAGTGCCTATTGTTTTTTACATCCACGCTGTGTTTTTTTTCTAGGGAATTCTAAATATTCCAAGTTAGTGACCAAACATTGTGCCCTGAAAGAATGAAGTGCCCCCATTTATTATAGTGCACCCATACATTGTGCTCAGCTTGTGCTTCTGGAGACATGCACCCCATAATTGTTAACTTATCCCTGCTATAATACTGCCAAACATGTGGCCGCTTACAGTGGTTTAGGCACAGTGGGGCTCAGAAGGAGGAGGTCATTTGGATTTGGAAGCGCAGATTATTTGGATTTTATTTGAGGGGGAGGAAGCCATGTAGTTTTTCCAGAGTCTTTTTTCTACCATTATCGCGAGATCCCTTATAGAGTGGGGGCTGGTTTTGTGCAAAACAAGTTAGGGGTTTTATTGGTAACATTTTTGGGTACATAACATTTTTTAATCGTTTTCAGTACAAAGCTGGGATCACATTCTTGTGTTGTACACTGGACACTTTCCTCGGGGTTTCCATGTAAATCACACAAAAATGTGATTCAGACAAAATTCCAGAAGAAACCACTAATGAGGCAGATGGAGACAATTTGGACTCTGTTTGATGTCTGCACTGGTGATACCATATTTAAAGACACCTAAAATTTTGGAACACCACCGGAACAAAGACCAGATAGAGCCCAAAGGGATCCCATGTTCCTCAAAAGTGAGTGGCTCTGTTGGAGTTTTCATCAGAATCACATTTTGGGGGATTTGCATTGAAACCCCGATGTAAATGCTCAACGGAGAGTACAGGATAAATGTGAGCCAATAATTTTTTTCCGATTTCTGAGAGGTAGAATGATAGATAACAGTATCAGAACAGTTCTTATTTTTTTGTGCTGTTCACCGCATGGTATAAGTGATAAGGCAGATTAATTCTTTGGGTCACAGTGATACCAGATTTATGTCCATTATTTAATGTTTTGCTGCTATGACTCAGTAAAAATGCTTTTTTATTAAAAATAAAATTGTTTTTAACCCTGCTATATTCTGAGAGATGTAACTTTTTTATGTTTTGGCGAAGAGTTGCATGATGGCCTATTTTTTGTCAAAAAGGTGGCGTTTTTAATGGATTTTTTGGGGGCAAATAATGTTTTTTTATCACTTTTCAATAAGATGTTTCAGACTCAGAATGAACAATAAACAGCAATTCAGTTATTGCTTTTACTTTTATTTTTTGAGCGGTTCACCATGTGGTAAAAGTGAAAAGACCAATTTGTTGATCGGGTCAGTACATTTACAGTGATACCAGATTTATATAGTTTTTTATGCTCTACTACTTTTACAGGCAAAAAACACAATTTTACAAAAATGAATTTGCTTTTGCATCACTGCATTCATAGGACTGTAGCTTTTTTTTCAGAATGAGCCATGTTAGGGCTCTTTTTTGCAGGATGATTTGTCATTTTCATTTGCATATGGGGCTCTTTAAACTGTATGTCTGTATGGAGCATTATTTGTGGCTCATTATACTGTAAAGAGCAATATATGGGACTAATTATACTGTATGGGGCCTATCATATACTGGAGTATTTTATGGGGCCAATCATATACTATATAGAACATTATATGAGGCCCATTATGTATGAAGCATTATATGGGGATCATTATACTGTATGGAGCATTACATGGGGCTCATTATACTGTATTAAGCAATATATGGGACTCATTCTGTAAGGAGAAAAATATAATGTCCATTATACTGTGTAGAGCATTATATGGGGTTCATTATTCTGTATGGAGCAATATATGGGGTTCATTATACTGTATGGATTAATATACGTGGCTCATACTGTATGGAGCATTATGTGGTGCCCATAAAACTGAATGGAGCAATATATGGGACTCATTATTCTGTATGGAGCACTATGTGGTGCTCATAAAACTATATGAAGCAATATATGGGGCTCATTATTTTGTATAGAGTAATATATGGAGCACACTATTCTGTATGGCGCACTATGTGGTGCACATACTACTGTATGGATTACTATACTGTCCAGTTTCTGAGCTATTGTGTAATTTACAATAGATATCACTAATATAATGTAAGTAGTAAGTGAAATCTTTGGTATTGTACTATACCTATATTTCTCTGCAGTATCTGTACATCATGAATTGTGGTATGTGTTAAAGGGACTCACTGAGACTTTCGCCAGGGGCCTAAGAAAACCTGGAGACAACCCTGAATGGAGGGATAGGATTTAATAGCAATTTATAGTGTGATGCCTTGAAGCATTTTCTTTGGATTACCTAGTTTTATAGATTGGTTCATTCCAGAGGCAGCAATACCAATTATGCATACTTTTTTTTGTTTATTTTTGTTTTATCACATAGGTTGCATTTTTAGTGGTGAATCAGCTTTTTGTGATTTTGTGCATTTGTGTTTTTTTTTACTTTGGTACTTCTTATATTATGTAACTTTTTTTTCACTAAGTCCCACTATGGGACATGGATATCTCTTATGTAATTTTGTTTTTAGGGGGTCCACCATAATCTAACCATAAAAGCCTACAGCTGTGATTAATACCTTGGGAACCTTTTGGGATATTGGCCCCTGTCCCAGATTATTAAAGGGAATCTGTCACCTCATTTTTGCGCTGTATGTAAATTAGTTGGGTCCAGTCCAATGGGCGGTGTTTTTGCTCCTTCCCTCCACCCCTCTTTAGCCGCTGTACGCAATATTTCAGGTAATTTCTGTAGTTCTCGTCCATATTTTGCGCTTGTGCATTGCAATCTCCACTTACGCGTGCGCAGTATGCTTTGCCCAACTGCGGGCAAAGCCAGAAAAAGAGTAGTTCGCATGCGCCGGAAGTACTATGTCCCAGAGAATTTCGCTGCCATTTCTTTGTTCCGGGACATAGTTCTCTGGCACATGCGCACTAATGCTTTTCGGCTTTGCCCGCAGTTGGGCAAAGCATACTGCACACGCGCGAGTGGAGATTGCATTGTGCACACGCAAAATATGGATGAGAACTATGGAAATTACCTGAAATATTGCGTACAGCGGCCAAGAAAGGGAGGAGGGAAGAAGCAGAAACAACACCAATTGGACCGGACCAAACTAATCTACATACAGCGCAAAAATGAGGTGACAGATTCCCTTTAACATCTGTCACCAGCGGACAGCTTTCCTTCTGCTGGTTATGAAAATTATGATGGAGACAATGCCAATTTTTATTTATTTATACACAATGTACACAACGGTTGCTGAATATGACTCATCATTGTCGCCTGATTGCACTGATCTCAGGGAGACCAGGCAACAATGATGAGAGCTGCCTTCAGCGCCTGACACCTGGGAACAGAGCGAACTGTACTACTTTTTTCCAGGCGCCGGTAAGATTCAACTGATGACACATGGATGTCATCCGAGTGTTGTCAGTGTGCACGTTTGTGGGACGTGTAGCAATCCGTACTGCTGTTACAAAATGGACATGCCAGAGTGTTTTGCTGATGGGCCCAGGGTCCATGGAAACACACTGACATATGCACAGAAATGAATGGGTCTACATGTGCAAGTGTCTCCAGTACATGTGAAAACTGTCACCACACATACAGGAGACACTGACGTGTGAAGGAGGCCTAATGCAATATAATAATGTTCCATTAGGAGGTTAGATTATATTAGATTCTACACTATAATTACTACATAATGTGTTCAGCAATGCAAATAACAAAAATCAATGGTAAACTGGTCACTTGCAGAAATCTTCCCATGATACTATGCACAAGTGAATTAAGGTCACATCAGCAATAAGGCGGCTTTCTGCATATTTGAGCTCAGTTTCTTGCTGGCAGTTTAGAGATATTGTAATTTGAGGTCAGCTGGGAAGAACAGCTAGTGTATCCTCCAGCTCTTTTCAAGTATTGTTCTTATTTTAATGAATTTCTTCTCTCTCAGGTTTCTGGTGACTTTGTTCTGTGTAATCATAGGATATGTCGTCTTATTCTTATTACTTTCCATGAAATGACTTCCATGGCTCAGAATGTCATCAAGGGCTCCATACGTTTGCTAGAGTTCCTTTAATATTTCTATCCCCAAAGCTCTGCCGCCAGATGGTGTTTTCACATACAGACAGAAAATAAATATGCTTTCCAACACTCTGTTATTATAAAACATATGCAGCACTTTCCTCCAATGACATTACGCATTGTAGCAAATAAAGTATGTACAAAAATCCATTTGGTTTCCCAATTAGAAACTTTGGTCAAATCAGTGAATTGTTAAAATTTTTTATGAATCACAGCTATGGATTTCACGCTCTATTAAACATATTTTCATAATTTGTGCTAATGTAAATATATAAAATAAGTTAAAATAGTTAAAAGAAAGTATATGTGGAGCTTATCATGCTTGGGGCAAATCTAAGACTCAGAGGCCTTCAGTCAGTGGGATCTTGCTGGTGAAGCATAACCAGAAAATATGGAAGCAAAAAGGAAAAATTCTGGAACATCCATCCAATGAATTAAAAATAAAATACTTTATCAAAATTCATTAAAACAGCAGGATTCATGTAGCATGTCAAAACCTGATACATTTCTGGCACGACATACGCTCTAAGTCATAGTATTAAGACTACAGATGAGCGAATATTTCAATGCTTGGTTCAGATTACGTTAGCCGAATTTGCAATATTCGACGATTAATTCATCAAATATTTGCCGAACATAGCTGAACGCCATTCACCTCAATGGGAGGCTAAAACAAATGCGTGGACCTTAGAATGGCCCCAAATGCTGCCAAATGAGAGGCATACACCAGGAAAGTGGCCTCAATTCACCCACAGTACTAATTGTAGCATGCAACTGCATCAAGAAGCCAGGCATGTGGTATCGGGGTCTGGGACACCATTTACAGCATTCCAATAAACATCACAGTATCAAGGTTTCCAGCCCCTTTGCAACACCTCTACCTGCTTTCATGCTTAGTCACACTCAGGTGGCACAAGTATCAGTTTTGTAGACTACCATTGTCAGGAAAATGTAAGGTGTTAGCACCGCTCCCCGCTCCCCGGCTGTACTCACCGCTCCCGCTCCTGGTCCGGCTTCCTCCTCAGTCTCTGCCTTGACGCGCGCCCCCGCTCTGCGCGCTTTCCGGCAGCTGGTCTCCCGACGTCCTCCTCCACTCCCCTCGGCCGCGCGCATGGTACCTCTGCGCACGCGCCGGAGGGGTAGATCGTGCGCCTATGGCAGTCTGTCGGCGTGACCTGCTAGGATCCCCGCCCGACCTATCAGCGTCCTCCACTAGGTATTTCAGGCCGCCCTCCCCTAGGGGAGGCGCCTGACTATTGAGTTATTTCCTCTTGTGTCTAGGCCGTGCTTGCTGCAGTAGCAGCCGCTTTCCTGTTTACCTTTTGTGCTGCCTGCCTTTGGGCTCCCTGTCCCTTTGCTCCCTGTCTCCGTGCTTCCAGCTGTGCCATCGTGTTATCGCTGTGTCTCCTGCTCTTGTCCGCTGTTTAACCCTCTGTGTCCTCTCTCCTTTTAGTGTTGCTCCCTTTCCTGCCTCCTGCTGGTCCCGCCGTTCCATCCTCCACTCCTTCCGCCTACGGATCCCGGTGTACCCGTCTCCTCCCCGGATCTCCCACTACTCCTCTTCATCGCTCACCCTCTTGAGCCGACCCCTGGTCCTGGCTGCCGTGGCGCTTGAACTCCCCGAGTCTGTTCCCTAACGATCCCTGTATAGGGGTCGGTCCACTTGGTGCGCTCACTCGGGGAGGGTTCGGCGTCGCGGCCCAGTGGGTCTACTCTCGCTTCCGGCACCCGAAGTGTAACAGAATAGTCAGGCCATGGACCCTGCCGGGGCTGCGACCCAAAAGGAGTTGGTATTCCTGAGGGAGAACCAGACTCGAATTATGTCTTTTATGAAGACCATGGATTCCCGCCTGTCGGCCTTACAGGCCGCTGACCCTGGCAACGCCTCCCAACTGACCAGCCTCCAGCAGGAGCTGGTTCAACAGCGAGACACCCAATCCCACATCCTCTCTTACATGGCCTCGGTCGACGACCGGTTGCTGTCCCTGCAGTCGGCTGCCGCACGCAATCCGTCCCACGGTTCCGATTCCGTACCTACCCCGTCACCCAGGCTGGGTAAACCGCCCCGGTATGGCGGCGACCCAAAGTTGTGCAGGGGCTTCCTAAATCAATGCAGGTTGCATTTCGAACTATTGCCCCAACAGTATCCCACAGATCGGGCCAAGGTGGCCTTTATTGTGTCCCATTTGGAGGGAGAGGCCCTCTCCTGGGTGAATCCTCTGTGGGAGCGGGACGACCCCGTAGTCTCTAGTGTCCAGAACTTCATGGACACTTTCCGTAGAGTCTTTGACGAGCCCGGTCGGGTAGCCTCCGCCACGGAGTCCCTTTTCTGCCTCACTCAGGGTACCCTTACGGTCGGACAATATGCCATCCGGTTCCGTACCTTGGCCTCTGAGTTGGGGTGGAATAACGAGGCGTTGGTCGGGGCCTTCTGGCGTGGTCTCTCCGGCAAAATCAAAGACGAACTGGCAGGGCGTGATACCCCGACCACCCTGGAGGATCTTATTTCTCTGGCCACACGAGTCGACCTCCGGTTCCAGGAACGCGCTAGAGAGGCTGCGAGAGAGAGGCGTCCGCTCAGACCATCTGCTTCTTTTCACAGGCCGTCCAGTCCCCGTCCTCCTGGTCCATCCTCCAGTCTGGCACCGGAGCCGATGCAGGTGGATCGAGTCAAGTTGGCTGAACAGCGCCGTAAGGAGAGACTGATGGAGGGTTTATGCCTGTATTGTGGCAGCGCATCCCACTTCCTGCGTTCTTGTCCTGAGAGGCCGGGAAACTCCTCCACCTAGGGCAGGTAAGAGAGGCCGACCTAGGTGTATCTCACTCCTCTCATCCCCTTACCCTTTCGGTTCAGCTGGTTTTTGGTCAGAGACGTGGCTCGGAGGTGGCCTATGTGGACTCGGGCGCGACGGGGAACTTCATGAGATTGAAGGAGGTGAGGAAGTACCGGATTCCCGTTATTACCCTAAAAACTCCGCGTGTTATCGCCTCCGTAGATGGAAGACCCCTACAGGAGTCCGTGTCCCTGGTTACTGAGGAGGTATGTCTGCAAATCGGGGCCTTGCACCGGGAGCGGATCGCATTCTACGTTCTTCCCGACTTAGGCCATGCCTTGCTACTTGGCCTACCCTGGCTTCGAACACACGAACCCGTCCTGAATTGGCGTTCCGGGGAGGTCCTCCGCTGGGGACATCCCTGCCAGGAGAGATGCCTGAGGTCTGTGCGTCCAGTCAATTCTCCTCCAGTCCCCTCGGGCCCTGGAGGCTTACCAGCCGCATACTGGTCGTTCTCTGACGTGTTTGATAAGAAGGAGGCGGAGATCCTCCCTCCGCATCGCCCCTATGATTGCCCTATCGAGCTACGACCCGGGACCATTCCGCCTCATGGGCGAATTTATCCCTTGTCCCCAGCTGAGACTGCGGCCATGTCTGAGTACATTCGTGAGAATTTAGCCAGAGGATTCATACGGAAGTCTTCTTCGCCTGCCGGAGCTGGGTTTTTCTTTGTGAAGAAGAAAGACGGTTCTCTCCGTCCTTGCATCGATTTCCGGGGTTTGAACGACATTACTGTAAAAAACAAGTATCCCTTGCCTCTCATCCCAGAACTCTTTGATCGGCTGCGTGGGGCCCGCATCTTCTCGAAGTTGGATTTACGCGGGGCCTACAACCTCGTCCGCATCCGTCCGGGTGACGAGTGGAAGACCGCCTTCAACACCCGGGACGGGCATTACGAATATCTGGTCATGCCCTTCGGTCTCTGCAACGCTCCCGCGGTGTTCCAGGAATTCGTCAACGATATCTTCCGAGATCTACTATACTCCTGCGTGGTGGTGTATCTGGACGACATCCTTATTTTTTCCTCGGATCTGGCTTCTCACAGGAAGAGCGTCCGACTGGTTCTACAACGCCTACGGGAGAATCACCTCTACGCGAAGCTGGAGAAGTGTCTCTTTGAGCAGTCTTCCTTACCCTTTTTGGGGTACATTGTTTCTGATTCTGGTCTGGAGATGGATCCTGGAAAGCTGTCGGCAATTCTTCAGTGGCCCCGGCCGGTGGGAGTCAAGGCGATTCAAAGGTTCCTCGGCTTCGCCAATTATTATCGCCAATTTGTGCCACATTTTTCATCCGTCATCAGACCTATCTCCAGTCTCACTCGCAAAAACGTCAGTCCCTCGTCCTGGTCTCCGGAGGCTGAAGAGGCCTTCTCCTGTCTGAAACAAGCCTTTGCAACGGCACCTGTTTTACACCGACCCGAGGCTACCAAGCCATTCATTTTGGAGGTGGATGCCTCTTCCATCGGAGCAGGTGCAGTGCTTTCTCAGAGATCCCCGTCTGGCCGACTGGTTACCTGCGGGTTCTTTTCAAAAACCTTCTCTCCAGCAGAGTGTAACTACTCCATCGGGGATCGTGAACTGCTGGCCATAAAATTGGCGTTGGAGGAGTGGCGCTACCTCCTTGAGGGGTCGGTCCACCCGTTTACCATCTTTACCGACCACAAGAACCTGGCATATCTCCAGTCGGCCCAGAGACTTAATCCTCGACAAGCCAGATGGTCTCTATTCTTCGCTCGGTTCGATTTTAAGCTGCATTTCCGCCCCGGGCCAAAGAACTTCAAGGCGGATGCCTTGTCCCGGTCTCTGCAGTCTTCTGATTTGGTGGAGGAACCGACTCACATCATTGATCCTGCCAAGATCATCACGGTGGCCCCGGTGAGACTGATTACTCCTCCCCCAGGCAAGACCTACGTGCCCGAGGCAGACAGGAGAAAGGTACTGCATTGGGGACATTCCTCTAAAGTTTCTGGACATGTCGGAGTCAAAAAGACGATGGAGCTCATTGCTCGTTTTTACTGGTGGCCCTCTCTCCACCAGGATGTGTCTGACTTCACGGCATCCTGTTCCTCTTGTGCCAAGGTCAAGGTTCCTAGGCGATCACCCTCCGGCCTTCTGCTTCCCCTGCCGATCCCCTCAGTCCCTTGGCAACATATCGCTTTGGATTTCATTACGGATCTACCTGACTCTTCCGGATATACTACTATCCTGGTAACTGTCGACCGCTTCTCCAAGATGGCCCATTTCACGCCTCTTCCAGCCTTGCCCTCCGCCCCAGAGTTGGCGAAGACTTTTATCCAGCACATCTTTCGCCTCCACGGCTTTCCGAAGCATATTGTGTCTGATCGAGGCGTACAATTCACCTCGCGATTCTGGAGGGCCTTATGTAAACTTCTGGAAGTAAGGTTGGACTTTTCCTCCGCGTACCATCCTCAGTCCAATGGCCAAGTGGAACGCATTAATCAGGTACTAGCGACATATTTACGGCAGTTCACCAACGCTCATCAGGATAACTGGGTCCATCTCCTCCCCTGGGCAGAGTTCTCCTACAATAATCACCCCAGCGAGTCTTCAGCCAAATCTCCATTCTTCGTTGTGTTTGGGATGCATCCTGGTATCCCGCTACCTATTTCCACTACCTCTGGTGTGCCTTCAGCAGATTCTCTGACCCTGGAGTTCTCTAAAATCTGGTCTGAGACCAAGGAGGCTCTCGAAAAGTCTGGGGAGCGCATGAAAAGACACGCAGACAAAAGACGCTTGGACTCTCCGATCTACCTCCCGGGTCAACAAGTTTGGCTTTCGGCCAAGTACATTAGGCTAAAGCTCCCTTCTTACAAACTGGGACCTCGCTACATTGGACCTTTCAAGATTCTCAAACGCATAAACAACGTGTCTTACAAATTGGAGTTGCCCGTCTCGCTTCGGGTCCCCAACTCCTTCCACGTCTCTCTCCTTAAACCAGTTGTCTTGAATCGGTTCCACCCGGCTCCCAACCCTTCTCCTCTACCTGTCTGTTCTGATGATATCTTTGAGGTAAGAGACATTTTGACCTCGAAAAAAGTCAGGGGTAAAACTCTTTTCCTAATTGATTGGAAGGGTTTCGGTCCCGAGGAAAGATCTTGGGAGCCACGGGAGAACATCAATGCTCCACGCATTTTTAAGAGGTTTTTAGCCAGATGCAGTGGAGGGGAGGGTAAGAGAGGGGGTACTGTTAGCACCGCTCCCCGCTCCCCGGCTGTACTCACCGCTCCCGCTCCTGGTCCGGCTTCCTCCTCAGTCTCTGCCTTGACGCGCGCCCCCGCTCTGCGCGCTTTCCGGCAGCTGGTCTCCCGACGTCCTCCTCCACTCCCCTCGGCCGCGCGCATGGTACCTCTGCGCACGCGCCGGAGGGGTAGATCGTGCGCCTATGGCAGTCTGTCGGCGTGACCTGCTAGGATCCCCGCCCGACCTATCAGCGTCCTCCACTAGGTATTTCAGGCCGCCCTCCCCTAGGGGAGGCGCCTGACTATTGAGTTATTTCCTCTTGTGTCTAGGCCGTGCTTGCTGCAGTAGCAGCCGCTTTCCTGTTTACCCTTTGGGCTCCCTGTCCCTTTGCTCCCTGTCTCCGTGCTTCCAGCTGTGCCATCGTGTTATCGCTGTGTCTCCTGCTCCTGTCCGCTGTTTAACCCTCTGTGTCCTCTCTCCTTTTAGTGTTGCTCCCTTTCCTGCCTCCTGCTGGTCCCGCCGTTCCATCCTCCACTCCTTCCGCCTACGGATCCCGGTGTACCCGTCTCCTCCCCGGATCTCCCACTACTCCTCTTCATCGCTCACCCTCTTGAGCCGACCCCTGGTCCTGGCTGCCGTGGCGCTTGAACTCCCCGAGTCTGTTCCCTAACAATCCCTGTATAGGGGTCGGTCCACTTGGTGCGCTCACTCGGGGAGGGTTCGGCGTCGCGGCCCAGTGGGTCCACTCTCGCTTCCGGCACCCGAAGTGTAACATAAGGGTAGTAACATGGGTAGTTGAGCACAAGGTAGTGGAGGCCTGACGGTCTTGGAGGCCTAATGCTACAGGCAACATGCATGAAGGAGACCTAACCAGGAGTGTTCACATTTCCAAAAATTATTGGCAGATACCACCAAAGTGGCATCAATTTCACCACAGTAGAAAGTCTAATAGGGACCGACAGGTCTTTCATTACACCCAATCCAGCAGATGGACACTAGTGATGAGCGAGCAGTAAAATGCTTGGGTGCTCGTTGTTTGGGTCGAGCACATTGGAATACTTGGGTGCTCGACCCGAGCAACGAGCCCAATGTAAGTCTATGGGAGACCCGAGCATTTTTACCGTGATCCCCCGGGGGCCTTTTAAGGTCTAAAAACATCTGAAAATGAAGGAAACACTGCTCAAATGACACAGGAACATCATGAGGATCGCCCCTGGAAGCATTCCTGACTCCTAGTTCACAGCTTTAAACAATGCTGTCAGAGTTTCATGCCATTTTTACAGGTGCACCAAAATGAAACCAGAACAGATTTTACTGGGATAGGTGGGGCTGTGCAGGGGTAGGCGGGTCTGTATGGGGGTCTGCGCGGGGCTGTACGGGAGTAGGCGGGTCTGTGCGGGGGTCTGTGTGGGGGTATGCAGGGATGTGCAGGAATCTGTGCGGAGGTGTGCGGGGGTATGCGGGGCTGTGCAGGGGTGTGCGGGGGTCTGTGCGGGGGTATGCGGGGGTGTGTAGGAGTATCTGGGGCTGTGCGGTGGTCTGTGCGGGCTGTGCAGGGGTATGCGGGGCTGTGCGGGGGGCTGTGCGGGTCTGTGGGGCTGTGCAAGGGGCTATATGTAGAAAAAATAAACATACACACACACACATATAGTTCATACTCACCATCTACACTTAATCCACAAAGCCATCGATCAACTGGAAAAAATTAAAATAACAAACAAACACTATACTCCCTGTGTCCGATGTAATCTAAATAATACGATTGTCCCATGACGATCTCCCATGGAGAGCTGTCACATCAGCTGATGCGACCGCTCTCCAGGGGCTCCAGTGATACAATAACGGAGATAATACTCCACATTGTATCACTCCGCCGCCGACAGGTCACCTGAGTTCACCTGTCACTTTGCGGCACTACAGTGAGAGAATTTTCTCACGCTGTAGTGCAGTAAAGCAAGAGGTTTATCTCTGATGACATACTACTGGAGGTTATCTCCGGTCAGTGTGTCATCGCAGGCCTATAGAGAGGTCACACCTGCTGTTGTGACAGCTCTATAGGGGAGATCGGCGTGGGACAATTGTTATTAATGGGATTAGATCGGACAGGCATTATATTGTTGGTTTGTTTTTTTATATTTTTTGCAGGTGATCGATGGCTTCGCATAATAAAAATTGTGAAAAAATGTGTCGTGTTTTATTTAATTAAATTACTTTATTCTTATGTGTGTGGTTTTTTAACCCTTTATTAATATAAAATTAATAATGGATAGGCGTCTTATTGACGCCTCTCCATTATTAACTGGGCTTAATGTCACCTTACATTAGCAAGGTGATATTAACCTCTTATTACCCCGTATGCCACCGCTACATGGCAGTGAGAAGAGAGGGGTTAGGTGCAAGAATTGGCGCATTTTAAAGATGCACCATTTCTGGGGTGGCTGCGGGCTTGTATTTGTAGCCAGGGGGGCCAATATCCATGGCCCCATCCTAGGCTATGAATATTAGCCCGCAGCTGTCTGCTTAGCCTTTTTGGCTATAAAATATATGGGACCCCATGTCATTTTTTGGGGGGTCCCCCTATTTTAATAGCCAGTAAAGGCTGCAAATATTTGCCCCGGCCGTCGGCTTTCCCCCTCTGGCGCAGAAAATTGCGTGGGAGCCCACACCATTTTTTTTCCGTTTTTTTTTAAATATATATGGCTATATATCGATAGATATATCTATGGATATATCTATGGCTATATATCTATGGATATACAGTATCTATGGATATATATATATAGAAATATCTATGGATATATCTATGGCTATATATCTATGGATATATCTATGGATATATCTATAGAAATGTTTATGGATATATCTATGGATACTGACTACCGCTGATGTCAGTGAGGCTGTGCAGAGTCCCTGGCTGACATGAGGTGAACTGATGAGCATGGGAAAAGTTCAGAAACTTTCCCATGCTCATTAGTTCATCTCCGGTTACCCAGGGAGGCTGCACAGAGATGAATTAATTCATTCTGCAGTGGTTTACAGCGGAGTCGGTCACATTAGCACCAGTCTCCATTGTAAACTAGTTAACCCCTTGTGATGGATTGCAGCGGGGGGACCTGACTGAATGGCGGAGAGGTATATATTGTTGTTTTTTTATTTTTTATAGGACAAGGGATTCTTTTTATTTAGCAGATTAATAAATGTGGTCAAAAACTTGGTGTGATTATTTCATTAAAAGAATTTTTAATTAATGTGTGTGTCTTTTTTTAACCCTTTACTATTCTAAGGTTAATAATGGAGAGTAGAGTTGAGCGAAACGAGTTGAAAAATTTCAAAAGTCTCCGACTTTTGGCAAAGTCGGGTTTCATGAAACGAAACCCGACCCTAGGATGAGGTCGGCCACGTGGTCGGCGACTTACGCGCCAAAGTCGCGTTTCAAAAGTTTGTTTTGCGCTCTTTTTCAGCCAATCAGGATCCACGGACACTGTGGGCAACGTGATGACATAGGCAGGGGTCACCACCATCTTTCAGAAGGGCATGCAAGTGATTGGATTGCTTTGGTGGGCGTCACAGGGGTTATAAAAGGGCGTGCACGCCGACCGCCATCTTACTTCTGCCGATCTTAGCATAGGGAGAGGTTGCTGCTGATGATTCTTTAGGGAGAGCGTTAGGCAGGGAAGAAGAAAAAAAACTGCTTCTGCTGCTAGCGATTTTGCCTGTACAACACACCAGTCACTGTGTGTGCAGTGCAAGGGGAGGCTATATAGTGGTGTATCAGTGGTGTTGGTTGTTGGGCTGCCTTCTAAGGCTTCCTGACATTCCTGCATTGCTGTTTACCCACTGCTCCGCAAACTGCTTTTTTAAAAGCAATCCCAATTTTTTTTTTTTGTCCTGCTGAGAAGAAAAAAAAACTGCTTCTGCTGCTAGCAATTTGGCCTGCACAACACACCAGTCACTGTGTGTGCAGTGCAAGGGGAGGCTATATAGTGGTGTATCAGTGGTGTTGGTTGTTGGGCTGACTTCTAAGGCTTCCTGACATTCCTGCATTGCTGTTTACCCACTGCTCCGCAAACTGCTTTTTTAAAAGCAATCCCAATTTTTTTTTTGTCCTGCTGAGGTACTGAGCGTGCATTTTTTCACACCATACAGCAGTGTACGCTCCTCACACAGTACCGTGTAACGGCTGTTATCACAGCCACAGTGAAGCTATCTGTGTGTCACTCTGTGAGAATAAGTCGAGGACATGTTCCGTTCTTACAGACCTGCACCTACTAGTTTTGTCTAGCTTTCAAACAGTTAAATATATTTGCTGTTTGATCACATTCAAAACTATAGAGAGACAGCGTGTGTCAGTCCGTATACTTAAAAAACACGGAGCTTGACAATTTTACGTACACCGGACAGCCGTGTACGTGCACGCTCCTCTCAGTACCGTGTAACGGCTGTTATCACGGCCACAGTGAAGCTATCTGTGTGTCACTGTGGAAGGATAAGTGGAGGACTTGTTCCGTTCTTACAGACCTACACTCTAGGGAGATTGCTATTCTGCCCAATTCTACTTACACCTTGTAGTTTGTGATACACTAGCCAATTTCTGCCTGTGACATAGCGCTCTGATATTCAGTGGGCCTCACACAATCCAAAAGTGTCCAGTGTCCACTAGTGTGTGCAGAAATTCAAAATCTTCCTTATCCTGTAGTCACTTTTTTCACACCTGTGCCATCGAGCCTGTGACATAGCGCTCTGATATTCAGTGGGCCTCACACAATCCAAAAGTGTCCAGTGTCCACTAGTGTGTGCAGAAATTCAAAATCTCCCTTATCCTGTAGTCACTTTTTTCACACCTGTGCCATCGAGCCTGTGACATAGCGCTCTGATATTCAGTGGGCCTCACACAATCCAAAAGTGTCCAGTGTCCACTAGTGTGTGCAGAAATTTAAAACCTCCCTTATCCTGAAGTCACTTTTTTCACACCTGTGCCATCGAGCCTGTGACATAGCGCTCTGATATTCAGTGGGCCTCACACAATCCAAAAGTGTCCAGTGTCCACTAGTGTGTGCAGAAATTCAAAATCTCCCTTATCCTGTAGTCACTTTATTCACACCTGTGCCATCGAGCCTGTGACATAGCGCTCTGATATTCAGTTGGCCTCACACAATCCAAAATTGTCCAGTGTCCACTAGTGTGTGCAGAAATTCAAAATCTCCCTTATCCTGTAGTCACTTTTTTCACACCTGTGCCATCGAGCCTGTGACATAGCGCTCTGATATTCAGTGGGCCTCACACAATCCAAAAGTGTCCAGTGTCCACTAGTGTGTGCAGAAATTCAAAATCTCCCTTATCCTGTAGTCACTTTTTTCACACCTGTGCCATCGAGCCTGTGACATAGCGCTCTGATATTCAGTGGGCCTCACACAATCCAAAAGTGTCCAGTGTCCACTAGCGTGTGCAGAAATTCAAAATCTCCCTTATCCTGTAGTCACTTTTTTCACACCTGTGCCATCGAGCCTGTGACATAGCGCTCTGATATTCAGTGGGCCTCACACAATCCAAAAGTGTCCAGTGTCCACTAGTGTGTGCAGAAATTCAAAATTTCCCTTATCCTGTAGTCACTTTTTTCACACCTGTGCCATCGAGCCTGTGACATAGCGATCTGATATTCAGTGGGCCTCACACAATCCAAAAGTGTCCAGTGTCCACAAGTGTCTGCAGAAATTCAAAATCTCCCCTGTCCTATAGACACCTTGTGCCTTGTTTTACATTACTATATAGTTTGTTGGATTTTGTCTACATTTCTACCAAAAATGAGGAAGGCTGGTGGAAGAGGCCATGGAATTGGGCGGATGTTGGCAGCTGGTAATGATGGTGTTGGTGGTGGATCTGATGGTAGTGGCAAAAGCAAAATAGGACCGAATGCAGGAGGTGTTGAGCCTGCGTCATTGTCTGGCTCCTCAAGGCCTCGAAGGCTTAGTTTTCTAGGAGTTGGCAAACCGCTTTTAAAGCCAGAGCTTCAGGAAAAAGTTTTGTCTTACATTGCTGACTCAGCCTCCAGCTCTATCGCCTCCTCTTCTTCAGTTGTAAAAAATAAAAGCACTGAGTCGTCATTGGAGGCTCATGTTCATGAACCACACCTTTCCTTGTGTCCTTCACCCCAACCAAGATTGAAGGATGACGCAGGCCATACTACTGATTACTCCATGGAGCTGTTTTCACATACCATGCCTGGATTATCAAGTGAAATGGTGAATTACCCAGGCCAAGATGAATCTGACATGGAGTGCACTGATGCACAGCCGCTGATAGATGATTGTGCTGGTACATTCACTCAGAGCACTACATTGTCCTCGCAGTGTACAGAGCCAGATTCTGACCCTGATGAGACTCAGGTGCCCCTTCCCGCACACTATACCACCATACACGGTGACACAGAGGAAGGTGCACATGACATTGAAGAGGAGGTGATGGATGACCCAGTTGTTGACCCAGATTGGCATCCATTGGGGGAAGAGGGTGCTGCTTCCAATAGCTCAGATGACGAGCATCCACAGCAGACATCGACATCGCAACAGCTGTTATCTGGCAGGCCCGGAGCACTCCAAAGACAGGTTCCCAAAATCAAAAGAGTTGCTGGACAGCTTGTCCAGAGGGTCAAAAGATCACAGTGTGCTAGGCCGCAAAATGTCTGCCAAAGTAGGAAGAGTGCAGTGTGGCACTTTTTTGAACAAAATCCTCATGATCAGGCCAAGGTTATCTGTAAGAAGTGCGCAAAGACCGTTAGCCGAGGGAAAAATCTGAAAAATTTGAATACCAGTTGCATGCTTAGACATTTAACCAGCATGCACTTGCAAGCGTGGACACAACACCAAACCTCAAGTGCCACATGTGCAACTGATCACAAAGAAGGTAGTCAGCAACACTACATTGTTTCCCCCACTGTAAGCCCACCGGTTGGCACAACAGCAAATGTTGAGGTGTCGTTGCAAGGCCACAGCAGTCAGGGAATCCCACTGTTATATCAACGAAATACTGAATCTGGACTATCAGAAAGAACACCAACTCCATCACCATCATCAACCCTCTCTCAGTCCGCCCTGTCCACCGCTACTTCCACCATATGCAGCTCTCAAGTCCAGCTCACCCTCCCAGACACTATGAGTAGGTCAAGAAAGTACTCAGTCTCTCATCCACGTACACTGGGTTTGAACGCCCACATTGCCAAACTAATCTCATTTGAGATGATGCCCTATCGTTTGGTGGAAAGCGCAGCTTTCCGCGACCTCATGGCCAATGCAGTACCACGCTATGACCTACCCAGTCGCCACTTCTTCTCTTGCAAAGCCATCCCAGCCCTCCACCATCATGTAAAAGACCGCATTGTCCATGCACTCAAGCAGTCAGTGAGTGGAAAGGTGCATCTCACAACTGATGCATGGTCCAGTCGGCATGGCCAGGGCCGTTACGTGTCCATCACTGCGCACTGGGTTAATGTGGTGGATGCAGGGTCCACAGGGGACAGCGGTGGTGGGACAGTACTGCCTAGCCCATGGAATAGGAAACAGTTGGCTGTAGGCGTTCGACCCTCCTCCTCCTCCTCCTCCAGAAGCGAAAGCTCGTCCACAGAGTGCAGTCGTACGAGCACTCCATCTGCAGCTGCCACTCTTGCACACGAGGTGTCCCCCTATCGAGCAGATAGTGGAAAGCGTCAGCAGGCTGTGTTGCAGATGATGTGTTTGGGCGACAGACACACCGCCGAGGTGCTGGCCGAGTACTTGAAGCGACAAACTGAGTCATGGCTGGGCAGTGTACATCTTGAGGCAGGCAAGGTAGTTAGTGATAACGGCCGTAATTTTGTGGCAGCCATAGCCCTTTCAAAACTCAGCCACATACCTTGCTTGGCTCACACCTTGAACCTGGTGGTGCAGTGCTTCCTCAAAAATTATCCGGAGTTAACAGCCCTGCTCCAGAAGGTGCGAAGACTGTGCGCGCACATCCGCCGGTCGCCTCTACACTCCGTTCGTATGCAGAAGCTGCAGCGATTGCTCCACCTTCCCAACCACCGCCTCATTATCGACATTGCAACAAGGTGGAACTCCACCCTGCACATGGTGGAGCGGCTGTGCGAGCAGAGGCAGGCCATAATGCATTTGTGGGAGGATACACGGCCAGGCACTTTGAGAGCAGACATGGAGTTGACAGGTGTGCAGTGGTCGAAGCTGAAAGACCTCTGTAAAGTCCTTCAGTGTTTTGAGGAATGCACACGGCTGGTAAGCGCAGACGACGCCATCCTAAGCATGGGCATCCCACTTATGCGTCTGCTCATGCAAACTTTGACGCACCTTAAGGAGCAGGCGTCTGCAGCCAATGTTGATGAGGAGGAAGAGGAGGAGGGAATCCTTGATGACATTCAGCCATTGTCTGCTCAGGGACCTCTCCTGGACGAGGTGGAGGAAGAAGAGGAGGAGGAGGATGATGATGGGGATGATTACTTAGGGGAGGAGGATGCATCTCGTGGGGCAAGTGAAAATGTTGGCGTGGCAAGGTCTGGTACAGGGTTTGTGCGTGACTGGAGGGATGTGGATTTGCCAGAAAGTGCTCCTCCAACCTGCACTCGCAGTTAGAGTTGAGCGACTTTTGGTTTTTTAGGGTCGCGTTTCGTTTCGTGAAACCCGACTTTTCCAAAAGTCGGGTCGAGCAAGATCGTCCGATTATAGGGAAAAGTCGGGGTCGTCCCGAAACACGAAACCCTATGTAAGTCAATGGGGAATAAAAGTCGGCAGGGAGAGGAGGACAGGAAACACACCTACAGTGCCCATTTGAATGCCAAAAGCATCAATTCTTCTTTCTTAAGCTTGTCAACCTTAATTAACTTCATAATACAAGTTACACACTGAAAAATGGGGGTTATTTGGCTACAAACTGTGGGGGGGGAGGGCTGGCTCCAGGTTTTCATGTGCCCTGTGCGAAAGAGCGCCCCTTTAACACATACCACAACTCATCATGCTCCGATACGGCAGAGAAATAGCGGTATAGTACAATGAAAATACCTCACTTTTTACATCTCGTGACGAGGCCCATCTATTTCTCCATACAGAATCATTGGTCCCATATAATGTTTGAAACAGTATATGATGAGCTCCACATAATGCTACAGTATATGTTGGTCCCCATGGATGAAGCTCCACTGTCTTATGGGCCCAAATAATGCTCCAAACATAATGGGCCCCATTTCTAATGCTCTAGTGTATAATGGGCCCTGTAAATGCTGCTCCAGTGTCTGATGTCCACCTTTGGGATGTTCCAGTGTATGGTGGGCCCCATCTATCATTCTCCAGAGTATAGTGCTCCCCAAAAATTGCTGTCCCAACATTGAAAACAATCAAATAAGTCTCCTCGCTAGGGAATCCCTGTACTTGTCTGGACAGGTGCTGTAGCTTGCTTAACAGCTCGCCAGCCGTTCTCACGCCCAGTATGGATTACACGTGATTGCACAAAGGTGAGAAAGGGTACCGTATCCCCAGATAACATGTATGGATAGCGTACACATTCAAAATATATGTCTCAGGAGGCAGGCTCAGATGGTGTTAGGCCCAGTATGGATTGCACGAGATTGCACAAAGGTTAGAAAGGGTACCGTATCCCCGGATAACATGTATGGATAGCGTACACATTCAAAATATATGTCTATACAGCATGAGGCAGGCTCAGACGGTGTTAGGCCCAGTATGGATTGCACGTGATTGCACAAAGGTTAGAAAGGGTACCGTATCCCTGGATAACATGTATGGATAGCGTACACATTCAAAATATATGTCTATACAGCATGAGGCAGGCTCAGACGGTGTTAGGCCCAGTATGGATTGCACGTGATTGCACAAAGGTTAGAAAGGGTACCGTATCCCTGGATAACATGTATGGATAGCGTACACATTCAAAATATATGTCTCAGGAGGCAGGCTCAGACGGTGTTAGGCCCAGTATGGATTGCACGTGATTGCACAAAGGTTAGAAAGGGTACCGTATTCCCGGATAACATGTATGGATAGCGTACACATTCAAAATATATGTCTATACAGCATGAGGCAGGCTCAGACGGTGTTAGGCCCAGTATGGATTGCACGTGATTGCACAAAGGTTAGAAAGGGTACCGTATCCCCGGATAACATGTATGGATAGCGTACACATTCAAAATATATGTCTATACATCAGGAGGCAGGCTCAGACGGTGTCAGGCACAGTATGGATTTGACGGCCCAGATAACACAGCGGAGGAGCAGGGAGAGGTAAAGATTGCAAATGCTGGGGCCCTGCCCAAGCAAGGGGGGCCCACTCGTGGGCGTCGGTACTGGCACTGGGCCCCTCATAGTACAGCGGTGTGTCTGACGGCGGGTGTGCACCACCACCATCAGAGACACTTGATTGCACTATGAGGGACCCTGTGCCAGTGCCCGCGCCCAAGAGTCGGCCTACCCACCGGTCCAGGGCAACGGCACTCGTACGGTGTCGTGCGGTAGGTGGTGACCCCGGCCATGGGGGGGGGAGGCAGCACAGTTAGGGAGTTTTAGAAAGTGGCATATGTTGATGTTGGACATTCAGCTGATGCAAAAGGCGAAATAGGTGAAGTACCAGGAAGAGGTGGACCAAAGCAAGCCATTTTTCTGTCACCCTATGTGTCATCAGGGGAAGGTGGGACAAAATCCTTGGAAACCCATGCGTGGTTCATTTTAATGAAGGTTAGATCATCCACATTTTGGGTTGACAGACGGGTCCTTTTTTCTGTCAGGATTGATCCAGCTGCACTGAAGACTCTTTCCGATAGCACACTTGCAGCTGGGCAAGCGAGCTCCTGTAAGGCATATTGGGCCAATTCAGGCCAGGTGTCCAGTTTAGCGGCCCAATAGTCAAAGGGGAATGACCTGTGTGGGAGAACATCGATATGGGAGGAAAAGTAGTTTGTTACCATAGTTGACAACTGCTGTCTCCTGTCACTTTCCATCGATGCAGTATTACCAGTTGTGTGAGCGGTATTTGAAAAATCAGTCCACAACATTGTCATGAAACCCCTGTCTCCAACGCCACTTCTGCTGTGTGCACCAGGAAACCTCTGCCAAGCTGCCCCCAGCCCGTACGGCTCGTGTGAGAGCCATCACCGCTGCTGTGTGCTGGGAATGCCTCAAGCAACCGATTTACCAGAGTTGCTTGTTTATTAGCCAATATTAGGTCAAGGTTCTCCTGTGGCATGATGTTTTGTAATTTGCCTTTATAGCGTGGATCCAGGATGCTGGCCAACCAGTAGTCGTCAGTCGTCATCGTTCATCATTTTGGCAATGCGGGGGTCCCTTTTTAGGATCCGCAAGGCATAATCTGACATGTGGGCCAATGTTCCCGGTGTCAATGATGCACTGCGAGTGCTGGGTGGAGGAGCACTTTCTGGCAAATCCACATCCCTCCAGTCACGCACAAACCCTGTACCAGACCTTGCCACGCCAACATTTTCACTTGCCCCACGAGATGCATCCTCCTCCCCTAAGTAATCATCCCCATCATCCTCCTCCTCTTCTTCCTCCACCTCGTCCAGGAGAGGTCCCTGAGCAGACAATGGCTGAATGTCATCAAGGATTCCCTCCTCCTCTTCCTCCTCATCAACATTGGCTGCAGACGCCTGCTCCTTAAGGTGCGTCAAAGTTTGCATGAGCAGACGCATAAGTGGGATGCTCATGCTTAGGATGGCGTCGTCTGCGCTTACCAGCTGTGTGCATTCCTCAAAACACTGAAGGACTTTACAGAGGTCTTTCAGCTTCGACCACTGCACACCTGTCAACTCCATGTCTGCTCTCAAAGTGCCTGGCCGTGTATCCTCCCACAAATGCATTATGGCCTGCCTCTGCTCGCACAGCCGCTCCACCATGTGCAGGGTGGAGTTCCACCTTGTTGCAATGTCGATAATGAGGCGGTGGTTGGGAAGGTGGAGCAATCGCTGCAGCTTCTGCATACGAACGGAGTGTACAGGCGACCGGCGGATGTGCGCGCACAGTCTTCGCACCTTCTGGAGCAGGGCTGTTAACTCCGGATAATTTTTGAGGAAGCACTGCACCACCAGGTTCAAGGTGTGAGCCAAGCAAGGTATGTGGCTGAGTTTTGAAAGGGCTATGGCTGCCACAAAATTACGGCCGTTATCACTAACTACCTTGCCTGCCTCAAGATGTACACTGCCCAGCCATGACTCAGTTTGTCGCTTCAAGTACTCGGCCAGCACCTCGGCGGTATGTCTGTCGCCCAAACACATCATCTGCAACACAGCCAGCTGACGCTTTCCACTAGATGCTCGATAGGGGGACACATCGTGTGCAACAGTGGCAGCTGCAGATGGAGTGCTCGTACGACTGCGCTCTGTGGACGAGCTTTCGCTTCTGGAGGAGTAGGAGGAGGAGGAGGAGGAGGGTGGAACGCCTACAGCCAACTGTTTCCTATACCGTGGGCTAGGCAGCACTGTCCCACCACCGCTGTCCCCTGTGGACCCTGCATCCACCACATTAACCCAGTGCGCAGTGATGGACACGTAACGGCCCTGGCCATGCCGACTGGACCATGCATCAGTAGTGAGGTGCACCTTTCCGCTCACTGACTGCTTGAGTGCATGGACAATGCAGTCTTTCACATGATGGTGGAGGGCTGGGATGGCTTTGCGAGAGAAGAAGTGGCGACTGGGTAGGTCATAGCGTGGTACTGCATAGGCCATGAGTTCGCGGAAAGCTGTGCTTTCCACCAACCGAAAGGGCATCATCTCAAACGAGATTAGTTTGGCAATGTGGGCGTTCAAACCCAGTGTACGCGGATGAGAGACTGAGTACTTTCTTGACCTACTCATAGTGTCTGGGAGGGTGAGCTGGACTTGAGAGCTGCATATGGTGGAAGTAGCGGTGGACAGGGCGGACTGAGAGAGGGTTGATGATGGTGATGGAGTTGGTGTTCTTTCTGATGGCCTAGAATCAGTCTTTCGTTGATATAACAGTGGGATTCCCTGACTGCTGTGGCCTTGCAACGACACCTCAACATTTGCTGCTGTGCTAACCGGTGGGATTACAGTGGGGGAAACAATGTAGCGTTGTCTGACTACCTTCGTTGTGATCAGTTGCACATGTGGCACTTGAGGTTTGGTGTTGTGTCCACGCTTGCAAGTGCATGCTGGTTAAATGTCTAAGCATGCAACTGGTATTCAAATTTTTCAGATTTTTCCCTCGGCTAAAGGTCTTTGCGCACTTCTTACAGATAACCTTGGCCTGATCATGAGGATTTTGTTCAAAAAAGTGCCACACTGCACTCTTCCTACTTTGGCAGACATTTTGCAGTCTAGCACACTGTGATCTTTTGACCCTCTGGACAAGCTGTCCAGCAACTCTTTTGATGTTTGGAACCTGTCTTTGGAGTGCTCCGGGCCTGCCAGATAACAGCTGTTGCGATGTCGATGTCTGCTGTGGATGCTCGTCATCTGAGCTATTGGAAGCAGCACCCTCTTCCCCAAATGGATGCCAATCTGGGTCAACAACTGGGTCATCCATCACCTCCTCTTTTATGTCATGTGCACCTTCCTCTGTGTCACCGTGTATGGTGGTATAGTGTGCGGGAAGGGGCACCTGAGTCTCATCAGGGTCAGAATCTGGCTCTGTACACTGCGAGGACAATGTAGTGCTCTGAGTGAATGTACCAGCAGAATCATCCATCAGCGGCTGTGCATCAGTGCACTCCATGTCAGATTTATCTTGGCCTGGGTAATTCATCATTTGACTTGATAATCCAGGCATGGTATGTGAAAACAGCTCCATGGATTAATCAGTAGTATGGCCTGCGTCATCCTTCAATCTTGGTTGGGGTGAAGGACACAAGGAAAGGTGTGGTTCATGAACATGAGCCTCCAATGACGACTCAGTGCTTTTACTTTTTACAACTGAAGAAGAGGAGGCGATAGAGCTGGAGGCTGAGTCAGCAATGTAAGACAAAACTTTTTCCTGATGCTCTGGCTTTAAAAGCGGTTTGCCAACTCCTAGAAAGCTAAGCGTTCGAGGCCTTATGTAGCCAGACGATGACGCAGGCTCAGCACCTCCTGCATTCGGTCCTATTTTGCTCTTGCCACTACCATCAGATCCACCACCAACACCATCATTACCAGCTGCCAACCCCCGCCCAATTCCACGGCCTCTTCCACCAGCCTTCCTCATTTTTGGTAGAAATGTAGACAAAATCCAACAAACTATATAGTAATGTAAAACAAGGTACAAGGTGTCTATAGGGCAGGGGAGATTTTGAATTTCTGCACACACTTGTGGACAGTGGACACTTTTGGATTGTGTGAGGCCCACTGATATCTGAGCGCTATGTGACAGGCTCGATGGCACTGCTGTGACAAAAGTGACTAGAGGATAAGGGAGATTTTGAATATCTGCACACACTTTTGGACACTGGACACTTTTGGATTGTGTGAGGCCCACTGATATCTGAGCGCTATGTGACAGGCTCGATGGCACTGCTGTGACAAAAGTGACTAGAGGATAAGGGAGATTTTGAATATCTGCACACACTTTTGGACACTGGAAACTTTTGGATTGTGTGAGGCCCACTGATATCTGAGCGCTATGTGACAGGCTCGATGGCACTGCTGTGACAAAAGTGACTAGAGGATAAGGGAGATTTTGAATATCTGCACACACTTTTGGACACTGGACACTTTTGGATTGTGTGAGGCCCACTGATATCTGAGCGCTATGTGACAGGCTCGATGGCACTGCTGTGACAAAAGTGACTAGAGGATAAGGGAGATTTTGAATATCTGCACACACTTTTGGACACTGGACACTTTTGGATTGTGTGAGGCCCACTGATATCTGAGCGCTATGTGACAGGCTTGATGGCACTGCTGTGACAAAAGTGACTAGAGGATAAGGGAGATTTTGAATATCTGCACACACTTTTGGACACTGGACACTTTTGGATTGTGTGAGGCCCACTGATATCTGAGCGCTATGTGACAGGCTCGATGGCACTGCTGTGACAAAAGTGACTAGAGGATAAGGGAGATTTTGAATATCTGCACATACTTTTGGACACTGGACACTTTTGGATTGTGTGAGGCCCACTGATATCTGAGCGCTATGTGACAGGCTCGATGGCACTGCTGTGACAAAAGTGACTAGATGATAAGGGAGATTTTGAATATCTGCACACACTTTTGGACACTGGACACTTTTGGATTGTGTGAGGCCCACTGATATCTGAGCGCTATGTGACAGGCTCGATGGCACTGCTGTGACAAAAGTGACTAGAGGATAAGGGAGATTTTGAATATCTGCACACACTTTTGGACACTGGACACTTTTGGATTGTGTGAGGCCCACTGATATCTGAGCGCTATGTGACAGGCTCGATGGCACTGCTGTGACAAAAGTGACTAGAGGATAAGGGAGATTTTGAATATCTGCACACACTTTTGGACACTGGACACTTTTGGATTGTGTGAGGCCCACTGATATCTGAGCGCTATGTGACAGGCTCGATGGCACTGCTGTGACAAAAGTGACTAGAGGATAAGGGAGATTTTGAATATCTGCACACACTTTTGGACACTGGACACTTTTGGATTGTGTGAGGTCCACTGATATCTGAGCGCTATGTGACACGCTCGATGGCACTGCTGTGACAAAAGTGACTAGAGGATAAGGGAGATTTTGAATATCTGCACACACTTTTGGACACTGGACACTTTTGGATTGTGTGAGGCCCACTGATATCTGAGCGCTATGTGACAGGCTCGATGGCACTGCTGTGACAAAAGTGACTAGAGGATAAGGGAGATTTTGAATCTCTGCACACACTTTTGGACACTGGACACTTTTGGATTGTGTGAGGCCCAATGAATATCTGGGCGCTATGTGACAGGCTCGATGGCACAGCTGTGACAAAAGTGACTAGAGGATAAGGGAGATTGGATTGCTTTTAAAAAAGCAGTTTGCGGAGCAGTGGGTAAACAGCAATGCCAGCCTGTCAGGAAGCCTTAGAAGGCAGCCCAACAACCAACACCACTGATACACCACTATATAGCCTCCCCTTGCACTGAACACACAGTGACTGGTGTGTTGTGCAGGCCAAATTGCTAGCAGCAGAAGCAGTTTTTTTTTCTTCTCAGCAGGACAAAAAAAAAAAATTGGGATTGCTTTTAAAAAAGCAGTTTGCGGAGCAGTGGGTAAACAGCAATGCCAGCCTGTCAGGAAGCCTTAAAAGGCAGCCCAACAACCAACACCACTGGTACACCACTAGATAGCCTCCCCTTGCACTGCACACACAGTGACTGGTGTGTTGTGCAGGCCAAATCACTAGCAGCAAAAGCAGTTTTTTTGTCTTCTTCCCTGCCTAACGCTCTCCCTACAGAATCAGCAGCAACCTCTCCCTATACTAAGATCGGCAGAAGTAAGATGGCGGTCGGCGTGCACGCCCTTTTATACCCCCTGTGACGCCCACCAAAGCAAGCCAATCACTTGCATGCCCTTCTGAAAGATGGTGGTGACCCGTGCCTATGTCATCACGTTGCCCACAGTGTCCGTGGATCCTGATTGGCTGAAAAAGAGCGCAAAACAAACTTTTGAAACGCGACTTTGGCGCGTAAGTCGCCTACCTCGTGGCCGACCTTATCCTAGGGTCGGGTTTCGTTTCATGAAACCCGACTTTGCCAAAAGTCGGCGACTTTTGAATTTTTTCGACCCGTTTCGCTCAACTCTACTCGCAGTGCATCATTGACACCAGGAACATTGGCCCACATGTCAGATTATGCCTTGCAGATCCTAAAAAGGGACCCCCGCATTGCCAAAATGATGAACGATGACGACTACTGGTTGGCCAGCATCCTGGATCCACGCTATAAAGGCAAATTACAAAACATCATGCCACAGGAGAACCTTGACCTAATATTGGCTAATAAACAAGCAACTCTGGTAAATCGATAATATAAACCACCGATACATATCCATTTCTAATATAGGTAAAAAACCTTCATTTTGGACACTAAAATAACTTTGGAAACTCCACTATACTATAAATCCTACACAAACCACGGAGATATAATCCACAAGAAGTATATATGTACATAATAAAAATATTTTATTACTACAAATACATAAAGGCTAGTACAAAATACAGACAAATGACAAAAGTGCTCATACAAGGCTCACATGTGATAACCGCTAGCAACACCCTATATAGCAGATTGGGTAATGAATGTATGTGGAGCAATGAATCTCTATACTGCCCACATGTTTATATCATAACGATATTATATGTGCATAGTGCACAGGACACCATAAAGAGAAAACAGCGCTAACACACTCCAAACAGTAATTAAATAAAACAATACAAAAGGTTAATATCATACCCATAAAATTACTGCAGGTGAGCGCGGCACAAGACAGAGCAGCCCCGACACGCGTTTCACGTGGGCTTCCTCGGGGGGCTCTGGTAAATCGGTTGCTTGAGGCATTCCCAGCACACAGCAGCGGTGATGGTTCTCACACGAGCCGTACGGGCCGGGAGAAGCTTGGCAGAGGTGTTCATGGTGCACACAGCAGAAGTGGCGTTGGAGACAGGGGTTTCATGACAATGTTGTGGACTGATTTTTCAAGTACCGCTCACACAACTGGTAATACTGCATCGATGGAAAGTGACTGGAGACAGCAGTTGTCGACTATGGTTACAAACTACTTTTCTTCCCATATTGATGTTCTCCCACACAGGTCATTCCCCTTTGACTATTGGGCCGCTAAACTGGACACCTGGCCTGAATTGGCACAATATGCCTTACAGGAGCTTGCTTGCCCTGCTGCAAGTGTGCTATCGGAAAGAGTCTTCAGTGCAGCTGGATCAATCCTGACAGAAAAAAGGACCCGTCTGTCAACCCAAAATGTGGATGATCTAACCTTCATTAAAATGAACCACGCATGGGTTTCCAAGGATTTTGCCCCACCTTCCCCTGATGACACATAGGGTGACAGAAAAATGGCTTGCTTTGGTCCACCTCTTCCTGGGACTTGACCTATTTCGCCTTTTGCATCAGCTGAATGTCCAACATCAACATATGCCACTTTCTAAAACTCTCTAACTGTGCTGCCTCCCCCCCCCATGGCCGGGGTCACCACCTAGCGCACGACACCGTGCGAGTGCCGTTGCCCTGGACAGGTGGGTAGGCTGACTCTTGGGCGCGGGCACTGGCACAGGGTCCATCATAGTGCAATCAAGTGTCTCTGATGGTGGTGGTGCACACCCGCCTTCAGACACACCGCCGTACTATCAGGGGCCCAGTGCCAGTACCGACGCCCATGAGTGGGCCCCCCCTGCTTGGGCAGAGCCCCAGCATTTGCAATCTTAACCTCTCCCTGCTCCTCCGCTGTGTAGTCTGGGCCGTCAAATCCATACTGTGCCTGACACCGTCTGAGCCTGCCTCCTGATGTATAGACATATATTTTGAATGTGTACGCTATCCATACATGTTATCCGGGGATACGGTACACTTTCTCACCTTTGTGCAATCACATGCAAGCCATACTGGGCCTAACACCGTCTGAGCCTGCCTCCTGATGTATAGACATATATTTTGAATGTGTACGCTATCCATACATGTTATCCGGGGATACGGTACCCTTTCTCACCTTTGTGCAATCACATGCAATCCATACTGGGCCTAACACCTTCTGAGCCTGCCTCCTGATGTATAGACATATATTTTGAATGTGTACGCTATCCATACATGTTATCCGGGGATACGGTACCCTTTCTCACCTTTGTGCAATCACGTGTAATCCATACTGGGCGTGAGAACGGCTGGCGAGCAGTTAAGCAAGCTACAGCACCTGTGGTTTGCGCACGTAAGTTTTTCATTTTTTCAGGAATGACGGTTAGGCCTAATTCCGGAACTGCGGTTGACCTGCACTTACTGGGAAATCATCGTTCGCGGGTAATAATTGTAATCAGTGATCCCCATCACTAACATTGTTCAGCGGGTTATCTGCACCTGTAAGCGACAAACGCTGGCCTTTTCAGTGTAGCGCACATGCAGCCACGGACATGTAAGGGCATGACACACCAGTTATTGGCCAATCTCATGTGCCAGAGCCTCATGTGTCCCTCTAGTAAGCCGGACTCGGACCGCGGAGCATGACGGAGTCTCGTTCGTTAACGGAATTAAGCTTGCAATGTGTGCATCTGTTCTGTAGCTGGCATGGTTGAGGTTTCCCAGGTGGAGTCGAATTTAACCGTAGGCTCCACTCCTGGTGGTGCCCTTCTGGACATTCCTTTAAGGTTCAGCTTTGCAACCATACTGCCCACTAGAGTTGAGCGAAACGGGTCGAAAAATTTCAAAAGTCGCCGACTTTTGGCAAAGTCGGGTTTCATGAAACGAAACCCGATCCTAGGATGAGGTCGGCCACGAGGTCGGCGACTTACGCACCAAAGTCGCGTTTCAAAAGTTTGTTTTGGGTTTTTTTTCAGCCAATCAGGATCCACGGACACTGTGGGCAACGTGATGACATAGGCACGGGTCACCACCATCTTTCAGAAGGGCATGCAAGTGATTGGCTTGCTTTGGTGGGCGTCACAGGGGGTATAAAAGGGCGTGCACACCGACCGCCATCTTACTTCTGCCGATCTCAGTATAGGGAGAGGTTGCTGCTGATTCTGTAGGGAGAGCGTTAGGCAGTGAAGAAGACAAAAAAACTGCTTCTGCTGCTAGCGATTTGGCCTGCACAACACACCAGTCACTGTGTGTGCAGTGCAAGGGGAGGCTATATAGTGGTGTATCAGTGGTGATGGTTGTTGGGCTGCCTTCTAAGGCTTCCTGACATTCCTGCATTGCTGTTTACCCACTGCTCTGCAAACTGCTTTTTTAAAAGCAATCCCAATTTTTTTTTTGTCCTGCTGAGAAGAAAAAAAAACTGCTTCTGCTGTTAGCAATTTGGCCTGCACAACACACCAGTCACTGTGTGTGCAGTGCAAGGGGAGGCTATATTGTGGTGTATCTTTGGTGTTGGTTGTTGGGCTGCCTTTTAAGGCTTCCTGACAGGCTGGCATTGCTGTTTACCCACTGCTCTGCAAACTGCTTTTTTAAAAGCAATCCAATCTCCCTTATCCTCTAGTCACTTTTGTCACAGCTGTGCCATCGAGCCTGTGACATAGCGCTCAGATATCAGTGGGCCTCACACAATCCAAAAGTGTCCAGTGTCCACAAGTGTCTGCAGAGATTCAAAATCTCCCTTATCCTCTAGTCACTTTGGTCACAGCTGTGCCATCGAGCCTGCCACATAGCGCTCAGATATTCATTGGGCCTCACACAATCCAAAAGTGTCCAGTGTCCACAAGTGTCTGCAGAAATTCAACATCTCCCTTATCCTCTAGTCACTTTGGTCACAGCTGTGCCATCGAGCCTGTCACATAGCGCTCAGATATTCATTGGGCCTCACACAATCCAAAAGTGTCCAGTGTCCAAAAGTGTGTGCAGAGATTCAAAATCTCCCTTATCCTCTAGTCACTTTGGTCACAGCTGTGCCATCGAGCCTGTCACATAGCGCTCAGATATTCATTGGGCCTCACACAATCCAAAAGTGTCCAGTGTCCAAAAGTGTGTGCAGAGATTCAAAATCTCCCTTATCCTCTAGTCACTTTGGTCACAGCTGTGCCATCGAGCCTGTCACATAGCGCTCAGATATTCATTGGGCCTCACACAATCCAAAAGTGTCCAGTGTCCAAAAGTGTGTGCAGAGATTCAAAATCTCCCTTATCCTCTAGTCACTTTGGTCACAGCTGTGCCATCGAGCCTGTCACATAGAGCTCAGATATTCATTGGGCCTCACACAATCCAAAAGTGTCCAGTGTCCAAAAGTGTGTGCAGAGATTCAAAATCTCCCTTATCCTCTAGTCACTTTGGTCACAGCTGTGCCATCGAGCCTGTCACATAGCGCTCAGATATTCATTGGGCCTCACACAATCCAAAAGTGTCCAGTGTCCAAAAGTGTGTGCAGAGATTCAAAATCTCCCTTATCCTCTAGTCACTTTGGTCACAGCTGTGCCATCGAGCCTGTCACATAGCGCTCAGATATTCATTGGGCCTCACACAATCCAAAAGTGTCCAGTGTCCAAAAGTGTGTGCAGAGATTCAAAATCTCCCTTATCCTCTAGTCACTTTGGTCACAGCTGTGCCATCGAGCCTGTCACATAGCGCTCAGATATTCATTGGGCCTCACACAATCCAAAAGTGTCCAGTGTCCAAAAGTGTGTGCAGAGATTCAAAATCTCCCTTATCCTCTAGTCACTTTGGTCACAGCTGTGCCATCGAGCCTGTGACATAGCGCTCAGATATCAGTGGGCCTCACACAATCCAAAAGTGTCCAGTGTCCACAAGTGTCTGCAGAAATTCAAAATCTCCCCTGTCCTATAGACACCTTGTACCTTGTTTTACATTACTATATAGTTTGTTGGATTTTGTCTACATTTCCACCAAAAATGAGGAAGGCTGGTGGAAGAGGCCTTGGAATTGGGCGGGGGTTGGCAGCTGGTAATGATGGTGTTGGTGGTGGATCTGATGGTAGTGGCAAGAGCAAAATAGGACCGAATGCAGGAGGTGCTGAGCCTGCGTCATCGTCTGGCTACATAAGGCCTCGAACGCTTAGTTTTCTAGGAGTTGGCAAACCGCTTTTACAGCCAGAGCATCAGGAAAAAGTTTTGTCTTACATTGCTGACTCAGCCTCCAGCTCTATCGCCTCCTCTTCTTCAGTTGTAAAAAGTAAAAGCACTGAGTCGTCATTGGAGGCTCATGTTCATGAACCACACCTTTCCTTGTGTCCTTCACCCCAACCAAGATTGAAGGATGACGCAGGCCATACTACTGATTACTCCATGGAGCTGTTTTCACATACCATGCCTGGATTATCAAGTCAAATGGTGAATTACCCAGGCCAAGATAAATCTGACATGGAGTGCACTGATGCACAGCCGCTGATGGATGATTCTGCTGGTACATTCACTCAGAGCACTACATTGTCCTCGCAGTGTACAGAGCCAGATTCTGACCCTGATGAGACTCAGGTGCCCCTTCCCGCACACTATACCACCATACACGGTGACACAGAGGAAGGTGCACATGACATAGAAGAGGAGGTGATGGATGACCCAGTTGTTGACCCAGATTGGCATCCATTGGGGGAAGAGGGTGCTGCTTCCAATAGCTCAGATGAGGAGCATCCACAGCAGACATCGACATCGCAACAGCTGTTATCTGGCAGGCCCGGAGCACTCCAAAGACAGGTTCCAAACATCAAAAGAGTTGCTGGACAGCTTGTCCAGAGGGTCAAAAGATCACAGCGTGCTAGGCCGCAAAATGTCTGCCAAAGTAGGAAGAGTGCAGTGTGGCACTTTTTTGAACAAAATCCTCATGATCAGGCCAAGGTTATCTGTAAGAAGTGCGCAAAGACCTTTAGCCGAGGGAAAAATCTGAAAAATTTGAATACCAGTTGCATGCTTAGACATTTAACCAGCATGCACTTGCAAGCGTGGACACAACACCAAACCTCAAGTGCCACATGTGCAACTGATCACAACGAAGGTAGTCAGCAGTAGTTATATCAACGAAAGACTGATTCTTGGCCATCAGAAAGAACACCAACTCCATCACCATCATCAACCCTCTCTCAGTCCGCCCTGTCCACCGCTACTTCCACCATATGCAGCTCTCAAGTCCAGCTCACCCTCCCAGACACTATGAGTAGGTCAAGAAAGTACTCAGTCTCTCATCCGCTTACACTGGGTTTGAACGCCCACATTGCCAAACTAATCTCGTTTGAGATGATGCCCTTTTGGTTGGTGGAAAGCACAGCTTTCCGCGAACTCATGGCCTATGCAGTACCACGCTATGACCTACCCAGTCGCCACTTCTTCTCTCGCAAAGCCATCCCAGCCCTCCACCATCATGTGAAAGACCGCATTGTCCATGCACTCAAGCAGTCAGCGAGCAGAAAGGTGCACCTCACAACTGATGCATGGTCCAGTCGGCATGGCCAGGGCCGTTACGTGTCCATCACTGCGCACTGGGTTAATGTGGTGGATGCAGGGTCCACAGGGGACAGCGGTGGTGGGACAGTGCTGCCTAGCCCATGGTATAGGAAACAGTTGGCTGTAGGCGTTCGACCCTCCTCCTCCTCCTCCTCCAGAAGCGAAAGCTCGTCCACAGAGCGCAGTCGTGCGAGCACTCCATCTGTAGCTGCCACTGTTGCACACGATGTGTCCCCCTATCGAGCAGCTAGTGGAAAGCTTCAGCAGGCTGTGTTGCAGATGATGTGTTTGGGCAACAGACACACCGCCGAGGTGCTGGCCAAGTACTTGAAGCGACAAACTGAGTCATGGCTGGGCAGTGTACATCTTGAGGCAGGCAAGGTAGTTAGTGATAACGGCCGTAATTTTGTGGCAGCCATAGCCCTTTCAAAACTCAGCCATATACCTTGCTTGGCTCACACCTTGAACCTGGTGGTGCAGTGCTTCCTCAAAAATTATCCGGAGTTAACAGCCCTGCTCCAGAAGGTGCGAAGACTGTGCGCGCACATCCGCCGGTCGCCTGTACACTCCGTTCGTATGCAGAAGCTGCAGCGATTGCTCCACCTTCCCAACCACCGCCTCATTATCGACATTGCAACAAGGTGGAACTCCACCCTGCACATGGTGGAGCGGCTGTGCGAGCAGAGGCAGGCCATAATGCATTTGTGGGAGGATACACGGCCAGGCACTTTGAGAGCAGACATGGAGTTGACAGGTGTGCAGTGGTCGAAGCTGAAAGACCTCTGTAAAGTCCTTCAGTGTTTTGAGGAATGCACACGGCTGGTAAGCGCAGACGACGCCATCCTAAGCATGAGCATCCCACTTTTACGTCTGCTCATGCAAACTTTGACGCACCTTAAGGAGCAGGCGTCTGCAGCCAATGTTGATGAGGAGGAAGAGGAGGAGGGAATCCTTGATGACATTCAGCCATTGTCTGCTCAGGGACCTCTCCTGGACGAGGTGGAGGAAGAAGAGGAGGAGGAGGAGGATGATGGGGATGATTACTTAGGGGAGGAGGATGCATCTCGTGGGGCAAGTGAAAATGTTGGCGTGGCAAGGTCTGGTACAGGGTTTGTGCGTGACTGGAGGGATGTGGATTTGCCAGAAAGTGCTCCTCCAACCAGCACTCGCAGTGCATAATTGACACCGGGAACATTGGCCCACATGTCAGATTATGCCTTGCAGATCCTAAAAAGGGACCCACGCATTGCCAAAATGATGAACGATGACGACTACTGGTTGGCCAGCATCCTGGATCCACGCTATAAAGGCAAATTACAAAACATCATGCCACAGGAGAACCTTGACCTAATATTGGCTAATGAACAAGCAACTCTGGTAAATCGGTTGCTTGAGGCATTCCCAGCACACAGCAGCGGTGATGGTTCTCACACGAGCCGTACAGGCCGGGGGCAGCTTGGCAGAGGTGTTCGTGGTGCACACAGCAGAAGTGGCGTTGGAGACAGGGGTTTCATGACAATGTTGTGGACTGATTTTTCAAGTACCGCTCACACAACTGGTAATACTGCATCGATGGAAAGTGACAGGAGACAGCAGTTGTCAACTATGGTTACAAACTACTTTTCCTCCCATATCGATGTTCTCCCACACAGGTCATTCCCCTTTGACTATTGGGCCGCTAAACTGGACACCTGGCCTGAATTGGCACAATATGCCATACAGGAGCTCGCTTGCCCCGCTGCAAGTGTGCTATAGGAAAGAGTCTTCAGTGCAGCTGGATCAATCCTGACAGAAAATAGGACCCGTCTGTCAACCCAAAATGTGGATGATCTAACCTTCATTAAAATGAACCACGCATGAGTTTCCAAGGATTTTGTCCCACCTTCCTCTGATGACACATAGGGTGACAGAAAAATGGCTTGCTTTGGTCCACCTCTTCCTGGGACTTGACCTATTTCACCTTTTGCACCAGCTGAATGTCCAACATCAACATATGCCACTTTCTAAAACTCCCTAACTGTGCTGCCTCCCCCCCCATGGCCTGGGTCACCACCTAGCGCACGACACCGTGCGAGTGCCGTTGCCCTGGACAGGTGGGTAGGCCGACTCTTGGGCGCGGGCACTGGTACAGGGTCCTTCATAGTGCAATCAAGTGTCTCTGAAGGTGGTGGTGCACACCCGCCGTCAGACACACCGCCGTACTATGAGGGACCCAGTGCCAGTACCGACGCCCACGAGTGGGCCCCCCTTGCTTGGGCAGAGCCCCAGCATTTGCAATCTTTACCTCTCCCTGCTCCTCCGCTGTGTAGTCTGGGCCGTCAAATCCATACTGTGCCTGACACCGTCTGAGCCTGCCTCCTGATGTATAGACATATATTTTGAATGTGTACGCTATCCATACATGTTATCCGGGGAAACGGTACCCTTTCTAACCTTTGTGCAATCACGTGCAATCCATACTGTGCCTAACACTGTCTGAGCCTGCCTCCTGAGACATATATTTTGAATGTGTACGCTATCCATACATGTTATCCGGGGATACGGTACCCTTTCTAACCTTTGTGCAATCACGTGCAATCCATACTGGGCCTAACACCATCTGAGCCTGCCTCCTGAGACATATATTTTGAATGTGTACGCTATCCATACATGTTATCCGGGGAAACGGTACCCTTTCTAACCTTTGTGCAATCACGTGCAATCCATACTGGGCCTAACACCGTCTGAGCCTGCCTCCTGAGACATATATTTTGAATGTGTACGCTATCCATACATGTTATCCGGGGAAACGGTACCCTTTCTAACCTTTGTGCAATCACGTGCAATCCATACTGGGCCTAACACCGTCTGAGCCTGCCTCCTGAGACATATATTTTGAATGTGTACGCTATCCATACATGTTATCTGGGGAAACGGTACCCTTTCTAACCTTTGTGCAATCACGTGCAATCCATACTGGGCCTAACACCGTCTGAGCCTGCCTCCTGAGACATATATTTTGAATGTGTACGCTATCCATACATGTTATCCGGGGAAACGGTACCCTTTCTAACCTTTGTGCAATCACGTGCAATCCATACTGGGCCTAACACCGTCTGAGCCTGCCTCCTGACACATATATTTTGAATGTGTACGCTATCCATACATGTTATCCCGGGATACGGTGCCCTTTCTAACCTTTGTGCAATCAAGTGCAATCCATACTGGGCCTAACACCGTCTGAGCCTGCCTCCTGAGACATATATTTTGAATGTGTACGCTATCCATACATGTTATCCGGGGAAACGGTACCCTTTCTAACCTTTGTGCAATCACGTGCAATCCATACTGGGCCTAACACTGTCTGAGCCTGCTTCCTGAGACATATATTTTGAATGTGTACGCTATCCATACATGTTATCCGGGGATACGGTACCCTTTCTAACCTTTGTGCAATCACGTGCAATCCATACTGGGCCTAACACCGTCTGAGCCTGCCTCCTGAGACATATATTTTGAATGTGTACGCTATCCATACATGTTATCCGGGGAAACGGTACCCTTTCTAACCTTTGTGCAATCACGTGCAATCCATACTGGGCCTAACACCGTCTGAGCCTGCCTCCTGAGACATATATTTTGAATGTGTACGCTATCCATACATGTTATCCGGGGAAACGGTACCCTTTCTAACCTTTGTGCAATCACGTGCAATCCATACTGGGCCTAACACCGTCTGAGCCTGCCTCCTGAGACATATATTTTGAATGTGTACGCTATCCATACATGTTATCCCGGGATACGGTACCCTTTCTAACCTTTGTGCAATCACGTGCAATCCATACTGGGCCTAACACCGTCTGAGCCTGCCTCCTGAGACATATATTTTGAATGTGTACGCTATCCATACATGTTATCCGGGGAAACGGTACCCTTTCTAACCTTTGTGCAATCACGTGCAATCCATACTGGGCCTAACACCGTCTGAGCCTGCCTCCTGAGACATATATTTTGAATGTGTACGCTATCCATACATGTTATCCGGGGATACGGTACCCTTTCTAACCTTTGTGCAATCACGTGCAATCCATACTGGGCCTAACACCGTCTGAGCCTGCCTCCTGAGACATATATTTTGAATGTGTACACTATCCATACATGTTATCCGGGGAAACGGTACCCTTTCTAACCTTTGTGCAATCACGTGCAATCCATACTGGGCCTAACACCGTCTGAGCCTGCCTCCTGATGTATAGACATATATTTTGAATGTGTACGCTATCCATACATGTTATCTGGGGATATGGTACCCTTTCTCACATTTGTGCAATCACGTGCAATCCATACTGGGCCTAACACCGTCTGAGCCTGCCTCCTGATGTATAGACATATATTTTGAATGTGTACGCTATCCATACATGTTATCTGGGGATACGGTACCCTTTCTCACCTTTGTGCAATCACGTGTAATCCATACTGGGCGTGAGAACGGCTGGCGAGCTTTTAAGCAAGCTACAGCACCTGTGGTTTGCACACGTAAGTTTTTCATTTTTTCAGGAATGACGGTTAGGCCTAATTCCGGAACTGCGGTTGACCTGCACTTACTGGGAAATCATTGTTCGCGGGTAATAATTGTAATCAGTGATCCCCATCACTAACGTTGTTCAGCGAGTTATCTGCACCTGTAAGCGACAAACGCTGGCCTTTTCAGTGTAGCGCACATGCAGCCACGGACATGTAAGGGCATGACACACCAGTTATTGGCCAATCTCATGTGCCAGAGCCTCACGTGTCCCTCTAGTAAGCCGGACTCGGACCGCGGAGCATGACGGAGTCTCGTTCGTTAACGGAATTAAGCTTGCAATGTGTGCATCTGTTCTGTAGCTGGCATGGTTGAGGTTTCCCAGGTGGAGTCGAATTTAACCGTAGGCTCCACTCCTGGTGGTGCCCTTCTGGACATTCCTTTAAGGTTCAGCTTTGCAACCATACTGCCCACGTAAAACAATCACTTTGCCTTCATGAACGCTGTTTGGAGGGTCATGACTCGTGGGAATAACGCCGCCCAATCAGTTAACCTGCTAGAGAGATCCTTCGTTGCTCCCAAGCATGACATCACACTCCCTAGGAAGAAGTTAATGCCACTGTGGCGACCGTACTCCTGGGGGCGACACAAGTGCACTGATGCCCAGCCACTGCTCGATGAATCTGCTGGTACATTGACCCAGACCACTACATTCCCCTCGCACGCTACACGACCTGAATCTGACCCTGATGAAACTCAAGTTACCCTTCCCATATACAGTTCCATCTTACATGGTGACAAAGAGGAAGCTGCAGATGAAAGTGCAGGTTCGGCCCACCCGCCATCAGACACACCACCGTAGTATCAGGGGCCCTGTGCCAGTGCCGTCGCCAACGAGTGGGCCCCCCCTGCTTGCTCAGGATCACAGCACTTGCAAAGTTGAAATAATGTGCAGTGAGATGGAAGATGGGGACGACGAGGAATCCAGACAAGTACAGGGATTCCCTAGTGAGGAGACTTATTTGATTGTTTTCAATGTTGGGACAGCAATTTTTGGGGAGCACTATACTCTGGAGAATGATAGATGGGGCCCACCATACACTGGAACATTCCAAAGGTGGACATCAGACACTGGAGCAGCATTTACAGGGCCCATTATACACTAGAGCATTAGAAATGGGGCCCATTATGTTTGGAGCATTATTTGGGCCCATAAGACAGTGGAGCTTCATCCATGGGGACCAACATATACTGTAGCATTATGTGGAGCTCATCATATACTGTTTCAAACATTATATGGGACCAATGATTCTGTATGGAGAAATAGATGGGCCTCGTCATGAGATGTAAAAAGTGAGGTATTTTTCATTGTACTATACCGCTATTTCTCTGCCGTATCGGAGCATGATGAGTTGTGCTATGTGTTAAAGGGGCGCTCTTTCGCCCAGGGCACATGAAAACCTGCAGCCAGCCCTCCCCCCCACAACTTTAGCCAAATAACCCCCAATTTTCAGTGCGTAACTTGTATTATGAAGTTAATTAAGGTTGACAAGCTTAAGTAAGAAGAATTGATGCTTTTGGCATTCAAATGGGCACTGTAGGTGTGTTTCCTGTCCTCCTCTCACTGCCGACTTTTATTCTCCATTGACTTACATTGGGTTTCGTGTTTCGGGACGACCCCGACTTTTCCCTATAATCGGACGATCTTGCTCGACCCGACTTTTGGAAAAGTCGGGTTTCACGAAACGAAACGCGACCCTAAAAAACCAAAAGTCGCTCAACTCTACTGCCCACACAAAACAAACACTTTGCCTTCATGAACACTGTTTGGAGGGTCATGACTCGTGGGAATAACGCCGCCCAATCAGTTAACCTGCTAGAGAGATCCTTCGTTGCTCCCAAGCATGACATCACACTCCCTAGGAGGAAGGTAATGCCACTGTGGCGACCGTACTCCTGGGGGCGACACAAGTGCACTGATGCCCAGCCACTGCTCGATGAATCTGCTGGTACATTGACCCAGACCACTACATTCCCCTCGCACGCTACATGGCCTGAATCTGACCCTGATGAAACTCAAGTTACCCTTCCCATATACAGTTCCATCTTACACGGTGACAAAGAGGAAGCTGCAGATGAAAGTGCAGGTTCGGCCCACCCGCCATCAGACACACCACCGTACTATCAGGGGCCCTGTGCCAGTGCCGTCGCCAACGAGTGGGCCCCCCCTGCTTGCTCAGGATCACAGCACTTGCAAGGTTGAAATACTGTGCAGTGAGTTGGAAGATGGGGACGACGAGGAGTCCAGACTAGTACAGGGATTCCTGTTATGAATGAGTCACCGTAGGAGGCAAAAGCAGAAATACAAGCTAAGTCCAGAAAACCAGAGAAGTTGGCAACGATCAGATTGCAGACCCCTGAACCTATCAACACAACTAGCAGTAGCCGTGGGGGGTTCCTACGATGCCCTAGAGCCCTCGATCACAGCCGGAGAATTACATAGGCATAAAGAAAGAAAGGGGAAATCTAAACTGCCCCAGAGCAGACCCCAAAGCAATAGGCAGCCCCCAACATATAATGACGGTGAAGCAAGATGAAAATACTAACACAGACAGAAAGATAGACTGAGCAAAGACGGGGCCCAAAACTACCTAGATAGGAAAGGACAGGAAGGCTGCTGTCTGCAATCTGCCAAAACCCTATCAAAGACATAAGCCAACAAGCTGATATGAAAAAGGCCCTGAAGCAGCTAGGCTTCAAAAACTAAATCAGCACTCAGGTATTTTCAGAAGACAGAGCTAAATGAATTCAGCACACCCCAGCAGGGAATGGCAGAAATCCAGAAAAACAAAGTCAAAGCACCAAAGCAAAAGGCCGAGCAGCAAACTTAGCTTTAGAGGAGCAGGAATTCAGACTGGTCTCCAAGGATCCCACAGAGAAATCACCCGCAGGGCAGAAGGGCGTCGGCAGCCTTATATCCAGTCAGTAACTCCACTCAGCCAGTCATCATCATCAGCCTCAGGTGTTTGATAATCAGGCTCACTACCTTTCTTTACCAGAAGAGGGAGTTCCTCGGGCCTCAGTAATGAAGGGGAAAATGAACTCACAACAGATTCCCTAGCGAGGAGACTTATTTGATTGTTTTCAATGTTGGGACAGCAATTTTTGGGGAGCACTATACTCTGGAGAATGATAGATGGGGCCCACCATACACTGGAACATTCCAAAGGTGGACATCAGACATTGGAGCAGCATTTACAGGGCCCATTATACACTATAGCATTAGAAATGGGGCCCATTATGTTTGGAGCATTATTTGGGCCCATAAGACAGTGGAGCTTCATCCATGGGGACCAACATATACTGTGGCATTATGTGGAGCTCATCATATACTGTTTCAAACATTATATGGGACCAATGATTCTGTATGGAGAAATAGATGGGCCTCGTCATGAGATGTAAAAAGTGAAGTATTTTTCATTGTACTATACCGCTATTTCTCTGCCGTATCGGAGCATGATGAGTTGTGGTATGTGTTAAAGGGGCGCTCTTTCACCCAGGGCACATGAAAACCTGGAGCCAGCTCTACCCCCCCACAACTTTAGCCAAATAACCCCCATTTTTCAGTGCGTAACTTGTATTATGAAGTTAATTAAGGTTGACAAGCTTAAGTAAGAAGAATTGATGCTTTTGGCATTCAAATGGGCACTGTAGGTGTGTTTCCTGTCCTCCTCTCACTGCCGACTTTTATTCCCCATTGACTTACATTGGGTTTCGTGTTTCGAGACGACCCCGACTTTTCCCTATAATCGGCCGATCTTGCTCGACCCGACTTTTGGAAAAGTCGGGTTTCACAAAACGAAACTCGACCCTAAAAAAACAAAAGTCGCTCAACTCTAATGGAGAGGTGTCTTATTGACACCTCTCCATTTTTAACCCGGCTTAATGTCACCTTTCAATAACAAGATGACATTAACCCATTATTATTAACCCATTAGCCACTGCTAAAGGCAATGGGAATAGAGATGCTAAGTGCCAGAAAAGGCGCATCTTATAGATGCCCTCACTCACTGGCTTTCCCTCTCTGGTGGAGAACTTACCATGGGAGCCCACGCAATTTTTTTCATGTCCCAAATTTTACACACATATCCTAATCTAATTATTAGTCAAAGACATAGAAAAAAATAAATGAAATGTATCATTTCATGTTGGGTTTTGTATTTATTTTATAGAAGCTGACAATTGATTTACCGGCTATTCTGCTATGTAGAACTCTACATTTAGGTGCATATATATTTGAACAGAGAGAACATTTTTCTAATTTTGGTTCTAGACATTACCACAATGAATTTTAAACAAAACAATTCAGATGCAGTTGAAGTTCACACTTTCAGCTTTCATTTGAAGATATCCACATTAAAATTGGATGAAGCGTTTAGGAGTTTCAGCTCCTTAACATGTGCCACCCTGTTTTTAAAGGGACCAAAAGTAATTGGACA